>NW_026901541.1:0-1200000 GCF_033783945.1 Neopsephotus bourkii
CCTGCTGGAGTGTATTGAGAGTATATTTTTTGTCTACCACTGTGAATGAGGATAACATTCCTGAGGAGGAATTCTTGAGACAGGAAAAGTCTTCATGCTAGTAATGTATTTTCTTCCAAGGTCAAGAGTTTAACACTTATGTATAGCCAGAAGGTAAATCAGCAGTCTAGCCTCACATTCTTTAGTTGACAAAATATGAAACTTGCACATTTCTCAGGATATGAGACTCTCCATAACAATAAAGACACTCAGTGTGCCTGCCCAGAGACCATCTCTCCAGTGTCCCAGGAGAAAGGCATCTAATGAGTGAACAATTAGAGGAAGTCACATTGTTACAGAAGAAGTCTGGTCCTTGCAAGCTGTAGAATCCCATATGGAGATGCTGTGTGATACGAATCGAAGAGTCTGGACTCACTGAAAAGTAATGGCAGCTGGAACAGAAGAACAAAAAGACAGGAGGGAAAAAACGAAGTGGGGGATAGGGCAGAAAAGATGTAGTGAAACGAAGTTTTTCATATATGGCTGTAGGTTTAGCACACAGTCTGGACCAACCTGGTGAAGCCTGTTTCTAAGCCAAAAAACTTAAGAGAAACCAAGCAGCAGGCAATATAGTGTCATTAACATGCTCAACATGAATGAAGGAATAAACGCTCTGTGGATATAGAAAGCATTTCTTCAAGATGAAGGGACTGAGGTTCACTCACCTGGGCACAAGGATGAGTGCTCAAAGTAGAAGTGATATTTAGTTGCCAACAAAAGGCATTGACCACCTTTTCTGCAACTTTCCACCACCTTCCCTATATCCATCTTTAGGGACAACAGTGTTGTCAGTAAAGGCACGGATTCCTCCCTCATCTATTTACAAATTACTTATCTGCCAGCCTCCCTCCTAGTTTCTCAATGGGAAGTGAAAGTTGACACCCTGCTACCACACTGGTGCACAGATGCAGCAGTTGCTTCCCTTTTCCCATCAGGCCTTTCATTTGGGTTACAGAAAGATAAACTTCAGAAAAATCCTGGGAAATAGAAAAAGATCATGAAATAGAAAAGTAAGAAGAGGAAGACCAAAATGTTCATTGATATTATGATATTCAAAGGATAAAATAGTGCACAAAGGCCTCAACTACATCTTGTTTGAATCAGAGAAAGGCGAGAGGCATCCATCCCTAAAATCCTATCAGCTTCATGATGCATCAGCAAATGATTACTGGTGGTAAACATGACGGGAGAGAACTTCCCCCAAAGTGAAGAAAGATTTCATAAAGGAGCAAACACAAAGTATGGGAAACAATGGAGATGAGGAGGAAGAGATGATGAAAATGCGGGGGGAAAATGGCATAGTGAGGGATGATAATGTGAAAGTGATATGTAGGGAAAAAAGAGATCAGATAATGGGGGGGAGGGAATAGGATAAATCACTTGAATTAGGAAAGAGGGTAGGCAAGAGTGGGAAAGAAAAGAACTAAGAAACTGAATTTTTAAAAGCAGTAACAAAATAACAGGCTGGTATTTTCTGACAGAATGAACACATATGGCACACTTTTTATTTATATATTATCTTCTGCTTCAAAAGGCGCATGGAGAAGATGCTCAGTAATTCTCCACCTATGGCAAGCTCATAATTTGTCAGGATTATCCGTGGAAGACAAAACAGAACAGAAAGTTTTGAATATGCACACTACCATCTGTTTAAGGGCTGTATCCACAACAACTACAAACCAAGACAAAAATAAGTCACCATGTAACCACACTCCCCTGAGAAACTAGCAACATGAGACATTTTTTCAGTTTCTAACAACATACTTGGACACAGTAACACTGAACATCTGAGGGTTAAAAAGAGGCATTTCAAGTAATGAAGTTGGTGGTTTATGTTCAAATTCTACCACAAGCTCCTTGAAGAGAAGGCTGTGTGGAGACCTCACAGCAGCCTTACAGTATCTGAAGGGAGGCTATAGGGATGCTGGGGAGGGACTCTTCATTAGAGACTGTACTGACAGGACAAGGGGTAACGGGTTCAAACTTAAACAGGGGAAGTTTAGATTGGATATAAGGAGGAAATTCTTTCCTGTGAGGGTGGTGAGGCACTGGAATGGGTTGCTTAGGGAGGTTGTGAATGCTCCATCCCTGGCAGTGTTCAAGGCCAGGCTGGACGAAGCCTTGGGTGAGATGGTTTAGTGTGAGGTGTCCCTGTCCATGGCAGGGGGGTTGGAACTAGATGATCTTAAGGTCCTTTCCAACCCTAAGTATTCTATGATTCTATGACAACCCAGCACTCACACACACAGCTCAGTGCTTCAGGCTCCTTCAGACCAGACCAGAACATTTCAGCTACACAAAGACTGGGAAAGGTAAAACTCAAAGCGTTGCCAGCAAAGATGTTCTGCGGTAGTTGGTTTTTTTTTGTCTTTTGGGTTTTTTTCTTGTAGGAAACATCCAAAGTGAATTGTGGTTTGGATAAAAAAGCTTAGTGAACAGCAAGAAAAAGAAAAAAAAAAGAAAAGAAAAAAACCCCATAAAATCATTTGCATTGCAGTATCTTGGAGGTACAGTAAAACCCTATGAGAAACATTTCCCTCTTGTTTCTTTCTGTGCTTCCCTCACCCCTCCCCTTTAATTTTTTTCCTTTTCATTTTTTAAAATGTTTACTCATTTTGTGTTGGCTTGTGTAACTTGTCAGGCTCACATTCTTCAGATTTTCTTGCACAGACTTGAAGAAAAAGCTTGCTACATAAAGCATCCCTTTAAGAAAGAGGCCTCCTTATGACTAGAACAGAGTTTGCCACACTGTACTTACAAAAGAGCGCCATTAAAACCATGTATCATATTCTTGTGTTCTCCTTCCTTAATGCTACCAAATACACACAGAAACTGCACTGTCTTTCCTCAAATGAACTTGAGTAAGAGGAACAGGCAGAGCACCTTCTCAAGGGACAGCTAAACAAAACTGTTGCACTAGGGCATGCAGAGGGAAGTTAAAAGTTCACTTCATTCACCAAACAAAATGGATAGCAGGAAAGAAAATGTTAATTTAGCTCACCTCTACAGCACAGTGGGACTCCAGAAATCTGCTCACCATTCTCCCAGAATAAAATTCAAAGCCACATTTGCTGACTTTTATTATTTCCCATTTCACAAAAAGAACTCCCTAACAAACTGATCTGCATTTTTATCAGGTTCACTCCCACAGGTAAAACTATAATCTAAATTCCATCTGTAAGGCGATCTGTTCAACTCCACTGTCTTCAAATTACACCTTTTAAGACTGAAAAGTCCTAGAAATATTTTATTTGCTTAAGTACAGCAACCCCAAAAAATTATTTTTTTGTAAATGTAATTTTGAGATGGAAATTGTCTGCTTTTCATTTTTACTGCTACATCTCAACACTTGTGAATTATGCTTTTTTGTGATTTAGTTGATGGCCAGTAAATTACATGAGTGAGTCACTGAAAAAAAAGGCCGGACAAAAGTCTTTGTGACACATCTTTTCTGAGGAGCCTCTCTGGAACATTCATACATTGATCCCATCGCCTTCCAAACACTGGTTTCAGAGATGAGCACTATCTGTTAACTACATGCTGCTCTCAAAGGCCAAACTTGAAAGTGTTTCAGCAACTTGTAAAGGGAAGCATCTTACTGATACTCATATAATGTTCATTTACTTTGCTTAAACCCCTCCACCTCTAAGAACTTTATTTGAAGGCAAATATGAAAAAGTATTTTCCACTTTCATTGCTCCTAGCCTAAGAAAAGGAAGAGAAAAAAATGTCACCAACTCCTCTTTTATCATTTACTGTTCTGAACTTATTTACTGCTTTTTGCAATTAAAGGTATATTATAAAGATTGTCCTTCATAACTGGAAATGGCTTCTTCTTCCTAACTGAAGAAACCTGACTGCAGTCCTTCCAGCAGCTTGTAGCCCAAGAGTTCAAGTATTAAGTAATTTCTAGTTCAACTTTTATGTTAAAACTCATTAACATTCTAATGGGAACAGAGAGAAGTAGATTACGATCTTTCCACCTGAGGAACAATTTCATCAGTCTTAAAGGTTAAAAAAATCATGGAAAACGGAATTATGTTATCAGGGACTGGAAACAAAGATCCATACTCCAGTTGCTGTCTTTATGCCATCACACCTCTAATTCTGGCAACAATAACTGTTAACATAGCTATACCTACTTGCACTACAGTACCTTGAACACAACAAGAACCTGTGCATCAGGACAGAGCTGCATTTCAGGCAGAGAAAACTCAGTAAAGACCTCAAACTGCTATGCTGTAATTAAATTATGAGCAATATATGTTCACATAAAGCTATGCAAGGCCTACGTTGTCTGCTAGGTTTGATAAAGTAGTAATACATTTAAGACACAGGAGAAAGTAACTTGAGACACCTTGTTTTACTGCAAAGTATGTGAATATCTGCATTTGCTGGTTTGACTAAACCGGAGAAAATAAAAGGCTCTGCTGTTCTATTCAATAAGGAAATAAACCAAGAGTATTAAAAGTGGCGAAGTCAAAACAAACAGAAAGTCGGTTGACCTTTGTAGGAAAGCTACAGAATTTAATTTCTGCATCTGCTTAAAAAACAAGCCTTGATCAAAGTACATCTGCAAACAGAAGAGTTTTGTAGACAATTTTCAACCTCTCTGACATGGTTACTAACAATACAAATATTCAGAAGAGTCAGAAGCATTTTGATTTCCTAACTTTCCCCAATGGCTCTTACTAAAGACTACTGAAAGGCAATCACTTTACCCTTCAGCCTCTTTTTTGGTGAAAGAATGCCAGAAGTACTGTTATCCTCACAGGATTGTCTAACATTCTGCTTACATCTTGTGAAGCAGTTTTAACATACACATATACAATGACTATTAGCAGTACAACAGTGTATGACCGACTGATGGAGGAGAATAAAGAAATACATTCTTTTTAAGAAACAGGAACCACAAAAGATACATGAACCAAAAATGCATTTTTCTGATAACTTAGTACAATCCTTACAGAACATGTATCAATACCTGCTGCTGCCTTTGCCTCCTCATTTGGGCAACTTGAGACATCATGATTTGACGATCCAGTAACTCCATTCTCTGCTGCCTCTGGATGTCAACTGTTGCTCCCATTCCCACACGAACTTCATTTGTTGGTTCCGCAGATGAGAAGATTGGTTCAAGAGTCCAAGAAAATATCTTTGCTACCCAGCTGGGCACACAAAGAATTCTATGAACTTTTAATACACTACTATTGTAACAAATCCCAGAAACCTAAAATGAAAAATGAAATGTTAAAAAAAAAAAAACAAAATCAAAACAACAACAACAAGAAAAAAAACCATCACAAAACCAAAAAGCTTAAATACACCAAATTTACTTTGTATTTCGCTGCAGATAGCAGTTGGTCTTTCTGTTTCTAAAGCACTCATTATTGCGTTTACCCAGAGTTCTCAGACAAGAATCAGAGAAAGAATAGGGGATTTCTTTACCTCCAACTTCCCCACAACTACAGATTATTACTTCTAAAAATCTGTGTACTGCACTGCCAGTGACTCAGAAAGCTGCCTGGGGTTTTTTGTTTGCTTCAGAATTTGAGCCCAAACCAAGCAACCCTTTCTCAAAGAGGTCAAAATTCAAACAAAATTTTCATTTCTAGTAAAGGAACTTGTCCGGGTACGCTGCATGCTGACCTGAGAAGATTGAGGCTACCCTTAAGGATGCTGAAGCATTGTAAACAATGCTTCCTAAAAAGCTGACCCCTTTTTTGGCTGCTGCCCTCAGCACCTAAGTCTCCCCTTCGAGTAAGAACAAAATCAAACCAGCAGATTTGAAGGTAAATTTAAGAGTATGCGCAAACTTATTCCAAAAGGATCCCATCTACCTTCTAGGAGACAAAAAAATATTCAAACCCCAGTTCATTAAAAAATGACATCGAAAAGGCCAGTTCTTGTGATGCCCTTCTCCCACCTGTAAAAAAAAATACCCATTTCCTGTGTTCACATTCACGCTTGCCTTGGGGCTTGATTTTATCTCAGATTCAGAAATCCATGTGCCCCATAAATGATACACAGTTCCTACTCAGCCATCATTTTAAATCCCATTACAAAGCCCTACCACTTGAGCCCAAAATGGTCCAGCAGGAAGGACAAAGCTCTTGCACAAACTCTCTGCATTCTCCTTTACGTCACGCTTCAGTACTTGTGACTATTTATTGTCTGTTATGCCCCACGAATTATGCTATGACAACAGAGTGAAAAGAACAGGAAGAGACATGAACCCCCCCCCCCCCCAAATCTGTAATCATACCTAAGCAATGCAATTATGCTAGAACAAATGCAGAAACTACATCTGGGCTGCTTATTGGAGGATATGCATTTTTATCTCACTTTTGCATAAACATACCTGCTGCATATACAAAGGGAGCCAGTGTAGGAAAATTGTATTTTCTTTGGGAAGAGGACATTCTTTGGGAGGGGGATAGTTTTCAGATTATTTACAAGGTTATTGTTAATTATCTAGGGAGATAATTAGACTTTTAGGAAAAATATATTCTGCTTTGGCAAACACTAATTTTCATTTTATTCTACTTTCATTTTTATGACTGCTGTCAGTCATAAAGGTGTAAGACCAAACACCATTCTAAAATGAGAGAGAACAGTTTTAAATTGCCCTTAACCCCCTCAATCTTTCCTTGCTATGAGGAAGGAGGTTAATAGGATAGGATAAGAGGAAGGCCACAAACTCTCGCATCATAGTGAAGGCTGCCTTCAACAAAAATTTTCTGTACTCAAAGAAAGGTCCTCATTGGACTCCAGAATGACAGGACACTGTAACAGAAGCTGCTTTGTGACCTCAGAAATTCTTTCCTCAGCTCCAGTGAAACTGTTCCAGATGACTGTAAGCCCATGACAAAAACTTGTGCACATCAACTGGGAAATAAGAATTAAATTACCAAACAGCAAGAGGAGGAAAATTCCTATCACTTCTGCCATTTATCTACTTTTGGTATGTAGTACTTGAGGTATCTATCTAGCAAGAAGGTCCCTTGGAAGCTAACCAGTAGGTTGCAATGGGGTTATATAAATAAGTTCTTCACTCATGAAAACCTAGCTTGTAGGGCTACCATACCAGGAATATAATTTTTTTTGGAAGCAAGCATTACTGAACCAGGTTGCAAATATTATGTATATATTTAATCTGATGATTTATTTCTTAGATGCAAAATGCGTAAGCAGCAACAGAACTGACAAATTATCTTCCTTCCTCCCATCTCATGTTGTTAGGCTGAGCCAGATCTCTCCTTCGGTCCCACATTCCTGGTTGCAGAGGTGTTAACCAGGCAGGGAAAACTGCCTGTTACAGAAACAAAATACCTTGTCCAACATCACACCAGCATTCTTTCACTTCTTCCAAATGCCCCTCCCAGCTACTGATCTCTGCTCATTCATATCAACTACCATACATTGTTGAGGTCTAATGATTTCAAGGCACCTTAAATCCTGAACGGGTTCAAAAAGTCACAAGAACAAAACAAAGCAAGTGGTGATAGGAAAATCTACATCTCCCTGAATGTATGACAAATCTTGACACGTGTCTGAACACACTAACCACAAACATAATCAGTCTCTTATCAACTCAAGATAGAAAATACAACAGATAGCAAACAGCATGTCTTTACTATCAGTACTTTGGGACTTGTTTGCCTCAGAAGGGGAAGTGTACTGCACGCACCCACTAATAGCGGCATCAGTAAAAGCACTCTCATATATTTTTAAGTAGAGACAGCTAGTCATAGCATCATAGAATCATGTAAGTTAGAAAAGACTCTTAAGATCATAAAGTCCAACTGTTAATGTAATGCTGCCAAGTCCACCACTAAACCATGCTCCTAAGCCTCACATCTACACGTCTTTTAAGTATCACTAGGGGTGGTGACTCCACCACTTCCCTGGGCAGCCTGTTCCAGTACTTGACAACCCTTTTGGGGAAGAATTATTTCCTAATTTCCAATCTTAATCTCCCCTGGCACAACTTGAAGCCATTGCCTCCTGTACTATTTGGACAAGACGCCCACCTTGTTACAACCTCCTTTCAGGTAGCTGTAGAGAGCAAGTAATTCCAGAGTATTTGCTCAGAAGAAGAGGCTTTATAAGGCTAAAAGTTCATGGACATTGCTAAAATGAAGAACGGTGCTTAGCACGGCATGTGAGACACATGGCTCCCATCTGCCTTCCTAGCTTTACTAAGCTCACTGGAGTAGCATGCCTGGTCTATAGTCAATGTACCAGTAGGCTGTCTTCTCTCTCCTTCCTGCTCCTCAACAGCACACTTGTGTCTTGGCCCCTCCTTGTTCTGCCTGAGACAGAAATTCACTGCATAACCCAAGTCTGTGGACTTCAGTCCTCACAAAGAAGGAAGTTGGTAAGTCTGACAATATAAAGTTCACAGTAAAATCTAAAACAAAAAGCACCTGGTGAGAGAACAAGACAAAGCTGTGGCATTAGCAGAAGTGTATCTTCTACATCTTCTACTGCCAAGAAACTTACTTTGGATCAGTAATTGTTCAGAAAAATGGTGTGAGACAGCAATACTTCGTAAGTATAAATGGATGGAAGGACAGACTCACTGGTGAACAGCAGCAAGTACACATGGCAATCCACCTTCTTATCTCCATATAGAACCATACAATAGTTAGGGTTGGAAAGGAACTTAAGATCATCTAGTTTCAACCCCACACCATTTAGGATTTCAGGGCCACTCCTCTTCCTCTCTCTCCCTTGATTTCCTACTCCAATTATAAAACTATTAGATGGAAGCATATGAAACCTTAAATGCTGTGCTCAGTTATAAGAGATTTTCAAGAAGTTTTATCTAGTGAGGAAGAGATACCAATTTGCATATTTTCAATAACTGAGAATGAGGACACTTGTAGTTAAAATGTATCTTGTGATTCAGTCTGGTTTAGTGCCATACACTCATCTTAATGTCAACTGTTTCCAAAGAACTTCCTCTTCAGTTGGTTCATATGCAGAACTTCATATATAATTTTAAAAACACCCAAGCTTTGACAAAGTATAACATAACTTTTTACACCTTTTTATTTTTTACAGACATGTAGTGAATTTCTAGTGTTTAAGAAAGTAAACAAACTTTGTTTATTCAATGAAGGTGATCTCAGGATATCCCAATTTAGCACTGTACATCAATCAGATTGAAGGGCTACTTCCCCATACAGATGAACCTCCAGAGCATTTTAGGCTCTGAAGGGTTACCACAGAAAGATGTTGCAGTTGATTACATTGTTAAAATGGAGAATTATTGGCTGACAACACAAAATGCATTTAGTTATCATAACCTACAACCTCATCCACCATATTGTATGAAGCACAATGCTAAGCAGAGAAAATGGAGCACACTGGAAATTGGCATAGGGCAGAAAAACTGTGCTTGCAATTTTTCAGTTTCTTAACTTATCCTACTAGTAGTAATCTTGGCTTACTACTGGTCCTTCACATGGAATTTCCTAACCTCTTCCCTCCCCTGTATGAAGCCAAAAACTCCATCCCCTTCCCTCATATCCCTCTGAAGTTGTACACGTTTCAGAAAAAGGAAGCACCTGTAGTTTCTCTTTTGCATTAGGTAAACCTAACACAGAAGCTCTCCAGTATTTTACATGACAAAGATATATGCTCCATTACTGAAATATCTAAAATCACCGTACTTGATTAAAGCTAAAAAAGGGAATCAAACGGGAGAAACAGTAGACAGATCGGTGCAGACAATGATGTTGAAAATTATTTTGCCTAATGGTTAGAACTTGACTGAAAATACTTAATTTGTTTTGAGTAATTTAAGCATATTAATCACATGTATTCAAGACTGCTATTTTTCAGAGAGCAACAAATTGAAAACAAAGAGCTTTTTATACCTACTTTATCTGCTTTATCCTTAGTATGTTCTGAATGCTATAAAACTAGACTCAAAACAAGGGGTTAAAGCTTGTGTCTAGATTCTGTATTTTACCTTGATTAGAGAAACACATTTGTCAAGAGAGAACTTGTGAAAACCACCCACCAAATAAAACCGTTGCATATGTTATTTTCAACTTGTACTTATAACCTGCAATATAACACAACAGATTGTTACGCTTGAGTTTCCTCTGCGGAAACAGTCACTAAGAGTATAAACACCCTTTTGTATTAGTTAGCTTGACAGAAAAATAAGATCATAATAATGATAAACTAATTATATTTCCTTTCAAGTTGACCAGGCTCATAAATCTCCCAGATACCTTGGATTTTTTTTCCTTCAGGGTCCACCAATGCTATCTTCATTGGTCAGGTGCAATCCTTACCAGATCTCACGCATTCTTTGTGTTCAAGCTGCCATTTCAGCACATATCTTCTTAACTTGTACTTCTGACCTAAGGATAGGCTCCTCAGGTCTCTGCTAGAGTTCTGCAGGTGATTGTCATTACACTGTTAACCAAACCTCTTTACATAAAAAGTAATGATTGGACTTATCTGCCCCAACGTACACATCTGTAATTTAAAAGCCTACTTGCGAGCTGGTTATTTAAAGTTGCTTTCAGAGTTAACAGCAAGGAACAGGCACTGTTAAGATGCAATTCATCCTATGGCAGATTATCTCCAAAGGACAGACACAGCTGAATTACTCTGAAAGATTCCCTCTCTAAACAATGGCAACAATGCAACCATGATGGTGTACATGTACAGGCTAGAAATACTTCATAGAAGCTATCTACCTATTACTGAACCAGTTGGCACAGTTGACAAGGTAGACCAAATTCTGGGCACAGAACCTTTCCTCAGATCTGAGGGAGAAACTGAAAACTTAGGAGTGAAATACAAACTGAAAAGTAAAATCCATTTATCTATAGTATCTTGGAAGCCAAAGATAGAAAAGAGAAAGTACCTTATATGACACATTATTACCCTCTATCCTCCTTTCCCACTACTTTCTCCTTCTAGAATTGGAATTATCTGCATCTCCCTTGATCCAAAACAATTAGAACTTCCTTCCACCTTAACGTTTCCTCTGCGCCATATGGATCAACCACTTTCCTCCTCAGATGCTTTAGCTGATGCAGGAGTAAATGTCATCTTAGTTATAATGTGTTTACATGTAGCCACCTAGACAGGAGCAAGGTGTCTAAACATCCACCACAGATGGGGTTAAGTCAATACAGTCAGTAGAATGTAGAGACAACTCATCTCAAAATTAAGTTACCTACAGTCACTCAACTGCATACTGACCATTCAAACTCAGTATATTAGACTTTCTTCTGTGTCACCAAAGCACTACCACAAGACATTTAACTAGATGTAAGTAGACTTACCTGAATCACCATATATAATTACAGGATGACAAAGAATTCAAAGGATATCATACTTTGACATTGACCAAAGATCTGCATATGACTAAATGTGGATGCCTGGAGGATGTCCAGACTAACTGGTGAATGAGGGATGCATGGCAGTACATGTTTGTGGACGTAACTACATTAGTCAAATGGAAATAGATTGTGTGACTTTCATGATGTATCTGCATCTCTAATATGAAGTTTCCTAATTTTATGACATAAGCCCCAGCCGCCCAGTCATTAAACCAAATCTGGACTGTATGTAGCAAGTATTGTATATTCTTGGCAGAACGCAATAAACTAAATTAGCTTCAGAAATTATGGGAGTGACAACATCACAGGTTACTGATTACATTAGATTTGTGAATTCCTTCACAGTCTACTTCTTAAAGTCTCTCTTTCTTTGTAAATGAGCATCATGTATTTAAACAGCACATTTTACACAACATACCAGCAACTGAAATTACCAGGCCCATACTGACATACCAAATAATTGGGAGGTATTCTGGTTTTATGTAGAGAGTAAATAAGTTGCCTTTAAGAGTGTATCCCTATGTTGATTCAAAATTAGAGATAATTTGAAAACAAGAAGCTCAAGGCGGTACAATCCTGAGTTTGTCTACACCCTGCCTGGAATACACAGGGAAGTCTAAAAGCATTAGCAAAGATGAATAAGGAAATCAGCCTCAGCGCCACATCTTGTACCTGGAAAGTCAGATCCCAGATCCCATTTAGTCTAAGAGTGTTCATTACATGTTAAAATATGCATTGTGATTATTTAAATAAATCTAAACTCAGAACATGGTGAAGAGAAAGCGGAAACTGACAACAACCCAAACATCATGCCGGCATCACCCATTTTAATACTGACATAAGCAGAAGTGCAACGAAAGCTAAATTGCAGAACAGAATCATATATAGTCATATGAATGTCGAAGTGATATTTAGAGCTAAAAATACACACAGTGAAATGTCTAACAGGCAGTGAATGAGCTGACTTGGTGTTCATGCATTTACTCAGGCTTTTTGTACAAATACATGTGAATTACATTCCAAAAGATACAGTATGTTAGAAAATGTCAAGAGCAGTAAGAATTACAAAAATACATAGGCTGTTGGCATGATTTAACTTTAATTTGACAATCTATGTATTTCTGTAATTGTACGTATACATATATATACATATATATGGGGAAGAAATGTTTTACTCTAAGGGTGGTGAGACACTGGTATAGGTTGCCCAAAGAGGTGCTGAATACTCCACCCCTGGAAACATTCAGGGTCAGACTGGACTGGGTTGGACTGAGCAACCTGGTGTAGTTAGGGAAGTCCCAGCTCATGGCATGTGAGGGGCTAGATGATCTTTAAAGGTCCTTTCCAACCCAAACTATTCTATGATCTGTATGTTATCAAGTACCTACGCTTGTAGTGTTACAAGGTGCCTTTGTAGTGTTTCATATCCCTCTTCAGATTATTTAATATACTGTGAAACTTTACTCCTTTGTCAAGTTTTCTCAAAGGATGACAAACTATCATTTGTAACAGAGGAGGAAAAGAGACTTCTCATTCACAAAAGTCTGACAGATGTGCTGCGCAAAAAATGGCTGAAATTCATAACATGAACTTCTTTCCACACTGTAGCAGTTATTACAAAACCGTAAAGTGCAGCTTTTGCTGCAGAAAAGGAAATGAGACTGAAAACACATCACTGTGTTTGTAACAAATTTGTCATGAATTAAGTCTCTGATGATGACTTAACTCGTGCTGACTGAAGCAATATGAAAACTTCAAATGATAGAGAAAGCTCTATTTATTCCTATGGACTTATACCTATGTATACTATCAATCTGCTATTAAAAAAATAGGTCATTTATGAAGAAGAATCCTAAGAAAGTTGCATTATACAGCTAAATAAAACTGTACATTAAAAGGGTATTAAGATAGGAATTGCATAATATATTATAAAAAATATTTGAGCCATTCTTTAAAAGTCTGTATAACAAAGTACACATACAGCTCGTGCCACTAGGAAAGAGGGAGTTCAAACGCCTTTCCTTTTCTTTTCTTTCCTCTCTAACGAACACCTGTTCAAAAGGAAGGGCTATTAAAAGAGTCAGAAGATAACAGGAAGGGTACTGTGTTCAGAGGAAGTCACAGATCCGTAGGCAGGCACAGAAGCTTAAGCTGATCTCCATGAGAGAGAAATTTTGGCTTGTTAGCTGCACTGTTTTCACTGGTATTTATGGTATGACCAAACTGCTGAGCAGACTTCACTATTTACTGCTTTGTCACTCCTCTTAGCTATACTGCAAGCTCATAGAGTATTTTGGAACCGTCAATGTAAATGGTAAGACAGCAAACTACTGAGTTATAGCAGCAATACGTGACGCATCCACAGACATTTTCAGTCTGAGCTCACTGCAGATTCAAATTAGTAGGTTCTAAAATAGCAAGGGCACAATTTAAGTCCTTCTTCAGATTGCATCAACTATTCTTTGGAAGCAGTGGCACTTTCAGTGTTTGAAAGCAGACAGTATTTTGGGCTAAGAAATCAGAGCCTGAGCTCCTAATTTCTAAGTTTGTAAAATTTTAAAAGAGGCCGTCATATCTAACAATCTGGAGGATTCAGTACAATCTGTTTTAGCACGAAGTGGCTTCTGTACTAAGAACAGTGCTGGGAAGGAAAAAGACAGACCACACTAACTTTATCTGACTGGTGTGAAGAAAGTGATTTCACACCCTGACTGCTGTTATCACAGTGAGAAATGGCTATACTACAGATCTGCTAGAACAGCAAGACATGAAAAATCCTCACAGCACAGATGTTAAAAGCTGCTTTTGGGACTAAAAGCTTGAGACCTTTTGAAAATAAAAATAAATAAACAATAAGGTAAACATTTCTACCCTTTCCTCAATAGTCTCATTTATATTTGTGGGTCTCAAACTATAGCCATGGCAGCAAAACTAATTTTAGTGGGTCAGATAGCAGTGGCACCCTGCAAATATTAACCAGCTCATTTGTTTGTCTGTCAGTTTAACACCAGACAGACAGTGCTTTACACCTTCAGAAGCTAAAGACAAAAACCTTCTACTTACCATCACAAATAAAAAACATTACTCAGTAATTTCTATTCTTTGTGAGCCTAAAAATACTGCACTGATTGTACACATGGCAGAGTGTTTTAAGCAACTCATGGTTTTTAAAACAGCGAAACTTACCAGTCCACTTAAGGCTAATATCCAGATGTAGGAACCAGAGGTTAAGAGCTAAAAGACAAAAGCAGTGATTTAAAATTTTGATTTTACAAAGAACTACTCTGTTGCATATTATACAGCCTATGTACTTATCATGACAATGGGAGAAGTCAAAGACATTTATCTTGGTGAAAATTCAGTTTAACATTAAAAAAGGATGTATTCCAGAAGCAGCAGAAGTGGAAAAAATCACATGGATCCAACAATTGTTCTCCTTCTCCAGAACAATACATTTTATTTTCATATAGCATACTAAGTATAACAGGATGTCAGTTATAGGCTGCACAGAAAAACAACTCTGAAAGATAGACTGATGCAAAGGAAATGACTCAGCAGCAACAGGAGAAGAGCTCCAAGCAGGGCAGACAGTGCAAGTGAAGCTCTGAGATGTACAGTTACGGAGAAACTAAGCATAAGCATTAAAATTAAAGAAATAAAGGTCTCACCCAGTGACATATTTGTCAACATGAAATCACAGAAATAGGCTGGAGTGAATCCTGATGAGCGAACAGGGCAGCCCATTGTTTCTAGTAAAGTATGTGATTAATCACCTGGAGAAGGTTACTACTAACCTTACTACTAACCACAAAAATGGGCTGAAAATTAGACTGATACTGGTTACTAAAATAGTTCTGCATGATGCAAATTGAATCATGAGAACACCTGCCCTCTAGATTTCTGACGACAGAGTGACTTGAGATAATGGCACAGTTTACAAATGATCTTTCCCTTAGCCTCTGTGTGACGGCAGCAACGGTTGTATATGCAGCAGGGAAACGTGACCTGGGCTGGAGGTGGTGTGTGTATGAAAGCAAATGGCAAAGGAAATGATGGAGAAGAGCTCAGACAGCACCATGGCTTTCCCAAAGACTGGAATAATAGTGGTACTGATGTGTTTGGAAGAGATGAAAAAAGATTTATGAAAGATCAAGAAAATAAGGTGCTGGCAGAGAAGTTGAAGGTATCCAAAGGCTGAACAGCAAGAGTGATGAATGAAATGTACATATGGAGCACAACTCAATATTCTGAAACTGACCATTCATTCTAAAATACTCTCTACCAGACTTCACATAAACATGGTGCTTTCTGTTGCTAGTACTACAGCTATTTGTAAGTCCCTGGAATCTATAAAAATGAGTATACTTTCTCGTAAGTTTGCACATCTCCTGTTTCATAATTCAGTGTCTGACATGAGTGTCCATTCATTTCTAGGCTGCTGGAGGTTTTATTTTGAACAACTACTGCCTTTCTGTATCAATATAATACCTATATTTTCCATTCATATTTAACATAATACTACATGATATTGCTACACTCTATGTTACACTATTATAAATTATCTGTCGCATGGTAATGATTGGTATACAAATAATACTATTTTATATAAAAGTGGAATTCAGTCAAAACCTTTATTATTTACTGACAGTTTTACTGTATTTTATAGCTTTGTCTGTTTCCTCAGACAAGAGGAAAATAAATAAAATTAAGAAATAAAATAAGCAAATTAGAAAGGTGAAAGAGACATAAGCCTTAGCATCAGGTTCTGTTTTCATTTATTTTCATCTAGTTAATTTTGTTGACCCCAAGAAAAATAAACTGTAGGACTGCCTATTATGTTTTCCTGCACAAGACAATGAAGACAGAAGGCAATGGAAGAACTGCTCACCACTTTGGTATGTAGAAATGCAACACATGTTCTTCAATACTTCAGTTGATGGGACAGTCACTAGCTAAGCATATGCAGAATCATACATGTGGAAGCATCGAAATTCAGAGAGTAACATACAGAAATACAAACTACTACATTGGTAAGAACAATATGCAAGTACATACCATACCTGTAAACCCAGTATGTAGACCAGTGTCTTGTTTGTGATGGAAAAGTAGCCTAATACTTGTGTTACCTGCACTCTTGGAATGGAGGAATAAAATGGTACAAACAGTGCAAATACAGGACCCAAGCTGCAAAAAGAAAGACACAGATGGTTAATAAGAATGCTATCAGCAACAGTAGTGTAGAACAATCAAAAGTAATTAATCCTAAGTGCATAATAATTAAAATGTAACACCACCTTGCAAAAGAAAGTTCTTCCTTAAGAACCAATGATTAGATAACTTGCACCATTGAGAACAACAGATTTACGAGCAAATAAGAAGAACAGGTGACAAAAACTATCTGATTTCCAAATATTTACAACTGGAGGCAGCAGAGAAGGCAACAAATTTAGTCTAGTAGCAGACTGTCTCTATAAATTACAGCACACAAAAAGAACATCAGTGGTCTTCTGCATCAGATGAAACATCTTTAATTCAAATGCACAGATGCTAAGGATTATACCTTGCCCAAAAGGTTATGGAAATCGCTTCAAGTATGATATTAGCTCCTATTATTTACCTAGACTTAAGGTGCTAGAGGATTTCCAATAGACTGCAGTCTGTAAGATGAAAATTTCAACAGTTCGATTTAACTTTCCTTTGCCTATGGCCCTACAAATAACTTTCTTGAGGTCTTCACCGTAATCACAGCACAAGATGCATATCAAGTTCTGAAACCATCATTGGAAGCAGTTTCAGAGAATTTATGACTCAAGCACCTTTTAAAATGACCAAATACTTAGGTTGAAGTTGTGAACATAAACTAGGGCATTTCATCCATCTACTCAGATACAAAGCCTATGTTCCTCAGGATAAAACACCCAGAAAATGAACCCATGTATTAAAGCTGACAAGAAAGGCCACAGCAGAACCAATGGCAACGGCATGGACATGAGAGATTCTAGAAAAAAAAGATATTTCCTATGGTAGAGAAGGCAAAGGAAAAAAGGTCACTTTGGGTAGACACAACCTGCTCCACTGGTGGAGCTGCATTGGTGTCGACCTCCAGGCAGCAAGCTGCAGGCAGGGGAGGCTATCAGCAAAGTGCATGTCTCCCCAGCCAAATCCTTGCGTGCAGTTCCATGCTGTCTTGCATCTGACAGGCGTGGGAGGCTGCACTGGGTGATTTTTTACTGCTCGCTAGCTTATCAAAACTTTCAAGAGTTGCAGTTTCCACAGGCCACAGTTTACATCAAAGGGGTGTTATACTCGGTAGGTATTCTTCAAACTGCACGAACCAGACCCTAAATAATTTGATGTGTTCACTTGAAAATACATTTCCCTTCTGGAGGAACTACTGATAGGAGTAATACTATGTGAAACAGTGGTCTGAATATTAAGACTTACATTTCCTGAATAACTGCTAAATGCAACACCCGCAGCTATGAAAAAAACCACCCTTTCAAATATTATTTTTGCTCATTTAATAAGCTATGGCTTAAGAGCATCTTGTTATCATTTTTTACATATTTGAAGTTCAGCTTGCTGAAAAATGTCCTGTCTCAGAACTTAATACAGTGTAATTATAGAAACATTTTTAGTACCATCTGTTTAACAACAGTCAGATGCACTTTAATGTATAGAAAATGCTAACTCGGGAATTAATAAAAATGATCACTTTTGCACGTAATCCTTCTTACATAATCAATGAAATGTCTGTATGTCAAACATTACATATCTGCATAAATACACACAACATTCTTAAAATTAATTCAAATTACTTAAGTTGGGGGAGTCAATTGGCACCGCTGTAAGAGTGCAACAGACAAAATAATTTATCAGAAGTGCTTCCACTGTAGACAATATTCACTAAATCAGGTTTTATAATTGAAGAGAGAAAAAAAAAAAAAAGAAGAAAGGTATTTTCCCTTCTTAGAAAATTTCAAATTATCTCTTTCTATGCTTACCAAACAACCTGGAGGACTACCAAAATTGTGGCATGCCTTTCAGGTTTTATTCCTCCTGTGACAAACAGTGACTCAGACACAAACATTTCACATGCAAGACTGCACTCAATCATAAGATGGGAAAGTACAAAAAGGAATTTCCCATATTTGCAAGTGTATTTTAAAAGGAGATTAGAGAATTTTGAAAGGTTCCTTATATGTTAGTATTCACCATTAACGTCAACAGAGACCACAGAAAGCACCACCCCATTCAGAAGAGTGATCTGTGCAATTCAAAATCCAGTGCCTGACATCACTCAGTACCTGACAGTTCAGAGGAGCTAGAGGAAGCCTAGTGATGGACCTTTCCTCCTAAACCAGTAAGTTTCCAAGCACATCAGATATGCCTCTAAGGTTATCCCTTTTGGGTTTTTAGACAAGGTTCACATTTATTGTAAGTAGGTATTACCCAAATATCTATTCAGGAATCTTTTTAAAAACGTCAAACCTAGTGCCCTTCAAAATGCTTTGTGAAACTCATTGGTACAGGTGACTTCACTGTGTGAAAATTTATTCCAATTAATATTAAACTTTTGCCCCCAACTTTCATTATATAATTCTGTACTTCTACTTTGAAAATTTCAGTTCATTTTTTCTGTTGCCTTCAGAATTTTCTATGCATTACTCATGCCTTGTTTTTAATCTATATGGAGATGCAGGTCTGTCACAGAAGTTATCTATGTAACAATACTAGAATATGACTGACATAGTAAGGGACAACAAAAGGATGGCTAATGAAAATGTGGACCAACTGCCTGGTGGAAAAAGGGACGTAGTGACAGAAGACATGAGAAAAGCCAAAGTACTCGATGCTTTTTCCTACCTCAGTTTTCACTGGTTAGTTTTGCCCTCAGGCCTCCCGGGTCCCTGAGCTTCCTGTGGGACTGGAGCAACATCTACTGCAAAAGAGACAGCTAGAAAGCTCTTGAGCCTATCCGGCCATCGAGAAGTCAACAAGACAGGATGGGATGTACCTCAGGGCACTGAGGATGATGGCCAACATTGCTACTGAAACATTGTGGTGGTCAGGGCAGGTTCCTGATGACTGGAAAAATGCAAATGTCACACCCATCTTCAAGTAAGGCAAGAAGAGGATTCAGGTAGTCACAAGTCTCACCTCTGTCCCTGGGAAAGTTACAGAACAAATCTGGAAGTCACTGCCAGCCACATAATGGACAAGGTGATTGGTAATATCTTGGATGGATTTAGCTAGGATGACTCTGGTGCTGTGGTCAAGGAATGGGAAGGCAGCAAATGTTGTAACTTGTGGACTTTTGGATGGCCTTTGACTCAGCCTCCTCTTGTGCCCTTGGAAGAAAAACCAGGGAGATACGGACTGGATAAGCAGATCTGACGGAAACTGACTGCACTGTGTGACTCAAAGGGTTCTGACCAGCAGTACAAAGTCCAAGCAGCAGCCAGTTACTAGCAGCTCCCTTCAGGGATCTACACTCCAGCCAACACTATTTGTTGTCTTTATTAACAACCTGGATGATGGGACAGAGTGCACTTGCAGCACACTGATGAATGATATCAAATTGGAGGGAGCAGGACCACGTTCCTTGATGAGCTCGAGAAATGGACTGACAAACACCTTACGGAGTTCAACAAGAGCAACTGTGGAGTCTTCCACCTCGTTTGGAACAACCCTGTACAATAGTACAGTCTGGCTAGAAAACAAATTTGCAGACAAGGAGCTGGAAAATCCTTTGAATGTTAATCAGCAGTTCACCCTTGCAGAAAAGCTCAATTTTAAACAGGGATGCATTAACAAAAGCATAGTTATCAGGCCAAAAGAAGTGACTGCTCAGCACTTCTGAGCCTGAACCTCAATCACTGTCCACTTTTGGGCTCCTTGCTTCAACAGAGACATTTAAGAGTGAGTCCAGCTGTGGTAATGATGGCTCAGTACTGTACTAGGTTGCCTGGAGCTGGGACATCCATCCTCAGAGACACACAGCCCCACATGACACAAAGACATACTTTGAACCTAGTGTCAAACTAGATGACCAACAGAGGTCCTGTCAAACCTAAGCCACCCTATTAGTCTGTGAATAATCAAAGCCTTCTTCCTGAAGCTCATCATCACTGGTGGGATTTCTTTTCCTGTGTTTCACTAGACAGGTACAAATATCTGTCCATGTACTGTAAATAAAAGGACTGGTTCTTAGTTATGTTAATTAATTGTTTGGTAACATAGATTCAATGTCTACAAGTGCAAAACACTCTTTTTGAAGGACTATTTCAATTCTCTCTTCCCCTTCATTTTTTTATTCTCCTCTTGTTTTAATTTTTCCTTTCATTCCTTTTACTCTCCTTTCCTCGACTTTCTCTCCTTTTCCAGAGACCTTTGTCCTGGCCCTTTGTTTATTATACTATGAGAATATCAAGAACATCCTTTCAAGTGCCATGATTAACTTCTAGAAAATTGAGATGCCTGTGTGCAAAGAAAGGTAATAAACACAAATACTTGCTGTCTCTAAACTGAGTTCAGGCCCGCTTCATGTTTAGGAAGTTCATTTCAGTCATGCGGGTTAGAAAATAAAATGTTCAAACAAAACATAAAACTCTTAACTCTGAAAGATTAAATTCTAGAGTTTGAATACTCTCTATTGACACCATTTTCATCCCAAAGGTGTCCTGTAATAGCAGGCTCTACAACAGTGTTATTCTAATTTCGAAGAGCATGTTGATTTTCAACATTTGCAATGGAAAAGAAACACAGCAGACCAGATGGGAACATTCTACATCATGTGTCATAATGATACGGGTTTTGATAAGGAATAAAAACCACAAATGTGAAGAAACAATAACCTTGAAAAAATAAACCAGAGATGTAGAAACTACTGGCAGAGAAAGAATCAGGCTGAATACTTCTCGTAAGAGAAACATGCTACTTAAAGTTTAGAAGGGTAAATATTAAATGTAGATTAAAATAAAACATTTTAACATTAGTAAATATATGCACCAAATACACAAAAAATGGTTCTGAAATGTATGAACAAACGGCTAGAAAGCTTAAAGTTACTTCTGCAAAAATACCTGCTACTGTCATTCAAAGTTCTGCGGTACTAAACTTGCAGAAAGAGCCTGTATTTGATTCAGGATGACTCACTACACTTACTAACTGCGGTGCTGTATTTTTTCTTCATCTAAATTCTTCATAAAAACATTAACCTGACAAACTCACAACCATGTGGCTTTCTGACGAAAAAAATATCAGTTATAAAAGCAGCTGCAGAAAATACACAGCATGTAAACTGTGTTTGTAATTTAAATTACTGAATTACTTCAGAGCTCTGCGTTCCTGCAGGCTCATTGGACACTGCCGTATTACACTTACGTTGCCAGCCTTCATTCTGAAAATGGTAAACATTCTCAATAACATTCCTTAAAATCAGTTAAATCCCCACAACATGATCACCCTTGATAGGTGGGATTCTCTGGTCGATGGAGCCCAGGACTAAAAGGAACCATCTACTGCACGGAACCCTTTCACTACACATGAGCAGGACACCCCAGTACCCTGAAGCCTCTCAACAGCAGCAAAAGGATTAGGGTATGTTACCCATATTAATGTATATAACTGCCAATATTTCACAAGAATGCAGGAAGAAAGTGGAAAAAATAAGACAGAACAAAGTTGTGCATCTTAGAGGAAAGAAAGTTTCCTCCTGTCCATGGATAACTCAGCAGAATTACTGCAACTTTGGGTTCATTAAATACGAGACCAACCACTCACTTTACAATCACCTAATGAGTCAGACACCTACCTCTCCTAACAAAAAGCTTTAGTTTTTAGTACCAAGGCTATCCAACAATATATTCTTGTAAACTGCTCAGCTCCACTGTAAACCAGTTTCAAGTTCCTATCCCTTCCCATTGGTGAGTGAATCCAGACCTTTCCTCTTCTGTTGCTAGAATCTTTCTTCCAATTTCAGTTTTAATTTAATCATCAGTAATAAGATGCTAACATACGTTAGCTTTTTCTAAAAAGATTAATTAATCCTATCTCCCCTCAAACTCTGTTGTGCAAAGCTGGTTTATGGTACTTGACCATTTCCATTCTACCAGCCTGCTGCAATATAAAACATAAAATGTCTTTAGTCAGGCATTCACAACATACTGCCTTCAGGCAAGCAAGTACTGCAGACCGTCAAAGAATCATTTAGTTTATAGCATCTGAAGATGATTTTTCCTTTTTAATTTTAGGCCTCTGTCCTTTATTTAATATATGATTAGCATGCTGCCATTTATGTGAAGGCTGAAGTATGGATATACAGATGAAACCAATGGAGTGGTATAGGAACGGCTGGCCAAATCCTGCTCTACAAATGAGTAGACAACTCAGAAGGACAACTATTTATCCTTAACTGGTAAGTTATTAACATTTAGTAGGTGTTACAGAGCTAGTTACCCACACTCACCCACTGACAGTTGCTGCTCTGTAGCAAATGCCTGCAGCAAGTGATTGATGGTGACAGCTTACCAGGTAGTTTTTTGCTTTCATAACTGATCATATTAACCAAAGCAGAGAGGAGCTTTCACCTTTCTAAGAGGCAGGGGATTCCAGTGAATCCCATACTTTGCTAAATCTGGCACAGAAACTGGAGCTGGGCAGAAGACATATGAAGGCATGAGGAAACATTGCAGGGACTTAGACGGAAGAGTATTTTGTTGAGGACACACAGTTCAGCAGCTGTATTGAAATTTTTAGTGTCCTAAATTAATCTGCGATTAGGTGCTTAATTTATTCTTCTTCATCCAGATTAATGTAATACATTTTATTTGGCCTCTGCAGTTACCATGACTCACTGGTGAGTCATCATTTACTGTTCCTCTAACTCAAGCTGCTTGAGAAATCATGCTTGTCCACAAAAAAAAACCATACAGGATTCAGCTACAGGTTAGTTCTTGACACCTGACCTGTCTTTCAGGAAACCAAAGCAGTTCCTTTTGGAAAAACAGGCAGTTTTGCAGTTCAGAAAGAGGCTGGCTGGATTCATGTGCTGCTTGATCCACCTGTGTAATTCAGAAGTTATTTCTTCTGCTGGGTAAGTAGCTCTCTAGACATGAAATTTCAAAGCTAAACCCAGAACTCAGCTAGAGTAGGGACTAAGTAAGCAGACAGAAGATACACCAACACAGGCATCATAACATACTGGTCATAATATTAACTGCACATCTCTGAAAGTAACAAATTAGTATATTAATTTACATGTTACTCTCCTTGCCTGCCAAAGCAAAATAGTAACCTTTTGTACACAAATGGTAAACTCAAACATATATCACACCTGTTGATACACACCATTTCTTGATTTAAATGTTCAAATCAATCAGATACTGGAGAAACAGCAGCTGTGTAAGAATAGAAAACAAATAGCCAGATGAATAAATAGTGAGTGAAACACTGCAGCCTGTATCACTTAGCTTGAGCAATTAACATCACATCATGCTAGGCTGGATTGGTAGCTAATACATCAGTGTGACTCAAAGGGTATAGTCTAGTAATGTATCTTCATCAAAGGCAGGCAATATTTTATCAGATCAGAGCAGGAAACACATACTGGCATTATTTCATAAGGGTAAGACCATTTTGAAACAAACACTTCCTTTAATATGAAGCTGTGGTACTAATGTGAACCACCCTTGAGCGAAGACTACTACATGCTTGCATATCTCAAAATTTCCTATTTCTACTACTTTTTTTTGCTGCTGGTCGAGGAATCACATTGCAGTACTGCTTCATGTGTGTATGAAGCAAGTTCCCTGTGCAATTAACCTTCAATCTGTCTCTTATTCTCATTACTTCATTTAAAGAGATTCTACTCTGTGATGAAGCTGAATAGTTAAAAACTAATTCCAAAACAAGACAAGAAAAAGTCCAGAATACGACCAGGAAGTTCACTCAAAGGCTTTCTGAATCTGCTGTTAAAAAATAAATGCCCCATAAAAACTGAGGAGCTGAAATCCCTAGATTGAGCCCTTCAGATCCCTGCCATCTAAGGGACTCAAGCCATGTCTGCCCTGGGAGCTCAGCACAATAAAAATCAGTGTATAGGGCCAAGCAAATGCTCCAAGTAGGCACAAGAGGAGCTCACAAGGCTCTACTTCATTCTGTATAGCAAAATCATTTTCCATAAGACAAGGTACATTTAGTAAACTTTAGCTTTGTCATTAGATTTGCATTTAGGCTTTCTGATGAGATGGACACATTAGTCAAGACTGTATCCCTGCACACCTCCAACACTACAATATCAGCAAACACTTGTGCCGTGAGCACAACCCTAATGTTTCCAAAGAGGCATTCCACCGTCTGCATGGGTTGGACATGCCAAAAATAACACCATCGTGCCTACTTGCTGGTTCTTTAAAATCAGGCCACTAAATGAGGTCACTTCAAAGATAAAGTCCTTTGCAGTTATGAACTATCAGTATGAGGTTTTGGGGAAAATCCCAGGTAACTCTCAACCACAGCCTCTAACAGCAAGTGACAGGATTTTCCCCTCTATCGCTGATCTCCAAAACCCTCTTAACTGACACATATTTTAACTCTTAGATCTATGTCCTTTACTCAGAAACAAGGTTATTTCAAGTAACAACAGGTTACTTCACAGTTTGATATCCCATCCCTTCCTTATGCCCTAGCTTACCGTTCTTATCAAGATGATTTTATGGGAACAAGATTTGTGTTTAAAAAGCTTTTATTTTTAATGTATTTAGCTTTCATGTGTAGTATTATCCTTGTTCAAAATGCATTAAACAGCTTACAAAGGCACACAGCCTCATTAATCTCTCAAACCAACAGATTTCTTCAACTCCCTCATGTATTTGCAAAGGGCATTTCTGTAAAGCCTCATCATTATGATACTAAGTGTTGGGAATGTACATGGGCTGTACATGACATCTGCTTTTACACAGCATCTCAGTATGCCTCAGTTTTGAGGTTTTCTTGTGCTGTGTCAGATCTAATCAGTAAGAAGCAGTTTTAAAAGCGTGTAGTGATCCTACAGCTCTTTGCCACAAACTAAATTTAAGTTATTTTAAAATGCAAACAGCATGTAAACAAAATTTTCACTTGGGGACTTTAGTCCATAAACCTCTGGGTAAAGTCCCTTGTATGAAAGTCAGTAACGTGTAACTTCAGGGAGAAGACCGGAGGGCTGTTTCCAATTACTCTCTTTGAACTGACTAATTGTAAAAGGATTAAAAATAGATGCTTTCACATCCCATAAAACTGTAGGCAGCAAATCAACACCAGCATACAAACAAGGGGGTTTTTTTTAAGCACTTGAAAAAACCTACCCCTCCCACTGAAGAGATTCACGTAATCACTCTTGAAAACAATGTGCAAGGGCAAACTTTCGCAGTCAAGCCATCCTGTTAATGCCCTCAGCTGCTCAGAGGATCCAAGAAGCTACAGATATGTAAGTACAGAAAAGAATTAACTTTTATTTTCAATTATTTTTTTACTGAAGTATTTTAATGTAGTAGGAAGAATAAATGCTCTTTGGAGGGGAGAGACAAAGCTTGTGGAAGAAAAACCGTAATATTTAAGTTCAGGTATTAACATGCTGCCAGTTAATTTTAATTTAAAGGATCCGCTCACCCACAGCATCAACAAGTTATTTCTAGGCCTTTGTTATAATACAGCCTTTTGATGGTCACAGGGAAACATTTGATACTGCACTGGCTTTTAGCAATAGAGATTTAAATTATGCAGAAATAACTGCTGTACAAGTACTAAGGGAAGTGCTGCAGTTCTTAAGTCATTCACTGAACATCGCAAATACTTTAATAGTAGGAGAGAGCCTTAAAACAAATCCATACTCTGTTATTGCTTAGCTTCCTCTTTGTCTATGAAACAGATTTTATTTTCAGCTCAAGAACTCCTCAGTCACTCTTCTCATGTCTAAACATTGCAACAAAATATTTTAAGAATTCCATGTTTTATGAGCCAATTCCTTTTACCTTCTGACATGCACTGCTTTCAAAGTTTTTTAGAAGGAATTCTTTTTCTGAATCATAATCACCGAATATCTTTCTCCTTACCATTGATCCTCATGCCACAAATCTAAAGAAATACTACAAGTGATACGGTATTTATACCCCTTCCCAACTGAAAAGGATCAATTTTTCCTATTCTCCTGACAAAACAAGATAGGTGGTTCAACAGACAACAACTATCATTTATCTTAAAAAACAGAGATGGCACGCATGCCTTTGAGCACAGAACACATTTTAAGTGTGGAATAACATTTTCATGGCTCCTCCTGAAGATACAAGGGAGCTGAATACCTACCTGGCAAAGAGCTCAAATCTCATCCCTTTCTGTTTGAAAGACCAAAGACTATGTATACATGTGATGAATAATAAATTTATGATACAGTTCTGAAGTTATAATCCCCAAAATTAAAGACTGTACCTGTACATGTTCCATATCACCCAGAAAAAAATAGAAAAAAAGCCAACCAAAAAACATGTAAGAGGTGTGCATGTGTTCCAGTACTAAGATGTAAATTGTTACCTGACCCCTTTCTCCTTCCACTTGCAGAAATATAATTGGCAGTGGCTCAGGTTTTTATTTTGTTTATTTGCTGTATTTTAGGCTCCCTCCTTTTAACATTTAGTATACTTAGGCAAGTAAACTGAAGGGAGATTAATCGTCTCAGCATCAGCACAGCTCTTCACATTAACATGCATCTTTGGCAGAGATGATTTATGTTAGATAGCACACTTTTCATAAAATGCACCACAACTGGAAAAAGAGATCCAACAGATAAGAGCAAGATGCACATTTCAAACTCTTCAACTTCTTTAACCAGTTATGCAGCATTTCAACTCAACTTCTTCCATTTCACTTACTCTATTTTCTATTAGTCTTGAGTGCCAAATATAACCATCATAGAACTTTGCAAAACCTGTAGCAATAGACAAAAGCAGGGCCATGAAGATCCCACAGTGTTTGTATCTGCATATTCTGTTAAGCACTTAAAGAATATCATAATTATTCACAGCCATCATTAAGACAATTTCACTCATGAAATGCATACTTGGGATTCTTTGACACATGGCTTAACAAATTTGCCTTTAGTATTCCAACATATTTGTGTCTATACCAATAATCATAGAATCATAGAATGGTTTGGGTTGGAAGGGATTCAGACTCAGCAAATGGTTTGGTTTGGATTTGACCATTAAGACAATCTAGTTCCAAACCCTCTACCAAGGGCAGGGGCACCTCCCACTAGACCAGGTTGCTCCGAGCCCCATCCAACCTGGCCTTGAACACTTGAAAGAAAGAGTAAAAGCACCTGAGCACCTGCCTGGAAACTATCTCACCAAAATCAGTTGTGACTTGTGACCCAAGGATTTGGTCTTAAGGTCACCAGGCCTACTCATTGTCATTTAAAACAAAAAATTCAACAGCTTTTGAAAAGAAAAAAGTAAATTAACAAAATGCACTATAAGTGTTAAAGTATTAGAAAGACCATTCCTTTTAAATAATTTACATTCTATGCATATATAAACAGCATTATTCTCCAATACTGTTTGTTAAAGGAATATTGTCCATCTCAAAGGGACTAAACCATACTCTGTGTATGTCAGTGTAGTCAGTGTAGTCAGAATACTCTGTGTAGTCAGAGAGATCTTTCTAATGATCTGATATGCCTTTCCAAGAATTTAATTAGTATCCCTCTCAAAATAGGTACTGGGACAGATGGACCAAGGATTCATCTCTAAAGAATGAAAATTATGAAGAGAGACAGACAAATCACACATTAGATTACAAAACACAGTTAAGGCCTTCTACGTGTGCCTTGTTCTGCTGAAAACAGATGGTGCTCCTTCAGCAAAAGCAGGAGATGAGAACAAGAAAACTCATTTATAACATACAGAGAGAGCTTTGCATCACTGCTTGCACATAATCCAAACCTGTGTAATCTAAAATGGCAACACTGCAATTGCTGGCTCATAGCCTAAGTCTATGCTTGTTAATAGTTATATGCATGTAATGTTACAATACTACATATAAAGCTCATCATACATGAGCACCAATATGAAGCAGGATTTTGGATTATGTAGTACTTCCAGACTGGAGTTACCACAAACACTTTTTGCAGTGGTTCTTGTGTACTGCAGTATAATGAAAACAAATGAATAATGCTGGTCAAACATTTTCACAGAAAACCAGTCTCCTAAATCAACTTATTTTCCTTCTTTGATGAGATTATGGCATTGGTTTAGAAAGACACCTGCACAGATTTCAGACATGCTAGATTCTGTAAGCAGCTTGACATGGTACTGTGATTTTTCCCGAGTGGGTATTTTTTGAGTTGGAAAGGACTCAGATTCATACCCCTACTGCTGTGAAACACCAAGAAAGCACACAGGATAGATGAAAAGGTGCCTAAGTAACAAATCTCATAAGGTAATTGGATGAAGAAAACCTTTTTTTCCACTGGTGGTCAGAAAGCAGATACAATGCTAAGACTTCAAAACTGCAAGTGAGAGAACAATACAGAACAAGCTTCACCGGTTGTAAGCCCAGGCATAACATTAAAATTAATTTTAAACTCTCTGAGGCACAAGGTCTACCCAGGTAGAAGGAGAGAGCAATGGCCATGCCATTAGACTGGAGACATCCTAGGACACAGTAAATCCGAGAGGTACTCTGGGATCACAGTGAACTAACTTCACAAGTTCCCAGTGCAATGCCATACTATTCTATTTTGATAACCAATCAACTGAGCAGAAAAAGCAGGTAGTGAGTAAGCTTCCAGGCACACCGATACGAAAAGGCACCTGGAACCCCATTTCGTGTGTGGGACTAAGGTGGGGTTAGAACAGACATCACAGCACTTGTGGTGAGACATTTGAAAAGTTCACCTTAAATTGCCAAACCCACAAGACTGTATAAAGGGGAAAGGCTCAACAAAACCAGCAACTGCAGATTGATTTTAAACAAATTCAAATCAGACACCCACATTTTTTAACAGAGAGGTTGACTGACCAAAACAGTACAAATGGCTAATACGCTTTCCCTTCAGTTCTCCAACTCAAGACCAAACAGCATTTCAGAAAACATGCTTTAAATGAAAAGTCAGTAGAATCCATACACAAATAAACAAAACAACAACATAACTTGGATTATCCAGGAGGTCACATTAAATGAGTAAGTGGCCTGTGTCCTATCATGTATTTGCAGATTCAGGAAACATGAAAACCTGAACAACCTTCTTTACAATACAAAATAAAGGCAGGAATCTTAAATACCTCATGCCTTCAAATTTTGCCTCTATGCCAAAAACTGTAGCAATGTTTTCTAAATAATTAAATTGGTAAGGTAAATTAATTTCAAGTATATATTTCAAAACATCATTAATAAACTCAGAAAGCCACTGGGGAGGGTTATTTAATCCAACAACTTAGAAAAACAAACATTTTGTTATGGATTCTAGAGGCCAGCTTCAATGGTGCATGCGGATTAGGGATAGTAAATGTCCATGTTTTTGTAAGGTATTCAGGCACACAGCTCATTAAACCCAACTCCAGCTAGACTGAGATTTGGAGCAATATGGAGGTAACATTCTCCATTTTTCTTCCAAGAATGCAAAACCCACAGAAAGGAGGCAAAATGGGCCTGTTGTTGCTTCTTCAGAAACATTCCACGGAACATGTCATATGCTGTCTATATAACAAGCTGATCACTAAGGATTGCTGCCAAGAAATGAACAGTAGCCTGACACAAGGAATAGGGTTAAAGAAAAATAATAATCTTGACATACTTAATAGTCTAGACCGCTTTCAGGCAGAAGTTTTTTCAATCCAGTCCTGCTCAAGATTGGGAAGAAAAGGTGAAATACCTGCTGAGCTCAATGAAATTCATCCAACAGTAACAGCTCAGATATACAAAGAAGTTACCATAGCTTGGGTGATGCACATTAGGTTGTGAGTTGGTAGCAACTTTATTATCCGTTTGGGCCCCAAACCAGATAGAGTATTTCAGTGGGGGACGTGTTTTAAATTAAATATATTCAGGTAATGTAACACCTAGACACCACGGTGACTGCTCAAAATGCACAAAATTAGCTACATATAGAGAAAATAATAAGGTATTATAAAATGTGCTCCTTACATTAACAGTCAAAATATTTGGGGGATAACAGAGGATCAAAAAGAAGACTTTTCTCATCCAGGGCTGACTCCAACAGCAGGCAAAAGAGCCTGCTGACATCCCCTGTCAAGGAGCACAGCTTAGCAGACATGCATGCTGCCCTGGAAAGCCTATGAGCTACGGTCCTCCAGCTTGCTTCTTATCTGTGGCCAATTTGTCCTGCCATGGAACTGCTTCCCATGTATATCCACACTATCACTCTGGATAGACAAACTCAATCACACCTAAGACTCCTTCTCAATACAGCCATGGTTTTATGCAAGGGTGAATATCCTATTTTGAGCAACAAGTTCTAGGTTAATTTATTACATTAAAGATCTGACTCATAGTAACATGCATTCTACAACATTCTACTCTTGATGTAAAAAAAAAAATATATATATTTCACTGAAATTATGTAATTTTCCCTGAATCAGAGTTAAACAAGTTTGTACAATAATAAATATTGTACATTTTACAAGCATTTATAGAAAGACCTATGAATGGCTGTGACAATTACGCACATTATCTATGGACCGAAACTATTAAAACTTTACAATGAAAATAAAATTATGCAGTTAATATGCTGTAGCTAGTCACTGCAATAGACCTGTTTATAGTAAATCTTGGATTATTTCTTCCTCACATATGTTTAAGTTTAATTTTACCTAAATTTCAAGGAAGAAATGAGTAGAAGATAGATGTCATGCTGGGAGCGTGAACAAGTAGTCAGAAGCATTTAAATAAGAGAAACAAAACAAAATACCTCACTGACTTATCCAGGTGCCTACAGAAACCCACACCATTTTCTGCAAAAAAAGCAGTCTGTTACACTTATGTAAAGCAAGAGCCATTCCACGCACTTCTATAAGGGAAAAGCAAAACCTGGAGAAAAGTATACCAGAACTATCCTCAGGGTAATAACTACTGTATTAACCAATTGTCAAACACACTAACACCAAGAAACTGAGAACGATGCAGAAATAACTAATCTAAAATTACAGACATTCTTAAATCTGCACTAGGGCTGGACCTGCTATTTACCAGCTTAATTCCATTATTCAAACCACAAAACTCCCACTTCAGATTTGACTTCCAATGCTGAATGCAGTTTTTCCACCTCTCGACACATGGTACATCCTTTATAGGTTTCTAAGAATCAGAACACTGTACATCAGCCAGAAATCACCCGTCTTTCCTACTGCCTGTGCAACCACAGCAAACACAGGCTTAATATACTCTCTGGATGCTAATTTATTATTTCAACGTATGTAAGATAACTCATTTATATTAATATAACTCATTTATGTATTTTAGTACCCAACATCCACTATCTGCAGTTTTACTGTTTACAGAGGACCTTATTCAGCCCTACTAACCTAACCAGAAGCCTGATCAGACTGGTTTATAATACTGCATGTGCTGGAGATACATAAATTGTGAACCAGAAATAAGCAGGACAACCTCCTCAAAACATGAAAGAAGATACTAGACTTATAATGCTTTCAAATAAAAGGATAATTAATATTTTCTAAAATGCATAGCTTAAACCCCTTAAAATGGAGAGGCATTTTCCAGAAAGATTATTTTAAGGTAGAACAGGCAATGTTGTTACAGTTCGTAAGTATCATGTGTTGAAAGGCAGATCCTCAGAAATAACCTAGACATTTCAGTTAAAGGTACCAGACAGACTTAAAACTCAGGTTACGACAGCTTTTATCTCCAGACAGTATTCTACATTAAAGCAGAAGCAATCTTGTTCTGACTGCTGTTTTGATACATAAATGATGCCTAAAAGAGGCACCATTTTGCAGAACAGCTGCTAGAGAAGTAATGTTAGATGCCCCCTCCTTTCTGACGTTTATACTTAGACTATGCAATTGTCAGGTAACAACACACCACCTACAAGATGGAGTCCTTCCCATTTCTGAAATTCTGCTGGATCATTTTTAAGTCCCCTAAATCACTGACCCTCTGCAGCTCTTCCACGCTACTCCCGACTGTGTAGGTTAAGCAATTTCTAAAATCTACTAAATTGGCAATGTGTAAAATATTTCAGTGGGTTGTCTCTCTTTTGCAGAACCACTGAAGAGTGACTAAAATACTAGTCTTAAGAATTTATGCAACAATATTTGAATTAGCTTCCAAAAGCCAATCCTTAAAACTAGTATAAAACAAGCTGAATAATTATAATGCTGATACGATAACAATGCTGAAAAAAATCAGTTTCTCTAAACAAGTTAAACTGTGACAGTACGATTTGTTAGAAAGAAAAAATCCCTAAAAGTGAACTGAAATGTATTTAGAATGTCTGACCCTTGGGAACTTTGTATGACCCTTTATCACATGGTCTCTTCAGACACCTTTTTCTCCTGAGATTGCTTTTAACAGTTTCTCACCTTCCTGACCATCTATAAACTTCACTTTCCAAAAACATTACATCCCTAGTTTATTATTGTGCCTCCTGTCTGTTTTTTTTCAAGAGAGGAGAAATTGGGATCAAAACAGAAGAGCCATCTTTTTCTTTACTTTTTTTTTTTTTGGAAGAAGGCTTGAAAAGTATTTCATCATAATGAAGTTTCATTTCCGTTTTCTCCAATCTTGCTTTTTGCAACAGAAGTTGGCCATTGTTATGCAGAATAAATTTATCTACATTTATTACAAAATGATCCCTTTTCTCTTTTTTTCCTTTTTTATGTTAGGTCTACTGAGCTTCCTGGAACAACAGTGGTTACAGAAATGGACACTTTCACAGTTTCTCAGACAAGCAATTCCACTTGTGATTTATACGAGCACAAAGACACTGCACGGATACTACTGTCTGTCTTCTACAGCTCCATCTTAATTCTTGGGGTGCTTGGAAATGCCATTGCCCTCACTGTAATTTTTAAAAACAGAAAGAAGATCAACTCTACAACCCTCTATTCAACAAACCTCGTCTTCTCTGATCTCCTGTTCTGTATTGCCTTGCCCACAAGGATAGCCTACTATGCCCTGGGATTTCACTGGCCATTTGGAGAAGCATTATGTCGAATAACTGCTCTCTTGTTCTACGTCAACACTTATGCAGGTGTAAACTTTATGACATGTTTGAGCATTGACAGGTTTTTTGCTGTTGTCCACCCCTTCCGATACAAGATCAGAAGGATTAAATATGCCAAGGGCATTTGTGTCTTTATCTGGTTTCTTGTATTTAGTCAAACTTTCCCATTACTGATACAACCCATGTCACAGGAAGAAAAAGAAAGGACTACGTGTATGGAATATCCAAACTTTGAAAAAATAGCACATCTACCATTTATACTTCTTGCTGCCTGTTTAGTAGGGTACCTTATTCCCCTGGGGATTATACTATTCTGTTACTCTCAGATTAGCTGCAAACTGTTTCAAACAGCCAAGGAAAATCCTCTGACTGAAAAATCAGGGATAAACAAAAAAGCCATCAATACAATCATATTTGTAATTATAGTGTTCATCATCTGCTTTACCCCTTATCATGTTGCAATCATACAACACATGATTAAGAAGCTTCAGAAAGAACCCTCGTGTACTGAAAATAAAATTTTCCAGAAGTCCCTCCATTATACCGTGTTTCTGATGAATTTTAACTGCTGCCTAGATCCTTTCATCTATTTCTTTGCATGCAAAGGATACAAGAGAACTGTACTGAAAATACTGAGACGGCAAGTCAGTGTATCAATTTCAAGTGCTGTCAGGTCACACCACGAAGAAAGCTCACGTGACATGGGAGAAACACAAATGATGGTACTTGCAAAATCTTCCAATGGAAAGCTACCAGAAAAATAAAGCCTGTACTGCAGCGGAGCAAGCTGAAAAAAAATAGGGTAAAACCCACTGTAAAAACTGTTAGTGCTCCCTGTACAGCATCTTAAGTAAGATTCTGTTTCTCAGGATGTCAGGAAATCAAGGAGTGACGCTGGACTGGGAAAGAACTGTCACAGGACAGCAGGGAAACTCAGCATTATAATTTCCTAGCTGTATCATTTTGACTGATCTTATTTTTTCCAGGAAATATGCACTCCTGTGAATGTTCAAATTCCATACTGCACATATGTATGTCTGGATGTTACTAACTCAAGCAAAGACTCAATTCACAGTTTGGGTGTCTGAGGATGGTTTAAACACAAATAGCTTACAATTCAGACTGACTACAACCAGATCACCTGAAAATTGCAAGAGCTCTACCTGAGCTCCACTTACAGCAGTGGTTTTGTTACCCAAGTCACATAACCAACGGAAACCAAACTTTGAGATAAAATGGCCGATTTCTGTGTATGTCTGACTATCACAAATGCTTAAGTTGGAGGTGACACTGATCTTCTCGTATCTGGAGCACTGTCTTACTGGACAATTCACATAGATAACATTGTCAGATGTAATACATGAAAAATTAATGAGCTGCTTGGTTTTCTCCAACACTGAATATCTCCCATATGTTAAATCACTCATCTTTGCAAGGTGTATTATCTTTTTATTCCTTTTCCTTAAGGAGAACATTTCTTTTAGTATGTATTATAAAAAGTCTCTACTCTGGTTGTATATAAGTTATTTATAATCACAAAAGATAAGTTGAGGCAAGAGACTGTACTATGAAAACTGCTGTTTCAGTTAAAAGAGCAGTGATAAAGGGTTCTTCAGAACTTCTACTCAAGTCAGACATGGACACAAGACAAACTCTTTAGAAACAGAAATGTTCAGTTGAAGCCAACAAAAAGTAAATGAATGTGTTAATTCTGATGATGTGAGATGGTCACCTCTCAATAAATGAGAACAGCAGGGACCAGCTGGGAAAGAACAAGCTTTCTCATCACGCTTTCATACAGCATATCTGGGATCCCTTTGGGCACACTGAAATTGGGCCAAGAAAGACACCAAATGACTTAAACATATCCTGCTGAAATAGCCTCAATACCAATTGAGTATCCAGGATGCAAGCCCTGGGTTCCTGCTATCGTGCCCTTCCGTCACGTCTCCGTTTCCTTCCCTACATTATTGCTGGCCCTCTGTCTTTTCTTTTGATTTCTATCTTTATTTAATATGCCTTCACCTGCCAACACAACTTGGTAATTGCGCCATGAGGTTGTGATGGAAAAGGAAAATTAAAGAGTGCCTGGTAATTACTGGTAAAAGCTCTGCCAGATGTCAGAATAAATGTTATTTATTGCAGCTGTATCTCTCTGGCATCAAGGCTATACTGGAAGTCAAACAAACATAGTTACATTTGTCATCTTTGTGACTCCTTCCTTCCTCACATGTTGACCTCCGCCTACCTGCAAACATGGAAGGGTCATATCTGAACAGCAGTAAGGAAACATTCAATTAACAATTACTTTCTTATGGGAAAGAAAATGCAAAAGACCCTATATTTCATGCCACTTTGTCAAAATTCAGTTTCGAGTTAAAAAAGACACTATGCAGCTACAGGTAAACGATTTTTAACAGGAGTTAATTCTGTATGCTATATCAGTTCTGTTCTTGCCAGCTTTTTTAATAAACTATTTTTAAATATTATTTAAGAATTTGTTCCTATCAGACTAAGCAAATCATAACCTGATAAAGCCAAAGATAGACCATTCATTAATACCTAGAAGCTATAAAAATAAAAATACGTGTATTATTAACATCACAACAGTACAGGTTCATTTTATTTTACTAATGTCTGGGTTTTTTTAAAGTTTTGGTATGTGTTTCCTCTAACTGTGATTACAAAACCTGAAAGGCAAGAAGACTTTTCTACATACATATTACAGCACCACATAATGAAGATATCTATTCTCTTCCAAGAGGAAACAAAGTGAAGATCTGTATTGAAAATCTTTCTCCCCATTTTCTCAGATTAGCAATTCTGTTATTTTTAAACTTAGACATTCTTTCTAAATCACATCAACATTCTCGAACGTCTAACTTTACATCAAAACACTGCTCTGCTCTAATAAGCTTTAGAGTGTTGGTCCAGTTAGGTTTGAGAAAGGCTATTTTTTTCCCTCTTTATCTTAGTATTTCTCAAATGCTGAAGAAGCCAATAAAATAAAAGTTTTAAAGGCTAAGATAAGCTCCTGACAAGTGTCCTGAAGCCACAGACAGACAGTGACAATTTATAGCTGTGGCAGCTGATGCTACTGCTTCCCCTCACTACTTGTCAGCACAGGCTGACAGCTCATGCACACTCGTATCAATGAGGAGACTCTTTTACTGTGTGCTTATCTGAAACTGCCCAAAGTAGCAGTGGTGGTTTCAGCTGGCCTAGGACACTGCACTGAAGCTGTTTAGATAGCACCTGTCCTGTGTTCTTCTCCCAGCTGTGCAGCGGGGCTGGTGGCCATCAGCAGAGAGATGGTAACAAGCTGCTCTGCTGGAGCAAGGAAGAGCAGTAACGCTGAAAACTTAAAAGCTGTTCTCAAACGTCCGGTTTACTTCCAGATGCCCATTCCATTTATCCTTCTGACACTCTCCCCCCAGTACTGTTTGTTTGTTGGAATAGTTTTACAATGGCAGTTATCTGTAATGGCACACACCAGGTCTCTCTCCTCCTGCTGCACAGGCATGAATAAGGCGGATAGTATACACATACCTGGTATCTCTTTTCCTCTCCACCACTGAATATATATAATAGATGTGTCTGCCTTGAAAGACATAAGCATGCCATGCCATGCAACATGTGCCTGAATCAGTATTAGCTTTGCAGAAGAAAATAAGCTTTTGCTTTGGTAAAAGCTTTTGATGCATTCTAGGAAATGCCCCCTTCTAAGTGAAAGGCTGGGAAATGCTCATACAGATCTGCAGCTCACTTGACTCTTTTCACATATAAATAAAGCAGCTGACAAGTAGCAGCAGCTTCAAATGGCTTGATCATTACAAGGATCCGACTGAAGTTCTTTGGAGAAACTGGATCTCTATTTGGAAGGTGAAATCCAGTCAGGATCTTAAAAAGCTGTGCTTGTGATGAAACAATAGAATATCTTCACTCCAAAGTTCAGAGTGTAGGGCTAGGGCAGATGCTAAGAAGACTCCAACTAGACTACGTGTCCACTGCTGACATATCCGGTAGGGAATGTGACAGAGCACATAGAAATAAAAATGATGATTTACTGCCTTCACGTTTTCTTTTGATGCAAATGCAAAACTAAGGACTCAGATGTGTTCCTTCAGCCACCTTGGGCTTAAAGATATCAAAGCCTACCTGAAAGCGGTAACATGCTACCACAAATAACAGGATTCCTGGAGGCAGTTAATGACTTAAACCATCCTTCCATCCTCTTAAACCAGCAAGATCATTAGCATTAGGGGTCTGTATTTTTAAAACAGGTGTTGCATTAAAGACTAATGTTGTTCTGAAATTCAGAAGTTTTCAGGTATGCAGGGAATGAATAGACTCCAAGGAAAAAATCAGACAGCCTGCAACATAAGAAAAATAAATAGGGTGCAGCTGAACAGAAAGAGAAGCTTTGCCTTACATGACCAGTTTTGGGAGAAACTGAAAAGCAGCAATGTACTCTGTCCCTTCTATGCCCATGGTCTGTAGTACAGAACAGGGGAAGAACTTAAGAAAAACTAAGGTTTGTATCTTAGCAGTATCCCACTGTGCTGGCACAGCACAAAGTCAATGGACGTAAAGAATCACTAGAAAAATATCAAATAAATTGGAGTGAATTATTTCCTAATACATTCTTGGCCAAGTTGCAAGCTAAGGCTCTGGAACAAAACCACCTCAGGCAAGCTGCAATCCTTTTCTGAATTAAAACAGGAGAATTGCTGCTTGTGTAGTAAATGGTCATACATATTTCCTCAATTTTTTTCCCCTCAGAATACTCTCTTGGCTTCCTGCAATGTCTAACTTCAGACTTCCTGAGGCAGATGTCTCATGTCTGAACATTACAGTTCTCAACCAATTTGTCTTCCATCAGCCCATGTGGTCCCTTTTTGAACTCAAATTAAACGTCTGTGCTTGTAACACCCTGCAGTAAGAAGTTCCACAGACTAACTACTCATGGTGTCTGCAGCCATTTTCTTTAGCTTGTGACACCTGCTAGTTTCATTTGAAGCCCCCTGTTTCTTGTACCAGAAATGAGTGAACACAGCAACTGCCTATTTAATCTGTCCACATCACTCATGATTTTACACACCTGTGTTAAATCCCCTTCAAGTCATCTAGTCTTTTTTCCTATGAACAATCAGATCAAAGCTGTTCACCACTTTATCCAAATGATGGAGGAAGGAAAGAATGCAAGTACAAAGAATGGAAATCCAACTGTGATCGAGCTGGGCTGCAGAGCAGAACAAGTCATCTCTATACACAGGGAGATCAACAGCATACTGATCTCCTCTTCCTACCATAGGAGCATACAGCTAAGTCTCAAAAGTAGGATCTTGCCCCATGACTGCCAAATTTGCATTACCTCACTCAGATGCATTAAAGAAGAACAGGTTCTCAGTGGGCTTGAAAAATGAGCTCACAGGAACATCATGAAGTTCAGCAAGCCAAATGCAAAGTCCTGCATTGAAGATTGAATAACCCCACGCAACCCCACAGGCTAGTTACCACCTGGTTTGAAAGCAGGTTGGCAAAAAAATCCAGGTTCCTGGTGGACAACAAGTTAGATAGGAGTCAGTGCGACCTCATGGCCAAACATATACAGGACCACGTTCAAAAGAACGCTGAGGGAAGCAATCTTTCCCCTCTATTTGTGATATCATACCTGGAGTCCTGTACCCAGCTTTGGGCTTCCCAGTATAAGAAAGATACTGACACACTGGAACGAGTTCAGCAGAGGACCACCAAATATGATGACAGGATTACAGGAGGAGAGGCTGAGAGAGGTGAGATGGTTCAGCTTGTAGAGGGAAAACTGAGGAGTTGTTACTGCTGTCTCCAACTGCCCACTGGGGAGGCATACAGAAAAGATGGCAGCACCCAGTAACAGGCACAAGTTGCAGCAAGGAACAATTAAACATCAGGAAGCACTTTTTCATCATGAGCTTAGTCAGACATCAGCAAGGTTGCACAGAAAGCCTACGAAATCTCTACCCTTAGTGATACTTAAAACTTGACTGGACACAGCCCTGACTGAATTGGCACTACCAGGGTTGGACAACACGATCTCCAGAGGCTCCTTTCAATCTGCATCCTTCTACAATTAACAGATTTGGTCAAAACTTGTTAGACAAGATGCAACATGAAACTCACTGGCCTTGCAGGAAAGTTAGCAAATTATGTAACTTCAAAATCTTCTAGTGTATTCCTCTATTTAAGCCTTTATCAAAATGCTGTCATTAGCATCCTCCTAAAATAAAGAAAGGTCAAGACACAGCCTGTATTTCTTTCCAAAAAGCTGAATTCATTTTTCCTCACTGCAAAAATATGAGTTTATCCTCTTCCTCTTTTCTTTTCCTCAGTTGTGACATATGTTGTGCAAAGGGCTAAACTAAAAAAGCAAGTTTTGCACCTGTTCTGAAGGCAGCAACATTTGTGGTTATCCTAGCCCCTCCAGAAAAGTATACACTGTCTTATACCATGCACCACCAGAGCTGTGTTCCTCTCTCTAATAAGCTAGGCTTAGCAATTTCATCCTTCCTGTGGCATGTAATTTTCGAGGGAAGTTGTGGTCAGTTAACAGAAGACTCTCCGAGGCAGCCTACTTTAAATATAGCGATGCTGAAAACTGATTATTCTCAACTTACTAGCCTCCAAAGCAGCCAGATAGTGTTTTATCAGCAGCTGCTGGTATGAAGGGGCTAAGAACTTGATGAAACCTTAATATCACAGCCTCTAAGTGTGGAAAGTTACAGCAATTCTGTCTAGAAGTAATAAAGTTAGATTATTGTCCCCCATTGGACAGGAAGAGATGAAGCACCCTTGCCAGCTGCATGTGTGAGGCATTTTTGACAAAAAGAAACAGCTGAAGAATCCTGACAAGTTACCAGACTATAAAAGCAACTCTGGGGCAATTCTCTTTTTTTGCTCTTCAAAAAATAAATACAGGGACTTCACAATGCCAGTTATTCAAAACATCCCAAAAACCCATCAGAACCTTAGTCCTTCATTCACCCAGATGGAGGCAAACCAACTATTTTAAATGTGTCAGGGCTAGCTGCTAGGACAGGTACGTAGTAATGTTACTGATGCTAAAAGAAGGCTAGAGAGCAAAGCTTCACATCCATGTCCCCAAAATTTAATACAATCTCATGATCTCTCCTAGTTGCTTTACTCCAAACAAAAACTGACACAAATGATCAGACAGGACACCTGTAAAGAGGCTGCAAGAAGATAACACACTGTATGCCAGTATAAAATGTGTGACCTGGAAGAAAACATTTCAGTTCTGTGGAGAGAAAAAAAATACAAACAATCAAGTCATCTGAAATTAGTGACTTAACAGATTGTATTGTATTAATTTCACTAAACGAAGGATCTTTCCTCTTTAACTCTTAACTCACAAGCTAGAGCAAAAGCTCTAGGAAAAAAAAAAAAGAAAAAGGGAAATTTTAAAAAAAAGGAAAAAAAAGAGGAAAAAATGGGAAAAAAAGTAGTATTTCTCTTTAATTGGCTCTTCTAAGACTGAGCAAACCCTTATTACATCTTCTGTCAAAATAGCTATGATTAGCATTGTATAAAGATGGAGCTTGAATTCTGAATTACTTCCCAGAAATCTGATTCTAATGCTCTTTCACAGGGTGCCACTTTCTAGTCACCACCAGAAACAGGAAACACGTGTACCTCACTGACCACAGACACATTGGTGGAAGAAGGTTTTGCTACTCTCTTTTCATACTTTCATCCAATTTGAGAGGTCTAAGGAAGTAAGAAACACAATTTACTCTATATAACCTGACAATATAACTTGACTGCTCACAACAGGGCTCTTCCACACACAGGTGGATGACAGCTGTGGCCAAGTGGGAGGGGAAGAATGTCAGGGCATACCAGGAAGACACATGAACTGCAGAGCACTCGAGAACTATAAAGAAAATTTTACCTTAGTTATGTGACCTTTGCTTAGACAAGCAATACTTCTTTTATCAATAAGAAATCATAAAATCAGGAGTACTTTGAACCAAAATGCAGCTGCATAAGTAACCTTATCAATAATGATGTTTACCTACTGTAGTAGCCAGTGATGGATGACTACTCTGTGAATAGTGATTCAGAAACCACTAATGTGTGCCTCTGTAGTCTAGATACTGAATGATACTTAAGCAAGGCATATCTAATAAATAGTTTAATTAATCAATGTATGCATTATCTAATCAATAGTATAATTAATCAATGTATGCACAATCAATACATAATTACTCTGGGTAATAAATGCACATTCAATCTTAAGTATATGTACAGTGTATTGTTTCATTCATGTGAATTGTTATATGCAACAGTTCTTGGACTGCAGCTGTATTAAAGAGATAAGAAAGTGTATTGACCGAGAGTCTTGATTTGGTCAGTGACCGCAGATAGACTTCACATCCCAACTGCAATGCAGAGGTAAGTATCCAAATTATTGTGAAAATACAGCATTGTCCTATTTCAAAAACACCCTCAAAATCCTCAGCAAATCGTGATACCAGTTAAGAAATAGCTCATTATCCTTTTGTTATTATAGTCTGATGTCTCAGATGGCACAGCCTTGTATACAGGGCAGAGCTTGTGACTGTTCTTACAGTTACTAAAATCAGGGCTTGGTGTGATAAAACTGGACAACCCCAGGTCAGAGCTTATGGTCTCCTGCCCCATCTGCCCCCTTCCTCTAGCAAAGGCTACCAACTCTACAGAAAGCATGTTTTAACCTCAAGCACCCAAACCTGGGCTGAAGCAATGAACTGTGAATCCTGTGGTACAGAGGGATGAAAGAAGAAAGTCCCTTCCAGCTGTATGTTCCCATTGCTTTCCTCACTCTGGTGTTGGCATCCATCCACCCAGAAGTGAGCAGATTTAGAAACTTAAGCCAGTGGGAAGTGATTCCTGCAAAAATATATACATATGTATACATGTTTTAAATATTATTTTATCTCGCTATAACCACTGCCTGTAGGAAGTCAGATGACCTGCACTGCAAGTGGTAGATAGGAAAGTACAGGCTGGGGCCAAACACTTGGTCTGCAAACAGCAGCCTGTGCTTGAATTGGCTCAGCCCTACTATAAAATCGCACCTTCAGCAGGTGAAACAAAGCCACATGTTTATTCTTGTTGCCCTTTATGGAAGGCTGTGATAGAGTAGTGGAGAATACAGCTGGGGAAGCCACGTCTATGTTTTCAACTAGCATAGCTCTTTCCATCAGCAGAACACGTCAGAGCCCTCAGTTCAGATTACAGGTGCCTCAAGCTCCTTACACTGATCAAGTGTCACTTTGCATTTAAGAGTATTTTTTTTATCTACCATTATGCCATCTCTCCTGCCCCACATATTAAGATCTTCATAGTTCCCTCAAGATCTAGATTTAGGTTAGACATTAGGAAGAAGTTTTTTACTGTGATGGTGGTGAGGTACAAGAACAGGTTGCCCAGAGAAGTTGTGCCTGCCCCATCCCTGGCTGTGCTCAAGGCCAGGTTGGATGGGTCTTTGAGAAACCCGGACTAGTGGAAGGTATCCCTGCCCATGGCAGGGGATTGGAACTAGATGAGCTTTAAGGGCCCTTCCAACCCAAAGCATTCTATGCTTAATTCCAAGAATCTCAATACACTAGCTCTCATTTTCCGATCCTGTTCCCTTACTCTTAATTTTTTTTCCACAATCACTACTATATTAAGCAGGTATTATTTTATTTTAGTTTACTCATGCACATATTTGACCTAAGATCTTTTGGAGATCGGATAAATTATAACAGTCTGGAAGTGCATCATGTAAGCACTTAAGGGCAGACTTTTAGTTTAAGAGTACTGGTAAAGTGGACTGTCTACTCCCCTTGTTGATTGAACATTGTGTGGAAGGAGCAAAGCACACCCTGTCTCTTCCATCTGCCCATCTCACAACACAAATAAGGGGTTAAGAACAAGATGATGGAAATATGCATATAGATGGCACCTCCCAAGCTCCAGTTATAAGTACACAGTCCTTCTTTTCCTTTGAATGAATATTTGTATGAACATTCACTGGGATTAATGCAAACGCCTCTCTCAACTGCAGCCCAAAGAAGTTACTCGGAAGAATGAACACAGTGCTCAGGGTAAGAGATGGGACTGCACAACAGCTACTGCAAAAGCTGTCTCAGTCCTGTAGCCAAAGCACCACTTTCACTAAGGTGTAAATAAAACTCCAGGGTTTATTTCTGCAATGGAAACAGTCCTTAATGATCCCACTGTGGACAATAGGGCTTATGCCTTTGCACCCAGCTCCCTTGCTTCACAGCCTGCTGTTCACCCTGCCAGTCTGTACAGAGACAGCTACTGCACTGAAGAAAAAAGAAACATTACTGAATGACCTTTATAAATGTAAAAAAAAGAAAGTGTGTTTGATGTACAAGAGGTACAGAGATGCCCCAGTTCTAGAAATATGGGAGATCAGAAGAAACACCAGCAGGCTGATTTTCTGACAAGGGATGTAGGAATCTGGGATGAATTCTGAGGAGAATCCTAAAAAGAGAAGAGGGAAAGCACAAGATGTTAGAACAAGATGTTTCACCCACATGGACCTGAATCTTACACACTTCTGGAAGAACACACAGCTATCAAAATACTATCTTCATCGAAAGCTGAAAAAAGCTGGTGACCACTGGCTCAGAGCCATACTGTGAGGAAAGACAACACCAAATTAACCAAAAAAGGATATTAATAATATCCCACTGTGCAAAATGATCATTAACTGAAGGGAAAACAAACAAACAAAACTGGCTGTCTCGTCAAGCTACTGATAAAACTCACAGTAACAAGGGTCAGAAAAGCTCTCCACAAAAAAAACACAATTCATTGCTGAGTATCCCCCCCCACCACTTATTTTCTTAAGTGTACACACAAGCAAACACATTAACAAAATGAACAAAGTTTTAAAACACAGAAAGGTATTTTGTCTCACACCACAGAGAAAATGGGTTCACTTAAGAACTGCAAGAGAGTAAGTGTTTCTTCTCAACTGATGTTTCTCCTCGACTGGGTTTCTTACCAGGTTTTACTGGATGTACTTTACCAGTCCTAAAAGCTATGCCCAGTTTGGAACACAATGACAAAAAAGCTAAGAACCAGATGTGGGATGCCTGCATTGTTAGTTGAGATAGTCTTGAATGAAAGCTGCCTCTCAGATGGAGTGGTGCCATCACAACTAATCCATCTGCATCCTGACCAAACTCTTCGTATCGACAGAAAACTGGAAGAGGTGGCCTCATGTCTGACTGGCTCCGGAATAGAGGAAAACATTTTTGAAAATAGCTCTCGGAAATCATCTCAGGTTTCCTGCTCATGACACACCTGACTTAAGCACTCAAAATCCCATTCAGTAATATGCCAATACGTAAAGTTCCACCAAATGACTAACATCCCTAACCAAAGCAAGAGAGTGATGTGTCACTCTTCATGTCTGCATAATACACCACGGTACTGTCGGCTGTCACTGTTTGGGTAAGTTGAACCTTGATGGACAAAGCCCACACAGTCCAAAGCTACTGTATGTCTGGTACACAGACAAGGAAACTGAAGGTCTCTCTCTCCCTCCAAAGGTATTAGAGAAGGTTCCTGGCTCAGGTAATAGAAATCTGTGACTACAAAATCGGTAACGCTTGAAGACAAAAGGCTATAATCCTGTGGGTGCATGTCTTACCACCACTTTACACTCTCAAACTATGCCTACATGCAAGGTGAGCAGTGAGCAAAGCACCATGGATGGGCATACTGCCAAGCGTCTCACTGAAGCTACTCCACAAGTCCAGAGGGACATGGGGGCATACATCCCAGCCTAGATGAAGTGCCTTCTAAGCCTGGACAGGTATAGCCTGGAAACAATCAAACTCGTTTCTATGAGGGTCAGCTGATCCTTTTACAGTCTTCAAGAATCTAAACAGTAAAGAGCTTCCTAGCAGTTGTTAAGGATCTTGACACTTTATCTGGTAAGCTGCCATTTGCGAGACACTCTACAGAACCAAGCAAATGGGCAACTTCATTTAAGATGGGTGCTTACTTCAAGAGGCCCTTGAGACACACATAACCTCAGAAGTAGAACCTTATACTGAGAATGGTCCAATTTGTAATGGGGATGGCTTTTACTCAGCATTGAATAAATACATTTTCATTCCGCCAACTTCTTGCCTTGATAGAGTTGATACACTTGATCAGTAGTCATCCAGGAACCTGTTATGCTGTGAGCCTAAATTCAAATAGTTATGATTTCAGTTGGTTTTGAACACCATTAGTTTCATAGCCATTCCTACTTCATCCGAGAAATACTTTCTTCACAAAGTGAGCACTTCCTACATGAACTTGCAGCTCCTAGAACTTCACCTATTTCATGTTTCTGCTGTTAAGGAAGGGCAAAGAGAGGCACAGTACAGTATCAGCCACACAGAACCATTTGGATGGACAAGTTTGGCTATGTGATAACTGTTTGTGCTGGGGGGAGGTGGGCACCACATGCAAATAACAGCTTCAGCTTTTCCTACGAGCTTCTGACATCTGACCCTTCACTGTGCTATAAGTTTCCACATTCTCTCACAGAAACCCTGCTTCTCTCCACCCTTATGCTCCCACATATGTAGCACATCACCCAGTCCACACTTAAGCAACTCAAGGGCACTCTTCATTATGTGATGGGTTGCAGAGAGTCTTCACTCCCCGCTCCCTGCTGATTAAAGCACTAAATGATGATCTTTTATTAGGACCTGTGTTTCACATAAAGCTTGGACAGAACAGAGCCAAAGGATGGCAATTTATGATGACCCAGGATGCAAAGTACCTAAGGTATTTTTGACTCATTTATTACGACCTATTTTCATGGTAGAAACAGTAAGTTGGAACTAACTACCAAAACGCGGCTCGTATCTGCTGTTCAAGATTTTGAGTGCAATTCTGTAGAAGTCTAGTAATTGGCTACCCCTTGGTCTTCTTCTACAGTAAATATAATTCACTGTTTTTTCACTGAGCCATTTTTAAAGTACTTCTGAATTTTCAGTAAATAATAATAAAAAGATTTCTAGCCATAACTTACCTCATTATAATTAGCATATTGTAATGGACACCACAGCATGTCTTCAAAGGCTAAAGACTAGTAAAAAGAGGGTTTAATGTTCATCTTATTCATACAGTTTGGTTTACTTCATAATACTTGAAAAATTAAAATGCTTCCCACAATCTTTTTTTTTTCAAGACACCATTCTCCTTTTGATTCACGGCTGCAACTCTTCTTTTTCCAAAGAGGGCTCTGTAAGTATTCTGAGGCCCAAATTGTTCGGAGGAAATTGTTTAGCTTGTTCATGACAAAACAGAAACAAAATAGAAAGCTGTAGCAGAGAAGTGATTTCTTTGCAAAAATACTTCCCCATTAAGACCACCATATAACCCTTTTTCACAGCTACAGACCAAGGTGTCTGAAGCAAAGCGATGACTAAACAAAATGAGAGTATTCGGTAAGCATAAAATAAAAGCAAAGAGGAAATTTTAAAAGAAGGTCAACCAAAGAAATTTGCTATTCTGAATAGTCCTTTAACTCTGAAAAAGAGCCGTTCTAGTTTCTTAACTCTTTACTGAAGCAACCATGTTAAGTTTTTTTCTAACTATACGCACTGTCTTCTGTCTCATGCATACTTGCTTTTTAAAGTTTCAATCACTGCCTACTCAGAAAACCACTGAATTTACTGAATCAACTTCTGTCCATTACTTTTGTAAATCAAGAGGAGTTTCTTTAAAGCATCAGTCACTGCAAGACCTCCTTTGTGAAGTTACTCCATTACCCTCCTTCTCTTTGGCCTAGCACAGCAACCGTACACTCTTTATTTTGCAAAAAGACATGACAGAAACAGTACCTCCTCACATTAGTAACATCTCCAACTGCTTCAAAGAATTACCCATCCATTTTTCTTCCTTTTTCCTCTACCCCAATCAAATAGTTAACTACCCTACATATATGAGGAGAAGGAAGAGAGGTAGAGCATCACTGGAATGGAGGCAGTTCATTCCATGATGGAGAGGGAACATTTTATCCATTATATGAAAGGACATCAGATCCTTACAATAAAAATGTTGTAGAATCTATGCTCATAGCAGAAATTCTACAGACAGGAGACAAATGATGCTTCTAGGATGTAGTTACAGATTGTTTTTCTTCAGATCAAGTAACATGGGGCACTGCCAACAGCAACCCAATTTGGAAACAATAGCCAAAACTCATTTGTACAGAATTGTTTGGTACAGACATCTACAATTAGATGCAGGATTTCCTTTTAAATTCCAAAGGGACTTCCACATCCCTGTCTTCCTTTACTATGGCTGAACACGAGGAACAAACAAGGTCTTCCTACTTCCTGAAGGAGGAAGAGAAGGGCAAAAAACACAAGCTGCCAATAAAGGCAGAAAGAAAACCTAATTTTCTTAGGGTTGATCATCCCCACGTAGACTGAAAATAACTCTCAAGGGTCAACTATTAAGGTAAAAAGGAGGTCCCCTATTCCCACATAGGAAAGAAGGCATTGCTTATTTTCATGAAATAATTCAATCATAAAACTTTTAGAACACAAACACCCACTTCTTCAGAAGTGGTGAGAAAATTGTTGATGTTGTGTCTTATTTTGATAGAGCCATATGAGACAAATAAAACAACAACACTGGGAGGTAAGTAGCTTTTAAAACACAGGTTTGCTTAGTGTTTTATTTTAGATTTTATCCTTGTATTATATCATAAAGCCAGAAGAATGGTCAATGTTGCCTGCAGTCCTTTTCCTCTTTCCCCCACTAGGTGTCTTCTAGTTCTTCATTTTCTCAGGATAAATTGAAACTATACACAGTAAGGAAGTCTTTACTTACAACTCATTCTCAAAATTGTATCTTATTTTTCAAAAAGAAACACAAGGAGAGACCCATATGAAATGCAACTCCTTGAGCAACAATAGAATTGTCAGTTCTACAACCTTACAAATGATCAAAGCTGCCATGCCATATGGTACCTCCCATCCATAGGAGAGTCCAAGTGGTTTTCACTCTTCATAATCAGTTTTCCTGCACAATTGGAAATGAAGGTGTATAAAGGAATGATGCCATTATATCCATTTTCTGCTCTTCCAAAGATCTGTTGCTATGCTAGCTAAAGATCCGTAGATGGCAGCATTGATGCAGTAATTAATCTTCAACACAGCAGAGGTCAAAACACGTTTCACAAAACTTTATCGGCTAAGCCCAATTTTCAAATGTCAGAAATCTTAGCACCAGGCAGTAGAAGCATTGGGCCAGGAACTGTCAGGCAGTAAAGAGAAGCCATATCCAGGATCACTACTAAAAAATAACTACGTCAAGCACTCACCCAGTAACTATAGGTTAACTCAGTTTAGGCCCCATCACCTTTAAATAAATACCATCTAAACAGTAATGAACACTGTGAGCCACAGGTTGCTGGTATAGTTCTTCTGGTTACCTACATACGCTGTCAAATTAGAAAGAAGGCATACAGAGATGTCCAACATTCTGCTGCCTTTACTGTCCTTTTTTTCTCTACCTTGTTCAAAACAAGTTTTACACTCCCTCTCATTTCTGCTGTTTGAGTAAGTGCTACGGATTTGGTGGCCCATATCACCACACACCACACAGCTCAGTTACAAGCAAATAAAAGCAATGTCCCAGATGTTCTAGGACAAAAATTAAACACAGTGACAGGCAGTAAGCTTTGGAGGCAAAGGATGAAAGAGAATACGAGAAAAGGGTGGCAGAGATACAAGATACATTAAGTCCCAGCTCAGTTTCACTGGCCCATCCTCTTTTAAAGCCATCTTTACTACCATGGTCCCTGCACAAGGAAGACTGCTGCTTAAATTATTGAACTTAAATCTGCTCTGGCTGATTTTGCTAGGCTTCTTGACATGATAAAGCTCAGGGTTTTCAGCTCATTTCCTTTAAAGTGCATGTGTCTGCGTGTAAGCCACATTTTTCTTGCGGCTGAATAGTCAGAAAGTATAGAGTCCTTTGAGAGGACTCAGCTCTGTACAGTCAGTTTCTCTAACATAATCTACCCATAGCCAGCTTTTCTGTCTTGCCAGCTCACAGAATCAGCTGGCCTTATCCCAGCATTCAGGTGCACTAAGCATACTCACACCCAAATTCTCCTCCCATTCCCTCCAAGGACAGTGCTATGCCTACACACCAAGAAACCCTGCCCTGCAGAGTTCCTAACGAACCAGATTCACTGCTGTGTGGCTGGACCTGAGCTGCTTTGTCCCTGTTTGGATTATGCCAGCCCCTTTACCACCCTGAATGCTCCCTCTCGTGTCAGATCAGCTCCCGTGCAGTACACCAAGCTTCACAACTTCAACACATTATGTGTTTGTTAATCTGTGCCAGAGACAGGTAGCACAGGCTGAACAACATTAGAAGACTGTCACTTCATAGTAGCAAGCCACCTGCCAGGGCTGGGCAGCACAAACAGGAGCACAACACACACCAAAGTGCCCTTGAGTTTGAAGGACAGCACTTTCTCTAATTCAAATGCTTGCACAGCTCACTCTCATTTCAGGTACTTTTGATTAAACACTTCACTGGCACGCTAAAGCATATGTAGTAATCTTTAATTATTTCATTTCTGGTTACATATACTCAGGCTAGTAACTAAGCAGAAGTTGCTCAAACACCTCAATTCCAGAGAAGTCAAAATGGTTTTCCCTACTTCTGCACTTGACTTCATCAAAAGAATCTGAGTAGAAGCAGCTCCCAGTAAAGACATTTCTCTTGAAATATTAACTCTATCCCTGGGAGGCATACCAAGTTTCAGAACAGTACTCCTACACACCTGAGACTTTTAAGAGCAGTTTAATAGTAAAAATACCACGTACCACATACTCTGTAAGGAAAGAGTATTTGAAAAAGCTCTCCTAGAGACTTCCAAGCTGGAACAACTAACTCATTGCATAGCTCCTGACACTGCATGCAGATTTAAAAAAAGAAAAAAAAAAAAATGAGTACTCAAACAGGTTTCAAACAACCATGAAATATTAGCCATGAGAAATCTGCAAGTTTGGGGAAAGTAAAGCTGCTTCCCAACACAGCAGAACAGACACAGCAGTTTAAGTCTACCAAAGGCATTGTGGGTCCATCAAGCATGGAGCTGTGCTGGTATTTGCCATGAGCTAATAACAGACACATACATTCTGAGATTGCTGCTGCATAACAAACCACTGCCTTGCCTCTAGTCCACTATCCCACTCTCAGACATCTTAGAGATTCAACTTCCACCTCGACTGATTTTTGAAGTATTGCTTCTTTCAAAGGCTGATGCTGCTGAACAGCTGAACTGCAGGCCAGATACACTGTATATTTTTAGGGTATTTAGTGACAGACAGTGGGTCTGGCTGTACAAGAGAAGGAGGTGGGGAAAAAAAAAAAAAAGAAACATGGAATGTCAATTTCAATACTGATTTTTCCTTTAAAAGAAAAAAAATCAGGAACTCCTTCCTCAAACCATACTGAATTCTAACCCAATGAGAAAGCAAAATGTGACAGTGATTAGGACATGCCAGACCTAGCTAACTAGGCTGTAATTCTCTTAAGCTGCACTGTTTCCCATTCCTTCAGCTCTGCTGCATATAGCATTCACACTCACTCCCAGGTTGAGGAGTGGGAGAGGAGGGACAGCTATGCCATGACACAGCCTCTGAGTAACACACAAACGGCAAAACTGGAAACATCTCCAGTAAGTTTATGCATTCAGTGCCATGGCAACTTTTAACCAGTAGTCTATTCTTAAACCTTCATTATGGTACAACATCACATGGGAATAAAAAATGAAGCACAATTTCATCAAGGTTGAGAACAGTAATCCAAAACCGCATGTGAACTCACCCACAACAGCAAGCTGGTAAGTTAAACAAACTGGCACATGGGAGAGTTGCTTCCTGTACCACTGGTGCACTGAACCGTGCAAAAAGCTTCAGCTCTTTCTTTTCAATAGGTTCAAAACATCAAAAGTTCAAAACGAGAAAGAGAACACAAGCTCAAGCTTGCTTCTTACCAAACTGAAGCCAAGGGTGATCCTTCTCCCCCTCTGCCTGCAGAATTTCTCTATCAGCTGGACAAAGCTTATGTTAAATGGTAAAGGGCCAGGAAAAAAAGACTTTTCTGTATGAAAGACCCAGCAGTAGGTTACTCCTGCAAACCAACAGCACGAAGACAATCCTTTCAGTGTTGCACTTTCATGTCATTGCAGGTGATCAAGCTCATGTATTCTGAAGCTTACTGCAAGTTAATGAAGGCACTGTAACACACCACATGTGCACCCTGCCTTATCCTCAGACATGAAGTACATAGGCTTAGCTTTAAGTACTAAAAATGGCTTTAGAACAACATAACACAAACAGAATTATCTTCTTTACTCCAGAAACTTCAAAATAGCGAAAAAGACCCTGGAGGGAACTAAGCACTTATTTCAGTAAAAGCTGGAGCAGTGGAAGTAGTCACCCATCTGAGAGAAACCAATGCAACACACTCATCTCTAGCTGATAAAACAGTACAGAAGAAGAAAACAAAAATAGAGTCAGGTGCTTCCTACACCAGAAACCAAAGCAAGAGGGGAATGTGGCACAGCAGAGCGGTCCACTGCCTCTCACAAACCACAGGTACTGCAACTTTTCACTTTGGTGTTCACATCCAAATGTTTATTAACCCTGCAGCTGCAACCAGCCTGAGCTGCAGGAGGAGCACACATTGCTGGTGGTACAAAACATGTATTTTCAGAACACTGCTGCCAAACAGACCTGCTCCTCCATGCTCAGGGGGAGCCTTCCAGCCTGTCAGCAGCAGAGCAGTTTGGCAGCCTCCTCTCCGCCAGGCAGACTTGTGAAAAGCCTGAGTGAAAGCAGAACACGGAATGACATGTACATGCTAGGGCAAACCAGCTGGATGACTAACCTGCCAGTAAATTCAACAGAGCTGCTGCTATCCACCTGTGCAAACTGTTGAGCTGCAAGTGTGACTTGATTCCAGTTGCCCTCCTGAGGCACATCCTTCCTTCTAGGGTTAAGGCGTCAGCCACCCTCTTTGGACAAGATGAGACACAGATAAAATGTCACCCTTCTGATCCTCCCCCAAGAAGTCTGCAAGCCAAGAGGCAGTTCACAGCATGCAGCTTTCCTCAGCCTCAACATCTGCCTGGGTTCCATCCAAATCCAGTGTTACTTTTGCACTCTTTAGCTAACGGGGACACTGGCTATCTACTTGCTTGTATCGGTACATTTATAATATAGTTCATGTTGGAAGCAACCTTCAGGCTTCTGCACATTATTTTTCTCAAAATACAGTAGCCTTGCCTAGGAGAGGTCAGAAACCTAGTTATTGTCTTCTAGGAGCCACACACCCTTTTTTAAACCCTTTAAAAATATGCATGTCACTGAATTTCCGTATGTTTTCACTAAATTTGAAAACAGTATGACTGACTCATCCTGCTGAAGCATGCTCCAGAGTTGTTCTGTGAACGATAAAGCCACTGAAAGAGTTTTCAACACTGGTTACTCCTTAATCCTAAAATATTAAGTCCTTTTCAATAGACTTATATTTCTATTGGATGGTCTGGGTAGGATTTGCAGCTCATTCCATTTAAGGGGTTTCTGAATGATTAAAAAAATATTAAGTTTGGTATTAGTTTCCCTAAAAGGAAAGACCAAGTATATAAAGATATTATTATTCTACACACTGAAAACCATACCCAGGTCCTTCCCTATGATTACTTCACCCATCACACTGACCTATGCAAATAAGCTAAACACTATCACAAACCCACTCAGCTGAGATGAATTACATAACTCCAGCAGAGAGGGTATTTTTCCCAAAAGCTATCTTTAGCAGTAAGTAAGGATCACCTACCTACCTTACTTTTACAGTAACAAACCTGATCCTGGCTACATCTAACTGCAGGACTTTGTTGCTTCTGGCAACATGTGCATATCCTGGCAAATTCTTGACTGCATGCCAGGAGGAGAGTGAAGCACTGCTGCTCCCTTCCTCAGCACACATCTTTCTGGTTCATTTGGGAGGAAAAAAAGGAGGGCACAAAGTTGCCAAACTCTCTGTTATTGTGCTTCAATATCCCAAAGACTGCCAGTCAGAGACTTGGAGCTAGCAAGTGCTCTGCAGGGAATATGGAATGATCTCCTTCTCTGAATGGCTCTTTCAAATGTTGGATTTATTTTTGAGTTGACAAAGAGAAAATGTAGGAAATTACTCTCTTTTACCTATTAGCCTTTTGAATACTCTCATCCGACCAAAGATGTTTGTTGCAGTGACACTGTTCAGAGATTTTTCTCCATTTTAACAAAGGCTAAAACCTTTCTTCATACTGCATTTTTCTGCAAAACTCTTAAAATGGCATGTTATTATTTTAGACAGCAAATAACACAGAGAAACGTTGCTGTTGTATTAGTAAAATATGGTAAGTACAAGCATAAATGAAGCTGTGTATTCAAGCGAATCAAACTTCTCATTTCAAATGTAGCAAGTTTCTGTCACTTTCAGGCTGACTACTGTCCAAGGCAATATAAGTAAAATGGGGATTTCCACAAAACACAGACTATACAGAAATCACATTTACATTGTGCTGATTAGAAACATCTGCATAACTAAGATACGCATTCTTGTGGATACATTTGCATGTAAATGTTAACCAAAAATATGCTTTCATTACACCACAAACATTTAAAATTGTATTTTAAAAAGATGCATGGTACAACACCCCAGTTTGGTCACACTGGAAATATTATAAAAGCTTGTCTGTCAAAAGGTACTAGAAATATCAGTTCACAGACACCACACGTATGCAAAACACTCACTTTTAAGTATGGCCAATAGAAGAGCTTAGAACTGGCTAGACTACGTCATTGTTTCCTGCCTGTGAAGAGGACCTATTTTAGCTAAGTGAAGCTGATCAGAGAAGAGGAAGTCTAAACTTTCTACAGATTTGGGACTAGGAAAGGAGGGTCTCCGAAGAAACTCTGTACTGCACAAAAGGTCAGTAACATTCCCTTATCCTATGCTAACAAAGTGACTTGGATGTTTATGTAAATTGCTAAAATGGACTTCTATCTTCAGAAGCTGAACACAGGCATTAATTCTAGAACTTAGGAGATGATATTTAATTCTTTAAGGCACTTTCAAAGTATCAGCATTCTATCAATAACATTTGAAGCAAAACCATTGCATTTGGAAAAGCGTAGTACTGTAAATACTGTTGGTTGGGATTTTTAAAATAAACTTTAAAATATACAGTAACTAAAAGCATTGGTACCGGTACATTACCTCTAAAGGAAGGATGCTTGTTTTTATTAAACTAAAACTAGGAGAAGATCTTGTTGCTTGGTCTCTCTATTCTTCACTGAAAGCCATGTCTTCCTCAGGGAAATGTGAGCAAATATGAGGGTCAGCCAAAGCAAAAAAAGGGGATTGGGAACAGAGGTGCACACACATACTTTAGATGTTGTCACCACTGCTTAACTTGCCATGTAAATCTGGAGGAAAAGATTTAATTCTGGTTTTCTTCTGAAGGCCTTGGTTCTCATACACAGCACCTAGATGGGCTTCACAATCCACACTAGACATTCAGGACCTCAGCTATCATCAAAAAATTAAAACATATTGATAAAACATACAGACAAACATCAGAATTTCATTTAGAACTAGCACAGACTTCCAGAAAACAGTTACTCCAGGGGCTCTTCAGCAACTGCTTTAATCAATACCAGTAAGTAAGTGTTTCCATTATGAAAAACAGCAAATAGGGCAAAACTGTCCACCAAGAGACATCCAAACATCTACTTGGGCTAACCTGCAATGTATCAGCCTGAACTCCACTGATGAAAAAGCAGGATATTTGCATCCATGTATAAATGCAGACAGGTGACTACATGATTTACAAAAATCTCATTATTTCTTAGCTACATAAATGTTAAGCTTTAGATTCTTAAAAATTAAAACCTAGGAGAAATACCTAATTGTAACATTGAGATGCATTTAAACCTGTATAGTTTGGAAGCAACATCTTCACAAACTAAACAAAAAAATCCCCTTTTTGTTTCAGTAAGCCATTCTTTGCTATATCTCAAAACTGGCATAAACTTGAAATAACCATCAAACAAGGCATGAAACAGCAGATTTTCCTGATAGAAGTTCATGCCAGATTCAGCTTCCCCTCTTCCTGTCAACACTGGCTTGCTGGTTGTTCAGAAATAACTTAGTAACTACAAGTCCAAAGGAGAGAAGAATAAAAATAAAACGAAAACTCATGCTATTTATTAACATTCATCCATAAAAAGTGAATTCTTCCACCTATCCTATACGTGGCTACTCAATTCACCTGCTAGATCAGTCAGGATCTTGAGACAGGTAATCATGCACTATGTTATACACAATCACTGGCAAGAGAGAAAAACAAACAGAACAAAAGATAAAAAACACTTTAAAATGGATGTGTGCGTGCATGTTAAGCAATATTTGGACATCTTTATGCAACAGTTAATGGAAGTGGGGCAGTATGCCAGGCAATATTTCAACTGTGCTATAAGCATGGAATACAAAATTTTCTTTCAAGCATATGCCATCTACCTTTCATGTGGTCTGCTATTGCTCTTTAATTCTTTTACATTTATTGCTATTCACACAATGAGGTATTTTATTCATGCAGATGCCCTCCAAATGTTTTGTCAGTATTATATGCATACCTTTTCCCATACAAAACAAATTGTTACATTTCCTAGAGACCTCATCTGATCAGAAAACGCGTTTTTGTTTTGTACAGCTAAAAAAAAAATAACCTTTGAGATGAAAGTTCAGGGTTAGGTACTTGTATGCATTATTTTTTTTATATATCTGTAAACTGGGGGATTGTAAGAAAATCAGAAGTCCAAACATTGTATTGCAAGGCAAAAGCTAACCTGCAGAAAGATGTAATAGATCATACTGTAGTTAGCTACTTCATGGATAGTCTTCTCAAAAGCAGTTGATGATTGCCAGTGTCAAACCAGCATGCTATATTAATAAACACTGGTTCAATCCCCTACATATTCCTATACCACTGAAAAAAGTACATTTTTTCATTAAAGTACATTTTTTCAAAAAAGTACATTTTCACATTAAAGTGAAAGCATAAACAATAAGCTTTTGGGTTTTTTTTTAGTGCACTGTCAAGTTTTGGAGATAGAACACACATGAAGTATGCACTCTTCTGCTCTTAAGAACAGTTTTGGTGCCTGATACATATACAGAACTTACATGGCTGTCTGTCACAAGTGGGAAGATAAGACAAACAACTAACTCTTTCCTCCCCTTCACGAAGCTGCCACAGGGCTGGGTAAAAGGCCAAACAAGAGGAATCCTTCCATGCAAGGTCATGGAACTCTGACCACAGGAAGAGCCAGGAAAGCATGGGATGTAGGTTAACCAAGGCACCCATGCAAACATCAGGTAAGGTTTGCCATCCTCAAATGGCTCCAGAGTAAACCAGGGGATGATCTCGTTCAGCTCTCATTACCTGAGTTTGCATAATGACACTTCAGATGTCCAACTCCAACAATCACAAAGATGAGAGAAGCAACACAACTGTGCTTTGGAGCAGCTGGCTACCAGCCAGCAACTTATCCCCCCCCCAACAAATACTGTTCACACAGGGCATGGTCAGAGCCTGCACCACTTCCCATCTTTTTACTTTTTTAAATAGGAAGCCTATCATTATATTAATCTTAGTCATATGTCAGGTGGTTGGTTCGGATGACCTGGGATTAAATACTCTGTTAGAAGCTACGTAGCTATTAAGATAGCTTTTTAGTGTCTTTTATGAGCAACAGCATGTACCTATTCTTTTGGGAGCTAAGTAGTTCCTACACAGATAAAATGTGAAGTCAGTACTTCACTTTGCATATCCAAATGTCAGTACATGCGATGGTCTCTTATTTCTTTCCATAACTAGTTTTAGTCTTTAATTTTTCAACAGGGACAACTTGAAGAAGTACTTTCTTTAGAAAACAGCTCTCTTACCTCAATTACAGCTGTTTCAATCTAATCACTTACTGAAGCACACTTAAAGTAGCTGATCAATTTTGACTTTTTGATTCCTTATATAAGAAATATCTTAAGTAATTAAAATATTCCATTAAAACTACCATATGAATACTATTTCTCTTCCTTCATAGCACAATAATGTATTTGTAGTCAGAAAACACAACAAAGCTAGCACATTTTCACAGCTAAACAATACAATCTCATCACTAAACCCCACCCCACAACAATCTTCTTTGTTTTAAAGAAAGCTTTTATTTCACTATTCATATTTTATCTATTTGTAGGGTATTTATGGAGGGCAACAACTATTCCTAAACTCAACTGAAATATGAAGCCTGGAAATCACCACCCTGAAGAATACAGGATTGCATCACTGGTCTTCTACAGTTTTGTATTCATAGTGGGATTGTTGGTGAATGCCACTGCACTATGGGTTTTCAGCTGCACTACCAAGAAGAGAACAACTATAACTGTATACATGATGAATGTGGCATTACTTGACATAATTTTTATATTTTCCTTGCCTTTTCGGATAATCTACCATGGGAGAGAAATGTGGCCTTTTGGGGATACATTCTGTCGGATTATCAGCGCTTTCACTGTATTTTATCCAGCCATTGCTCTGTGGTTACTCACTTTTATAAGTGTAGACAGATTTATGGCTATTGTCCAGCCCAAACATATCAAAGAACTGAAAAATACAAAAAAAGCCATGCTAGCTTGCACTGGAATCTGGGTAATGACACTCGCAACAACGTCCCCATTGCTGTTTTTACAGTCTGATCCAGACAAACACTTTAACTTCACCACCTGCATGAAATCGCTGGATATCATCCATTTAAAGGAAGTAAATACATTGAACTTTTCTCGCTTGATTTTTTTCTTTTTGATTCCCTTGTTTATCATGATAGGGTGTTACCTAGTTATTATTTACAACTTCATTCACGGCAAGACTTCCAAACTGAAGCCTAAGGCCAAAGAGAGATCCATAAGAATTATAGTAACTCTGATTGCTCAAGTACTCATCTGCTTTGTACCCTTCCACATTTGCTTTGCCCTTCTGATGCTGCAACATGAAAATACAACTTACAACCCCTGGGCAGCCTTCACCACCTTCCTCATGAATCTCAGTACGTGCTTGGATGTTATATTGTACTATATTGTTTCTAAACAATTTCAGGCGAGAGTCATCAGTGTAATCCTCTATCGCAATTACCTTCGCAGTGTGCGCAGGAAAAGTTTTCGAACTGGAAGTGTAAGATCACTCAGTAATATGAACAGTGAACTGATATAAAAAGAGATTAAAAAAAAGTAAGGGGACTTTTATAATGTGAACAAGTGATTCTATTTCTGAATTGTAGCATTTTTGACTACACTGAAGAATGTTCTAGTGCCAGAAGTAACAGATATATTTGTTGCAACTTTTCATATTTGCTCAACTGCCTTTGCAAATCTGAAATAAATGAAAACCTTGTATAAGTGTTAAACTTTCCAATGCTTTTGTCATCTCAAAAGACTGTGAATATTGCCAGACATAACTATAATAAACCATACAACACTGAAAAATTATGATACAACACATACTTATCTTTTATATTTGCACAACCAAATGCTCCTGAAACTACTGTATATGCCACACTTCTAAAATTAGCTTCATTCTCTCTAGATCAGTGTTAGCATGACTCAGAGAGGAGCAGCCTGTTCCTGAAGGACTGCACCCCATGGAGGGGACCTACAGAGCTGATTACAACCGCCATTTCCCACCCCCTTGTGCTGCTGGCAGGGAGGAGGTAGAGAAATCATGAGTGAATTTGAGGCCAGGAAGAAGGAAGGGTTGGCTGAAGATGCTTTAAGATTTGGTTTTATTTCTAATTACCCTAATCTGATTTGATTGGTAATGAATTAAACTGATTTCACCAAGTCGAGCCTGTTTTGCCTGTGAGGGTAACCAGTGAGTGATGTCTCCCTGTCCAATTGGTGAGTGATCTCTCCCTGCCCTTATACCAATGCACAAGCCTTTTGTTACATGTTCTCTCCCCGGTCCAGCTGAGGAGGGCAGTGATACAGTGACTTTGGTGGGCACCTGGCATCCAGCCAGTGTAAACCCACCACAAAGAGACATACTAAAAACATAGAAAGAAAAGCATCTAATATGGTGTTTAATATTGAAACTCTCACTCCAAGAGCTTTTAGTATTACATCAGAGTGTGCAACACATGGAAACTCAAGTCTGTATGAAGCTCTAAGGTTCTACTGTAACATGGACATCTATCTCTTATTAAGCGTAGAAATCTCAACTATAGGTTATGCAAAACTGAACCACTGAACACCTTAAAGCTTTAAAAACTTCAGATGCAAACACTAAATGGAATAACATGCTCGAGTACTCCATTTTTAGAACACATACATACTACCAGTAGGAAATGCACACAGCTGCATATGTATGCAGTGCAAGCCCAGTCATGCTTCAATCATGCTGACAGTGGAAACGGGGATAAGAGAATGAAAAATTAATCATTATACAAATAAATTATAAATTAATTAACCACAGATCACAACTAGGAAACAAATGTTTGAACACATAATAGCTGCGCCAAGAAACTCTACACTGTCTTCAGAAGAGGATTAAATTTAATTTAAAGGGTTGCATGAAGAAAGTGGTTTGGGCTTTTTCATTAAAAATTGTGCAAAATAATCCCTTGAAACTATATCTAAAATAAGCAATACATTAGGAGCTACTTACAAACCAGAAGGCAAGCTGTTGATGGTGATGCCAAATATATACTGAGTGATTTCTACAAGAAGAAGATCAAACAAAGCTGAGAGCATCCAGGCACCCAGTAAAAAGGACTGAAAAGAAAAAAAGTTTAATTATAATTAATTCAAAAGTTTAAAAATAATGTATCTACAAATAAAAGAAAACCCAAGAAAACCACTACACTAGTTCATACAAGAAAAATAAAATATTTAGGACAACGCAATTCCACATCTAAGTCTAGATACCAACATGAAGAGTTAAAATTTGTTATCAAAATTAAATTCCATGGGTCTGGTAACTTTCAACTGATAACAGCTGCAAACTTTGATTAGGATAATACACTGACTAGAAGATATATCAACAAATTTATGGAAACCAAATATTCTTTAAAGCCCTTTAACATATATTTCTATGCAAAATGTTAGTAATAAACTGCAATATTAATCCAAGACTGCAAGATTCTAAACAGCGTAGAAAAAAGTTTCTGTTAACAAAAAATAATATTAAATAACTGTAACTTACTGAAAATTTTCTGCTGCCATATCTTCTCTCAAATATTCTAAAGTTGTAAATGAGCAGACTGCTGCAGAATGTGTCTTTCAAATCAAGACATATAGTTCTCCCACATACAAGTCTCCAAATCTAAAAGGTTAAAGATCACAATGTTAAGCCTCTCTTCCTTCAAAGAAATTTTTACAGAATCTGTGCTCAGAGAGAATGTAATACTGAAATCAGTTAAGAGAAATGCAGTGCATTTAAAGAGAGAAATAAAAAGAGTAGCATGTTATAGAATTCAAGAAGTCTTTAAAGTAAGAGGTTTACCTGTTAAAAATAAATCTACAATTCAAATGAAATCAAATACATTTACATGTCCATATTTTACATTTACAAATCCATATGGAAATTACGATCCTAGTAAACTGCAGAATTACATAAGAAAAAATGTTTTTGAAGCGGTCTCCAGACATCAACTAGTCTAGTGTACTGCTATAAGCAGATCTAATTAGGTCAGCTTGCCTGGGGCCATGTCAAGCTGAGTCTTGAACACCTACTAGGATGGAGATTCCACAACCTCTTTGGGCAACCTGTGCCTACATTTGAACACTCCATGGTTTAAAAAACTAAATCAAATCTAACATCTAGGCAGAATTTCCCATAAAAGATATAGGTCTAATGTAATCAAGATCTTCAATTTGCACAGAGCATCTTCACTGCTCTTCGGGGTCCCTTAATGGAGACAAAGATCTTTTCATTTTAGACAGTTCATATTTTGCCTTCCAAATCAAATGTACTCTTCTTCAACTGCATGCTTTATTTCCAATGCTTTCTAACGGTTTTAACTAGGGTTAATACGCAACACCCAAACTGTCTGTTCAGCCCCTGAAAAAAAGAATCCACTCAACTAACCCTGTAAATGAATTTACTCTAAACAGATTTTCTTTGCAGTGTTTTCATTTAAATATTAGCATCAGACAGGAGTTAAATGATCTGCTCTCTCTGATCTCAGAGGTACACAATTATATAATATATAGCTTACTCCAAAGGCTATGACAGTACATGAAATAACTTCAAGAAACAAAACATCCAAACCCACAAATTCTCTAAAGCACCACAATAGAAGTATCACAGCTTCTACAGAAATTCACAAATGTTTATGCTTAAAACACAGTAAAGACAGTTTATTTGAATAAAGCACAGCTACTACTGGCTTTCAGCAGATTAAACACATAGAGAGGAGTTTTCTAATGAAAAACTGCAAACCAAACAAATAAGCAAACAAACCCCAAACCCACTAGATTTCCATTTAAAACTTTGAATAGTTTCTCAGCTTTTCCTCCGGAAACAGTTGTCTGTAATATTTTTAAAAGGCAGATATTAATTTATGTATTCCTGCCGCACAGCATTAGCAAGACACTTGGAAAATATCATCAGCGCTCTTGCAGAGTTGTAATACACATTATTTTAACAAAGCTCTTGTTCTTGACAAGAAAAATCACAGACGGTGCAACACCAAAGTGTATCACTTTTAAGGCTTATAGGCTACAGTTGGCATCCTCAAAGACATTAAGTTGACTACATGCTTATTTTTTAATGTAACTGTAAAACATATGGAGTGAGATAATTAGAGGCATTTGTTGACCTCTCTGCTGAGCAGTAGATTGCCATTTCCAAAGCTGAAAAAAAACAACAAAAAACAACAAATCCCCACAAAACTTACCTAATCACTTCTAAGTGCATTATTTTGACAGTTACAATTTGAGGATTCTTAATCAAACTGAGAACAAAGCTATATAAAATGCACTACCTAGAAGATAAAGGATATCAGTTTGAAGTAGGAATGAGCAAAAAATGCCTGGCAAGATAATTAATTCAGCAGATAACTGAGCATAAGGAGCATGACAAACTCCCCCATAATTTAGAATCATCAAGTTAGAAGCAGCAGTTCTAATCAACAGGCAAATTTTAGTTTCCCATAGCTCACTAAAACAGAAGTTAGAAAGTGAAAGTTACAGCCAATGTTGTTAAAATCAAGCTTATAGAATCAGACTACCTGATCACAATAGCCCTCTTCAGCCTCAAAATCAAAGCATAATAAGATACTGACATTCATACCAAACTACTTTTATTATTACACAGCTGAAAACACCATTCACAGCAAGCTTCCAAATGCCAGTGGCTGGAAGGAAAAACAATACAAATCAATCATTTCCCAGACAGAAGAAAGAAGTGAAAAGCTATGTTGATTGTTTCGGATCACTTTTTCTCACTTCTTCTGAAAAGCAGCATATTGGGGTAAAATTCTAGAGAGCTAAGAACAAGCTGTTCTACAACAGTGAACAAAGGGAAAGAACCAGAGGAGAAACAGAGTGAGGAAGGGGGAATCACACAGAAAAGCACAGTTTGTAGTCTCTCTCCACACAAAATGAACTGACTCTTACCTGAAAATCCTCTTTTATAGCTTGTAGGTTATATGCAAAGAACTTCTGATAATGTTGGAAGAGCAGAGTCAAGAGAATCGAGATGGCACTTGGGACTAGTAACAGACTCTTCGACAAAGGTGCTTTATCTTAAAGACAAAAACCAACCAAACAAAAAAGCCATTTTAGAGAAAAGTCTCTCACATTTAAAAAGTAACATATTTAAACAGATGATTGAAAAATATAATAGCAGTGGTATCACCTGGACTTCTTATCTCAACAGCTTCTCAAGGTCTCAAAAACTTATAGGAAAAACACACCCACAAAAGGAAGTCATTAGTACTTATAATAATATTTAGTATATTAATGGCAGTTGAATGCTCATCATTTTGTTTTCAACATTCTCTCATGAAATTAATTGTTTGGCTATAATTAAACCTAAGCTCTCTGCCTACAGAGGTCATGCCCTCTTATGCAGCCCTCCTAAGGCCCAATCATGTTTTGGGAAATGAAACAATCTCTTCTTTGCAAAAGCAAAATACACACACATCTAGTAAAAATAAATACCTTTGTTTCCTTTGCATCAGGGGTTAAGATTAGCTTTGTTTTCTAGAGGCTATGAAAAGCAGGAATCACCTGAACAAATGTCCTGAACAAATCGACTTTCTCTTCACCACACTTGGATCCACCATTCAAGGAAACATATCTAAATTCATTTACATGATATTCATCTTCCTTCCATTCATTCATTACAATCATTAACAAAGAAATTAATAAAATCAGGACATCTGTGAAATCAGAACTTCTTTTCCCCTAGTAAATGACTTTCAGAAAGGACACTGAAGAAAGCAGCAGAGAACAGAGACATCTGCAGCATGCATTTACTAAAAACTGCCAAGTGGAACACCCAGCAGGACTGTAAACTGTTGATGAAGTTGACACAACAGAAACAAACTCCTGCCCAACAGTCCAAGCCAATACAGAAACTCTGAAATATTATTTCTTCTATGATTTTTCTCCTTTTCACACATGCAACCTGAATTGCATTTAATTCTTTCCCACACATTCCAGTTACAGCATGGAATCTGCTGATTTTCAGAAGATTATGAAATCCATGGCTCTGTTGTCACTGTTCTTGGATAACAAAAGGAGCAATAAGACTACTTTAAAAGTACTAATGGGAAGTAAAAAGCAGGCCAAAGGAAGAAAAACACTGCATTTAAAAAGTGTAATATAGGGAACACTTAGTACCTATCCAGATATACTCACTACACAAATGATTCCATCCACATCTGCTGCACATTTGAAGAATTAACTGCTAGAATAGGAAGATGGTAATAGGCACAATAGCCAAGATTTTAATAATGGCACAATCCCACTCAAAAATACAGTTCTTATTACATAATATACGCATATTCCTCATCCGACTACCAACCAATGACATCAAGAGCAGCTTTGATGGGCACTGTTAGCTGTTCTCAGCTCACACCACCCTGAAGTCTGCACTCTTCTGATGTTCTGATGGTTATACGAAAACAACCCTTCCTACATGAATCCTAACATAAACTTGTACTTAAAACTTTTCTTTCAGTCCACAACCGTGTATCTGAGTTCATTATTTACAGACACACCTTACTACATTTAAGCAATTAATGCCTTGAAGAACTATCCTTTTCCAGAAATTAGGCAGTCACCTGGATTGACATAGGTTGCTGTTACTCTGACAACCATAAGCTCTACATTTATGATTGGATTTTTTGTGAAAGTCATATCAAGAAGGCAGAAAGCCTGGCTAATTTTTCTTTTAATGCAAGAAAACTATCCACCTTTCAATTTAATATCTTTCTTTGGATATTTTTTCACTAAAAAAAATAAAATCTATAGTCTTTAGATATAAATTTTCTAAATTATTCATTCCTCTCATTTAGGTGGATGCTTCAAAAAAGTCTGAAGCCAGAGTACTGTAGAACACTGGCGTTAAAAATAAGCTAGAGCTGCCTGAAAGTTACTGTGCACACGATGCATATACGTGTTCACTGGAAACATCAGGAAATGCTCCCTAAGTTAACCTAACTCAGTTAAATTAAGATTCCTTCATGTGAAAAGGACAGTTTTATAATGAGACTAAAACAGATATTTGAAAGTACAGACAAAATCAGAACATTAGTAGCAGTTACCACAGTAGATGCTTCTGAGCCAAAATTTTATCAAACATGTTATTTTATTATCAAATACATTTCTGTTATTTCATGAGTTTAAATAGACTTTTTTTTCCAGAACACATCAATCCTATAATACTTTTCACATGAGGATCACATTACCAGAAAAAATATGACAAGCAAATCACTAGATTTCCATCTGTGACTATTTCTATACAGGTTTAATATTTAGATTTCACTGCAATTTTCATATAATTATTTTTACATTACAGGTAATACTTGAAATATGTTATCTTGTCAAGTTCATTCCTAATTTGAATGCATTCTAAAATAACCAATCAACAAAACCTAATATGTTTTCTCCAAAAGTGTGAACTTGCATTTTTATTATGAACCTCCTTTTAGCTTTCAGCTTAGATGCTTTAAACCTTGTTATAGAGGAAAAGTACTTATTTTTAATAATGTCATCAAGTGAAAAACCACAGAAGTAACTAATCCATTAATGTGACAGTCACCCCCAGAGATCATCATGTGAGTAACGGAAACTTCTACTCTCAAGTTTCTCAATGTGTCATCATGGTTGATGAGTTTATCCTTATCCAGTAAGCTCAGAAAGATAAACTCTTTCAGAGAAATAATGTACCTCCTGAAGTGTTTCTTTCCAAGTGTTTCACTGAACAATGTAGTAGCTTGCTTTATCCCTCTACAGCATATAGATCCTTATCAAGGGCTGCTGTCACCAGTGAAGAAGCAACCCTCCCGCTGCTGTGGAATCCCTTGATCAATAAGCCCAAAAATTACTAACAATCCCAAATACTGCACAGTCAGGCATTCTGACATCCAAGTCAAATTCCTTACTTGGAACATGAAGGTAATATCTAGAAAGAAAAATTCTAGTCCAATGGCTTTGCAACTGTGTGCAGAATGGAAATGTATACTACAACCTACTGGGCTATCAGTGCCTGCTGGTAGCAGCAACATTAATGTGCACAAGGAGGGCCTCTATACCACATAAAGAAAACAGAATGAAAGGATAAACTCTCATTTTGACCATGAAGAGTTAAAATATATAAAACACTATCTTCAGACCTTGGAATAAATTTGCAATGTACTCCTTAAGTGGCAATTCTTTCAAAGAACCGGCAGAAATAGCACTGGTGCTGCAACACACATACTTGAGCTTCCATCCTTAGATGAAAGATGAACAGAGAAATTTTGTAATAACCAGCTGAATATGCCATGCTGTGAAGAAGGCCAACAAACTAGCTTTCACTACAGGTCTTTGCTTTCCCTGATGCAACAGAGTTCTCCCCAAAACTGCCCTCATAAATTCACACGCAAGTGTCCCAACCACTTTGTGCTAACACTGCACAATGTGAAGCTGGTCCTAAAATGTGACAAGAATGAGAAAACCACCTTGAAGTCATAGAATCACAGTTTGGGTTGAAATGGACTTCAATGATCGTCTAGTTCCAAACCCCTTGGCATGGGCAGGGTCACTTTCCTCAAGACCAGGTTGCTCAAAGCTCCATCCAACCTGGCTCCACATTCCACCCCTGAACTCATTACAAAGCCCATAAATTCAGGGGAAGATGGCTTTAAACTGAAAGAGGGTAGATTTGGATTGGCTATTAGGTAGAAGTTCCTACTGTGAAGGTCCTGAGACACTGTAACAAGTTGCACAAAGATGCTCTGAAAGTGTTCAAGGCCAGGCTGGACCAGGCTTTGAGCAACCTGGTCTAGTGAAAGGTGTCCCTGCCCATGGGCTTCGAGCTAGATGATCTTTAAGGTCCCAACTTAAGTAATTTTATGATTCTTCCACAAGCTACTACTATTCTGGCTGACAGTACCACTTTCAGAGTGCAGAATGTTAAGGAAAGGATGTGTCCGTCTGTCACAAACGGAGAGGGAGGTTTACAGTAAACTGCTCAGGCAGCTGCAGCTTCAGAATCCACCACTACACTAAGGAGAAGAATATGAAAGTTGTGGTAGCAGCAACAGCTACAGTTTTTAAATTATTTCCTGTTCCCTGCCTGCTCACCACTCACAGGTGAAGAAAGATAGCAGATGAACATGTCAAAACAGGCAGTCAGACCAAGCTACTGTTTCAGAAGGGCTTTTCAGGCCACAACTTCACCCCCTGGACAGTTATTCCAGGCCTGAGACTCAAGTGTTGACTTGGGAGAGGACCCTGTTGCCAAAGCCAGCTGATGAGCAGTAGCTGAAAAGCTCAAATTAGTTCAGCACATTTTTGTGGGTGTCTCTACTGAGCTTATACCACACCTGCAGACAAAACATGCTGTGCAACAGCTTTTTCTAACATTGTCATCTGCATACTCCCCAAACCCAGCTGCTATGAGGCAGATACACCACTTTCAGACATTCAATAAACTGCTGGGGGCTACTGCTACAGTGGCATGAAACACGCATGAACCATTTTTAATGCTGATACACAAGATCTGTGAGTCTTTAAAGCCACAACTGACGCACATCTGAATGCACAGTACTTCCCAAATGCACTAATGGAATGTGCGTTTTAGGTGGTTGTTTCTCTCGCATGAAGCCATCATGCAGATATTCACCTACTTCATTCCAAAATCTGCCCAAGAACCTGCAGCAGGTTCACCAACAGTTACATTTCAAAATGACGTTTCAATACAGACTCTTGCTTACTATTTTCACTTCAGATGCAAGTTTGCTACAGATTAAATGGCAGCATGAAAACCTCCTCCTTGGAAATCTTGTTCGTCCTTTATTGTAATGGTTGATGAAACCAGATATGCAAATTGGAATTTAGTGACAAATTGGAAATTAGTGCTTCCAGTGTGTGCCTTTGGGAGATAGGAGCAATCTTACTAGACCTGAGGAGTAAAAGCTTGCCTGTATTATAACCACATGCTGAGTCCTGAACAGTAGCCAAGAACAAATGACAGCATGCCATGGAGGGAGGATGGTAAGAAATACAGACACACGTAATACTGCTTGAGGAATCTCGAAGACAGCAGAAGACTGTATGCAAACTGGCAGGGTGAAATTTAACCATATTATGTTTTTATAAAGTTTGCTCAATTCAGTGTAATTGGAAATAGATGATCTTAAGGTCCTTTGCAACCCTATTCTGTGACATGACTGCACCCTTTGGGAAAAACATGCAGTACAAGAGGACCCTGCAAAAGCAGTTGAATTCCTGCTTCCTGAAAATCTTACATAAAGTATTCTGTGTCAGGAAAGCAGCTCTTGCCCTGGGTCTAGGCACAGACTCAGGAACTCAGGAACCCTGTGTTCAGATTGTCACTTCATAGCATACTCTAGTGGTTAGCCATCATGATGCCAGCAAGTGAGTACAGTAAGAGTATCACCGCAGGAACGGAATTTTATCAAATGCTTATAAACATACTGCAGAAGCTAAGAGGTGAATAATGTTAGTATATATATCAAGAAAATTTATAAAGAAACCAACTATTATCATGCTTTAAATCTTTTTTTAAAAGGTGCTGGTAAGCAGTCAAAGCAGTTACCTATACATTTACTGTTTAGAAACCAAACCTAGGTCACAAACTACAGAAGAGTGAGATGCTACAAAAATAAAAGGGAAGGGAAAAAAAAGGAAGAAAATTTTTGTTTCTAAGAGGAACGTTTGAAAAGAAATAGAAAGTGAAACAGGTTGAAGTTAACAAATACACCCACCTGGTTGAGCAGCCTTTTCTTCCTCCCAACCACAGAGCATATTACCATACTACTATTCGTATACACTGCCAGGAATATCAGGTATGGCTACACCACACCACCACACAGAGATCCCCAACGCTCGCTTGAGATGATCTAGCTCTGCAACAGCAGCAGAATAGCCACATTTTTGTGGTGTTCAATGCATGGCTAATTGAACTGATGTGGCTATGCTGATCCCAGGACTCAAGCAAATATTTTGAACCAGGCTGCACTGTGGCATACTATGTACAAGTTAATTTGTTCTCCCATACAGTAGTGTTCTATTGTTATGCACAGAGGTCTGATATATTCAATACAGACTTGGTTTCTCCTCCAGTGGTACCACAAAGCATAAGCTTACATCCTTTTATTATTTTCCTGAGGCCCACATACAGCACAGTTCAGTCTTGTAGGTTATGCAAGCAGAGAAGCACAGTGTTCCCTTCTTGCCTTGGGGACCTGTAACAAATTGCTAGCACTGCACTACAAGGTTCACACACAGGTGAAAGCGTAAGTTGCATTAGCAGAAATGCTTGCACTGAAGTTCAAAGGACTCTACTCCATACTACTACAAGAAGTAGCTTGTGTGCAGTAGGCAAAATAGTCAAATATTTTCCAGATGTAGGAAGTGGCTTTAAAACATAGACTCAAATTTTACACACAAAAAAATACTGGGAGGGGATATTACAATGTCTGCAGAAAAGTTAGGTGCTGGTCTTACAGGTTTAAGTTGCTGGAAAGGCCTTGGTGTCTTATAAAAAAAGCCTTCTGTGTATCATTGTTGCTGGGTGAACAAGCACCAAACACAGCTAAGCAGTATTACAGTAAATCAAACAGCCAGCCCAGCATCAGTCTTCATGCACTCACACTAGCCTTTGCAGAACCACTGAAGTGTTTCAGCAGCATTCTTCTTAGGACTCAGGTTGCTGGCAGACTGCAACGCAAGAACCCATTCTGGGCTCAGCACCACAACTCACCTCTCAAGCCCTTCCTTCCCTTAAGGCAGGTGCTGCAGCATGCTTTCTGAACATGCTGCAATGCTGTTTCACAAGCCAACTCAACCTTCATTAACTGCCTAAACCACCAGATCCTGCATATCAGTGACTGAATCCTACAAACCTGCTGCTACTGCAGCAGATGCTTCAGCTACAGAGGTGGAAACAAAAGTATGAGGGCACATCTTACACTGCCAGACTGTGCACTAAATGAGCATATGTCACTGCCACTTAAAACTGTGCCTCTACTAGAGTTTGTCAGTGCACCTGAATCAGTCAAGTCTTACTGTGAAAAATCACTGTAGATCAAGAGGTAAGTACAGTAAGAGTGACAGGACAAGGGGTAATGTTTTTAAACTGAAAAAGGGTAGATTTAGATTAGATACTGGTGAAAAAAATTTCACTGTAAGGGTGGTGAGACACCGGAACAGGCTGCCCAGAGCAGCTGTGGATGTCGTATCCCTGGAAGTGTTCAAGGCTAGGTCGGATGAGGCTTTGCACAACCTGGTATAGTGGAAGGTGTTCCCATGGCAGAGGGGTTGAAACAAGATGATGTCTGAGGGTCTCTTCCAACCCAAACCATCCTGTGATTCTATGAGGAAAAAAAGTTAAAATATTTACTTTTTGAAGAATGGCGTCTTGCCTAGTTTATTCTCCTAGCACAAATATATTTCTTATGACTGCAATTTTCCACTCATGCTTCTGATGGACCTATTTTGGGAAAACTTTTCAATACTGACTGTCACTTTCCACCCATTCAGCCAAACAAGGTTATTTTCCTTCTTTCTCATAGAATTATACAGGCATATGGCACCAAAAGGCTGTTGTTCTATAGTACCTACTGTTGGGGTGAAAAAATGAAAAAAATCAGGAACTGTGACTCAAGTACAGTGCTAGCATCTGCAAAAATACTCTCCCCTCTTTAGATGCCTTACAGAGCTACAGCTACAACTAATACCCCTTCTGAAATGCCAGCTCTATTCATCCCTAGTCTGAGGTGCTTTCACACTCAGGTTTGGACTTTTGCGTGAAGCATGCAGTTAGTAAGCAAAGTTTTGACTTATCATTTGTCCCAGCCTGCTCTGAGGGCTGTAGAGCCAAAGTCCACAGTGCAGCTGGTTCGGTTCTTCATCGCCATCTCTAAAAGTGGCAGATTCTTTGTCCTGCAAGCAAGCTCAGAAGCAACCCTCCAAGCTTTCCAGGTTTGTTCAGGCAGCACTGGGATATGAAATGATTTATATGTGGTGAATGTAAACCTAAAGTTCAATACAGCTAGGAATGCATTTGTCCTTAAACCTGTCTCATCAATAAACTGGTTTAAACAATGATTTTCTTTTCACATAAAAAAAAAAGTTATATCTCTCTGATATGTACCTAGGCATGTAGAGCTGTATGTAGATGTGTATATGTATATGTAGATACATTTACCAAAAAACAGCTCTCTTAACACTAAGAGCTATTTCTCCTGTGCAATGCATACCTAGTCACGTAGATCTGTATGTGTGTAGACACATACATATACCCACACATACACGGCAGGAAGGTGGTCCTGGTACCACTATGTCCAGGCACAGCCCCTTGAATCACAGAATCATGGAATCAATTAGGTTGGAAAAAACCTTTAAGATCATCGAGATCAACCTTTACTCCAGCACTGCCAAGCCCATCACTAAACCATGTTACTAAGGGCCTCATCTACATGTACTCTGAACACTTCCAGGGACGGTGATTCTACCACTGCCCTGGGCAACCTGTTCCAATTCCTGACCACCCTCTCGGTGAAGGAATTTTTCCTAATATCTAATCTAAACCGTTATCTCTTACCCTATCACTTGTTACTTGGGAGACCTCCCCAAATTCTTGCCACCAGCCGGCCGGACGACGGAGCGCTGCCCGTAAAGCGGAGCCCTCAAAGGTCTCCTCCTGCTGCAGTACCGCCGGGGGCGGCTCCTCCTAGTGGGACACGCGGTAAACCCCGAGTTTAAAAGTGAAACATAGGGCAGGCGGCCTGTGACAGGAACGGGGAGAGGCTCCCCCGGGGGAGGCGGCAGCGGCAGCACCGCGCCCAGACTGGGCGCCCCTCCCCGGCAGCTCGACCCCGTCCCCGGCGGAGGGGGCCGGGCCACCCGCCGCGGGGGAGACGCCGACACACCCCTCACCGCCTCCCTCCCCCAGCTCCGTCCTCCCCGGTACTCACAGAGCCCGTTAGAGCCGGTGCTGGTGAACATGGCGGCAGGGCCCGTCCCAGCCTGGTTCAGCCGCGGCCGGCGCCGCTGGCCGAACCCCAGAGGCCGGGCAGACCCCGAGGAACCGCGCCGGGACGGGGACGGAGGCCGCGAGGGGACAAACGCAGTAGTCAGGCGAGCGGACGGCGCCCCCTGCCGGGCCCGCCGGGAGGCGCTCCGCTATCCTCCCGTCGCCTCATCGTCCCCCCCCACAGCCCGCCCCCTCGGCGGCCCCACTGTCACCTCACCTCAGCGCCGCAGGACGAAGCCTGTAGGAGACCATGTAGAGCGAATATATTCCCTTAATTAAGTGAAGGTAAGGCTGGGGCAGCTCCTGTGTGCCAGTCCCTGAGGCGGAGGGAAGGGTGCTTCAAAGCTGAGGTGTAGCTGGGCAGGGATGAAGTATGCTTTAGTTGACATGTATCATAGGTAATTGCTTCTATCCCTATAAATACTGTTTAAATGTGAAATTTGTAGGTGCCTAAGGGAAGGCTGACTCTTCATGCTGTGGAAAACTGGCACTCAAGGCTCACCCTAACTTTGGGAGTCTGTGAGGTAAGTGCCTGCTTAGGAGCTGTGAGTGAGTTGTCATTACAGCTAATGGGAATGTGGTCAATAACAGTAGAGTCTGCAGAGTTTCACATATGATTGTAGAATCGTAGAATCATAAAATCGTTTGGGTTGGGAGGGACCTTAAAGGTCATCCAGTAAAGTCATCCAGTTCCAACCCCCTGTGATAGGCAGGGACACCTTCCACTAGATCAGGTTGCTCAGAGCCCCATCCAACCTGGCCTTGAACACTGCCAGGGATTGGGCAGCCACAGCTTCTCTGGGCAACCTGTGCCAGGGCCTCACCACCCTCATGGTGAAGAATTTCCTCCTAATATATAACCTAAATATCCTCTCTTTCAGTTTAAAGCCATGCCTGCTTGTCCTGTAACTACATGCCCTTGTAAAAAGTCTCCCTCCAGATTTCTTGTAGGCCCCTTTTAGGCACTGGAAGGCTGCTATAAGGTCACCCCTGAGCCTTTTTCAGCCCACCTTTCTCAGGCTGTTTTCCTAGGAGAGGTGTTGCACCCCTCTGACCATTTTCATGGCTGCCTCTGGACTCATGCCAACAGGTCCACCTCCCCCTTGAGAGGCGGAGCAGCACTGAACGCAGCACTGCTGGTGGGGTCTCACAAGAGCGGAGGGGGAGAATCACCTCTCCCAGCCTGCTGGTCATGCTTATTTTGATGCAACCCGGCACACGGTTGGCTCTCTGGGTGACATCAAAAGGTGATACGATCAAATGAAGGTGCCTATAATGAAATTAATTGCTCTCTAGGCTCCCCCTACTGTACTGAACTGATCACCACCAGCTATAATGGTACATTAGACACCTAGCTCTCTACCAGTGTGGTAGACACCTAATACAAAGTGAGACAAATTCCCAGTTTCATACAGATGTGGTATAATAAGACTGAAATTATTCTGGCACCAAATTTTAATGATACTTTCAAGTCCATGTAGAAATCAGTTTACTGAAATAAGTCATGCTAGGAATTTAAAAGGTGATGATGGTTTGCTCTGCATCACAGATGTGAAGGTCAGGAAGAAGCAGGATGAGCAAATGTCACTCTGGAACTGGAAAATGTGACTTCTCAACAGGGCAACAAGTTTTAAACAGACATTCAATAGCAAAACAATTTTAAGCAAGTCATAAATTTCCTAGATTCTGTAGTTTTTTTTTAATGTACCACAAAAAATAAAATGCCTTTTAATATTTACGTTCAACTGCAACTATTACATAGCACATGTAAATGTGAAGATCCTGAATCTTTGTAACCAAAATCTCTTAACACTTCCAAGGGGACATAAGAAGACCATATGCTTGGGTCCACAAAGGCTTCAGCAAAGTTTAAGATGTCAGCATGTCATTTTAAAATGTTGAGCTCCCAGGACTGATTTCAGATTTGTGTCCCTCACTTGCTTTCCCTGAACACGGCCTGCAGTGAGGCAGGTAGGAATGGGATTCACAGTCACCTCACAGGCAGGAGATAGTCTAAACTTGCTAGAAGGGAGAAACAAAGAGATGGTGCATTAGAAATCCTCTCTCCCAAGCTGAGGTTTTTTGTCAGCAAAGAATCTCAGTTGGATTCACAGCACTAAACCCATCACGTACCATACCTTGTGCCTTTGGCTACAAACAACTGGCTTACTCTTCGCTGTTAAAGCCCAGCTGGAAGAAGTGATTTGCTACAAAAATTCTCTCTTTCAAATGCAAATGGCTCTGGCTGCTGTTGTTACACATGCAGATTCTCTCTTGCCAGTATGCTGAATATGCATAACTGTACATGTCACTGGCCACCCTCATTTATAAGGAAAGGGAAGGTAAATAATGAGGTGCAAAGCTTGTGTAAGCTTGCTCGGTGTGAAACCTCATTGGGAAAAGCTTGGGTGCCTCCTGAAGCCTTAGGATTAATTAATCACCATTTTGACTCACCTCCATTTAAAATAAGTAAGCCTTTTTGTGGATCTGGTGTTCATATAGGTGAGGATAAAACCTGAAAAGTTTTTCAGCATTGCCTGCATAATAGGCTTAGGATTGCTTGTTTGGTGCTGAAGATAAAGCTTGCTTTTATTTCTTTTCACAGTCACACAGAAAGGAGTGACAGAACAATCATTAATTTAGAGGTTTAGAGTCCTGATAACCAAGGCCTAGTGTTCTTGTTTTATAAGCTCAGTTTGGAAGATTTCCCTTGATTTATGTCCTACAAGGTAATCGCATTAGAGGGATTCTCCTCTGTAATGTTGAGTACTGGAATTGGATTGAAGTCAGAACCTCTGAACATAGTGGAGATTTATGCATATATTCTGCTGAATAAGGAGGCATTCAGGCAGACATTTAAGATCTTTTTTGAAAATAGCTTTGTGGACTTGTTATCACTTGTAATTGGCAGATACAGCAAAAACTGAATGAGTAGCAATAGTTGGCAAGATTCTCCAAACAACCTACCAAATTACTTGCAGATTTGTCAGTACTGCTGGGACACGAGCTGGCTCTGAATTCATTTGCCAATATCTCACTTAAGTCTACAAATATCTTACAGAGCCTATGAACCATCTAATGATATCCTTTGTTTAAAAAAAGATTAAATCATTTTTTTCTGGGATTAGATCAGGTGAGATGCACTGTGTGTTTCTGAGAAAACTACATGCCCCATGCTGCTAATCATGGTTTCCCATACTGATTGAATGGTAGAGGAAAAGCAGATTTTGCCCTCAGATACAGTGACAAGCAGAGAGGTTTTTATATCCCAACACCATCAGCATCAACTGGTAGCCTGTTGTAAGTATTACACAAATGATTTGCGTTATTGAAATATAGAGTGTTTGTCCATCTTGGAGTTAAATAAAATCATCAGTCCTCATGCTTGCCTTGGAACATATCCCAGAATAGGAATGCTAGCACTTATCTACTAATCCACTCAGAACAAGCTTAGAAGGCTTTGACACTGCTCAAATGTCAGCTTAAATATCTCCATTTGTTTATTACATCTAGTTAATGGGGTCAGTTTGGTATGTTCAAAATAGAGTTATTTAAACTTCCTGCTCAAAGGAAAATCCCAGGAGGCTGGAATTTATATTTCTCACTATTTTCTAACATGAGTAGGTTGCTTTCTTCTCTGAACTTGTGATGGTTTTGAACCACCTCTTAATTACTAATTAATCTCAAAATCAGGTGCTCCCCTGACATATTGAATGAAGGAGAGCATCAGAGTAAACCAGGGTGGAAACATAACACGTCACTAGGGAATTTTCTGGCTTAACTCTGTGCAGGTTAATGATTCTGCAAGTTAATGGCAGGTGGTCTGTCTCTTTGACATCCGGGGTTTCCATAGGATTCATAATAGTACCTGCAGTTACTACAGTTACCTGAAATATTAGCAGATACCTGAAAAGAGGTTAATGTTAAGCTTAATGATTTCAGTAACTTCTCCCTACAGTTTCCAACCCTTGTCTTCAGTTACTGTGAGGAAGAAAGCCATGCACCATACATGCTCTACAGAAGAGACCTCTGTGGCAGTGCGGCTTGCTGATAACAGCTTGCAGGAGAACAGGAGGAAGGGCAGGAGGCAGAAATTCACTGGGCTGAAATCAGACTGATTGGTTCTGTGCCTTTCCAAAATTAGACAGTTTCTCTCACTCCCCCAGAAGTGAATAAAGCTTCATACTGCAGCAGACCTGCTGTCCTCTTAAGCTGCAGTGGGCTCATTTATTACAGACTTGTTTAATTTTTAACTGCAGCTGGGACATACAGAACGTTTTCTAGATTAATTCTTTCCATGTGGACCAGGTAGGCTTACAGTTAATGTAAGGAGCAATGGCATGGCTAAAGGAGGAACTTTCAGGCATTTCTTAAGTTCTGAAGAGTGTGCAAAGGAAGGTAATCTAGTGGGAAAAATGGCAAGAGTACTGGGTTTTGTCTGGATTTTTTTCAGTTGATTTTGCATCACACTATTATAAAAAATATGAAGAGTGCTCAAAGTTTTCCATTTGTTACAGTTCTAGCCATTTTAATGAGATTTTTTGCAGAACTTTAAACTCCATGATAAACCTGAGCTCCATGTCGATGTCTAGTAAGACAGATATGTGGGTAACTACTGGTTCAATAACTCAAGTCACCAGCTGGTGGCCACCAGCAGCCACCAGCTCACACTGCATCTCCATTTGTCTCCATTTTGTCCCAGCAAGTCACCAGAAACATGCTGCATCTGCCACCTTTTGGATTCATGCCATGCCCCTCAAATGTAAGGGAGAGGAGAACAGTGATGAAGTGCATCCAGCATAGATGCATGGAGGAAGCACAAGAAGAGAAGTGCTTGCCTGGACCTATGGGGCAAACTTGCTTTCTTCATGCTGTGTCTTAATTGAAGATGCTCAGAGGGTTGGAGCACCTCTCCCATGAAGACAGACTGAGTGAGTTGTGGTTGTTCAGTGTGGAGAAGGCTCCGAGGAGACCTTAGAGCAGCTTCCAGTACCTAAAAGGGATCTACAAGAAATCTGGAGAGGGACTTTTTACAAGGGTAGGTAGTGACAGGACAAGGGGGAATGGATTCAAGCTGAAAGAAGGTAGATTTAGATTAGCTACTAGGAAGAAAATCTTTACTGTGAGGGTGGTGAGACACTGAAACAAGTTGCCCAGAGAAGTGGTGGCTGGAATTGTTAAAGGTCAGGTTGGATGAGGCTTTGAGCAACCTGGTCTAGTGGAAGGTGTTTCCATGGCAGGGGGGTGGAACTAGATGATCTTTAAGATCCCTTGCAATCCAAACTATTCTGTGATTCTATGATTTGTGGACTGAACATGCATACTGACAATTTTACACTGGAAGTCTTAACTATCACTTCTCTTTAAACAGTGAACTATGTAATCTTAAGCACGGACACGGACACCACATGCACCCACATTTTGGCATCTCTGTGTTCGGGGGGGGCACCAAACATGTGATTAGCAGCTTTGTCTCTGAATACTTGTAAACACTCCCTTAAGGATGTCCTCCTTAAATTCTGGGTCACAGAAGCCAGGCTATTTATTTCAATGAAGTTTGAGATCATGTGGAAAACAAGAGCATGCATGGTAGTGTAATCAGAAACTGGATCCTAATGTGAACGTATTAGGGAGATAAGTTTAAGATAGGCAAATTGATTCTGATGTTTCTTAATTGTTGATTTTTATCTCAGGTTTTACATTTAATGTTCTGTGTTCCATTTGACTTTAAGTGAGACCTCGTTCTTGTGAATTAGAAGTACACTGGCTGAGCAGCTGTCACTGGATTTTACAGACTCATCAGAAGGGTATTAATTTACTACAAGGTAAATTGCAAAACATCAAAAAGCATTATTAAAATTATGAGATTTAAACATAGTGCTCAGAATACCCAATTAAGGAATCCATTAGGAGGGGAAAATATGGATAGCATTGCATAATGCAACATACTTTGCACATTTGTACTCTTTTATGCTTATTAGACACCAAGCACTAGCCATCTATTTCAGACTGAATTTATGTCAAAGAGTACCTTTGTGATCCAGAATATATGATGAATTACCCACAATAACTTTCAGAGACGGCAGAAAACTTAAGTCTTTAAGAAGCAGAAAACAAGGTGCATTGTTCCATATAGGTATGGCTGTACTGAAATAGCCTGTTTGGAAAGTCAGATTTTAGAAGATATTTATAAGAGTACTCAAGGGATTTTTTTCCTCCCTGATACCTATCCATATTTCTCAGATTTCCTCCTCCTCTTGCTTCACATTGCTGTGTATGTCCACACAGTGCAAAGGTTATTAAACGCCCATATTTACACTCGGAGGCAAGTCTGTGTTTAAGACACTACATGGCCACCCACACCATGATGTTATCAGGCCTATAGCATAACACTGCTTAGAGATCAAAAAAAAAAAAAGTGTTTTAATCAGTTCTTCTCTCCAAATGTCATTATCTTCTTTGTATTTGATTTAAATTTGAGCATGAAGGAACAGTCTTATCTTTTTTTTTCCCTCACTCTAATTACCCATACCAGAGGATGTTTGTGTTCATATTATTTTAGTGAAATATAATGACCCTGCAGAGGAACCTGCAAAAAGTTAAAGTATGTTCACCCCAGAAACATACTTGAGTGATATTTGCAATAGAAGTATGTATGCCTCCAGGAAATAAGCATTCCCAGGGTTGCTGTTTTTCTGCCATAAATGTTAGTAATGGCAAAGTTAGGTGCCAAAAATATGTATCATACAAAAGTGTAAAAGTTTGCTGAGTTGTAACCTTTAAATTGCCATCAGAAAACTGCTTTTCATATCAGAAAGAGGAGCTATTGTAAAAAAAATAAAAATAAATCAGTGTATTAATAACTCACATTTAAACACAGTGGAGTTATCAGAAACACAAAAAGTACAGCTTATTGCAATTATTCTTGATCCTGTGCTGCATTTTTCCAGTGTGGGCCATTTTCTGTCTACAAGCACCTGCTGGAGACATTTCTAAACCTGAGGATTAGATCTAGTCTAAAACAGAAATATGAAGCTAATTAAATGCAAAAGCCAGCATTCTTACTGTTCCTTTAGCTCCCTTCTCTGCATGAAGTATTTCTTGTTTTTCTTGCTGAGCACAATTTAATATAGTTTAATATTGTTTTTAAATACTTCCAGTACTTTATAAATTGTGGTTGGGGGCACTACAAAAATCTGTGTTCTTGGAGCTGGTTGTAGCAGAAATTGCCACCTGAAATCTGTGGCAAAGAAATCTTCCTTGGCATGAAGATGATGTTCCGGACCTGCTCTCAACTGCTATTTTGGCTTCCTTGCCTCACCCAGGAGGTGGGATGGTGCCATTTTCTGGTTAGCCAGCATAACAGCAAGGGTGGTTTTACACTGAGCTCTCAGGGAAGACTTGCCTAGGGTGTTAAACCAGAGAAACAAGAGACAATGTTTTTGTGCCACTGTAATTATTGAAGCAAACCCCAAAATGCCTGAATAAAGAAGCTTCTGGGGGACTTTCCAGGCTAGCCTGGACTCCATGTCCTCATGATCTCAGGTGGTCTGGTGGTTTCTCTCCAACAAATATGGCTGCACCCAGGGGAAGTGAGACAGTAAGTGGGAATTCATTGGGAGAGGAGGAACTGGAAGGCCTTATTTGAAGGGGTGTGTAAACCACTACAATAATCTTTTCTATTGTCACACACACATGCTGGAGCTCTTGCCACAGACTTTTCCGGGGCATGGGCAACCGGCTGCACCAGGCATCTGGAGCCCAGTGACCTCTTACCTGCTCATTTACTGATCTGGCAGTTGTGCTAAAGGTTGTGTTAAGGCCATTTTTGGCACTTAAGTCAAGAAATAATGATGGAATACTAAATCAGCTCATACTAAAACTCAAGTTTATTAGCTTGTCCCTAAGTTAGCAAGCTTTTTTAAGCAGGAGGAAAATAAGTGAAGTCAATAAGCTCCTTCGTACATGCAAGATACGCATTTGCTGCAACATTTGTTCCTTAAATACATGTGTGGTCTCTATGTACATACAGTTATAAGTATATATTTACAACACAAGTCATGTTACACGTGTCAAAAAAGTATTAGTACAAATATTGGTTTAATTCATGAATACTGGACAGGACATTTGAACAGGACATTTGGACAGAGCAACTTGGTCTAGTGGAAGGTGCCCCTGCCCATGGTGAGGGGTTGGAACTAGATGAGCTTTAAGGTCCCTTCCAACCGAAACTGTTCTATGATTTTATGTCACTACTGTTGATTAATTTTATATATGAATGTATATTGAGAAGAAAGTATTTCCAGCCATTTTTCTAAGGGTTTGATTACAGATTTCAGTGTGGTTAGTGCTTCCACAACAGCATGGTTGGGGTCTCATTAACAAATCATTTGAACATATTATCCAGTCGATATGAGTGAGAACTTCGTATGTTTGCATATACAGGAGAAGCAGCTTGCGAGATGAATGCAGTGTCAGTGATCTTCCTTGCAACATATACATTTGGGGGCAAAAATTAGCCTAGGCTGCATTTCAATGTCACATAAACCCCAGAAACTATTTTTATCTGCAGGTTGCTGTGTAAAGAAATAGACACTATGTCCAGGAAAAGCACCAGTCTGTGGCTTAGGTACCTGCATTTGATGCAACACTTGAGATGTGTCAGTACATTACACTGTAAAACAGGAAAGAAAAACACTCCCACTGAAATAGAGCGTGTCGGCCTCAGATGATTTATGGCCTGATTCAAAGCGCCCTGAATTCAACAGTGTGAGTCCTGCTGTTTTTTCAGCAGGGTTTGGCTCAGATGGGTGCACTTTAAACTTCCAAACCACAGTCAGTACAGCAGTGAGCTAGGCCAGATGGAAAGTGTCCGTCACAGCCAGGATGATTCAGGGAGCAGATGGGCTCTGCAGCCCTCCTGCTTTGTTTTGAGAGGGGAGCGGGAGGACACATAGCTGATGTTGGGTGGGAGGCCACTGCTGCTCTGAGTGGGTGGTGAAGGCATGAAAGAAGATATTAAGGCAAGGAGAAAAAGAGCGAGGAAGGGAGTGGTCAGAGGGGAAGGCTGGGTGGAATGTGTGGAATTAGCACGGGGTGGAGCAAGAGACAGGGGAAAAACAGAGGCACGCTTGGGGTTATGCAACTTGGCAGGTCTTAAACCTGACACTGACAGAGGAGGAATCCATAAAAAGCTCTGAGGAGAAGATGTGGCAAGGGGATTGACAAGAAAGGTAACACCAATGGGATGGAGCCCAGGTGATCTGTGCATGGTAGAATGAGGACGTAAAAGAAAGAAAAAATGAAAGAGATAATGAGATAAAAAAAAGTAAAAGAAGAGTTGCTGAACTACCCTGAAGAATTCTCTTTGCCTTGTATGTTGTATCCATAGAGTTTCTTTTCTGTAAGTTCATGCAATGAAAGGATTTTCTGAGCTGCACTGTTTCAGGACTAGCTTTTCCTCTATCCTGGATATGCTAGTCCACATGTTCCACACAAGAGGTGCAAAAAGTGTCCTAACTCTATAAAATCCAAATGTTATAGGACCATCTGGGGGACCGTTGGGGGGGGGGCAACACACAGCAAAACCCTCCAAATGATGTGCAGGTAAATAACTTTTCTTGGGGGGTGCTTGTCAATAAATAGTACTTGAGCAAAAGATATTGCGCATAAGGAACCACAATACATACAATTCGTAATCTGTGAGATAAACTAAGGAGGTGCTGGGAGGCAGCTAAAGAGTTTGGGGTACTCTTCAGAGAAAAAAAACCACCACAGATAAAAAAGTAATTTTGTCTAATATCGACGCTTTTGTCATGGAAAGTGCTCAATGGAAACCTGAACTGATCATCAGGTGGCTCTTTCATAGCAGTCAGAAGTAATGACACATGCAAAAAGGCCCCATTAGCAGCTTCAGCATACAAGAATGAGCCCTTGCCTGCTACCAACTGAAAATGGGAAGGGATCTAATTGTGCTATGTTGGAACAAATCCCAGTAGAATTTAAACTTGATCACACAGACTTTGAACTAAAATTTGATGACTCACTAGTGTTTTTGCGATTACTACGAGCACTTTTCAGGAGGTTTCAAGGTTGTTTGCAAGTGAGAAGCTAATGCCTTCTAAACCTAGGGAGTACACAACCTGGCTTCTCCCTTCCCTGAAAGAAGCTCAAGGAAGAAAACGAGTAAATGGATCATTTCATTCACTGACATTGCGTAACCACCTATGGTAAGAATTTAGGGTGAGGCCTGAGAAACACTTTATCGAGATGGAAAATTGTAAAAGGTGTGTGTCTTTCATCACATATTTCTTCAGTTTGTCTTGCTGATATAGTAGCAACCAAGATGATCTTCTCAGACATAGCCATAATTAACAAAGTATTGGCCTGGATTCAAGATAAGAATGTTTCAGACCTTTAAGAACAGAACTGAGATCCAAATGGGTAGTAGATTACTCACTGCTGAAAGAAGACCTTCAAGGATTTAATTAGTGTGTGGAAAAAAATCAGGTAACTTTCACAGTGGGCAGAGGGAAATGTGGAGCTGGAGGATTCTCTCTTTTCCTGGGCTGTCACATCCAGCAGGAAAGCTGAATTCATGAGAACCAACAGACGATGCTGTCAAAACCCAGGCGCTAATGCTGTCTTGGCTAGACTGCAGCAATTATGAGCCCTCTGTCAGCACCCTGTCTGGCTTTCCCACGGGTCCGAGGAATGAAGGAGATTTGAATACATTTACAAATAACAATTTAGTCAAGACAGAAAAAAGAAGTATGTTTGAAAGGAACTCTAGATGTAAGCCTGTCTATTTGAGGCCGTGATTAAACCACAGATGTTCCTGTCTCCTACAAAGCTTTATGAACCAATAACTGTACCCTCTTAAATCACAGTGTACAAATGAACGTCTGGTCTTTTATTCACAGTATTATAAAAAAGGGGGTAGTCTGTCTGACAAATCACTTATGTGCCTAGGAATATTTGATGACATACATACTGCTTTCATAACCAAACTGTCTCCTGACCCAGCAAGGGATTATTTTGCCTCTTTCTTACGGTGAGAGTGCTCAAAATTTGATGGAGTGATTCCACATATTCCCACTGCCCAAGCATGAGGAAGCTGGCTCCTTCTATGGCTCTGCCACAATTTCTTTGCACAGGTATCTAGTCTTTCCATCAGCCATGCTGCTTCATGGCAAGAGAGGAGCCTAAATTATGTGGACTCAAGAATGAAAATGGAGGTGCAGCCTCATATGCTCATACCACTTGGACGCACACAACTCTCTGGGATCCAGATGGGATCCACCCAAGGGTACTGAAGGATCTGGTGGAAGTGCTCACTGAGCCGCTTTCCATCGCTTACCAGCAGCTTTGGCTAAATGGCGAGGTCTCAGCTGGCTTTAAGTTGGCAAATGTGATGCCCATTTACAAGAAGAGTTGGAAGGAGGATCCAGGCAACTCCAGGCTTGTCAGTCTGACCTCAGTGTTGGGGAAGGTTATGGAGGAGATCATCTTGAGTGCCATCATAGGACATGTACAGAACAACCAGGTGATCAGTCACAGTCAGCCTGGGTTTATGAAAGGCAGGTGCTGCTTGACTGACCTGGTCTTCTTCTATGACAGTGTGACCTACTTAGTGGATAAGGGTAGGAAGGCTCTACAGAGTGATGTGGAGAGGCTGCATAAATGGGCAGAGGCCAATGGTATGAGGTTCCAGGCTAAGTGCTGGGTCATGCACTTGGACCACAACAACCCCATGCAACACTATAGGCTTGTGGAAGAGTGGCTGGAAAGCTGACCAGTGGAAAAGGACCTGGGGGTGCTGATTGGTGTAGCTGAACATGAGCCAATTGTGCCCAGGCAACCAAGAAGGCCAACAGAATCCTGGCCTGTATCAGCAATAGCGTAGCCAGTGGAAATGTGGAAATGATCATCACCTGTGCTTGGCACTGCTGAGGCTGCACCTCAAATCTTGTGTTCAGTTCTGGGCCCCTCACTACAAGAAAGACATTGAGGTGCTGGAGCAGGTCCAGAAAAGGGCAATAAAGCTGCTGAAGGGTCTGGAGCACAAGTCTGATGAGGAACAGCTAAGGGAACTGGGGTGTTTAGTCTGGAGAAAAGGAGGCTCAGCAGAGACATTATCACCCTCTACAAATACCTGAAAGGAGGTTGTTGCAAGGTGGGGGTCAGTCTCTTCCCCAAGTATGAAGGAATAGGACAAGACGAAACAGTCTTAAGTTGTGCCAGAGGGGGTTTAGGTTGGCTATGAGGGAAAATGTCTTCTTCAAAAGGGCTGTCAAGCATTGGAACAGGCTGCCCAGGGAAGTGATGGAGTCACCATCCCTGGAGGTACTGTGTTGATGTGGCACTTAGGGACATGGTTTAGTGGTGGACTTGACAGTGCTAGGTTAACGGTTGAACTCAATGAGCTTAAAGGTCTTTTCCAAACTAAGTGATTCTATGAGTCTATGCTGTGTGACAAAAGTGCCAAGGACCAAATGCCTCATACACCCTCTTCCTATGTCAAGTGACCTTTCCTTAAGGCTTGTCTACATGCAGAAAGTCTTGTGCAATAGGTGTGAGACACAATTAGAGTTTTACAACTACTTATTATCTGCCCTTTGCGTGGACTTTCCTATTTGCAAGAAAAGCTATCTCAAGGTGTAGTGTAACCCAGCTCAGAATAGCTTGTGCACACAAAACACCAGAAAGAGACTCTGTCACTTGGTACACAGCATCTTTTTAGCACTTGTTTTTTCAGGCTTTTCCTTTATGTAAACATGTTTGGTGGAATTTTTCATAACCTGTGCTCACCAACCAGCAATATTTATTTCTCTCAGATACTTGTGGTCAACCTAACTAGAATGTATGCTACAGCGGTAGATGAACAGTCTCAAACACATGATTTATAGTCTCACTAGATCACTCATAAACAGAGAACGAGTTATACAGGGACTGAGAAAAAATAAATTCAATAATGACTGAATCAAGATCATGATGTCCATTTTAGGAAGGATTTTGAGGTCTTACATTAACTAAAGATTTGGTATTCTCCCAGATAAAAAAAAAGGGGGGGGATCAATTCTGCTCACTGTTTCAAAGGACCCTTCCTTAGAGGAGAAACAGTGCAGAAATCCCAGACAGCAGTTTTTTTAAGCCTCAAAACCAAGGTGCCAGGAAAAATGCCCTGTATGAAGGGGAATTGAAGCCTAACAATGTAGTATGTTGGGCATTATGCTAACAAATCAGCTCCTAGGTAGTGTTGTGGTATTAACAAGAATTATGGAGTACTCACTCACCTACTCCATTACATTCACCAATATTATCTCCTTGAGAAGCATGGCCTTATATGAGAGACATGCTAAGGTGCTGTACTGCTCAGCTATTTCCTCTTTCTCACACAGCCCCACACACCCCTGACCAGTGAATGCAGTGCTCAGAAGGGACTATTTCTGCACACCAGGTCAACACCTTGGATGGTTATATGGAAATTTCTCCTTGTCTGTAAACCCCATGACAAGGTTATGTGCTGACTTATTTCCTTTGTGTTTGACCATTCCTTGTTCAGACAAGTACTCAAAAATTATGCAAAAGGGAAGGTTTGATTCTTCTTTCACATTCCGGTGAAATGAGAATAAAATTACATATATACACACATGCATGTATATACACATATATATTCTACTCATCATGACTTATAGCCCTGGAGCACAGAATTATTTGTCTGGAGTACATGTATGAGCAAGTTGGTAGTGTGTGTTTCAGTAACTGCCTTTGCCAGTGTGCCTCAGCACTGGAGAAACTGCAAGATGAAAAGGTAACCTAGGTGTATTACAGCATCTTACAGTTCTGAGACTTACTATATTTTGTGGTCTTCTAACCCCAGGGACTGAAATCCAAGTATTTCCTAAGAATCCCTGTGTTGATTTTTCCAAAGGAAAAGCTTTGAGACCTTGACACTGTAAAGAAAGATTTTAAAAACATGATGCAAGTTTGCCACTTAATTATCTGTGGAGGCTGACTCCTGTGTTTTGGGAAATGCAATTTGCAGCATCATGTAGAGCCACCTCTGCCCTACTTCACCTATGCAACCACTTCTACCAAAAACCCAATTGTAAAACTGCTCTTACTTTGTAATAAGCTCTGCTCTCTGACACAGACTAGCTATGCAATGGATAGAACAGTGGTTCCGTTGTGTTTTCTTGAACTTCTTGAGCAAGACTACTGGTGATCTTAAAGCACAGATAGCCAATATGGTGCTTCTCTGGGGAGATCAGAAGAAGCCAGGGGCAGCAGGTCAGAAAGTGATTAACCTGGGGAAATGGATTGCACTTCTATACATTCAGAATAGTTGAAAGTGTACAAAACCTATTTGCTCAGATTTTATGTTCATATCTGTAGGTATTCTGGGGAGTATCATCTAGCATTGTCTTGGTGTGCACAGCCTCTTGTTGTTTGCCCCTTCTTCAACAGAGGTAGAAAGGCAAGAATACTTAGAAACAGTGAAGCAATTCAGATTGAATAAACTGTCAAAAGGATGAGGTATTTTTAAACAAACCGAGCAACACCATCTGATAAAATACTGCATGACTGGAATGGAGAGCAGAACTGATCAATGAAAAAGGAAATCAAGCTATGCAGCAGATTAACAAAGTTGGAGAAAGGTTTCTGTAACGTATAAGCAAGACTGCTTTCAGCACAGCCATTCTCTCTCCACCTGTCAAAATGGATTTCAGAGTCAAAAGTCTCACAAGTTTCATGGTTATGAGTTACAGGAAAAAATTGATGCAGATCCTTAGATGGATTAAGTTAATCTAGCTCTATTCATTCCATCCCTTGAACCCAAATCAGCTTGTTGCAGCTGAGGATCTGGTTTCTTCCTCCTCCACAACTGAGCACAGATACAGCTTCCTCTTACCACTTTATATAAAAGAATCTTGTAAAATGTGTGAGCTTTTTTTCTACTGTGTTAAAGTTCATTTTGTTTAAGCATACAGTTCTCTTGCTTGAACACAAATAATAAGCGCAGCTATAATTTTCTTTGTGACTAATTTGCCTTCATAGTTGTGGCTGATTAAATAGCTTTGCCTTACTTGGTTGGCAGAGAGGTAAGCACCTTTAAATATATTGTAATTGGGCTTTGATTTTTTTTTTTGTCTAGCCTTGTTAAAAGCGTAGTTAACACCTTTCTTGGAGCTGACTTCATGAACACACAAATGAAAAACTTCTCTGAGCTGTTTTGTAAAGCACAGCTAATTAATGCAGTTAAGTACAACTGAGTTAAGTAGGAGAATCACAGATTGTAAATAAAGATAAGAAAATTATAAGAGGTGTGACTGATACGTGTGTAATTACCTGCCTGGGAGACAGCCTGATCTGGAAGAACCAGAAGAGATTTGGGAGGCAGGAAATCCTGTGTTGCAATCCTCATTCCACCCATGACTCCTGCTGCTGTAGGGGAGTTGTCCTGCCTCTCCTTCCCCAAGTGGCAGTCACTCAATGAAAGAGTGATGTACGCATTTATTAATAGAATAGGCAAAGCATCAGAAACACTTAAAGTGTGATTTTGGTACCTGTGAATATCACACAGAACAGATACTGTCCCAGATTAAAATTTTCTTGCACCGTCCTCCATATCCTGTTCAGAAGTGAGGAAATAGAGACTTATCACTTCTCAGTAGTTCCTTCTTGAGACAAATCTGATTTTTGGTACTTAAGAGTTCTTTAGATTACACAGCAGATTGTTAGAAGGGAGTTATCACAGTAAGGTGCATGACCCTGAAGAGAGTGCTGCCAAAGGGCTGCTGATAGCACAGGATCAAGATTTTGTGTCTCCTTCAACCAGGAATAAGAAATCAGTGTCAATCCTAAAAAGATCACAACAACCACAAAAAAGGCTCAGTTATTGACAATTAATAAACGATAAATCTGATGTTATAACTCCACATTAATTCAGAATTGTACTCAAAAGCAATGTTTAGAAAAGGATCTCAAGTCCTGTTTTGTAACAAGTTACAGCTACAATAGGCAGAGGAAACAAAATCTGAAGATGGGGAAATCCGAGAGGAAGTAAACTGAGGGCTGAGTAAACACTAACCTTGCAGTCAGAGGGCAGACGTGAAATCCTAAAACGCGCACAGTCTTCTCCAGCGAGTGTTGCTGATCCAGATCCAGATGATTTAGACAGTGGAGATTCTAGTCATCTCAATATTCAAGTCCCCCTTTGTATGAGTCTCCTTACAAACACAGCTGGAACATCCATGTTTTCCCATGTGACACAGCAACTGCCAAATTGTAATACAGGCTTGTTTATATGGTCTCACTTAGTAAGATATAAGCTGTACATCTGAACTTATTTACCTACCTTGAGACTGCACAAATCACCTTTCTAACCTGTTTGAGTTTAGCATGGGTCTGGGGGGAGGATTCCTGCATGAGTTCCTTCCAGGTTATTGCCACCAAGGCACAGGCTTTTAGGGCAAAGAAAGAGGAGCAAACCCATTTCAGGATCCTCCTAGCATAGTCTGTAAATCTGTGTACTCTTTTCAGTGTATGTAATTCAAGAAATTCTTACCTCCACTCAATTAATGTAATTAATTTAGGCCGAGTCACCTCCCATACGTGCTAGACCATGGCATTGTGGCTTCTCTTGCCTCTATACCTCTGTAACATCCATTCACAAAGAAGTGTTGAATTTTCTGTTGGGGTGGATAACTACATCTCAGAAACAAATAAACTGACCTCTTTCATACTTCTCTGTTCTGAGTCATCGTCGAGCAAAAAAACCCACACCACTATTGTGAAGAACAGAAACTAAGAATATGTCTGAGAAGGATAGTTGAGTTGCACTTTGGTTCACTAGCACTGAATATGTCAGGAAATGCAGAGGATAAGCAGAGATGGTTCTGACCTTCATCTGGAAGGAAAAATCAGAGAGGTGCCAGTAAAATGTCAGGCTAATGAAAAGTATTTTGTGTTGTTTTGTTCCAAAATCTATTTCGCCTGGGTTCTTGGAAGATAATGACTATAACAATACTACAACTGCAGCAAAATGGAAACCAGCCAGGTCCTAGCTTTGTTTCTGCCAAGGAGCTGAAGCTCTTAATGCCTTTGATGCTGTTTCATGAAACCAGGCAGATGAATCATGAAAGAGTAGTACAGAATGTGAAAATGCAAAAATGAATTGAATCATAAAGAAAGCTGTTCTCATCACAAGGTAGGCAAAGTGGGTAAAACACTGGAGATGGTTGACTGATCTCAGACTGACTGTTTTGAATAGTTGGCTTGAATGAGGCAAGACTCTTTGGATCAAGAACATACGATTGGAAAGCTGGAAGACTTGGCTTAAATGTTAACAAAACAACTAGAATCTGTGAAACAGAGGAAGTCACCTAGCCCAGCTGGAAAGTACAAGAGGAAGGACAATAGCCTTGCAGAAGTGCCAACACAGAGATTTCAGAGCTCTCCAACAGAAAATCCCAGAAGCAGAAAGAAAAGTACGGCTCAAATTTTAAATCCTCTGGAAAAAATAAAACAATATTAAGGAGCTGTACACATTGTAATAAACAACATGAGCCAATACAATGTCTGGCATTGGGATGGTGGTGTAAAATCTGCACAGGATTACATCACTCTGCAGAAGCTTGCCAGCAGTAGCAGGTTGCTCACAGCAGGCTCTGAGGGATGACAGCAGCCCTGCCAGCTCAGAGGAATGCTTTGTACAAGCATGGGCTGCACAGCACACCAGGGGAACGAATGAGTGAGCGAAGCAAGGAGGGAAAGAAGGAAGCATTGTTGGGAGAACGAATGGGATATTTGCGCTCAGGTGTGCAAGCCAGCCTGATGCCAAAGGCCACTGGCGCTCGGGAAAATCTCCAGCAGTAGGAGGCTGGCAAAGCAAAATTCTGCCTAGCTTAGCTGAGCATTAGTAACAGGGTGCACTGTCTTCAGGAGAGTGATCTGGCAGAGACTGGGGCAGGACTATGGGATGGTTGCAAGGAATCTGAAGTCCCTCACTGTGAAACAAGGACTGCAAACACTGGAAGGCTTTAGGCCAGAGACTTAACAGTGTGTCTTTTGTTCTTTGCTGTTTGCTCTGTCTCTAGGTGAACTGGGAGCTGAGCTAGTTGAAGGGAAATGTTCAGTCACCTTAGTAAGATTCTGGCCACGGATTTCTGGAGAGAAGTATTTAACACAACCCGCTGCAGGTGGCTTTGCAAGCATCTGCAAAGCTGGGGGTGGGCAAGAGGGCTGGTATCCAGGGACTGAATCCAAAACTGGTACAAATATAGGATTACCTCTGGCAAGAGCAGAATGCGTACAAACCTGCCATGAGAAAGGTGCCTTTGTCAAGGTGTGTGAGGCTACAGAAACAGAGCCCAGTGTGTGACTGGCCAGGGCTGGGATTGCTGCAGACTGTACAGGGCCCCATGTAGTAGTAGCTACTACTTTCATAGTAGCTGGCCAGTCGTGGGGACTGTCAGCAAGCAGCTTCTGCATGTAAATAGATACACTGCAGACAGGCCATACCTCCACTATGGTATTTGCATTGCACATCCAAACTGTGCAGGTGCTGCACTGTGGCCACACTGGTTCTCCATTCTACTGTGCTCAGTTGTCCAGACTCGGTCTTCACGCATACTGTGTAGACAATCCACATAAGATACAAGGCCTTCACTACAGTGCCTCTAGGCTTCAAAACCTTTATGAGAGACATGAGTGCAAAGCTCAGCTCACACCATGTTCTTGGTGGTGAAAAATAAGAGGTTTTCATCTAGTTCTGGAATTTTCACTTTCTAGTGAAAGTCAAGGCTTGTTCCTCAGGAAGTGTAGTACTGTGAGGGGCTGTGAAAACTTAACAGATGCCACTCAGCCCACATCATGTCACCTTTCACTAGTTCTGGACTTTGGGGGGGGGGGTTAAAGTATGTTAGTGGAATGAATTTCAACAAAGGTTGCCTTTCTGGTAACTATTATGTTGTCTTGGAGGACAGAGAAGATCCAGGGTCGCATGACAGCATTTCAGCATGCAGTCTTTGCAATATTTCACTCAACCCAGCGTACCCCTATTTTCAGTTGTATTGAAGTTCCACTCCCTTCCATATCTTGACTTATTTTCCTACACTTTGCCTCACCCCAGAAAAATAGACTACAAGTACATTCTACAAGGGTTTTCAGTTGAGACAGAAGAAAAACGGTTCAAAGCTATTATATTTTATTATATTAAACATATTATATTAAATAGTCAGAAATATTATCATTTGGTACTATTCCCAGAAGGACAGAAGAGGAAACTTTAAGAGGTTAACCTTTGATAACCTGATGCCAAGCTGAGGCATTTTATGGCAGAGCCTCTAGGAGCACAGGCAGAACTCCATGTGCCCTTCCAGGTTTTGCCACCAGCCTGAATTTGTAAAGCAGGTGGGAGGACTCTTGACACCTACTTACCAGACATTAGTCCTTAGCAAAGACTCTCATGTCAGAAGCCAGTGCTGCTTTGGGAACATCCACAGTCTTTACTTGGCTATGTTATTCAAGGACAAACCATTAGATAACTGCATTACCACCAGGAACAGAACATTTCTGTTAACGTTTCCTCTTAATGGAGAAAAAAGTAGCGGTAACATTTTGAGAAATGACACCCACAGGAAGATGACAATCCCCATTTCTCTGCCAGTGCCACAGATTCCTGCAGCTATGGAATCCTTTACTGTAGGGGATGCCAAATGATGATTCAGTCTGTTCCATGTACTGGTATTGTTCAGGGTGGGAGTGGAAGCCCCAGCTAACACTGTCAGTGAGTTCACGTGCACCCCAAGAATGGAATCTGTGTGAGAGTTTTTGAGAAACCCACAGATGTTGCAAGAAAAATAAAATAACTTTTTCCTGACCACATCTGTATCCAGATGTGTTCAGCCTGGTTCTGTCCTCATGTTGCCTGAAACAAAATCATTTGTCCCATGAAGCGCTGTTTAAACTCATGCTATCCCAAGTACGACAGCAAACATTCTAAAAAAGAGTTATTTTCATTACTGTGACATGCCCTTGGACTCAGCTGCTGACAGAGTCAAGGACCTGACACCAGCCTGAGGGTGGGCTTTTTCTTTTCCCTTTTTACTATTTTAGTCACCTACAAGTATCTGAGCTGCAAGCCAAAGCAGATGCAATTATCTCAGCTGTCACTGGGAGGGAAGTGGCATTGAAAATAGATAGGATTCAGACCACAAAGCACTTTAAAGATCCAATTGCAACATGCTGATATACAAATAGTGACAAATAGGAAACCACTGCAACCTTTCAAGCATCAATGCAAAGCTTTCAGAGGGACTACCACCATTGTCAGCTATTTCATTCATACCTCTGAGTAGCATCTTACATAGAGTGTGCTGCAAAAACTCCTCAAAGCTGCATGTTCAGCTTTAATGAGAAAAGGAAATGGTAGGCAGAAATAAAGTAATTGAACTGCCACAGTTATGGCAACCCTAAGAGCAGCTGAATCAATGTGAAAAGTATATTATGGGTGACTTACAAATGGAAGAACATTACTGAGAAGGGCAAGGTTAGAAAATCACCATCAAAACTAGATGTAAAGGTGTAAGCAAATACTCAGACCGAAAGAAACTATCTTCACAGAGTTAAGAATATACTTAACTGGATTTCTAAAGCAGCTTACACTTAAACAGTTTTCCAGTATGAGTAGTAGCTGTTCTTAACAAAGCAGATGTTCTCTGACATTTTGTGTCAGCATCCTTTGTACGTAAAGCAATCTGTCTATGGAAACCAGGTTTTTTTTTAGAGATCGTAGGGCTTTTAATATGTAGAACAATTAAATAAAACATACATTTTGCTAATCTTTGTATATTTATAGGTGCCTGTATAGGTACCACAGCACATAATCTATAGCTAAAACAGTGCCTGAATGGCTAACTAATTTTATATTTGCAGATATAGTATCATTAAGTGAAATTAATTCTGCTAGAATTCTAATACCCTAACTTTGCATTATTTATGATTCTGACTATATTTTCCAATACATATTTTCATTTCAAGGGGGATTTTCAGGGACAAAGGTGCTTCTTGGTATGAGTAGAGCTGGCAACACTTTTAAAGTAGACTTTAATCATAATCAAATCAATGATTTTGCTAGACTTCTCTGGATATCATACGACATTTGATTTATTTATGTCATAGCTTGTAGGAATTTATTTTTACATGTTCTGTTCAAAACTGTAAGTTTAAGTCCCACTAAGAACCCGAATTAGTTATGAATAGAGATAAGTCACTCTCTGACAATTCCACTGAAAGATTATCAGCAACAAGTCATTATATAAACTCCCAAGTTTCATTTTACCAGCTGAATAATTGAAGTCCATGTAATATACTTCAGAACCTAGTGTTACCGAACTGTATAAAATCTGTTCAGAATCCACAGAATTCTATCAGTACAAATACTACCATAGATAATTTTCCTTCCTTTTTTCCCCCTCTCCTTTTGAAAAGCATATCAAATCCAGACATCTGATCTAAGGAACTCCAACAACTTCATGGCAATGATGTTTTGTACAAGCGTATTTCTAAGGTAGAAGAAGGTTTATTCCATTCTACATCTCTGAATGAAGAGTACAGTCAAATGCATTTGGAAGTGCCAAAGGAAATTACTACTTGAGAAGTGCTCAGATCAAAATCCTGGCTGCAGCTTGAGAGAGAATCTCACACAAGACAACTGGGGAGGAAAGTAAGGTATCTAAAAGGTGGTTATCCATAACCTAACAGTTGCATTATACTTTAGTGCTGATGGTCAGAAAGAGGTACCTCCAGGGAGCAATTCGTCTCACTCTAAGTTAAGTGGCTGAAATAGATCAAATGAACTGCCCTCTGGAGATATGTGTTGCTACCCTTTTAGTGGGGTTTAGGCAACTATTTAGGTGGTGAGATGTACCCAAACTTCAATGTCTGTGCTGTTTTGAAAACAGAAATGAGCCATTTAAGCCATTTTCCGAGAGGAAAATATTCACAATGAGAATGATCAGCCATTAGAATAATTTCCCCAGCATTGGACACTTTTAAGATTCAGCTGGACAGCACTGGGCCGTCTAGTTTAGACTGTGCTTCTGCCAAGAAAAGTTGGACTAGATGATCCTTGAGATCCCTTCCAACCTGGTATTCTGTGATTCCATGATGTAGTCCTTCACCATGTTGGAGCTGCACTCAATGCCTTTGGTGGGACCCCCAAAGTTACCAGAAATTTGCAGCAGTACCTCTTTATAACGTAGTGGAACCCCAAACAACCTGACACCCCATCTAATGTACATCTCCACGCTACTGCTGTAGCCAAAATGGTCTCTGTGCTTAAGGAAAGGTGACAGGGGCTAGAAATTCTGGCTGGAAATGACACACTGCAATGGGAACTGGTGGCAAAGGATAATTGGTGGGAATGGTGTTGCTATAGGGCAGCCCTAGAGCAGTGCTCAAGCCTGTTTTCAGGGAGCTAACCACTAGGTTTCCTTATCTTCTTTGGCTGCCAGAACAAAACAGTCTTTTGAGTGGAAAGGGACAGGCTCAGTTTTCTAGGACACCCGCTTATTCCACTCCTTAAACCAGTTATTCACCCTTTTCAGTCTAAACCAGTATAGACTTGTGGGAAAGGGAACAGTTAATTTTTGAAGGAGAAGGAACACAGGACAGTAGTTTTTCACAGACCTGATTAAAACAAAATTATATTATTTTCTTTTGATGAATTTGCTTTTTTAAGCTCATAGTTATAGGCACTATACCCATTTACCTTGGTTCACTGCAGCTTTATAACATCCCGTGTGATACACTTTAAAAAATGGACTAAAATCAGATTTCAGGTTCATTTTAAGAGTAAGTAAAATGTTTGGATTGCAAAACCTGCCTTTCTGTAGGCTGAATGCATTTCCGTGCTAGCAGCTTCCAGGAAACTCTTGGGTTACAATTACAAGAAGTTAAAACTGCAGCAGCAGAATTGTTAACTGGAAGTCAGAATTTCCTTTCCACCATTCCTCTTCTGTTTGGCCCTAACAGGCCAGCTTAAATACTTTGTTTCTTTTATTTTTCTATTACATTATTTTGGTATTTTTGTGGCTTTTTTTCCTTTCTAATCCTAACCTCTAATTCTTTGTTCTTAGGTCTGTTTTTTTTACCTTATACTGGATTATCTTCTTAGAGCAGCGTTTTCTAACAACCCTTCCCAGTTATAGGACTCTCTCCTTTAAATTTATTATGGATGTGTCCAATTCTTAAAACAGGTTAAAGACCTTTTTTTTTGTGTTCTTTTCCAGGCTTCCTAGTTACGTGGTCAGTAATACAAAGAAGAATGTAAGCTGGGAAGTCTGTGATAAGAACAATAAAAACAGCGTTTGCTCCAAGGAGCAAAACTGAAGCAGACTTCACAAACTATAGAAGAGAAGGAAAGAAGGTAATGCGTGTATTCAGTTGGACGCAGGGATTTTTCTTAAAACAGTAATTTAGACAAGTAACTACGTATGGAGATAACTAAAGCATAATAGAAAACCTGAAGAAAGAAATGGAAACGTGATTTAGAAAGGCTCAGCAAGCAGCACATCTAAAGATGATACTGCAAGACAGATGGTACCCTGAACAGATCTGTGCTCTGAAAACTCAGATGACCCCATTTCTTTAGATTACCATGCAAGGAGATGACCCTGAAAAAGTGAGAAAGTACAGGGTTGGAATGCTAGCTGAGTGAGCCCCAGGGACAGCAGACAGTTTGATCCTAGCTGTCTGTTATTTGAACACAGATCTGAAAGAAGATAAGGACAAAGATCCGCTTTTCACTGCCCAACATATTATAGACGTCTTTGCAAAATAAATGCAAAGCTTGTTGAAAGCAGTAGCAATTACATTTACTTGGATTTTACTCACTGTTATTTTAGGATTGAGCAACCATGCTGAGAAATGAAAACAAAAGTTACGTCAGAAGAAATGACACATAAGGCTTTGTGTTTACTTACTTATTTTTATATGTGTAAAATATAAAAATAACATGTATGTTTATATGGTTGGTTGTATAGGAAATGTGAGGTTTACAGACCATTTGTCACTGCTGCAGCCACTGGAATGTGGCAGCAAATTTGTGCCCTGTGTCTCCTTACAGCTGCTTTTTATATTTGGAGTATAAACATTGTTAGCTTCTGAAGGATTTATCAGTTTAGAGGACAGCTGTGGAGTGTTTAGGAGAGGACCTAAGGACAACATAGCTCCAAAATAAATACGTGTTTGGCTACTCCATCTTCTGACATGTGAGATACTTCTACAGAGAAAAGACTTCCAAGAAAGTAGACAGCCTTCCAGAGATCTCCTGCAATTACTTCCTCACTCAACACCACAGGCTTTGAAGGCTTCTTTCTGTGAATTTTTCTTCTCTAACAGAAAAAAAGAAGATATGTGGATGAATGAATGGATGGAATATGTACAATTAAAAAAACGTTCAAAACATTCCAGGAGACACACTTTTTCCATGAGAAAAAAGCCACATGAAAATTCCATGAAAAGTCACATTGTTTAATAAGCTCCTGGAAGGCTCTCAGTTGTTAGAGTTGCTACAGCTAACACCACACAGAACAGCATAGCTACAGCTTGCAAATAGACAAAAACCTGATCATTTTGTTGACAACTTATTTTGTTCACACATGCAGTTAAAATTAAATGTAAGGACTGTCTGGTAGTTTTTGGAAGACAGAAGAATAACATCTAAGCGATGGAAAACCTCTGTAGCAAGCAAGACCAGTTCTGAATGTAAATTTATTTTCCATTTGTGGATTTTTTTTTTTTTTACACAACATAAATACGTACAAAACAGTACATAAGGAAAACTCAGGAAATCATGCTTAATATGACCTTTTTGCCCCTTTGTCCTTACAAAGGAAGGCTGACAAATGCTCATGAGCTTCCCATCCAATAGGAGACAGTAGGCATCTTAAGCTGGTCTGTATGGATTCAGACACAGGGATCTTCCTCCAACACTCTTGTGCTTAACAGCTAAGAAAATTCCAACTGCCCTTCTAAGAAATCTGAGTTTTATCTGAGGGCACATTGGTCATATCTGAAAGTTTTAAAATAAATGTCAAAGTCTGTTGTATAGTCCAGGATCAATTATGACGTATTTATTTCTTGGAAAGGTGTCTGACTTTCGCCCTTTCATTCTGTAGTAGTCACAATCATTTCAGCATTCTATTTGACGATTTTCTTATTTACAGCACATCCACAAACTCACTCTTGCAGCTGTTCCTCATGTGATTATTTCTAGTAGTTGCATTGTGGTTACCCATATGAATAAGGCTTATTGTTGTGGTATACCATCAGAGGCTACAAATATGCAAAAATTATAAAGGGACAGGAAACTTTCAAACCCTTTAAATAATTTCTTCTGGGCTTGGACAAGCATTCTTTTGGGGTTTGCCTGGACTTTTGTTTCATTTTGTTTAAAGATTGCCCTGCAGCTATTTCACAAAGTTTAAAACTACCACTGATTTACTTTCAAGTCAGTTAATCACAGGAGAGCAAGCAGTTTCAAAATCTGTCAAACCCTTAGCCAGTAGAAATTAGCAATTATGCAGTTATTTTTATTAGCTGCATATTGCATAAAGATGTAAGCATCTGTACTTGTTATATTGTACAGATTATTTCATGACAGTATATGACATTTATTTGTGGTAGTGTAACTGCTATGATTATTTTGACTGACAGCCAGATGACTGGCAAGGAAGAAAACATAGTAACCAAAGTCGAGTATTTTTGAATATATATTTATTCTGGAGAAACAAGCTCCTAAATACATGACTGCAATGAATACTGGACAAGCATGCACTATAAAAAAAAATAAATTGTGTTTTCCTTTTCTTGTCAACAGCACATAGCAACAACTGTTTCCTAGTACCAGCAAAGATCTCTGCTGCATCAGTTACTCTGCCATGGAGGTTAGAACTATGAGCTTTTGGACTCACATACAGCGTAAACAATCACCACTTGATTGCTCTGCTGAATACAGCTCGTATCCTATTACTTATTTCCCATCTCGTGTCTTGGAACTGACTCTAAACTAAATCTAAAACAAGGAACGCTTATCCAAATTCTTTGTGTATGAAGAAGTTACCTACTCAGATGAAAAATGTGAGCTATGCCAAGTTAAGGGAATGAGCAGGCAAGTCAATAATGAGGGATTTGTAGTCATAAAGACTACTCTGCATTACAGTGTCTGCAGGAGACTTGTCAGTACTTTCATGTGCTAGGTTATGAGCCATTCTCTCCATGCTGCTCTTAGTTTCAAGTAGCTGGAGAGTCACAAATACAACCACTGTAAAAAATGTATTACTGGCTTGTGTAGTAAGGGATAATAATAAATATTGTACCTGAACACTGAAGAACTGAAGTACCAGAATAATTCTGTGCTTTTAATGGGAACATCTTTGACAACATCAAGAAAGACTGATTACAGATAAGAAATCCAGGAATCAGCATATGGTCTGGCTTAGGTGGAAATCTCTATCACTACTGAGCAGAAAAATCCTCTTCTAAAGGCTACAACAACCCTTAATGCTGATCATAAAAAAAAAAAGATGTGTCCCATGGTGTGCACTTAAGCAGCTGCTGGTGGTTATGACAGGGGGCATCTCTTAAGAGTACACAGCATTTCAGTGAAAACTGAGGAAATAAACATTTTAAATTGTAGAAGTTAAACTCATAATCATTTAATAATCTGAGTAAATTGGTACAAAATCTTATGCATCCGTTTTTCTTTTGTTAAATGTAGCCCTCATTACCTCAGTTTAACACAAATTGGCTAAATTGAGTTTAGACAAACCTAAATAATTGAAACCACAATCAGAGCAGCCACTCTGCATCAATTTACTATCATGTTTAAAAATCACACATTTGTTGTACTCCATTGAAAACAGAAGAAAATGATGTGGCATTCTGCTCACATTACATGACTGATTTCCTAAAAGATGTTACTAATATTCAGTGTTAGTTATAAGAATTTAACCATGAAGAAGGAATATTTTCCCAGAAGCCTGAATGAAACTGATTAATTCACTGATAAACTGAAAGAAGTGTCATAATTGTCTTATGAGTCAGTGGAAAAGGCAGGAAATGAATTATTCTGCATCCTCCCAAACTTGCATAGGAATTTATTTAAAGGGAACTACAATTACCCTAGTTGGAGTTTAGCCAGGGCATGAGAGGTAACACCCCTTCTGCTTTTAAGACAAAACCCACCCAAAACAACACAAAAAAAGCTATATTTATGCCATGCCTCAGTGCAGAAAAAGATTTAGTTGCTTATATTAATCCTGCAATACCTCTGCTCAACGTGAGAAGTATAAATGGAAGAATAAGCTTTTACAGTTGCAGCTGAATGGGAAGAAAGACCACAAAGCATTTACCTGGTCCTTCCTCAAGTTTCTATTGGCAAGGTTGCAATAATTAAGCCTAAAACAGTTACACTGAAACTGATGACATCATGCCTCAGAGCAGGTAATGCATGGAGTTTTATGAAGAGTGACATGCTGGAAGTTACTGAGAAACTTCCACTAAATGCTTCTGCCCTTCACCACATGACATACCCAGGTTTCCAGGTAAGGAATAAAATAATTTCCATTTATGAGCCAGGCACACATACACATGTATGCTCTTTCTTACTAATATAATCAAAATAAACAAGATTGAAGCAACTTATGGTGTATCTGCTCAGTGGAAATACCCATTTTCTCTAAATAGACAGTTTCAGGTATTTAAATTTAAAATGAATAAAGGACACCACCTGCTAAAAAGTTATGTCACCTTAAGAGTGCATACTGTGGATTTCATGGTGTATTATCAGTGTGGTATAATCAAACCAATCTGTAAATGTTTGCACATTCCTGTACATAAGCTTTGGCATACTGTTATATTCCACTGAGAAAATAATAAATAAATAAAAAGAACTAAAAGCTGCTATTCAGAAATATCTGTGTGCACTGTTTGCATAATATTAGGAAGGATAGATTAGCTGTGTCTGCAAAAAAGTCAGTCTTGGCCAGATGCAGAAAAACCATTCCATTACTCTTTACAGGCACTGGGAGAATTTTAAAAGGGATCTCAAATGAACCTACTTCAGCTCATCACTGAATGGGTTACTATTAATTTACCATTAACTTGGTTTTTAAAATTATACAGAACCAGTAGCTCTTTTTACATTAAAATGCTGATAGAATGTTATCAAAACTTTCAGAGTGCAAAACAAGGAATGTCCCTTATCTGGATTTTAAGATCCAGTTCCAAGTTATTTATTATCTGTAAAACCTCCATACTGTCTGTGTATTTAATACTTAGCACTTCCCCGCCTCCTCTGTTCTTTTAGCACCTATTGCAACCACATCATTTGTTATGATTTGGTGGCCATTGCTCACCTGCTCTTCACTGAACAGATTTGCAGGCCAGAAGGGTTATGATGATCACCAAGCTTGACCCCTATAGCAACATCAGCCAAGAAATTTTATAATGTGAACTTTGCTTTGAGTCCCTAATTTGAGGGATGACTTGAAGCACAAGATTTAAAAAATACACTGAATCCTAATCTAGAACTTGGGAGGAAAGAATTTAGTGGCTCCTCAAGGATATTATACCAAGCAACTCCTCCTGTGTCTAAAATAAAAGGATCTTGTGCTTATTTTAAATTAGTATAATTGTAGCTGCAAGTTAGTTGTTCTCACTGTCACCTCACCTGGCAGATTAAAGAGACTTAATATTTGAAATTTTCTTCTCTTGCAAATCCTAGTACTTTATGATCAAGCTTTTGTATGAGCTAAAGAGTTGGGGGGTTTTTAGTATCATAGCAAGGCAGATTTTCTTGGCTTTTCCAGTTTATTAGTTGTGTTAAAATACAATACCACTATTTTTGTGATAGATTGATAAATGCTATATATAACTTTATTACTCTTCTTAATATTCCTTTGCTTCCACATGCAAGATTTGTACCATAAGCATGAATCTTTGAGTTGTTCACACTATAATGCCTCTATAATTTGATTTAAAAAATTTTTTACTTAGATGCTTTTTTACTAATCTGTATTCAAATACACAATCCAGTAAGATCCATTCTACCTGCCCTGCAAAAAAAAGCAAGCTCTGCTTCAGTAGTAACATCTCTCTACATATATTTACAGATGCATCTATGATATTAATGATTATTTTACTGTGAGGGTGGTAAGGCACTGGAACAGGCTGCCCAGAGCAGTTGTGGCTGCCCCATCCCTGGCAGTGTTCCAGGCCAGTTTGGACAGGGTTTGGAGCAACCTGGCATAATGAAAGGTGTCCCTGCCCATGGCAGGGGTTTGGAACTAGATGATGTTTAAGGTCCCTTTCAACCCAAACCATTCTATGAGTCTATGATTTTATATTTTCTTTACATAAGTTAATAAAGATTATGAATAGGTTGGGGATACAATGAGGATTTGGTTTAATTTTGCTAAACAGGTCTCTCTTCAATGATGATTTTCAAGATAGAATTACTTTTCAGATCTGCTGGGTAATTTTTTTTTGTTTAGATAAATGTATGTTGCAAGTTTTGTATAAAAATATTTTTAAAGAGAATATTTGCACTAAACAGAATATGGCATAATGTCTTAATAGAAGATCAATATTATACATTTAGCTTTGCCAGGTGAAATGCTAATCCCATTAAAAAGCACCAAATTCCAACAATTCCAGGAAAACCTGCTGATACTAGAAATTCAGTAAATATTTAATTCCTATATGTGATTTACTTTCATGATTTTTCCAAAGGTTCTTGTCATGTTATTTTAGCTCAAATATCCTTTTGGTTTTCATTTCTCATGGCACCAAATCAGTTTCTTGCTTTCATTTCTGGAACAAACATACACAGGTTGATTATTACCATGAATGACTCAGAATTGCATAAAATTCCAGGCCATTACTTAGTTGGTCCTGAAAGTTTAAATGTCTTTTACCTTTACCTGTTGGTATTTAGCACCCTTACTAAGTAATGATTGAATAAAACATTTGCAATTATACCCATGCAGCATTACTGCATTATCCATGTTTCTATTAAATAAATTCTTTTATACATCATCTCTGTTACTGAAAAATGTATATGGGAAACCATACCACTGTCTAATTGTTTTCTTCCTTGATCCTGACATTTAAAAAGAAAATGTAGTGCCTTTGTCCTTTAGGCAATGAGCCAAGACTTTTCATTCATATATTTAGCTATTATTATTCATTCTCATTGTTTGACAACTGCTAGCTTACCATTTCTGCTTATCAGCTTCCAAGTTTTTCCTTTGATTTTACACAATATTATTTGTTGCTTTCATGTTCTTTCTTTAACTGAATGCATTCAGCTGAAGAGAAGCTTTGATGATCTTAAGGTCCTTTCAAACCCTAACTATTCTATGATTCTATGACTGTGGTAACATCATCTTATGGGCATCCTATACAGTCTTCCTAAATAAACTACCATTTACCTATTTGGTGTATTTTTCTTACACATACAGGTATCATTTAGAGTTTTCTCCAGGCTTGGAAAACTGTCCCTTTTCCAGCAAAGTTGCATAATATATATGGGAAATATTTATACACAGTAAATATGGTTAAATTGTCCCATTTTACATTCAAGCAACTATAAAATCAGTAGGCTAGACAATTTTTTTTTTTCGGCCAAAATTGTTGGAACTCAAAGCACCCGAATGCTCCAAAAATAACGTGTGATCTTATTTTAGAAAATGCTAATCTATTATTTATATAAAATGTAGGACATGTTTACTTGTGGAGGCTTGACATCTAGACATATCCTACAGATGAAGAGAAAAAAATAAAATATGACCCTAAGATACCTCATTCTACTTACTCCAGCTACATATTTACATTGCTACTCATCCAGCTCTGTGTTCAGACAATCTGTCTCACCAGTATCTAATTTTCTGACTTACTAGCCTAAACATTGATTCATAACCACACCAGGTCTTGGATTTGTGAAATCAGGAACTCTACTTTAATGAGCCTGATCAGCCCCTGTTCCTGCACATTCTTTCCCAAAGAAAGTATAAACTAATAGGAACACTCAAATTGTGACAGATGTCTAAAAGAGCCATAGTTCAACATTTAAGTAAATCAGGCTTTGATACAGGTCTGCAAAGTACCCGTTGAAAGATCCTTCATCAAAAAAAACTCCCCCCTTGTAAGCAACACATTTGTGTATTTGAACTTTTTAACCTCTGTCATTCTATAAGAATTGCCTTAATTATTTCGAATGTTATTAGTTACACATTTATCTGTGAAGCATCCAAAAAAAGCAGGCCTTTTCTCTGCCAGTCGTTTTTTGAGTACACCACCTCAGATACAATCACTTTGTGACCTTCTTTTTCCACCTGAAAACCATCCCCGCCTTGTCCACAGCACTCAGTTGCTCCCTCCACCAGTGGTAAACTATATTCAGTGTAGGAAAGTGGGTTTGGTTTATACGAAGGGATGCCTAAGAAGGTAAAGGCATACAAGCCCTAACGCTCTCAAATGCTCTTAAGCATTTAAAAGATTTAATCACAGAATCACCTGGGTTGGAAAAGTCCATCCGTTCCCCTAGCACTGCCAAGTCCAGCACTAAACCATGTCACTGAGGGCCTCATCTACACGGTTTTGAACACTCCTAGGGACAGTGATTCCACCAGTTCCCTGGGCATCCTGTTCCAATCCCTGAGCACCCTGTCTGTGAAGAATTTTTTCCTAATATCCAGTCTAAACCTCCCGTGGCACAGCTTGAGGCCGTTTCCTCTTGCCCTGTTACTTGTTACTTGAGAGACCAGCCACTTCCTTGCTCAATCCTCCTTTCAGGTATTTGTAGGCAGAGATAAGGCTCCCCCCAACGCAGTCATAAAGTGACTAATGCCTGCGCACCTTCGGAGACGGGCACTACATCTAACCAGTCTCTCAGAGGGGATTCACAGCAATTAAAAAAGCTACAGCCAGGTCCACTTTGATGCAACTCCACCTAAACCCAGAAGCCGTTTGTGAGAAGAAAACCGCACAAGGGGAGGGAAACTCTCTAAACTGAAGCCTCATTAGGACGTACGAGCAGCGCTACGGACACCGAACACACCAACCTTTCTAACTTCCTACTACACTACGGGACACACAGACGCATGTACGAGTGTGTACGTACAGGTGCAGGTACAAACACGAGCAGAAGCCGCCAGCACAGAGCCCGAGCAGACGGCACGGCCACCGCCGCTATTCCCGGGGCGTATTCCCGGCCCTCAAAGGCCACAGCGGCCACTCCGGCAGCGCTATGCCACCGACTCTTGTTGCTCGGAACCGCGTTCGCCGCCACACGCTGGGGTCCGGGGAAAGCACAGCTCCTCACCCCGGGACCCGCCACCAACACCCAGCCACGACCGCCGCCACAGCCACTACCTCTTTCCACAAGCCCCCCTGCGAGGGCGGGGCCTGCCCGGCAAAGGCGGCAACTTCCGGCTCCAACCGACCCCGCCCCTCACCTTGGCCTTCGGGTCCGAGCTAAGCCAATGAGGGAGGGGAGCCGCAGCCGGGCAGGTAACCAGAAGCCCAATCAGAAAAGCGCCTCGGGAACAGGTGGGGGCGGGGCTTCGGGGTGCCGCGCGCGCGGTCCCGCCCCGCCCCTTTCGGTCCCCTCGCTGCCGCGCCAATCGCCCTCCGCGGCGGCAGCGACTGCGGTGTGAGGGAGGAGGGGGGCGGTGCGCATCGGCTCCTCCGGGGGAGGGGCTGCCCGGCGGGAGCGGCACCGGCTGCGGCGGCCGCCGGCGGGGCTCGTGCCCTTCCCGCCTCCCGCCGCCGCGTGAGGGGCCGGCCGTGCCGGGAGGGCAGCGGGCGGCCATGGCCCTGGTGGCACCGGAGACTCGGAAGTTCACGCGGGCGCTGAGCAAGCCCGGCACGGCGGCCGAGTTGCGGCAGAGCGTCTCCGAGGTGGTGCGCGGCTCCGTCCTGCTGGTGAGTGCTGCGGCGGATCGTGAGCGGCCCGGGCGATGCTCCGGCCGCCTCTGCGGCCTCTTGAGGAGGGCTGGTTCTGGAGGGGGATACGGGCCCTTTGATCCCGCCCGTGTTGGGAGGGGGGGATCTCTGCGACGGCTGCGGGGCGGGTGCGGAGCGGTGCCGGTGCCGCCGCAGGCGGGGTGAGGACGCGCCCAGCGGCAGCGGCGCAGAGGGCGCCATGGGACGCTGCGCCCCGCGGGCACGGTTGGGCGCTCCTGTCCTCCCGCTGCAAACTTGTGTGGGGCGGGAGGCGGTGCGGGGCGGCGGGGCAAGCGGATCTCACCGGGAAGCGCCCGGCTCCCTCCCCTTGTCCTTCGGTCAGGCGAGGGGCCTGCGTGCCTCCCGGCTTCTCCACCTGTAGAGCGGGTACAGCTCTCGCCCCTGTGCAACTGAAGCGCTTCTGTCTTCTGTGCGTGTGAAAAGAGCGGTGCAGAAGTGATGTTTCATCTTACTACTGTCCCCACGCTTTACAGCTAAACCACGGGTTTGTTGGTTTTTTTTTTTGCTGCGTCCTACGGTATGAAAGATGAGTGCTGGCAAGTGTAATAGGGATGTTTGAATGCTATTTGTCACTGTGCTAGCACATGGAGGTTGATCTTGCCAGTTCACAGTCAGGCTTATTAATTTAATTGAAACTGATGAGAGTACATTTGTCTGAAGGTGTTAGTGAACTGAGGCAGCTGAGACAGAGGTATGGGTTTTGGCCTGGCTGTGCCCAGGTGACGACATCTTAAACAGCCTCAGCAAGATTCTTCTCTCTTGGGGCTCTAATTCATGGTATATGAATATATTCCATGTGGTTTTGTTATCTCCAAGGGGAATGTTTTAGTAAGTGCTTAACCCTGTGTAAGTAAAGACTTTCTGCTGCTGGGGTTCCTGATGCTGGAAGGTGATCTGTAGTTTGTTGTTCACCCTTGCTGTTGCTAAGTATGGGCTTCTCTAACTTTTTTAAACTGCTTGCCGGAAGACTGTTTGTCCTGTGGTAGTGATGTGTGTGAGAGTAACAAATGCTGTAGCTGTAATTCAGGGGCATTTCTATGTATATTTAGTCTTCTATTAGATACATTTTGTTTCCCACAGTTCTTTAATAAAACAGTAGCTCTAATGTTAAATTATTCTTTATTTAACTGTGGGATATGGAATATACAATAGAAGACTTAATACCCATAGTTCAGGGTCCACCTGAATACCACCAGTTTTCCACAAGACAGTAGTGCCTATGTGTGTAATGAACATCTAATATATGTTAGCAGTATTCCAGGGATCAAGTGTTTCTGAGGAATATATATATATATTTCATATTGAGGGAGCAGTAAAGGGATTTATGTATTTTCATGACACAAAGAAATGTTTCTTTTGCAGTAATTGGCGATTCTGCCCTCCCGCCTTCCACCCTTTAGATGGTTTTCTTCTTAGTTCACTTATGACTAATGTCACTGAGATGAGTTAGAACACTTCTGATTCTTTAACTCATGCAGGTTGACCAGAGACATGATAGGATGGTATTCACTAAAAAATCCAGGTATTTTTGCAGAATTTAAAGGAGATGAAAGAAGTGATGGTGTAAAGTAGTGTACTGTCTGAGTTTGGTTCTGGATAAGGTCTTCCATCACTATTTTAGAAAGCAAAAATAGTGACTTACCATTGATAGCACCTTCAGGTTCATGTCAGGGTTGTAATCTTTCTTTGTTAGCTTGATGCATGGAGTAAAACCCTCATCTCTCTTCCATGCAGACTTGTGCTGAAGTTCATCTTCCTGTTTCAGCCACATTTTGCCCCTGCTATTACGTCTTTCCTACTGTCATAAATGCTGTTCATTTTGTCACTGAACTCCCATGTTCCTGCTCACATGCTGTTTGTTCATGAATGCAAAGGCAAGTGATCACAGGTTTACCTTTACCTTCTTACTATTTCTTCCTCCTTTGAATGTGCTGTCAGTCTTTTTTTGAGCATTGTGATGTTTGGAATGAAAGTATCTGTTTAAAGGAAGAGTTTAGGTAGGATAGTATTTGGCTGTAAAATACTTCTAAAAACATATTTACTTCTATAAGCTTGACCTGTTTCTTAGCTGTTGGAGTGTCTGGGCTGTATTATCTGAAAGCTCTCAGACTGACCTAGTGAACATAGGATTCTTCCCAGTATTATAATAGTTGTGGAATACTCCAGCCAGGTGTATGGCTTTAAAGGTAAGAAGACCCACTTTCTTTCCTGAGCTGTCTCTCAAAGCTCTGATAGAGCATCTCCCCAGGATGTTTTTAACTGGGTCATCAACAAACTGTCTTGCTTAAAACATTGTTCAACACTGGTAACTAATGGGATCTGTCTGTCATTACTTGCTCATGAACAGATGCTGAGTTTTCCAATATTGAAAAAACACTGAAGCTGTTTTCCATTGGCTGGGCTTGAGGTGTAGAATTTTGGGGTAGGAAAGAATGAATTCAAACTAGCAGTTCTTGGTGGGTGATCTGTCCAGCTACTTACAACCAAATACCACTTCTGACTGTACATCTCTGCAGCACAATGTACTGGCTAGTGATGCAGATCATTCAGTCATTACTTGCAGTAGCAGATAAAAGTGAACTGCTAATACCTGTGAAGTGGTACAGATTCTCTAACTTGTATTTGTGGCTACTGTTTAACAGTGCCATTTATTTTTTTCCATCAACAGTGTATTGCTATACTTTAAAAAAACACCACCACAACCAAAATCATTCCCATCCTTAAATGAGGTTTATTAGATCATATTTCTAACTTCAGCTTGTCTTTTCTGCTGTATAAATGTTCTTAGGATCGTATGAAAGAGGACTGAAAGCAGCATGCCAGTAGGATGGCATGGTATATCTTACATTTTTGGGTTGCTCTATATTGCATCTGAAAGTCAGGGGTTTTCAGCCAACTGACAGGCTAAATAGGTTGGTTGAGTTGTAAAAAAACATTAAGCAGATGTGGTTAGTCAAGCTAGTTTTCATTACAGAATGAAGCAAGCTGTCTTGTCAGCATTTGACATCTCATATGTTCTTTCTGGTATTTAATTTGCTGAACCAACACGTACAGTTTGGTTGGCTGAACTTGAAACTTATTTAGCAATCAGCTTTCTACTGTGGTAAGGTGCATAATATATTACCTTGATTATTTGGGTTCAGGTTTTGCCATTTTCTGCTCAAAAGTAGCATCCTTGCTGAATATATAGCCTTGTGCATTGTTGATGTTGTTTGACTTCAGACCAGACACGTGACTTAATGTGATGCCTCTGGCCACCCAAATACATTTCTGTCAGGGGAGGAAGGCTGTGGGGATGACAATCCTGTTTCTTAAACCAGCAATCTTGCCCAGAGCAGTTTTCAGTGCAACTTTAGTATTACACATAATTTGAAGTGGTACCTTTAAGTGGTGGTAAGTTACTCAATGCATGTTGCAGTAGGACTTCAGGAAGAGTAGGTGTTGTCTTGGTGTGTTACTGATAAATTATCTCAGTGGCAAATCAATACGTTCTATCCTATATTAAATTAAGCTGACACTTAAGGATAATAAGCAGTTAAGAGAATGTTTGGCATGCCAGATTTGGTTTGCTTCTGCCTAGCTGTCAACAAAACATGCTTATTAAATATGCAGTTAATGAAAATGTTTATATATACCAAATCATGCATTAAAAGTTGTTTCCCTTATGTTGAAATTAACACTGTACAGAAGAAACTTAAGATATGGAAAAACAGGATGAAATCTGAGCGATTCATAGATTGTTCTGTGCAGTTCTCCTTCTTGATTTTACTTATAAAATAGGTTCAAATATTTGAAGGCTGATATCATGTCTTAATACATATCACATCTTGTGTTTTATGTGTTAACTTAAAGTACCTGATAGAGCTCTTGCCTTCAAAAAGTTGCAGAAATTCAGTTTTGCAGATGTGGAGGAAAATCAGTACATCTTAAAGACAGTGCTTGCATCTCCTAATGAGTCTTTGATCTCAAACTCACTGATCTTTTTTTTGTTAGGTTTGTTTGTTTGTTTGTTTAAAGAATACTTGTTCTTGATTTTTACACCGTGTCACCTTTGTCTTTCCAGTCCTGATCTCTGCTTTCTGTGAATCTCAAGTCCATGAAAAAAGATCAATAGGTGCGCTCTGTGCTATGTTTTTACAATGTTTTTACCGTAGTTTTTCCAAGAATATAGCTCCTGGAAGGACCATGTAGTATTCATTTTGGGCTGGTATTTTCCTTTCTGATTTGTGTATCCTTTCATATGCCCTGTGTACAGAGGGCTTGTGTGCTTTTCTGCAAAGTGGCTTCTCTGTGTACAATGAATGGAGTATTTGGAACCTCATTAACTATGAGATTTCTGTTGCAGTGTTTGTGTAGAAAGAGATAGTTGATGGCTTGCTTCAGGAAATTTAGGAATTCAAAAGTGGTATGTACTGCTGAAAGGATGAGGGGGGCTGGGATCTTTTATAGCTGATGCGTACAGAAAAACTGGAAACATGGATAAAGGTGAATTTTCTGTAAATGGAATGTGAAATTGTATGCATAAGGAATTTGGAAGAAGCAAATTGTGATGGATGGATGAGTGAAAGCAGGGATATGAGAACTGGCACTCAAGATTTGAAAGGAAGAATTGTTGCTGACAGTAAACGTCATCCTAACACATCTCACCTTGGAGGAACTCAGTGGGAATGGTAATGCTTACTCACTCTCTGAACTGTTGAACTTTACTTGGGGGAAGAAAAAACCTGATACTTAACCCTGAAGAAGTTACTTAGCTTATGGTATGTGCCACTTACCTTTCCTAAAGGAAATAAAAATTGGCAGAGAATAAGATCTTGTTGATGAAGCTGCTGGTTTTATTTTAGCAAAGTGCATATCAAAACCTTTTTGACTGTATACAAGATACTACTAAGAAAACTAGCTGTTATTTCTGGCAAGTTGATACTGCTAAGAAGGCTTACTCTGGGTATGACAGACATTTCTGTGGTTGTGAAGATTTGGAGGCTGGACTATAGTACTACAGTTTCTTTTAATAAATACCGTTAAACTTATTTGAATTTTAAATGTTCATCAGCTTCTGGTTCAGAAAGGGAATTTGAGGGGAAAAATGCGGAACAGCTGAATTTCTGTGTGAGCAAAATTACATTTAACCATTAAACAACATTAGATCATTTTTGTTCGTGGTACCTTATTTATTATTCTCTGGAACTTTTTCTGTCCTGCTAGATAACAATAATTATGTTTAAAATAGAGGAATAAATACTTTAAAAATAGTTGTTTCTAATACAGCAAATGTCAGGTATAGGGTGAAGCTGGGTGGTTTTTCAGTGTATGGTGGCAGTAGCTCATGCAGAGTGGAATAATACCACAGTATACCTTCTCTTTCCTCTCTTCCCCTGCTCATGCCCTTTAATACTCAATCAGGTTGACATATTTGTATCTCAATGGAAGCAGAACTCCTTGCATGTGAATTTAAACCTGAGAATTTCACAACTCCATGGTTGGTTTTTTTCCCATATTGAAGATCTTGGGCAATAAACTGAAACTGTATATCCTGCTTCAAGTCATTTGGCTGTGCTGCATTGTGCTTCTATGAAAATGTTTCAAAAGGGTCTGCAATTACTTATTTTGAAAACTAGACCTCTAATGCCAACTAGTTTTCCTGTTGCATAGGCGTAGATGTTCAAGTTACTTTTAAGTATATATGGTTGTTGGACTGAGTTGTCACTTGTGAGTAGTGTGTGCCTTAGATAACCATCAGATATATGCATGTATATGCAAGCTCAACAATTTGTGAATTCGGCAGTTTAACCAGAGATATGTATTTTTGAGGTAGTTGTAAGATTCTGCCAAATTTATGTGTGTTTAAAAAGAGTGATGAAAATTACTGACAAATCATCAAAGCAAATAGGGGAGTTCAGTTTTCCATATAGCAACAAACTTGATTGTGTCCTCCTGAGAAATGCATTGCCTATATTGCTTTTATTTAAGAACTTCTGTAACTGTTAGAGGTGATTTGGTGCCAGTGGTCTTTTATGGATATAAAGAAAAGGTGTAACATCTTCAGTGGTGTTGTCCAGGAAGCTCTTATTTAGACCTGAAATTTCTGATTGTGTTTGAAAACCTAACTAGTGGAGTGATCTTAAAAAGTATTATGTATTAAAAATGTACATAAAACTTGCTTCCTTAGCTAGTGGCTATTTTTGATTTTTGAGTGATTTCAAGTACTTAACTTAGATACTGAAGGCAAAACTCCTTCATCTGGAAGAGGGAAAAGACAAATTCATTCTCCCCCCCCCCCCCATCTTAGGTTGTCTGTGTCCATGAAAAGCATTAGTTATGCAAACCAAAAAAGGCATAAAGTTGCACAAGTAGGCCATGTATTACACAATGCCTCTCATGTAAATGTTTTTGAAATAAATTATATCTAAAAATGAGAAGATACTCTAATAATTATGACCATGTAACTTATTTTAGGCCTTCATTTAAAGGACAGATAGGTTTGTGCAGGCATGCTTACATTCTGTCTTAGTCCAGAGGCACTCATGTACTGGAGTATCTTAAATTTAATAATCTATGAAATAGTGGTAGGTAAAAAACCTACCTGGTTAATGTTATGGACAAGATTTTTCTGTACCAAGCAGAGGCCAGAATTTAATTGGTTCAATGGACTCTGCTTTGGAAAACAGTTTACTAAGACATCTAAAGGTGCTCAGAAAGTTGAGCAGAAGCTCTGAAGGGGGTTTTATAGAGAAAACTGTTCTGGAGCATAAATGTTTAATCAAAGAAATCCAGCATCCGTAGCTGCGGTTGTCTTGCTACAATCCCATTGTGATCTGTTGATGTGCAGGGGTGGGGAATGTGATTCTTTGTTAGTGTAAGGATGAAGTACTGTGTCTCTTAGAACAGTTTGTCATCTTCTCATTTGTGCCCAATGAATCAGATGTAAGAGGAGGAATGAGGAATCCAGATATTGTCTTCTATATTATCCTGCTGTGTCCAGAGATTGCTTCCTGGTTTGGAGACTCTGGCAGTTCAAGTGAGGGGAAAACGAGAAGAAATCAAAAGGCTTGGTTAAAACCTCTGTCCAGATCTGGCACCTCAGACTAGTGAAACCACTCCATTCCGAATAGTGCTTTATTTAAGTTAGTGGTAGTGGTGTTGCCTTGGGGCTGCTGGTAAATACCTGTAATGATGATGATTCAAAAAAAAACCCAACAACAACCCAGCCCCCCCCCGCCCGCCCCCCCCCCCAAAAAAAAACCACACCACCCCAAAACAGCAGGAGAGCTCTCTCCGAGGGAAGTGGTGCAGAGGGGTGCCATGGTTCTTTTACATAGTCACAGGCTGACTGAGGTTGGTCATCTGGTCCAACTTTTCTGTCAAGCAGGGCCACTTGTAACTGGTTGCCTCGGATCATGCCCAGGCTGGTTTTGACTATCGCCAAGGATGGAGATTCCACAGTCTCCTTGGGTAACCTGTGCCAGTGTTCAGTCATGCTCACAGTGAAAAAGTGTTTCCTGATGTTCAGAGGGAACCTCCTGTGTTTCAGATTGTGCCCATTGCCTCTTGACCTGTCACTGGGCACCAATGAGCAGAGCCTGGCTCTGTCTTCTTTAAACCCTTCCTTCAAGTATTTATATACATTGACAGGAGCTCCCTGAGTCTTCTCCAGGCTGAACAGTCCCAGCTCTCTCAGCCTTTCCTCATAGGAGGGATGCTCCAGTCCCCTCAACTTTGTGGCCTGTTGCTGGATCCTCTCCAGTACATCCATGGCTCTCTTGTGCTGGGGAGCCTAAAATCAGAGTCTTCTGTGTACTTGTTCTGTGAGGTGTTAGTTTGCTTTTTAAGAACAAAGTAATTTTAGCTCTGTGTGCTGAGGAAGCAAGCAGATCACAGTCTAATTCAGACTGGAGTACTTGCTGGTGCCAGTGTAAATCAAGGTCTTATCTGAAATTCTAGTTCTAAGCCTCTGGGCTCAGGTCAGGCTTTGGTTTGGGGCCCTCTCTGAGTAAGAAGGCCTATTCCTATTAAAAAAGCTAGAATTTCTTTCTGCTCACCAGCTGAAGGAAGGGATGTCAGGTGGCTTAAGAAGGAAATTGCAGCCCCTGGAATTGTAGTGCCAAAAAAGAACATGAAAGTTCTGGATCATTTTTCTATCTTGAGACAATGAGGAGGGAGAAGTCAGCTGGGGCTGAACATTTCCAAAGACTGTGATTCAGATTTTTCAGGCAAGGTTAGCTGTAAAGCAGACCTTGCTTTATTTGTCAATGCTGTTAGTTCTGTAAGAAATGTCAACTTTGTAACTCTGAGCAAATCAAGGAAACATGGTTTAGGATGTCTTTGTCTTTCTCCTAACTGCTTCTGTAGTACTGTTGAAAAGTTTCTTTTAGGGATGACATTAGGAAAGAAATCTAAAGCAACAAAACCATTCACTTCTCAAAGCGATACCTTGCTCTTCTAAACTTATTTGAAATTCTCAGGGACAAATGAGTTTGTGCATAAACAATGTTTCAGTCGCTACAAGTTGAAACTGAGTAGTCCCTTTTGAAGTTTCTTCTACGAAGAAATGTAGTTGTTCATGCAGTGGGAATATCAGGTGACCTCACATAAAATTAACTAAGCAATCAAAATGTGCTTTAAAACACAACTTTTCTGCAAACCCAAAGAAAACAAGAAAAACAAAGTTCCCCCAATGATTAGAAAAGAAAAAGTAAGATTTAAATTTAGTCACAACAAAGTTGAAAAGGAGTAATGCTGATCCAGAGATGCTAGAATACAGGGAAGGCTGTAATTTAGATCCATCGGTGTAAATAAATAATCCTTAGCTGCTGCATTGTGTACTTCTGGGAGCTTTTTGATACTCGGGTTTAACTATTGACTTAGAAAGAGGTGGCATCTTGACAGATACTGATCTAGGTTTGGAAATATGAAGCATGGGCTAAACTGCTTTTGTACTTTCAGGTACTCTGTGGGTGGGAAGGAGTTTGAATTCAGAGATAAGATGTATTTATATTTTTGCTAATATAAAACTGATTCCCCAACAAAGAGTGACTGTGCATTATACTCAGAATGGATAACAATTGCATAATTGTAAGTAGGGAAAGTATTCTGGTTACATCAGTGCAGGATGCAATACATAGCAATTTTTGTGTTACCATAAGTGAAATATAGTTAATTTCAGGAGCCTGTAATTCAATGTACCTGAGTTTGTAACCATTTAATTTGGTTTCAGCTTACAAGTCCAGAGCCTCCACTGCCTTTAGATGTTTTGACATTAAGATATGTGATCTTGCTACCTTAGTGGTTACCCAATGCACAGTGCTGGTCGTATGCTGAAAGGAGTACTGAAACATACATGAATAGAAAAAATAGGAGTTCCACAGAAACAGCTGGGTGTTTTCAGTGGGAGAGGCAAAGGCTGGTAAGATAGCTGTTGGTCTTATTTTAACAGGTTTGTGAAGAAATCAAAGTCAAAAGGAGATGCTGGCTAGCATTGTGCATTTTAACATGGTTTTAAGGTGATGGAAAGGTATTAACCCATTCTCCATTTTGATTGCATCACCAATGCTATTTTATGCTCTTTGCTTTTTTATGTTGTATAATGGTCTTTATATCCTTTGGTTTTATAAGTACTGTTCTTCCCACGGGTGCTGGTACTGATGGAGAATCTGCTTGCACATCTCTTCATGCCTTTCTAGGCTTGCGTATAGGCATGGTTGTGACTGTAGCCAGGCAACAAAATAATACAGAACTGAAGCTTTGTGAAAATAAGATTGAAAGTCACCTCATTTAGCCCATTCATCTCTTGCCCTCGTACAGTGATAAGTGGTATTTCAGACCTCTTTCTGCCAGGCATATTTGCACCCACTTGTACTGGCACTAACAGTTGTGCAATGTAAGTCATCTGATTTAGTAGGTGGTTTAGCTGAAAATCATATTTGCCTTTAAGGAATGTTCAAGGAGGCTTCACACTTAGTATTTGCTAGTCCAAGAGGGATTTTAAATTCGTGTTGGACCTCAAACGTCAGTGAGTTTAAAAAGATCATTCAGGTTAATGAAAAGATGACACACATCATAGGTATTTGAAGGATGTTATTCTAGTTTCCTTTCAGAAATCGTCTTGGGATTCTTGCTTGCCAGGCTTGTTATCACCGTGGAGTTATTTGCCTGGTATTGTATGTGGCCTCAGATGGCTCAGTAGTGTTGCAGCCACCGCATACATCATGATCCAGTAAGTTTTTCCTCTCATGAAATATGAGGTTTCTAACAGGGAAAAACCAAAACAAAACCTAAAAATCCCTGCTGTGTACAGTCTTGCTGGTAAAGTTCAGGGACAGTACTTCCAGCATAGTATTTTGGCAGCTAATGGTCTGCTGGAGGAGAAGTTGGAACTTGTTCCTGACTGAACTAGGAACAAAGGAAAGAAGGACCTGAAGCAGAATAAACTCTGTAGAGGTATTAAAAGTATGTATGAGCCCTGAAGTTTCTGCTGGTTTTCCCTGAACACAGTCAGGCAGTCAGGTTGCTCAAAACCTGGCTTTTAATATATGTTTGTTTTTTTTTAGTCTGCTGTACTGTTGAGCATTATTTATTCTGGCATGGTTTCATCAGGGTTTCTGAAATTAATATTCTATAAGTAGCAACTTCTTCTGTAGCTCTCTTAACCACAACAGAAATTTATTATTATTATTAACTTATCAGCTACTTAAAAGTCCAGAATAATCACTTCAAAAAGCTGAAAGTTATGTGACCACTAGATGGAGTTCAGTGAGCGTATTTCAATACTAGAAATCAGTGTTAGGGCTTGAAATGTAAAGGGCTAGCTGTTTTGTGTCTCATGCTTAACGATAAATGTTTATTTGTCCAAGTCAATCTAAACTGAACAACTTCCTAAAGTTCTTTGGGTTATTCTTGGTGCTCAAGTTGTACTTAAGTTGAACTTAAGGCACATGCTTTACTGGCAGCGCCCAGTGCTCAGCTATGGCTGAAAATGTATTGTTACTCATGTAAGAATGGATTTGAGAAGACTAACCTTTCTGCAGCTATCAAGTATGCAACCTAAAACTATTAGCTAAGATATTTAGCGTTTTGTAACTAGCAGGGTTTTAAATTCATGTGCATCTCTCCATCAGCACATGCATAATACCGTGCATGGAAGATGTGGAATGGCATGTCTTCAGTTGCATCATTTACACCTCCTCCTGATTTCTCTAAATGTATGACAGCATAACAGACACAAATATTCCCTTGTTTGTCAATTATAAGTCTTGCTTCAATTAGTGTGGGGTTTTCTTTTACTTTTGATATGGTCTTCAATATTAGGGGAATCTTACAAATGATCAACCACTGTAGTTTTCAGCCTGGTGGTATTTCTGACTTAGTATTTCTAATGTCACATTTTTGGTGACATTTTTGTTTTTGTCAGATGCAGATCTTTTCTTAGGGCATTGTTGAGTGTGCAGGTTCTCGGTCAAAATTACATAGGAATCCGAGCATGCTATTCTCAAGATGACCTCCTGGAGTAATCATACCAGCTTTCTCCTGAAGAACAGAATTTTCTCTTTCTCTGTCTCTGTGGTTAGTGTGTGGCTACCCTGTGTAATGCCACAGAATCATGAAAATGTACAGGTTGAAAGGAGAATCTCTGGAAGTCACCTACAGCAATCCCCTGCTCAAAATAGATCTGGTTAGAGCAGGTTGCTCAGAGACTATGCCAGTCTGGTTTTAATATCCACAGAGATGGAAAACACTTTAACCCCAGTAGCTGACAACCCTCATGGTTATGAAAAAAAAAATAATAAATATCCTTTTATGCAAATGGAATATTCTGTGTTTGTTGCCTCTTTTTCTATGACTCCGAGAAGAGTCTGGCTCTATCCTCTGTTTCCCATGAAGTGGTTGCAAATAGCAATAAGAGCTCCTTTAGCTTTCCCTTAAGGCTGAATTATCCAAGGTCTCTTAGATTTTTCTCATATCATATGCTGCCGCTCATAAACCATCATGATGGCTCTCCATTAGACGCAGTGCAATATGTCAATATCTTTTTTGTACTGAAAAGCCTACTCAGCATGTTCAACTTGCTGTCCAACAGGATGTCATTGTTGTCCACTCATTCAGACCACATCTGTCTAATTTGACTACAATAATGCTGAGGAAGACTGCCAGAAGCTTGTTTTATTAACATTATTCAATGTCTGTTGCTATCTCCTTGCACACAGAACCAAGGATCACAGAAGGCAAACAGGTTGGTCAGGCATAATTTGTCCTTGATGTCTACTTGGTACTAGCCTCTTATTCTTTATCTGTTGGGAAATGGCTTCCAGGAGGGTTTGCGTCATGATCTACATGGAGATTGGAGTGAATCTGATAAGCCTGTAGTTCGCTGTATCCTCCTTGCCATTCTGGAAAGTGGATATGAGGGTAACTCAGAATAATTCATATCCAGACACTCTACACTAGTTTCAATAAATCAAGTGCTGAAAAGTTTTAAGACAGAGTAGTAGTCATTGTTGTGGCCAAAAGCAGCTTCTGGACTAGTTCCTTCTTTCTGAAGAAATAAGGGTTCTTGAGAATTACCTGGCAAAGCTCTTCTTTGAAGTTTGCATGAAGCAATCATTGCAGAAGCAGTTATTGCAATAGGAACCAGCATTTTCTTCTTCCTCTTCTCTAGGAAGAATTAAGTGTTGTATATACACTTCTATTCCCTCTTACAGGGCTATTGGATCTTCAGTTCTTTGCTGCAGAATAGCTTTATCAAGCAGAAGTGAGTACCTTGGCTTTGATACATTATCATCATGTTGTTACAGCACTCCAAAGAGTTCTAGGCAATGTTGGTTTTAATCCTTTGGGCTGAGGAGGGTTTAGGCTTGCATCTATAGCTTTCTGTGCCAGTATACAGGCAGCTGCCAGATGGAAGGTAGTGCTCCACCTACAAATACTGTCACGTTTTTGTGAAAAGCTGAATTCAGTCAGGATGTGTTAAGATCTGTAAGGAACCAGCTGTTCGCTCCTGTCAAGATGGCAGCAGTTTGGGCATGTTAAATATCAAAGGGGACTTTGTACGTAAAAATGTAAGTACCTACTTTAAATGTTTTAAGAGATAAAGGGTATTTTTGTGGCTCTTACGCTAGGACCTAGATGCTTGAATCCTGCCTGAAGTATGCTCTCTTGCAGATATGGGCCTGTGTTTTATGAAATATTTTGCTTTAGAGAGGGCACGCCTGAAAAGAGAACGCTGATGTTTTGTGGTAACACATTTGATTGCAAGGCCTCCCTAGTTTCATCTGTATTCTCTCAACTGTTCCATTTCTACCTAGGTTTATCTAAGTTCTCATTTTGTTAATAAGAATTCTATAGCATCTCCTGAAGATTTTGTATCAATCCACGTAATGATTCCCTAAAGACTTCTACCTTCCTAAATGTTAACCAGTGTCAAACAGAAGCTTGTAAACATTCATTAGAACTGTACGATTTCAAGCACATGTGTTTACTTTGACCTTTCTCATAATATTAATATAAGCGTCTGGTTAAGTTCCTCCTCCCTGTGGATTCTTCCCACCCTTCATGTCCCATATTTATCTTCCAGGCTCTATTTGGAAGGCTTTTTATGTTATTGTTGTTACCATTATGTTGACCCAAGTAAGTTTCAGTTGCCTTTTCTAAAATGGTACAAAAATGTGAGACTAAATTGATTTGAGATATAGTTGGAATTAAATTTGCTCTTATTTGAGTTTGAATTAAATGCCTCCCACGGTCACTTCCAATCTGACTTAGGCTACAATTCTGTCAACATGTTTGTCTTTCCAAAGAAGATCTTTTTTGTCTACCTGTTCTTCAACATCCTACCCAGTGCTTTAAAAGTGAGGTCATTTTCTAGGTATTTGAAAGAACTGTCCAGTGCATGATAATTTGTTGTAACTACCTTTTTACTCATACTCTCCTAAGACGTAAGTTGCTTTTCTTTTTCCCCTTCTCGTAGAAACATTTCCTATTATGAAGTTGCTGAAATTGCATGGAAAACCACCTAAACAGTGCTTTCTTTTAATGATCTATTTACTTTTGGTATTTTGTTTGAAATCTGAACTTGGACAGGTGTCTGTAATTCTACATTCCATATGGGAATGAAGTGGGCTTCTGCGCTACAGACAGTTAATTTGAATTTATCTTTGGGAGGTGCCTTCTGTGGTAACTCCTATGACTGTTTTCCCCCATGTGTTTGCAAGGATGTCTTTATCCAGCATTAGTGGATTGAGCAGAACATTTCCTTCACTGACCTGCTGCTTGTTTTCCAAGAGGGTAGAAGTAGAGAGATAGAAGGTAGAAAGACATTGCTGTTCAACGTCCATGGTGATGTAAGAAGTATCTTTGCCCTTCAGAGTAGAATTTATGCCACGTTTTTCACCATTACCTTCTTTATTCTGTCCTCCTCCTCCTCCCCACCCCCCCCCCCCACAAAAAAGCTATTTCTTAGTAAGAGAACTGCCTCAACACAATTCTACTTCTTACAATATGTGGAATGTTCTAACTGCTGCCTTTGAGAGTATGGCACTGGCAGGAACTACTTGGATCACTGTCAAATATTGATTTTTTTTTTTAATTTCATTTTTCAAATCAATGTGAGTGCATGTTGTTATGTTGTATTTAAGGTAGAAACTTAATGAGAAGCATACTGAGATGTATTAACTAGCCAGTTGTTAGAGAAACATACAAATCTTAAATATTTCTCCTGAATGTCTCATTGTAACATGCAAGTATTTTCTTGAGATAGTTAGCTTGCATGGAGGCAAATGTGTAGCTGACATTAATCTGTTTATTCCCGCCTTTCATGCTTCACTTAAGTCCTTTTAATGTAGCTTGTTTTAACTCCACTGTGACAGTCTTGAGTTTTCAAGTTCACTCTTTCACCCAGTTTTACAATTTAGTAAGTAAATAAGTAAATACATCTCAGTGCTTTCAATTTAGCAGAAATATAAAACTGACCAGCAATCTCTGACAAAGTGATGCTGTTATGGTGTGGATCAGGACAGCTGGTTTTGCAATTTTTTTTGTCTTTAGAAGTAGTTTAAGAAACTTAACACTTCTCAGTGTCAGTTAAAGGTATTTACAGATATGTACAACAGATACCAGTATGTTATGTGGAGAAGAATCCTGTAGTAATAACTTCAGTCAGTACAGGTGTGATTCACTATAAATCCAACAAATTTATGTATTATAAACTTCAATTGGTATTTTTGTTCTAGATGTGGATGTTGATCTGAGGTAGATAGTCAGTTGTGTTCTTTTTTCCCCTTTTTAAATGACTATTGATTATTTGCAGTCAAGGACAAGATAAAGTTGGTTTCTGGCAGGTGGGAATTGACTGATCACTTTGCATGCGAGAAAGAAAGGAAAAAGTAAAGACAGCCTTAAGCTCCCTTGTGGTTTGCCTGAACTGCTGATAGCGTGCTGATAACACACAGATTTTATTGAAGTGGGTTTATACAACATGCTGACTTTTTTCTGTAGCTGCAGTGAGTTAAGAATTTTCTCCTCATATATTGAGCTTTCTGTCTTAAACACTAAAAAGCACATATAGGTCAAGCAAAGAAATGTTTGCCAGTACGAACTCTGTGCTAAGCATTCTGGGAGAGTGCTTTTCTTGCAGCAGATGAGAATTCTTTGTGGCTGGCAGCAGAAACTGCAGCAGTATCTTTGCAGTTTCCTTTCATCTTTCATTATGTTCTGAGGATCTCTGAAACATAGGAGCTCTTTCCCTGATCCCCTGGAATATCTTTTCATCTCTGTTGCGGAGCATAGCACATGCTGAGCACCTCCTATCCTCTACAGCTGAGGTATCTTTTGCTTTTCATCATCTGCGGCTGGATTTTTGGCAGTGTTTGGCTTAAGCAAATAGGATTACATTTCAGTAGCTGATGGTTTCTAGTCAACGATCACACTAAATGTCGGACGTAATGAAGATTCTACAAGGAAATATTTCTGTGAAGCCCAGGAAAATTATCCGAGTCGAGCAAAGGAAGAAGGCATTCTACAAATGCAATCAGGGCTGCTAGAAATGCAAAATTCAACAGATTTGGAATGGGTTGCACTACAAGTGTGGTTCTGTTTAAAGGCATTCGTACAGTTTTTGAGAGAAACTGTGGTTATATTTGCAAACAGCAAGGGGAAAACAATGCCCTTGAATACACAGCGTTCAGCTTGCCAAATGAAGATTCAGGAATATTGATTCATTCATCCCTGGTAAATACAAACTTGTTTCATTAACAATTTTGTCTGCTAATTGAAAGTTGAACTAAAACCAGGATGCTGTGTTTATTTAACATCTATGTACAGCCATGAATATGCTTTGTCCTGATTTTGTAGGATGTTAGTGCATGTATGTGGCATGTAATACACGTGTGCGTGCAGCTGTAATGTTAAAACTGAGGATTCATACTCGTGATACCATTTAGATTTGTACTGACAGCTCTGAAGAATTTGTGCTACATGAACAGGATTGTTATAGAAGATGGCCTGCTGTTAAATCTTTCTAAACATGCTTTTGGAATGTATTTGGCACTTGAGTTGAAGAACAACAGATGATTCCGTTATTTGGAAAAGCTGAGGAATGCATTGTTGGAAAACAGTAACATAGGATTTAAGGTTTATTTTTTTCAGATGAATTTGATTACATTTTTTCCCCTTTTTTCTCTGAAACTGTTCTATTTCTGTTTAACTTGCTGAAAGGGAGGCAGGAGCATTCTAGAAGAAAAAAATGGTTAAAGGGAGTAATAACTATTTTCTGAATCTGCTTTGCTCTTGAAGGCTTTTTTAGGTGTTGCCTGATGCAAAGAAAACAGGCTTTAAAGTGAGAGTGACATCTTTGTACCCCCAGGTTAATGACGCATTTGTGCGTCAGATGTATTGCATTTAGGCTTGAGGGGGTGGAATTGCAATACCTAATGTGCACTGCTTGCCTTAGAATTGGGCTAGCTAAGGTTTTAAATACTTATTTAAAATCATTTGGGGTTACTTGTTAATTGCTTTGTCACTAGCTAGCTAGTTCGAATAAGAGGGGTGTGGTACATGGAAATAGCTGGACAGCTTTTGACAAGCCTGTAGTGCCTGCTGGCGTACCCACGCTGTGCAACTGCATTTAGGGAAAGCCTTTAACAATTTCACTAAGCTTTCCTGTCTTTATGATGGTCAGGTCCTTTCTAGTTGAACTCAAATACAAGAAAATAAAGGTGCGTGTATGGATGTACCTGTATGTGTGTACATATATATATATATATATACACACGTGTGTGTGTCTGTGTATATATATATATATATGCACACACACACACATATATGCATGTTTATGTACATGGATACACATACATAAGCTTCCAGGAAAAAAAATTGAGAATAATCTGAACTGTCTTCAGATGCTTAAAATAACTTACAGTATGTTTATTATATCATGAAGTATTGCTTTTTCTTAGTATGTTTGATAATGAAATAAAATGGCTTCCTCTAGGTATTAGAAGCCTTTTTACACTGTTAGCCATTTTTTAAGTTAGCCTCATACAGATGGTTATTAGACATTTCTTAAACTCTGGACAATGAATACTTTCAGTAACTTTGTACTCCATTGGATTTAAGATCTAACACCTTTACTGGTCTGAAACCCTACATTTAGTTAGATGAGTGAATTAAGAAATACTTTATTTAAATATGTTTTTTTTTTCCTCTGTTTCATGTGGTATTGTTCCAGCAATAATTCCTTTGTAATTTAGCCATTTTGGCTTGCAAACTGGCAAGATTAAGCACAAAGCGTGCTTAGTAAGCACTTTACAACTGAAGTCCCACATCTGCCACTTAGGACTTTTTTTTTTTTTTCCCCAGCTCCAAAATTTCTAGATGCTTTTAAAGAATGATACTGTTTTTTTGTTTGTTTGTTTGTTTTGTTTGTTTTTTAATTTATTTCCTGTCTGGCTTTGTCAGCTTGGTTTAACTGGAAGTAGTGGATCAAGACAAGTTTCTTCCTGGGGTAAATACCTGAAGGTTAGTGTGGGAGAGTGCATGGAATTGAGAGGTCAGAATGTCTCATGCTTGTTACACAGTCTAGTGTAGAATCAGAATTTTACAAGTTAAGTGGGACTTCATTAAAAGGCCATACTCTTGATAACCAGAGCTGGCACTGGCTGTTGCTGTCTGAGGTTGGGGGAGCAGTTGCTACTGACTCACCCTGAAGAGTGGCAAGCAGGATTCTCTGAAAAGTGGGAAGAGTGGGAAAGATACTTTAGTCCTGGCAACAATGGCAAGTGATTTTGTGAAACTCTGTATACACAGAACTGTTAAATTACATAATTTTTGTACTCTTTGCTATAAAAGCTAATTTGGCCAGCTCTTCCTCCTCTGAAGGGGTGGCTTTCAGGAGGAGAAATCACCTTGCTTCTCACTGAGAAGCCATACAGGCAGGTGAAGACTTACAGGAATCCTCTGAAGAGAAACTGTATGGTCAAGACCAAAAAGGAGTGGCAATGTGTCACTTCCCTGTGTTTTCTTTTTCACCTGTTTGTCCTCTCTGAAACACATACTCGAGCTGCAACTTCTTACCTCTGCCTTTTTGGCTGTACCTGCTATGCGGTCTTTTTGGCTATTTTGGGTCAAGTATCTCCTGGTACAGAACTGTTATCAGAATACCACTGAATTTTCAGCCTTTTTGGCTGTACCTGCTATGTGGTCTTTTTGGCTGTTTTGGATCAAGTATCTCCTGGTACAGAACTGTTATCAGAACACCACTGAATTTCAGGGAGCCCTTTAACACAGTGAATACATTCCGCTTGCAAAATCGGTTCTGAAAACCTGTGAAAATTTCCTGTGATCAGAAAGCTCTTGGGAAGTAACTGTCATGGGAGGAAAAGTCTCCTGAGGAGAAATAAGGAAACAGAAGTGGTTGAGTTAGCATACTGTTTTCTTATTTAACCCTGTAATCCAGAGGTCAGGAGGTTATAGCTAAAGTCTAATTAAATATAATTAAAGATTTTATATTAAGCAGGCCTGCTTTTGATTGCTTGAAGGAAAGATAGAATGAAGCCTGGGTGAGAATGTCTTTTTGGAATAAAGCAGTTTATTTCTATCCATCTGATGTCATTCAAACTTGCAATAGAGATGCTGCATCTTATCTTTGGGAATGTTTCTAGCCTGTCACATACACTTTATCTTGCTAGAACACAGGATCTTCTAGAGTCTTTAGGTCCACATAGATAAAAATAAATGTTCTAGTAAAATGTCATGAATTTAGTTTGAGCAGTATTAAATGTTGCTTCAATATTAATGAAAATATGTTTTCCCTAAATGTCCACTAGGGCATATTTATTCTGTGCAAATACAACAAAACATTCTGTTTAATTTTGTAGTAAATTCAAGAATACGGTTTCAGAATACTAGCTTGTGTGCTTAATCAACATTACTTGGTTTGTTTTGTTTTTCCTATCTTATTAAATTCTCAAAGGGATATTATACATTATTTCTGCTGTGTTGTAGCATTTTAGAGTTAGGAGGGGTTTTTCTTGTAGCCTTTACTTTCACATTAAAATTCCATTTTTTGGGTAATCATTGTATAGCCAATGGCTATCAACAGTGAAATGTTACTGTACGGTTTTCAGCCTAAACCAGCTGTTTCAGATGGTAGACAAGGATGGAAAATGAGCAAGGAAGAATAATGTGGTAGATATAAAACAACATTGTTAAAGCTCTTGATAATAAGCCCCTTGAAGCATTTGAAGGAAAATGCTAGGTGAGTCTGCTAGCAATGCCAGTGGAGGAGCTAGAAAATTGTGAAGTAAGACAAGCTGGACTAAAGGACACTGACTTTGTTGTTGTTTTTTATTTTTGGACAAATATAACAAAAACAACTTGCTTTTTTCCCAGCTTGCAATGTTTTCTTCTCAGTTTGCTTCTAATGGCCTGTTCAACACTGCCATTTCTGTCATTGAACTTTAGAACCTTGTAGTTTGGTAAATCTAGTTAAGGTAGTTTTGTAGCTGTCAAGTGTGCAAGATGTGGCCTAATAATTTTAAGTAGCCATTTGATTTACTGCCTGATGGGAAAAGTAGCCTTAATTTGAGTAACTGTTACTTAATTTGTGCTTACACAATTTCTGAGAAGATATGCAGGGCATTTTGAAATAGTGGATGTCCAGCTTTTAATGGGATAGATTTATGTATTTGCTGGGAAAAGAACTACTAACTTTGTATTTTAGTAACTGCAGTTTCTTACTCCGTGTCACCTGTCAACTTGACAGCCATGTCACCATTAGGTGTTACTGAGGTGCTGTGTGACTGCTCTGTGCTGCTGGTGAGTCATTTGGTTTATTAATAAACTGTGAAACTGTGACATCTTCAAGATGGTGCATGCAGGAAGATTGACTAATGACAGCAGTGAGCTATGTCATTCTGGAAATAACTTCACAGGAGACACTCAAGTTCCAAATATTTTGATTTCAGAATAATAAATTATATGAGTGATTAAAAAAAAAAGGCTTCTGTTGATGTGATGTGTTGAAAAAAAACCTTTAAACATTCATTTATTTAAAGCCCTTATATTAAGGCCTGTTCTTGCTGTCTGAATTAACAAATTATTATCAACTTGTTTGTCTACTAAACTTTTCTACTTTAAATAAAGGAGGAATATATAAAAGAGTTCTAAGGAAGTAATTCTGCTGAGTAAGTGGAATTTATTTTGGCTTTTTTTTTTAATGGGCTTTAACAGCTTATGCAGCAATTCTCCAATGGGGTGCGGATAATTTGTATGGCTTAGTCTGTTATTTCACTCATAACTTGCTTCAGCTTGTAACTGTATTACAAGTGGCTTTTATTCATCAGCAACTGGATCATTGGACCTCATTAAGCCTCTTAATAAAGAAGAAACAGTCATGTATGAGAACAGCATCTAACTGTTGCATAGTTTTTCATGGGTCAGTGGAATGAGAGCAGTTCTTTTATCTCCTTTCATCTTACTGCTTTGGTTGAATAAAAACCTGGTGTCCTACATGCTGTCTTGTAGTTTGGCTAAATCTCCTGATGGTTTCTTACAGACTTTTTTTGTTGTGACCTTTAATTAGACTCCTTTGGGAAGAATGCTCAAATGTCCATCTCTAGGTTCCCTCTGCCGTCTCAGCAGGGGAAACAGCAGCACAAACTGACCAAATGTGTATTTCCTTTAGCAAATGTCCTTCTTGGAAAGATTCATGGGAGAGGAATATTAGACCTAGGTTGGTAGGCACTCAGTGCACTGGCATGCAAATGGTGAGATAAACCACCGTATCTTCAGGGGAAGAAATATTTAAGACTGAGGATAAAATCTGAGGGTAGTTGGTCAAATCAACATGCATAAGTCATTGCTCATCCTTGACAACATAGGTTGGATCAGCACAGAAAGATATCTGACCCCAAAAGTACAGCATTACGTTGCATACAGATAGAAAACGTTCTCTTTGAATGCAGCAGCAGGGAATCTTGGGGAAGCTAGATACCCAGCTTTGAAAGCAAACAGCACAACCTCAAGTAACCAAAAAACCGCCTCCAACAACTAAACAACCCCTTCCCCAAAAAACTTGAAAGCCTTACATGATCTTGAGGAATGAGAAGACATCTGTGGTAGAGAAGCTGCATGGGTAGTGCTTTCAAGACTGGACACACAGAAAGGAGGTTAACTTCTCTTCCTGATTAACACTTACTTCCACCTGCTTTAAGAACAGCTCAAAATACTCATCTGAATTATCTACAGTTTCAGGTGTTCTATTCTGTCGTGAAATGAAATGCAGTTAAAGCTGGGACCCAGCCTATAACTCTTGGAATGTTCTTGTTTCTTAGAACTCTGAATTGTGAAGTTCAAGACAGGTTTGTGTTCTAGTTTAGAGGCAAACCAAGATTGCTCTTACTTCAGTTTAAGGACAGAGGTGAATTAACAGTTTCCTCAAGGAGCAAATTGCGCCCTGATAAAGTCTTCTAAGATTGGTGTTACTCAGTGGGAAGACTCCTGCCTCAGGCTTGCTTGGCGCAGAACTGTTTCAGTTTGAGATATCTACAGATTTGGGGTTTTGACTTGTTTTTTGTATTTGGGTTGATGCTTGTGCTGTCCTGTTAGTTTCTGATAATTGTGAGGTATTGTCCAGCGAGGAAAAAAGCCATCTTTACTCTAGTACTGTTCTCACAGACTGTCAGTTTGCTTGTATGTGTCCTTTCTATAAGGAGATATGTCAGAACAATAATTAAATCCTGGAGCAAAAGTGTGGGTTTAATCTTGAAGTTTTTAATCCTGACTAAATTACACTGATTTGGTGGTTTTTTTTCTTCTTTTTCTTTCTTTCCCCTGGGACCATAAGGAAGTCAGGTTTTCTCTGGTAGCAGAAAGATGTCTGCTAAGATGGTATGAAATGAATTGGTCTCCAGCTAGTCAAGCAAGTGCAGCTTAAGTTAATACTTCATAGATAACAGTATGCAAAAGTATGACATGGACAAGATTTAAGTTAATCTGTATTTTGCTTAGCTCTGCTGTGATTTAAAACTTATTTTAGTTTAGACACTAAGAGTGTCCAGACTAAGGTCCTGTATCTTATCTGACAGATAGCAATGTCCTAGCTATTCCAGAGCATGCTTAATTCTTGCTTTACTGTGGAAAGTCAGTGCTGCCATGGAAATGGGAGCTACCGGCTGGCTGAGCCTTTCTCTTGAACTTGTGAATATATTCTTTCAGGGCAAGCACATATCTGTTGGTCACGTATGAAACTTGGCAGTATTAGGATGTATACCTGCAATGCTGGATCTTCCATTGACATGTGAGATGTTTTGTGCCTTTAATACAGCTGTAAGGCAGGCTGCCAAGTGTAGGAAGGCAGTGCTGGCACTAGAGTATCTTTTACTAATACAGAGGAGAGCCAGACGTATCGGCTTTCAATGGTGCTTGTCAGTCTGCTAAAGTGGGCCTGAATTTTCATATGAGGTACTGCCTTAAAACCCCAGCCCAAACCAAAACCCAATCAAAAACCCCACTCCACAAACCCCCAACAAAACAAAGCATCAAAACTTCTTCATTCATCCATCCTTCCAATTTTTGAAAGTTATTTGTCAAGAAATGCAGTAAGTTGCCAGGCAATTTAAAGAGCCACAAAGGAGTAAAGGTGTAGGGTTTTAAATTATGATGTCAAATCCTTGTTTTCACGTATACAGGACTTGCGAACCTACAGCAAGATTATTCCTTCTTCCCTTCCTACCCCCATTTGCTACAGGTTAAGCAACAGTTCTTTTGCTGTAACAGCTAAGAGACACAAGTTTGATGGTTGTAATTACAGCTGGTAGATTTAGTGAATGCTGATATTGGCCATTCAATGGAGTTTAGTGATATTGGTGCAGACTGTAAGTGGACCTTGGAGCAAAAGAAGTGCCATTAAACCAAACTGCTCAGTTTTTTTCTTGTTCCTACAGCAAACCTGGTTAGTTATCCTTTCTTCCATCAGAGTTCAGAGGAAATTCTCATATGCTGCCTGTTCCCTTGCTGTTGCTTACTCTTCATTATGTGGTATTGCGCATTTGAAGCAAGGTTTTGGAGTGAAAAGTGATTTGAAGGAATAAGAGTGTATATTGGGCACTTGTCTTTTGGGCAGCAAATTTGCTGAATGAATCACTGAGGCATGCTGGGAATACTGAGAACTTTTCTACCTATGTAATTTTGTAATTACATAGGTAATTCCTTAAGCGTACATGGTGCAAGAAGAGAGACAACTATTTGGCTATTGAAAGTAATATGAAAAGTACTGCTATTAAAAGTACCATGGGAAGTCCTTCAAGCCACTGTAAAAAGGTGAAATGTATTGTTTCCATAATGACCTGAGTTATTTTGCAGGCAGGTCCCTAATTAGGTAGCAATTTCCTGCGATTTTGGGATCCATGTTGGAAATGCAGTCAAATAACTTTTGTACAGGGACTTCTTTTTTATGTACATTGTTAACCTGTTGATCTTTATTCAGATAACTGCCTGATTTGATGCAGTAAATTATATCTTTTTTTCTTTAATTAAAGTTAAATGGTTTAAAACTCCAGGTCATGTAGCAAGATGGTGAATTTTCAGCCTGTGCTAACACTGTGTTTTTTCTTCTTTCAATTTTTGAATGACAATGCATTATTGGCAAAAACTTTAAATATACCTCTTTGTTAAAGTAGCTTACCTCTTTTGTGTGGTGCCTCGGTAAGCAGTTTCACATGTTTCTTTGTTGGTTTTAATTCACAAAAAGGAAAAAAAAGTATTTTTTTGAGAATTAAATTATTGAGATAATCACTAAGTTCTCAGCAGAAAATAAATGTTGAAAATACACATCAGTTTAGCAATTGAGGTCTATTTCACGCAGGATGTAGCTCCAGAAGTTTGTTGCTGTTAAATAAAAGAACCTGCTCTAAAGGTGTATGTTAATGAAATGCAAGCCACAAATTACATTAACCATTCAGTAGGAAGAAATAACTTCTATATCTTTAAGCGGACGTTATAAAAACATAGGCTTTTTTTTTGTGTGCGTCTCTCGTCATGTTTTGAAAAATAGGGAGAATGATGGGGAAAGAAAATCACATTTCTACTGAATTAAAGTAGTCCAGATGCATTCAAGAGAAGTACCTGACCAGGATAAAACAATGTTGCAGCTTGAAAGTCAAATTCTTTGTTAAATTAACCAGAGAAATGCTATTTAAAGTGTTTATTAGTGTGAGTGTTTGTAAGTGCCTAATAAGGTTGTGCGTTTCTGGCTGCAGTTAAGTATAATTGCAGCCCATCTCAATGAAAGAAATTCCTGTTTGGCAGCTGCATCCTCAAGTAATGATACAATGTAGTCTAAACTATTCTGAACTTCCGTTTTCTGCAAACAAAGGGGGCTGGTGCAAAATAAAAGTAAAGTGTAACTAAATGTTCTTGAACTATTGTCTACCTTGATTTACACAGGAAGATCTGGTTTTGTAAATTTGACTAAACTCCTAGTTTCCTTGTTAACTCTTCATAAAACTTTATAGAGTATGGTTTTCTATATTGTCTATATATTAAAGAGACTGCTTAAAAAGTAAATGCACTGAACTTGCTTTCCTAGAGAAAAAGACTGAAACTTAGTAAATCATTATTTTCTCTGATAGTTAATTTTGTTGTTTCTTTCAGTCCACTCATAAGACGTATGCTTGCATTGTGGATGGGATAGGCAAACTCTTCATCAGATTCAATGTCATGATTGCAGTAAGCTGAAATAACTGCCTTATGCAGGCATGAGAGCAGAGAGAAGGAGAAGAGAAAGGGATATTAACATCTTATGTTAGGTCTGAAAGGTAATAAACCTGTGCCTGAGTTTATGCCTTTTTAAAAACACTAGCAACTAAAGAAGTGTATTTGTGCTTCTCCACAGCTTGTTCTGCTTTCTGCAGATTAAGGTGACTTTCTGTTTTATTATAGAATAGGCAAAAATTCATGTCAGGTTAAATTTAGGATGTCATATATATTGAAGTGAGATAATTAACTGTCCAAAGAAATGGAGCAGAGTGGAGAATTGAATGAAGGTGGTGGCTTAGTTTTTGCAGCTGTCTTGTTGCCCTAGTGGACAGGGAGTCTAAAATAGGGATGTGCTTCCTTGGGGAGTTGCACTTTCTGTCAGATATATTTTTACTTGGTAAATGCAGCCGCTGAGGTTTGTGTGCTTTGAGGTTGCAACTCATCAGTGTAAAAAAGAAACAAACGGAAAACCAAAATACCCCTCTCAAAGCCTGGATGAAACTGCTTATCATAGTTCACTTTTTAGGAGGAATTTAGCATGCAGCCGTACGTTAGAACTACTGCATGGGGGAGCTAGGTCAGTCAAACCTTCAAAATTACCAAAATGTCAGCTAGATTGTTTGCAACATTGCTTTGTGCTACACTGAAGAATTGTACAGAAACGATCCTGTTCTTGTGAGACCCCACCTGCAGTACCGCATTCAGCTCTGGCATCCCAACACAAGACGGACATGGGCCTGTTGGAGTGAGTCCAGAGGGGCTCACAAAGGTGCTCAGAGGGCTGGAGCACCTCTCCTATGGCTGAGAGAGTTAAGCTTGTTCAGCCTGGAGAAGGATCAGGGGAGACCTCAGAGCAGCTTTTCAGTACCTTAAGGGGCCTACAGGAGATCTGGAAAGGGACCTTTTACAATGGCATGTAGTGACAGGACAAGGGTGAACGGGTTTAAGCTCAAAGCAGAGATTTTGATTAGACATTAGGAAAACATTCTTTACTCTAAGGATGTTGAGACACTGGCACAGGTTGTCCAGAGAAGTTGTGGCTGCCATGGGCTCAGAGCAACCTGGTCTAGTGGAAGATGTGTCCCCCTAGTTGCAGGGGGGTTGAAACTGGATGATCTTCTGAGGTCCCTTCCAACCCAAACCATTCCATGATTCTATAAAAAATTGCTGCCTCTTATTTTGCCAGTGTGTGTGTGCTGAACAGTGTCTGTAAATAATGCTATAGTACGAGAGTAGACTGGATTGTGGAAGCAAACTTGAAGCATGACTTGAGTTTATAAAGACAGGAGTGGAAGGTTCTAACCACCAAAGCATTGTGTAGTTTTTGAACCAAAATGTGCGAGGATTTTGTTGCATTGTCTTCTCAGGGTTTGGTTTTTGGTTTTTTTTTAAGGGTTCTGAGGAGCGAGGAGTGAGCTGATAATGGTGAGCATTAATAATGTGCAAGGCAGGAGTGAACTGGCTATAGCAAGGAAAAAGGCTGAGGGAGACTGTCAGTTTACTTGAGAGTTAAGTGCTTAAAAGTTGAAAGTATAAAGAGTTGGGGGGGGTATTTTTGAATTAGTACATTTGTAGAGTATATAAGAATTTTACTGTGAAGATAATTTTTTTGTTAAAGTAAACTTTTAATATGAATTTAGCACTAAGATTAAAAAGAGCATCCCCACCCTACCCCCCCAGAAGAGCAGCATACCTGTGTGATGCATTGATCCTCGAGAATGTACTTGCTTAGTGGCTGGTTGTTGATAGTACCTGAATAAGTGATACAAATGTTAAAAAAAGTAATGCTTAGGGTTTTATACTGCTAAAGAGGCCACATGTCAATAAGTGGGTAATTTTTACAATAAGAATATTTTGTAATACTGAAGCCTTAATTTTCTAAATGCTGTGAAAGACTATTGACTGTTTTATATGGTCATTTCAGAAATGCATCTTCTCTTTTGCATTTGACTCATAACCTTAAGGAATTAAAATGGATCCACCTTTTTTTTTTTTTTTTCCAGAGGAATACAACATGCTTAGGGGCTGGCCTTTGTCTGTCATACATTCCCAACCATGACAGATTTAGCAAACTGCAGCTGAGAAGTTAGACTAGTTTGTACTTTCTGCTGCTTGTGCCAGGGAAAAGGCTATTGTTTTCACTGGAGCACTGGGATGTTCATTACTTTGATTCCAAAAAGCATACGCGTTTGCTGCTGCTTGTATTTTCAGTCAAAGAATGCAGGCAAGAACAAACAGAAATCCCAAGAAAGAGCGTGCTGTAGATTCTCTGCAGTGCAAAGATGCAGGTCCTTCTGAAGTGGAAGCGGAGAGTCCGGTGGTAGTGCTGGTAAGAACTGTTTAAACAAGTTATCTCTTCTCTTTAGTAATTCCAGTTCTGTCTGCCAGTGGAAAACGGCTTTATCTGACACTAGTGAGAAGTTCCAGCATTTGTGAAGAAGGTGTGTTTAAGATTTAGGTTTGATTCTTTCTGTGTTGTCTGCCTTTTTAGTTAAGTTTTGCTGTTCTGTTTTACCAAATCCTTGGTTCTCTCTGGGAGTGACTTTGGCATTTGGTTTTCGTACTAGCTGCTTTTCAGTGTCTGTTCTATCTAGCATAGTTGTACAGCTCATTGGAGCTAGCATGAAAACTATTTACGCTGTAAAATACATTCTAGCACCTCTATTTTTTTAACTGCCAGCATATCTTTCAATTAAAATATATTTGAACTCTCTAAAGACTGTGTGTGTAACAGTTAAATTTTACTTAAATGTTCTAAGAACTGTCTAAATAATTCAGGTGTACTTCTGTTAAAGGATCTATTTTTCAATGCCTTAAATGCACATTATTTAGATATTTAAAGTAGCTTCCAGTGAGGGAAAAGGGAATTATTTCTGTATGTGGGGGAAGTAATTAAATAACAACTTTTTTGGGTTTGTTTTTGTTATTGCTACACACTTAGTTCTGTTGGAATTCTAATAGTACAGTGAGAGAACATAATAAGCAAGCTGTAATGAATCCACCAACTCTCTCAAGCTAGGACAATAAACTCTTTTCAAATAACAGAGGAGGATTGTTAAACTAATAACTTTTATATCAGTAGAAGGAAGTACTTTGATAGTTCTTACTAGAACTCCAGTTTTACTTAGTAGTATCTCAATTGCTTCATTAAAGGATGACTGTGTCCTCTTTATTCCTCTGGCTGTGGTTGAAGCTGGTGGGAGCTGGGATCCTCAAATTATGCTTCCCCCTTTTATTACACCTTCATGTTATGCATTTCAGAATCAAATTAAACCATTTTGTCTGTATTGAGTAATACACATCTGTAACTTTATGGGAATTGTTACTGATTATAGCTGAAAGTTTACATTTGTGTTAGTAAGACAGATTTTCTTTTCCTTTACACTGTTTTCTTTAGTCCTGTTCTATTCAGAGCAGTTGTTAGTGAAATGTGTTTTGGCTTTTTTTTTTTTTTTTTGTATGGGTGTGTTCTGATTTCTGGTCCAGATTTTCATCAGTACAATATGAGCTAATCTTATGTGTGCTTTCCTGCCTTTGGAATGTTTAACTTTATTTAGAACTGTTTTTATTCCCCCATGAATACTCAGAGAGGATATTAGTGTTTCTGCAGATACTTTGAGTACTGTGGTTGATCAGCAAGCACTGCACTTAAATAAAAACAAACCCAGCTGTAAAACATTACTGTGTTTAACTATAACCATTTATAAAGTACATCCTTATAATTTTCCAGGTGCTACTCCATTTCATGTTCACAGATTAATATACCCCCAGTATTTACCCTCCCTTTTTTTCATTTTCAGATGAAGAGGGTGTGCTAAAAGGTCAATATTTGAAGGGAAGAACATTTAGGTTCTACGTAGGTCACATTAAAAAAAAAAGTCTTCATTGTCATTTCAGTTGCTATTTTGGTCTTAATCTGTTACATATATAGGCAAGTGTATATATGGCATATAATTATAGACTGTATAATATCCATTATTGCATCTGCTTTTGTCTGGTTTATTGAGGAAAAATAGATGAAGGACACTTTCCATCAAGTGTACTGCCAGGTGCAAAGGAAAAAGTAGGGTGCTATGTTCCACTTTTAACACTGATGTTTGGATCCATTTTGATTTCATTCGGTGGAAAATAGATAGTGAAAATAGATATTTTCTCATTGGTATAGGGTGTACTGAGGTAATAAGACTGATAGTGTTGCTAGTTGGTGTAACAAATGTAAACAACAGAACTTCTTGAAATGTTATAATTGTATTGGATAGCAATCCTCAAAAACATTTGTAACAGGAGGCTTCTTGCTTACTCTAGTAATACTTTTCATCAGCTATTGCCTAAAACATGTTTGGGTGTAGATGTACCCCTTTTGTAAGGGTGTGAAAGACTTTTGAGTTTTCTTTATGGAGATGAGAAAGAATCAGCTGTCAGGACTTGAAGGAAGCAACAGGTTTTTGTGATACTCATTTAGTTCTTTTAAATGTAGTTCACAGTCTGCTTAGACTGTTGAGGGAACTGAGTATTTGTAGCTGTAAATACCCCATGTGATCCTAGAACAGTGTTCTAGTTTCATGGAGCACTGTGCCTGAGTTAACTTTTCCTGGAGAGGTGGGTAGGTTCACAAGAGGAGTCATCTGCTGTTTTCAGTGCCAGTGTGTATTACGTGTGTTCTCTTGTTTTCCTGCGATTTGAATTAGATGTGTCATAACTTTGCTTTTGAGGTTAGCAAGAAAGGAGAGCCCATGGAAAAAGCATTTAGATTTTCCACATGATGCCTCAAAACCTTACTTGGGATGAAATGCTGTTGTGCTAGCTGTTTTAGAAGTTACCAAATCAGTACACATGCTGTCTGGTTGCATTTTGGTGATCAGAAGTAGTACCTGCTTAGCAACTCAGATGTTTCTGGGAAGCTGGAACTTCTGGAGGCCATCTTTCTGCTTGGACACACACTGGCAGTGTAAAATGTAAGACAACTGAGCTGCTTCTCTGTCCAGCAGCACATTGCTCAAGTCTGATTCTAGTATTAGAAGCTTCTGTGCTGATAAGAGGACTTTATAGGACACAGCATGCTACTTTGGTAAAACAAATCACAGAGGAGGCTTAAAATTAAGTGCAGCTGCATCCATATTAACAACCTGAGGTAGATACTAGCAATACAGGTCTTATCAAAATGTTTAAGCTCTGAAGAGTGTTCTTGTGTTTAAATGGACCTTCACCATCAACAAAATACTTCTTATAAAGAAAAGCATAATGCTTTGTAATTTAGACTGCATTCACTGAGTTTTGGAAACCTCAGTTCTCTTCTGTCACAGCCCCTGAAGGCCTGGGTGAACAATAGAACAACACTGTTCAGGCTTTCAGGTTAAACTCGAGTGGGAAAAAAAGTTAATTACTGTTTTCTAAAAAAACCCAAAGAAACAGTGTACAAAAAAAGCCTTGTAACTGTCTGCTCCTGGTACTGGTTTGCTCTGTGTCTGTCGCCCCAATAAGCACTTCTGATCTGTTTCTGTAAGCATGAGAACAGGTGACTTAATGCATTTAATTCTTTCACGTTCTAGCGACTTAAAAGTTTTGGAGTTGTGAGTGAAAGCATGTTTTTGCTAAATGTATGCATAATGGTAGGGATTTTTACATAAGCCTATAGCAGCTTATTTGCTCCCACTGCCCCACAGTTTACATCACAAAGTTAACCATACCTAAGAAAGGGAATAATGAGTATTGTAATATTTAAGAACAAACTATAGGATAGGTATAATATTTGGATGGATTTTTAAGTTGAATAAAAGAATAACCCAACCTGGGCAGTTTGAGTTTATTGTGATTGTCGGATAATAAGATACAAGGAGTTGTTACCCATGTTTAGATTAAATAGTCATATTCTTTGTCTAAAGTGGGTCGCCTCATGCCAATGTTGAGAAATAGGTAATACCATATATTCATCAATTTATATGCTCTCTTGCTGCTAGTGCTTGTAGCTCCATTCTTCTCTTTATGGGCATTTGTTAATTTGCAGGTGCATGTACTTTTTCATAAGGTAAATGATGTTCTGTAACACAAGGCTAACAATACCCACTGTGCTTAACCTGACCATCCTTTGTTTTGTGAGTAAGCAACAGGAAGATAACATTTCTCTTAATTTAAACGTACAAGAAAAAAAGACTATATTATCTTTTTCTGTAATATATAATGTACACAGTCATTAAAATCCTGACTGAAAATTCCTTTCATCGGATGGCTTTTGACACGGCTTGTCCAAATATATAAACTGTGTTCTGGCAGTTTAAAATGGTTAGCATGTGGGTGTCATGATTGCTGTTTTGAAATGCTTCTTACTTCCGCAAGTTTCCATATCTGTAACACACCAGCAAAACCCAAAGTGATGCAGCAGATACTTTAATGTTTTATCTTTTTATAAATATGGCATTGGCCAGCTCGAGTGCTGGACCCCATGAAGCCCTATGCTCTTAGCATTTTCTTAGATATGGAAATAAAAATGTTGTTGTTTGCACGTTAATAGGAAAACTTGAGCCTTGTTTTAAAGACAGACTTAGTGCCTCTACACTTGCTTGTGCAGTTTTGACTGGGCTGAGTTTTATCTGTATCAGCTGGTCCATAAATCATATTCAATAACACCGTGACTACACAACGTCTTCTTTTATATTATGTTAAATAATAGACCGGAAAAGTATTTTTTTTTTTCTGAAGAAGAGCTTGAGAGAAATCTGCTTCCTTGTGCTGTTGTGGGTTTGGCCAACTGCCAGTATCAGTGTGCTGTTTATTGTTTTCTTTTTTCATATCTGATTCAAACTGATAAAACATCCTGTTCCCTTTGAATCTGACATACGACTTCAGAAAGACATGACTAATGCTTTGGAGAAACCTGAGGAGACAAATTCTTCATGAATTTTTACAGAAATTGTATTTCTGCAAATCAGATACTTTACTGATTAAATAGGAAATGCTGTCATTTTCTGGTACCACCAGCCACCTCTGTGTTCTGTTGACCTAGAGGAGAGGTGTATGTAAAGGACTTCAGCCCCAGACAGCTTTTGATTCTTTAAAAGCCTCAAACAAAGGAGGATTCCATTTTAATTTGTGTTTGCAGCATGTAAGCAAAATGTAAGCAAAGCACATTTCTGTTACGATTCTCTTTTGCCCATTTTATATTTGTGACTTTAGGATAGAGTTACAGTTTTGTGACTGCAGGATAGAGTAAGTTAAATGGTCCACTCACTTCAGCTGCAGATGACTCATGAAAACAAACTTAAGCCTTTTCTGATGGACGTTGGTGTAAGTTTTTGGCTTTGTGATAAGGCATGTTCATGAATGAGAGAAGATGATGTAGCAGCAGCTGTGGTTCAGGTGCTAAGCTCTCAAAATGTGTTGGTGTATAATATACAGTGACCTGAAGAGCCGTTCTCCATCTTCTCTGAGGAGAAAGATGACAAGCTCAGCATAAGCATTTTTCACTGTGGCTCCTAGCTGTATTGGTCTGTGCTGAGCATGTCCAGTGTGACTGTAAATAGTAGGCATTTTTTTTGACAAACCTACATTTCATTCATCATTTTTTTGTAGATTTGTTTTCCAGATTTTGCTCTTTTGGCCTTTTCAGTTGTTATGCTCTGTTATGTTCTTGCATCTTTCTTAACAGTAAAATTGGTGTGTAATGGATATGAAGGAATCTGAAGTAACTTCTGAATAGCCTGTGAACAAAGCTTGAGAACTTTGGTAATTTTCTCTAACTAAAGCTTTCTCATTCCTTGAAAAAACAGATATGTTTGATTGACTTTTGGGTTAAGAAAATGTTTCCTGTAATGTTTCTCATTAATACTATTAATATACTAATGATTGATAGCAGTTACTGCTAGATATAAAGATATTTCTTCTGTGTAGTACAGCTGGAACATGAAAGGTTATTAACGTAAGTTGTGCACAGATACATACAAATCAGATATTCTCTGATTACCTGTAATGATGGCATAATTTGGCCTTGATGCTGCTATTATGTTTAATGTATCTCTCTTGGAGATCAGTATCACTGATCTTAAGAAAGTATCAATTAGAAGGTCTCTTGTAATTGCTATGTGTGAAAACAGGAAAAGGTAATTTCATGTCTGATTCTGTGATGCTCAGTTTAAGCTGCAGGAAGTGCAAGCCTGATCATAACTTCAGTTCTGCATTAGTTTGCACTCTCGAGGCAGTGCTGCCTGATTGAGAGCTCTCTCTAGATGTGCTTTGCCAGCTGACCACTTAACAGAATGCTTGGCAGGGTGAAGGTTTTTCTCTGCCTGATTGTATACAGCCAGCTGTAATGCCTTGACAGTAGTATAAGCTTTAATGTTGAATCAGTGCATAATAACTGAAGAAAGCTACTTGAACAATTAAGAGGAAGCAGATGGCCTGTGGGAATTTTTATCAAACAGAGGAGGAATGTCAATTAGCCTACCCCTACTGCAGGCTACTACTGAATTAAAACAAAGCTCAGTCTTAGCTTTAAGCTAAGATTGTTTCAATCGCTGCTTTAATCCCAGATCGGAGCTTTCCGGGCAGTATAAAGCAAAGGTAACCACCAGTGTAAGAGACTAGTCGTTTCTTTCTATTTATTTTTTTTTTGGCAGTGAGAATGCATATGTGATTATTCTGATATGCTCTTAGTATGTTTTGTAAAATAGTTCTGTCTCTTCCTTCTGAACCAACTAGCATGCTTGTTTCTGTAATTATCAGTTGCACTTATCCATATGCCATAGTGTGACATAAAAGCTACATTTTGAGTACTGTATTCTGCCAATTTTTTAAGAGTAATTTCTGAAAATGAGTCAGCAATTGGAATTTTTCCTCAATATACCTGATTTTTTTTTATTTTCCCCCTAGGCAAAACCAAAGCTCATAGAACCAATAGACTATGAAAATGTCATCGTGCAGAGGAAAACACAGATTTTGAATGATGCTTTACGTGAGATGCTACTGTTCCCTTATGATGACTTTCAGGTAATTTAATCCCCTCCCCTCTCCCCCCCAGCACCTCCCCCCCCCCTTTTTTCTTTTCTGTGTGTGTGGCTTGTTTGTTTTTGTTGTAAAAGATTTTTAGCAGTAGCAATCATGAGATGATAACTTCCCATTTCTTTGTTTCTTAACTGTCTTTAACTACAAACCACCATCCCCCTACTCTTTGTCATGAGTCCCTTTACACTGCTCAGTTTATTCTATTGGGTTACATAGAAAGAAATAGGACAATTTCTTCATCTGTCCAGATTATGAGGTCTGTCTCTGCAACTCAGCAGTCTTACTGCATTTTGAAATAGGCAATCAGTCATTTTTAGACATTCCCGCCTCTTCCTGACCTAGGAAATAGTGTTAAGTTTGCTGAAAAAAAAAAAAACAAAACAAAAGCATCTGCTTTTTGTCATGCATTAATTCCTAAATTGATTTTCTCCCCATTATTAACAGTGAAGGGCATGAACCTTTTCAAATCAAAGCTGTTACTCTCAGCCACATGTTATCAGCCAAAATTGAGTTTTGGCAAAATACCCATTGCGTAACAGGGCTTTGACTTGATTAAGCCAGACTTCTTCAAAATTTGTTATCGTCTTGATGTATTTCTGTAAAATATACGTGTTTATCTAAATAAATAGTTTATTTAAGTACAGGTGGTTTTGAATCTTGTCATAGATCCAGTTAGAACAACGACCAAACATTTTACAGACTGGAGTTGCTGTAAATAGTGAGGAAAGTCTCTCGTACACATGCCCATACCTGCAGTCAGAGTATCTATATTTGAAAAGTATGCAGCCATCTGAGCTGCCTATAAATTAACTACTTCTGGGTACTGTATCATAGTTGAATACCTTAGAATTATTCTTTAGAAACCTACCTGAAAACTGATTATTTAGCCAAATAGTTGAAGCTAAGTTTATGTTTATAATGGGAAAAGTTGGTGATGAGTTGGTGTATTTCTACAGAAGGACATATAAAGTCCCATAAAAGTCATATGTTGAGTTTTTCATTAATTCCGTTTGTTCTATTAAGGTATTTACCTGAGTGCACCTGGACTCTGTTTTTAATACAGACTGTGTAGTTCATTTTCACTCATTCTTACAGGAATAACTACTAGTAGCCTTCCCACTCTGAGCTAGAATTTTTGGTTTTGCAAGCTGCAGATATTTAGAGAGTAGTTTAGGCTTCATGTGTTCTCAGCCACATGTGAAAGTGTGAAGGACTGCAAGTAAGACTCCTTATGAAAGGAAGTTGTACTGCCTATGAACATTATGTAATTATAATAGTGTTCAAATACTAGATCACTCATGATGATACCCTACACCAAGGTGTTGGCTTGGGCCTGAAGAGCTATCCCACCCAGATCCCCTTCTACAGTGTCACTCTTCAGTATCACAGATCAAGAGGTATCAAGGATACTTCTGCCAAGTATACTTCTCACCTAATTGACTGGTTCACTTACTGGGGGTCCTTCTGGTGAATAGCTCTGAGTTACCAATGGGGAAGAAACAATGGAGAAGAAGAAAACCTATCAAGAATATCCCCAGGCATTTTGTTTGAGCAGTCTGGGGGATGCCTCTTCTGCAACTCTTAAACTCATGCCTATATGAATGAAGGTAGTCCATAGTTATCAGTCTGCTCCTTTAAAGGGAATAACTGAATTATGTTTATAAATTGTAATGCCTTTTGTCATCCTTTGTTTGGATTCCATGGTCAGATTTACATCGTGGCTGTCATTAAAGTATGTATTACATCAGAGGACTTCCTTCAGGTAACCATAATTTTGGAGTAGTCAGATTTCCCGTTTCTTTATCCCTTATCACTGTAAGACCTGAACACACTTTCTGGTTTTCTCCTATATAGTGAGCTAGAGCATTTACAACTACCTGTATATGAGCTTTGAACAGACTATAGGTGGAAAGTCCTGCCATTGTGTAAAAACCTATTCAAGCCATTTTCTCTTATTCAGTTTTTATTTTCACAGTGTTTTTTTAAGTTAAATTCGTTGCCATCTCAAAAACCCTTGCCTAAAAGGGAAGCCAAGCCTTGTTAATTTATGGTCTCAGCAGTTCTGGGGTAATGGTACTTAATGACCTTAAAGGTCTTTTCCAATCTAGTTGATTCTATGATTCTATGAAGACATTAAGAGTAAGGCTATGAAGTTGCTAAGCCACTGTCCATCCTATTTGAAAAATCATGGCAGTCAGATGAAGCTCCTGAGACTGGAAAAAGGGAAATATAACCCCCATTTTCAAGAAGGGGAAAATGGATGACCCGGGGAACTACAGAGCAGTCAGTCTCACCTCTGTGCCTGACAGAATCTTGGAGCAGATTCTCCTGGAAGGCATGCTAAGGCACATGAAAAACAACAAGGTGCTTGGTGACAGCCAGCATGGCTTCACTAAGAGGAAGTCCTTCCTGACCTATTTGGTAGCTTTCTATGATGGGGCTACGGAACTGATGGACAGGGGTAGAGCTGTTGATGTCATCTGCCTGGACTTGTGCAAAGCGTTCGACACTGTCCCACACGACATCCTTGTCTCTAAATTGGAGAGACATCAATTTGATGGATCGACCACTCGGTGGATAAAGAACTGGCTGGATGTCCACATGCAAAGAGTTGTGGTCAATGGCTCTGTGTCCAGTTGGAGACTGGTAACGAGTGGTGTCCCTCAGGGATCTGTTTGGGTCTGATATTGTTCAACATCTTCGTTGCTGACATGGACAGTGGGATTGAGTGCGCCCTCAGCAAGTTTGCCGATGACACCAAGCTGTGTGGTGTCACACAAATTTGCTGATGACACCAAGCTGTGTGGCAAAAACTTGCCAGGTAAACCCAATGCAGTCTTGATAGAACTGAAGGTTGATTTTGTTGATTCACACTTCGCAGCATTGACTTCTGTATAAACTGTGACCTGGAAAAAAGACCCACAATAGCAACACATGTATACATTTATTCTAAATGCTTAAGTACACATTGTGCTAGGACTTCCCACTACAAAATATGTGGCTGTCTCTAGGCAGTTCTTTAGTGTCACCTACAAGCGTGTTTGCCTTAACAAGATCCCTGCCCATCTTGCTGTTACTTTGTTCTAAAGCATGGGGGAGGGGGAGTAACACGACTCAGCAAATTGCATGCCAGATTTTAACATTGGTGAAATACATTATTTTCTAACCTCAGAAACAGCCATTTGCTAAAACTATCAAGAATTTGAAAACAACTTCTAACCTGAGATAAGTAAAATGGGAAATTTAATTTCAAACAAGTTACGCATTCCCAGAATTTAAGTAATGCTAGGTCTCACTAGCAAACACAGCTTTGTGACAGAAAGACTGGAAATCCTAAACTGTCTCCATTACAGTCTGCACTGGTTGTGGACAGATTCGCTTTCCCTATTCCATCAGGTTTTGATTAGCAAGTACTCCTTGGCTGTGAGACTTGGTGAAATGTCCTTTCTGCTGTGACTTTCTTTGAAGTTTCAGCGCTTAGAGCTACAATCCTAAATACCTGGAATTTGCTCAGGAAGTAGTATAAATAAAAGAATCTGTAAATTGTATGCCTTAGTAGTGCATGTGAATCCTGGCTAGTGTTTAAAGCAGTCTTTCATAGGTTGACAGCACAGTAATTTAAAGCTTGGGGAGTTTTGCATTTAATCTTCTTTGAGAGCATGAGACAGTTTGTAGTTCCCGATGCTTCTGTAAATCACATGGTAGCTCAAATCCAGAGAGTTGAAACAGTTCAACCAGTGTAGCTGTGAAGAAAGTTTGTAGAGAAGACAATCCTTCCTGATTTTTCTCTTGGAATATGATGTAGAAATTTAAAGTAGCCCAGGGCTTGCTTCAGCACTGGTCTGAGAAGCAGAATTTCATGGTCAAAGAGAGATTTCCTGCTCTGTGGTAGCCTTTTGATGCCTCCCTGAACTCTGGCGTAAGATAGGAGTAAATTCTGACTTGATGGGCTGAAGCGTATACTTCAGTGATCTAGGCCTTCTTAGGAAATCATCAGTTTAATAGTGCAAGTCCTGTATTTTTGTTGCTGGCTGAGATCTGCAGGTGAAATACTCTTCTTATTATGGTGAGGGTTTGTTACTTTTCTTGAGTAATAGCTTTTATATGTAGTAATAACACTACCTTAATGCCTGTCTTCAAAATATTTGAGTTATGTTGTCAGGGTGGAATTATTTTGCCAGTGTTTTCTTGCCCGTGTTAATAAAACAGAGGAAAACACTTTTCTATGGCATCTCTTTCTTACTGATTCCAATCTTGCCCTTGGTGTGAAAAAACATGTTGCTGGCCTTTGGGTGAAAGCAAATCCTCATTAGTTCTGAAATAACGTATCACAGGATGTTTTCTGCTGAGCTTCTGTCTCAGTTATAGTGATATAACTGATGTTATAATGTGTCGTATTTCCTTTAATTGCAAGTTTCATTAGTTGTTTTTGTTGTTTTTCAGACAGCATTATTGAAGCGGCAGAGTCGATATGTTCGTTCAACAGTTCCTGAAAATGCAGAGAAGGAAGCTCAAAGCTTATTTGTAACTGAGGTAACATTGGAATTGTACTTGGCTCTGTGTAATAACAATATTGTACCTGAATTGTTTTTCTTCTACTTCACTTACCATTTAAGACACAGGGGAAAAACCCCTGAAAAATAATTAAATATTTATTGCTATTTACTTGTCAGTGACTTAAAGGGAAAATTCCTTGGAAAACCTAGTGTTTTTTCTATTGGTGGCTGGAAACGAAGTATTGCAGGATAGCTGTGAAGAATTTTGTTTATGTAGTTGGCTTTTGCAGATTCTTCTCCCCCACCTTCTTTATGCTTTTGGCTTTTCCAGATGAACGTGTGATTTCCATACATAATACTGGGAGCAATAGTGAATCTGGAATGAATCATTGTGATTTGTTTTTCCTGATAAAGTGTTTCACCTCAGTTCTTTATTTGTAATAATCTTACATGGTTTGCTGGAACAGAGGTATTCTTAACTGTAACACTTATAGAGGCCAAAATTCATTTTGACTGCTCAATCTGTATAATATATGTAGAAGAAACTTCTTCAAATCTGAAGTTTCTCACAACTACTGTCTTGTGTTGGCATTCTCTTGGTTCTGACTGTGATGTGTTAAAATTTTTGTCTTTTTTATATTATCTACTGGTTTTCTACTGACGTGCTTTAAGCTGATATCTTAAGATCTAAACCAAGTAAATGTCTTGTATGTCTTGTAATTCCAAGAAGACTGAAGGAGCTCCAAATAGCTGAATATACCTCAAACCTCAGAGTGATTTATCCACAATGATACATATCCTTAATACCTGACCTAAACAATTCTAAGATAAATATGAAGCAGGTAAACAAGGAGGGAGGAGTGTTGTTGGTAATTCATACAGTTTAATGAGTTTCTGTAGAAACAATAGCTTGGCAAATACTGATTTTCGTATTTTGAAATATAAAGAAAATATTTTGAATTAGTAGATATCATGTAACATATAAAATTTTGTATTATATGGTTTCTGGCAGCAGACGTTGTCAGTTTTATCTTACTTCAGTCAAAGCCAAGACAAATCAGTACTTTTATGTTGTAGCAATAAGGGTGGAGTAAAATGGTATTTCCTGTGATCTGGACCAGAGCATAATGACATAATTGCTTTTCAACAGCTGCAACCATGCAGTGTAAATTTAAATATTAATTTAATTGCACTAGAGGTATCAATATAAGGAAAAGATCTTTTTAGTTTCTGTGTAGCAGTACACATGAAATGGGGTATTTTATTTTCATAAGGTATCTGTATGTCATTGCTGACTTTCTAAAGGTTCAGTCATGTTTTCAGCTGCAGCGAAATGCTACTTCAACTTTTCAGACAAATGAAGATGGTTAATCCAGATGATGAGTTTATTCACCATTTTCTGGTTTTGTAATATACACATCTAGAAGATGTTAACATCCTACTGAAATATAACACTTGTTGCAAAAAGCTGTATTGCGCTAGAGTATTGCAAAAGAAGTACACAGAAGTTTCAGAGATCGACATTTAACCATTGTAGCTCATAAAAAGCCATATCTGAAGAGGTTTTTGTGTGTGTGTGTAGGGAATGCTGTTAATTCTCTTCCAAATAATATTGGTATTTGGTTTTCATTAAAACAGTGCATTAAAACCTACAATTCGGACTGGCATGTTGTTAACTATAGATACGAAGATTACTCAGGAGAGTTTCGACAGCTTCCAAAGTAAGTTATTTAGTGGTATAATAAAAGATTCTGCATTTGTGAAGGAACTTTAACTGTGTTTAATATAAATGTGTTTACAACAGAAGTGTATGAATACATGTAATATGTATGTTAAAGTATGTTATACCAGTGTTTAGTAGTCTGTAGAGATGATAAAGATTTTTTTTGGATAGAATTAATATGAATGAACTTTAGAGTGTAAGATCTTGTTAAACCATTTTCTGGAAAGATACTGTAATAATAAGTACTGCCTTATTAATAGACAGGTCAAACCAAGAAATTGTATGGTTGACAATGTGAAATGTAAACATGAAAACTAAAACAGGCTAATGTTTACATGAAACTAAAATGGTGATATCCTGTTTTTGTAGCTTCAAAGGCAGCTTTTGGAACTCCTTCTAGGAGGTTAGGTAATGGAACCTAACTGAGATGGTCAGAGCAAGTGTATGAACTCGTGCAGATTTTCACAGGATGATTCAAAGCAAAACCTAATCTACATCTTTTGCAGACTTTCTAAGCCATCTGCTAGAGAAATCTTTTCCAACATTTTAAAAATTTCATAGTGACATTATAGAGATTGGAGCCTTAACTTGAAATATCTGCGAGCAGTTGTATACTCTGAATCCCACAACTCTTGAATATCTGTATCTTCCCTACCTCTTCTCCTGCCTCTGTCAGTTAAGAAATAGCTTTCTTTCCCCATGAAAAATGCCGATATACTCACAGGTTTTGTAAAAGTCAGTACAAGGTTTTTATTACCAGAACAGAAATCAAGATAGTCAGTAGAAATTTAAGTAAACACATTGTTTTAAAAAGAGACAATGGTTCCAGGTATGAATTGTTGCTCCTAAGATACTAGGAGTGCAGTAAATGAGAAGGTAATAGGTTCTCTTCAGATACACAGGACAGTGAGAAGCAGAATAATAGAAAGACTCTGGGCAAATGTGCAAATTAGGTATATTGCTGGCAAAGAAATGCATTTCATGAAAAATACATGCTTTTACTCAGTTATTTGTGTGCTTTTTCCCCTTCAATTAAGATAACAAGTTCTTTTTTTTCATAGCTGTAAGGTATTTAACATCACAAAATTTCTAGTATTTTAGAAGCTTTTTCTTTCCTAGTAAAGGGACAAAATCGGAGAAGCTTCCAGTTCATTTATATGAAGTGGATGAAGAAGCAGATAAAGATGAGGTGAGATAACAGTAATTCCTTACTTTCTATTGCTTTCAGTAAAGAATGTTGTGTAAGGAGAGGTTACAAATTGGGATGAGTTTTGATATCAGTAAGTGAAAACAGAGATTAGCTTGAACAGCAAATACGGTTATTTTACTTCTCTCCTTTCTCCTTGTATTCTTGAGATCTGTCACGTGAGTAGAACAAGTTTTGGCAGATGGTGAAATTGAAGTTTTAGTACTTGATAAAAAATAGCTTTCATAAAATCTGTCATGTTTTACACTGCTTCTGTGTAGACGGGCATATAGATAGAAATGTTTCATGCAGTTTAATCACGAAGATGAGTAAAATCTTAGGTCAGTCTGTTCCAGCATGACAGTACACACACTTAAGCATATGTGACAATAGGATACAGTCACAAATTAGCTTGTCACAAATTTGAGTATAGGGTAAGAGATCCATCATGGAAACAAAAGGTAAAGTAATTGAATAAAACTCTAGGGTATTTTCTTTTTTGTCACTGGCTTAGGGAGACCAGAAATCATAGCCTCAAGCAATTTTCAAGTATGTTTCCAGTGTCAAAGACCTTTTTCAGTAACTGCTTCTGTTATTTTTGTGATTTAATTAATTTTTATCACACCCTGTTTCAAAACAGTGTTTGAATGCCAGTGTTTTCTTTTCTTATGAGTACTTGAACTCTTGCATCACAGAAAAGAATTAAAACAAAAAGCAACTGTTATTTTTTTTGTGGTTTTCACCTTTTGACAAGTTACTTTGCTTCTGAAGCACTGCTGCATATGAAATAGAAGTTTGTTACAAGTTTTTCTGGATTAAATGTGAAAAAGTAGTTTAGGGAGTGCATCTGAGTAGGTAGATTCCTGAACAGATAGTCTTAGGATACTGTTTCTTCAGCACTGTTATTAAACTGCACTGTGATATTCAGACAAATAATTTCATGCATCTGTATCCGCATCTTCCTATTTGCAAGATGGGAATAATTATGATTTCTATTATGCTGAAATTAAAAAGACTTGTCATTACGTAGTGTGACAACAATGTTTTAGAAAGCAGTTAAGCATCAGAAAAGAAGGTGATATGATAGACTAGGATTGGTCTAGGAAAAAGGCTTAAGGGTAGAGTTAGTTAAACACTGAAAAACTGTAGCTTGCCTGTTACCAGGTGCTGTGTGTTTTACTAGGAAGTATAAGTGGAGAGGACTTCCTGTTTCCTTCTACCCAGTTTCCTGTTAGAGTAGGCAGGACTGTGTTATCTTTTAGAGGTACAGTCACTGGAGAAGAGGTTTGCTGCTCTTTGAGGAACTTAAAATATAAATACAAGAGAAAAGCATATTAGGAAAAAAAGAAAGCTTATTGGGAATAGGGAACATACATACCACATAAATCCTTTCCTCAAGGGAAGCATTAATGCAAGAGGTTTTTCTTTCAAACATCAACATTTTTGTATGCCAAAAAGCATACATGCAAATCTTACACTAAAAGTTGTTTGGTCTTCATTTTGTTTAGCTTTTGTTTGTGATCGGGTTTTTTCTTTCTTTGGGTTTTTTTTGTTTTGTTTGCTTGTTTTTGTAAGAAAGCTGGTTTGTTAAGAGAATGATATAAAACAAAAGGCTACGAGTGATTAAAAATTGAAGGAAAACCAGATAACGATTAGTTTAATCTTGTATTGTTAAAAATGAGAGAATTACCTTTCCAAACCTAATCAGGCCATCAGGTTGTTGTTTGGAAATGGAATTTTTAACTCAGCCTGGTGTATGTGATCAAGATATGGAATTGTTTTTGTTGAAACAGTCGCTGTTGAAGTAAATTTTGGAGCTGAGTTTGTGGGAAAGATCATTAAAAAAAGTGAAGCACAGTGTGCAGCAGTAAAAATAAAAGTGAGGAAATTAACTTAGCAGTTGGAAACAGGAAATATGTTTTCAATGTAAAATTTGTGTGTTAACAACTGGGTTCTGGGTTCCTTTGTATTAACAGATGGTCAGCTGGAAATGTTCAGTAGTTTTTTGGCTCTGTAGGCAGGAATTCTGCCTGAGAGAAAGAAACGGTGTAACTAGAGACACTCAAATGGCAAGCAGGTTTTTTGTTAGAAAACCGCATGCAGCTCAACATAGTTGGGAAACAGTGCACTTCCAGGATGTGGGGTTGGGTAAAAGAGCCTTAATAGAGCTAAATCTTGTTAACACAGGTAATGAAGGAATTCTTGTCAGGTGATCCTATGTATGGTTTGTGAAACTACAGAAAAGCATTGGTTGTTTCATGCCATGTTTTGATGATAACTCGTCATCTACTCATCATCTTCCGCTCCTAAAGGTGGTTTTAAGCCATCTTTTCCTTGGGGATAACTCCCACCAGCAGAGTTGGAGAATTATAGTTGGAAATCCAGTGTGTTAAGTTGCTGTCTATGTATACTGTATAAGGAAAAATGTTGTCTAGTTAATAGAGCAGGGATGGGGGCTAATGACTTGAAAATGTGAAGCAAGTAGAGTGTATGGTTTGGACAGCAAGACTCACTGGGGCATGTGAAAATTTACTGTTTCTGTGCTTGTGCTTCTGGGGCATTATGTCAGATTCTCTGATAGTTGGTGACCATGTCATCCTTACTGGGCCTAACTTCCACAGTATCAAGCTGACTAGAATTTTGTAGGGAACAGATTGTTGCAGCTTTGGCCTTCTGTTTGCAGTTTATGGAAGTTCACATGTGCATATGAATATGCAAGCTAGACAGACTAAATAGGCTGTAGATAAACTAACTAGTAACATTTTACAGGATGTTCCTTGAATTAGTTCCAGAAATTTATTCATATTATTGCAAAATTTGGTTTTAATGTTCAGTTGTTGAACTAATGACTCTGTCCGTCACCATGTAATCATTTTTTGTTGTATGTTCTCTTAATAGCTGAGAAAAGGAGTTATAAAAAGTAGTTGAGGCACTTGAAGAAGTTTTTTGGTTTTGTCTTCAACTAGATACTCAGCTAATTTTGAATGTTTGGATAATAATTCATCAGGAATATTTCTACTCTAGATGGTTGAAAATCTTCCCACATGTTTAATTCATTAGGGGTGTTTTTTGTGTCAAAATGGGTTACATCAGCGAAAACAATGGTAAAGGCAGTTTGGTGCTATTCTAAAAGATTACTTGAAATGAGGACTTAATACTTATTCTGTGGCACTTACAAGTCTGACATTTTGTTTGGTTTTGATAGTAGAGTACTGCTTTTTGGTAGATGTTAACATCCTGTGGGTATTGATACAGGTACTGAGTTCCACCAGCTGGCATATGGAAGTGGTATGCCGGCAGTGTCAGTGGGTGTGATGCGTGATGCATGCATTGGATCTGCTGTTTGTGAACTTGCCATTACTGCCAAGTTTGGTCTTGCTCTCTATAGAAAGTTTCTGATTCTGAGCTCCAATTGAAAAATTCAAGGCTTAGTTCTCTGTAACTTCCTAAATAATGTTGTTGAAATACTGCATATAAAGCAAAATGGTTTGAGAAATCTCAATTGAAGTTTTGGATAAGCATGAGTTTACATTGTTCTTTTTGGTAATAGAAATTGGTAAAAAGTACTGGAAGATTAGAATATATGAAAAACTTAAAAAGTAAATGTAATAAACGTTTTGAGTTTTTCCACTTTCTGCTGTTTCAGTGGGATTTATCTTGACTAATATTCAGCTGTCTAGAAAGTGGATCATTCTGCTAGCCATAGAGAAAACCTATATAAGTGGCCAGGTTACCCATTAAAGGTTAGCAGTCTCATCCCTGATTTTAAAATAAAATAAATCAGAATTGCAAAGCTATAGAATTTTAGCAGGGATAATAGTGCATTATAGTCACTACATTATGAGCATAGCTATTCTGTCTTTTAAAAATGACTTCTGAAAATTTTGATAAATACAGCAGTTTCACACTGTGATGCAAAACTACTCTTCTACCTTCCACCCCATCTCCCTTTTTTTTTATCTGCAGGATGCAGCATCTCTTGGGTCTCAAAAGGGTGGAATAACAAAACAAGGATGGCTGTACAAAGGCAACATGAATAGTGCAATCAGTGTGACAATGAGAGTAAGTTTAAGCATGTCTTACGTGTGATAAAAACTGACCATTTTACCATGCCGCTGTGCCTTTGTGAAGTAAATTTTATGTGGATTACTTCTATAAAAAATAATAGTGTGGGATGAGAGAGGGAAGCTTGTATGTAATTTATATTTCTGAGATCTTAGTTTTCTTTTATTCTACTTAAATCAACAAAAGAAAATGTATCTGGTGGGAGAAGTCCAGTGTTTTAAAGATTTTTTTTTTTTTAACCTGGACCCTCTTTTGTTATTAGTTGAAATAACTTGCCCAGGGAAGTTGTGAATGCTCTGTCCCTGGCAGTGTTCAAGGCCAGGTTGGACAGAGCCTTGGGTGGCATGGTTTAGTGGGAGGTGTCCCTGCCCATGGCAGGGGGGTTGGAACTAGATGATCTTAAGGTCCTTTCCAGCCCTAACTATTCTGATTCTATGAAAAGGGACTATGTAATACAAGGTTTTATTTGTATTGCTTCTTTACTTAGAAACAAACAAGTTATTTTCATGGTTATCTCAACAAATATCTAATATTGTAGAGTCAGTTTTCAGTGGGTCAAAAATTCATTCAGTACAATGTTGCTGCGGGTTTTTAATTTAGTTTTTTCATTTGTTATAATTAATGATTTCTGATTTATTTTCTGAGAATACTGAATAGACTATGTGTAAATAAAAGCTTTTTTCTAAAACCTATTATGTAAATAGCACTTAAGGGTTTTGTAATGTGAAGCTGATTAATGCCAGTGTTGTAATTGTTTTTCTTTCCTCCTTTCTTTTCACAAGTCATTTAAAAGAAGATTTTTCCACTTAATCCAGCTTGGTGATGGATCCTATAACCTCAATTTCTACAAAGATGAAAAAATATCAAAAGAACCTAAAGGATCAATATTTCTAGACTCATGCATGGGAGTGGTTCAGGTAATTATAATTTTTCTGCCTGTTCTCTGGTTAATTCTGGTTTTGATAGAAAAGGATTTTTTTTTAAAAGACAGGTAACTTGTGTCAGATGTAGGTAAGTATCTACTCTGCAGAGGAACAATTAGACACTGCATTTTGCAGAAACAGTGAATGAATCTTTAAAGGGCAGGAGGCCGAGTTTTAAAAGTCTTTCTGAAAAGGAGAGAAATTACTGATTGATTTCAAGAATTTATCAAAAATATCAAACGAAGTATTAAGGCGAACACACACAAATCCCCGATCTTAAATCAGGACAATTAACAACAGCATAAAATTAAAATTTGTTTCTGTTACATTTTGTACTTACATGAGCTGTAAGATGTTTTTGCATAGCTTCTTGTGTGGGATTTTTGTTGTGGGAATTGTATCAAATTCAGTCACCCTTCCAGATGCTTTCATTTGACCTTTATAACACTGCTTTTATGTGCTTTTCTTTATTTTAAAAAGTTGAGGGCTTTGGTGAAATGTTTGTCAGTAGCAAGTGCCGAAGAAAAGATTATTTTTCTTTCCTTGTGATTCTGTTACGTATTTACAGTACAGCATGTAACTCTTCTGTTGGGCATAGTATACCTGGAAAAAACACCTGGGCTTTAGGGGTTTGTTAGCATGGGTACTTTAATGAAAATGTACTTCTTGTGTAATAGTGGGGGTTTTGTTTAGCATTAAATTGTTGGAAGATTTATGCAGAGAGATACAACAGCCTTACAGAGGATTATTTTTTTCCAAATATTGCAATGATGTTTTCGGATACACATTTAATAGGTACTTTGCATGGAAGGTCTTTAACTGTAATAAATGTAGTCATATTGCAAGTTCTATATGCAGATTTACGCAGATTGTTTTGCCTTAGGTGTACAATTCTGGCCAACTTTGATTTGTCTTTTTAGAACAAATCAGCAAAAAGTGTTGCAGACTTCATCTTGCACTTAAGATGTCTCTTTCCTTTTGTTCCTCAGCTTCCTCTGCTTTGGTGCCCCTCTCGCTGCTCATATGTACTGTCCATCTTCTGGCCCCTTTTGTTTCCCACTTAGATAGTGGGTTGTTTCTGGTTCTCAGCCTGTGGCTCTGTTACAGACCATTGTGGACAGACACTACACCATTAGTTTACATCATCAGAAAACACTGAGATTTTCAGAAGTTAGAAATGAAAGAGAGGCACTGGAAGAGAGCAAGCCCAGACACCAGTATCACAGGGCAGGCTACCCAGCTGGAAAGCAGTTGGCAGAAAAAGATGGGAAACTGGAAAATGTGCTTTTACCTTTCATACTTCCACTTGTTGCAGAGGTACAAATAACTTCAAAAGGTGAAATGTCAGAGAGAAAAAGTGTAATTATAATACACTTGTTCAAAATATCAAACTGTATATTTTTGCTAAGAGATCTGCAATACATGGACTACTTTGTGAGTAGGCAGTATATAAAGATCTTTCATTTTCCTACAGAACAATAAAGTCAGACGTTTCGCATTTGAGCTCAAGATGCAAGACAAGAGTAGTTACCTTTTAGCGGCAGATAGTGAACTTGAAATGGAAGAATGGATAAACACTCTGAACAAAATCCTCCAGCTTAACTTTGAGGCTGCAATGCAAGAAAAAAGAAATGGAGAGTCTCATGAAGGTAAGCAGGGTTTCTGTCAGTGCTCATAGTTATGTGACAACATTTACATGCATGCATTTGAAAAGAAAGGCTTCATTGCAGCTAAATGTTTTTGTTTTCTTTGGTCATAAAAATTACAGGCCTTTTCACTGTTTGAACTAATTAGGGTTTTGACCTTTTGGCATTAAAATAACACTGTTCTATATTGATTCCCATTGAATTAAGTCCAGAAGAGAACAAGACTGATCAGAAGTCTAGAAAAATAGAACTCACAACGAAAAATCAGGTCTGAAACAGTTCAAGGAAAAGAGAAAATTTACAAGGCACTTGCTTTGAAACATGTAACATGCTGCTCAAAATGGAATAATCTGTTATGTGATCACTGTAGGTAGAAGAATAAGAAATTGTGGTTGCAGTAAGGGGCTTTAAACTTAGATGTAACTCCCTTGACCACAAAATTTTCCCCAAAGTACTGAAATAGATTGTTTGAGTTTTGAGTCTTTTCTGTTGGAGCACTTTAAGAATGGGTATAGTAGCTATCTGTAATGTGATGTTAGTATAGTTTGGTGGCAAAAGGGTAGTCCAGTATTCCTCTTGTACATTTTTCCTCTTGACAGTGGATGGAGAGGGCAGCTGGTATGAAACCAAGTGTATCCAGAAGAACCTGAAAGATGTTATAGAAGGTTGTTCTGCTTATAAATAGCACGGTATACCAAAAGGGATCATTAGAGTTTAAAATGAGATATCACAGTCTTAGGCTAAGATTGCTGGAATTCAACAAGATGTTTGAAACAAAAGCAGACTGGAAAAAAGAGAAGCCTGTAGCTCTGTGAAAGACATTTTAGTCAGCAGTCCCCAGCTGACCTTAGAACCATAAGATGCTTATAGCTACCTGAATAGTTGCTTTGTAAGTCCAGTAAATCCAGGAGGGTAGAGCTGGGGACCTAAGGAACAGAGGGAACTTGTTTTGAAATCACTTGACAATGCATAGTGGAAAGAGTAATGTAAATTTGTGCATTGAGTATCCCCTTTCCCCAGACAGATATCAAAATTAATATTAAAGCTGTTTTTTAGGTAAGATTCAAAATAGCTGCTACTTTACCAATTTATGTAACTGGTCACTGCATCAGAGTTAAGTGATGGAGCTGTCTACAACCCGTTTATGTTAAGCATTGTCAATTTTTGAGGGGGTAGGGGTTAAAAAAAACTTAATCAGAAATACTTTTTGCTACAGAGTCTTGTGAGTAGTTTGGGGAGTTTATTATTTTTAATGTGTTTTTATTTCAGATGATGAACAAAGCAAACTGGAAAGCTCATCAAGTAGTTTTGATAACTACTATCCTGAAATTGCCAAGGTAATATATATTGTAAATACCAACTCAGGATATAAAGTACTAAACATAAGTTAAGACACATGAACTTTCAATAAAGGTAAGGTATTGGCTTCTAGCTACCAGTCAGTTTGTGGTGCTTTGAAAGCTTAGAAGCTCTTTTGTGTGTAGATGCGGTTATTGAGCTCCTTCATTTTCTGCTTTTAGAGGCAAACTAGCTACTGTCTTAAAGTTGCTTATATGAATCTTGACATGATGTTTAAAAGCAGCACGGTTTATATTTTATTAGTTTATTGTATTTTGCATCTTTTATATTGTTTTATTGCAGGCAGGTAAGTGCTAAAAGTATTTCTATAGAAATGTAGTTAATACTAAAGTCAGGTTTTATTGTCATAGTTAAAGTCCAGCAGAGTTTAATAGCATCTTAATAGAAATGATTCTATCTATTACAAAAGCTAACATATCAAAAGATCCAGTCAGAATAGATTGTCAGACTTTTAGCACCCAAATTGGTTGGCTGACTTAATTCCTTCTGTGACTGTTTTGTAATCAATTTAGCACATGTACACAAAAAGCTGTTATGTGATAATCTAACTTACAGTATTTGGAAATTAATTGGGATTGTGGTGCATGCAGTCAAGTTTTCCTTGTAAGTATGCTGTTTGATGCTTAAAGCTCTTCCATGAGGCTATGAAAATTTATTTCAGAAACAAATATAAAATTGGATGCTCTTATTGTATAGAATATTTTTCTTTCTTTATAGCCAGAGTTTTGCAATGTTTAGGTTCCACATGACTTCCAGAGGGGACTTTTATTTAGGGCTGCAGCACCTGCATACAGTTTTAGTACTACAACTGCTGCTTCCTGTTTCCGTAACCTTCTGGTCAAGAGGTTGTGGGTCAGCTCTTCAAGCTGGGTATTTTTCTAGCATGTTATTTTTCTCAGCTCTTTAAGCACTGGCTTTTTTAATTCCATGGTTAGAACCCATTTAAATTTCTGTTTCCTTCAAAATAACTTTTTTTGTTTTCCCGTTCTATTTCATCTTTACTAAACAGAATAATCTTTACTTTTCAAAATAATTTAATGTGCTTTTCTAGCCTTTTTTCCTTGTGAAGTACAGGGGAAAAATCTGACCATTTACATTAGTACACTGTGCCTTCACTGATTACTTTATATAAATGCCGGTTTTTATGAGGATTTTTTCATCCCGTGTTCTTTCTTGCACTGTCTTTTCAGCTGTGGTTTGGGTTTGGCTCTTTTTTTCCCAGTGGAAGACTTGCAAGTCATTGAGCCTTCTTTTAGAAGAGTTTATATCTGCTCTATTATTTTTCTTGGTTCTAGAAGGAGATTTTCACAATAGCTGACCTCATATCCGTATGAGGAGAGAGAAATTCCTTCAGGGGTGATTGTAGAGCACCTGACAATAGGGGAAAAAACAGTCTTCCTAGGAAAGGTTTAACCCTTGTGAGTACATCTCTAGGCCTTCATTTTTCTATCAACCAGTGTTAGTTTATAACATAAACTAAATACGATGGTATTGTGCTCTTCAGTGCACAGATGTGCACACATATATAGCTATCTGTCCGTCCTGCCTGCTTCATGTTTCTTATATCTCTAACTTATCTATAACTTAAGTACCAAGAGGGAACGCAGGAGGTTTGTTGGTTTGTTGTTTGTGTTTGTTTGGGTATTTTTTCAGTCTCAAGAGGAAAACAAACTAGACCTCTATCTTAAATAACTATGTGGCTGTCATGTAAGTGTGCTTAAATACCTCCTTAACCATTATGAGTCCAAGTATTCCTTGAGGTAGGAAAACGTGACTGTTTTTCAGATGAGGAAATGGAATTATAATCACTGCTGTGCTATAGACAGGGTTGATGACCACATACATTTTAAGTTCTTGACTTCTGACTGACTGCCCCTGCATATTCTTATCATCTCTTTAGCTCATAAACCACCATCTAAAACTATTCAAGATGCTTTAGCTGAAACAGTTTCTGTATTGTTCCTATGACAAGATCATCTTCCTCTTCAGTTCTTGCCAGTGAACATTCCCTTTCTAAAACATGCATGCAACCTTCGTGCCATCTTTAAACTTCTTCACGATTTAGTCTTGTATTTCTCAATCATACTGGCTGTTGAACAAGCAAAGTCTTGTCAATACTCTACTGATACCAAGTATCTGGGTCATGTCTTTCATAGCAACTCATGGTCTTTTCTCCTGTGTTAAAGATAACAAAGTAAAGTAAATGAAATCCATTAAGGCATCTGTACTCAAAATCACACCTCAGAAGTTTCTCCTTGTAATACATCCTTTAAGTCAAATAAAATACATTTTTTTTCTTTTAATAATATTATCAACCTAAAATAGAATTTTGAGCTGTTAAGAGTTGATTTTGGTTTGGTTTGTTTTTTTTTCTTTTTTTCTTGAGACAAAGTGGGAGCTTCTTTAGCCTCCAGATGTAGACAGTAGATCACTACCAGCCCATGGTCCATGATGAGAATTTTGGGTTGGTAACTTCTTTTAATATATACAGGCTGATCCAAAAATAGACAGCTGTCTGTAATGTAATACTTTGTATCCCTGTTTAGCCAGCTACTACTTTGGGAATGGCAACTCTCCTACCTGGGTAATTTTGATGCATGTATTATGTCTATTTGTCATGTTCTGTGACTTTAAAAATCATAGAATACTGTTTAAATCATACTTTTTGGGGTTTTTTTTGTTTGTTTTTTTTTTTTTTTTCAAAAGTAATGTGTGTGTAACATCAGTTTTCACATTTTTTTGTTCCGTTTTACTTTTGGTGTACTATTAATAGGTAGGTATCCACAGATCACAGGCAGGATCAGTGTACCTTCTACTCTGCTAGGTAACGTTTATATAGAGGGGTTTAACTTTTGGAAGTTTCAGGGGTTTCCATCTACCCACAGAAAAATGCTTCTTTGGCAGTAGAGTTCAAGAAGAGAAAAGGGAGAAAAAAAGAGAAAAAAGAAAATGAGCTATGATGGTGTTCCTTAATTTAGGTGTCCTGTTGTTTCCTGAGCAATCTCATGGTCTCAGGATAGCTCTGAGCATCAACCTACATTCATACTTCTTCTAAAGTAGTGTTATGAAAGTTACTATTTAAGGAGGCGAAGTGCTGTATGAGCTACACTGGAGTGTACTTCCCATAAGCTTGGAAGGTTACATGTTGCTGATGTAAGTTTTTGTGTTTCTAGGCCTGGAAATGCTTTTAGAGGAGAAGAGTCTTCTTTCACATTTTACTTGGACCCGATACAGCAATTTAATTTAAGGAGCTGAGTTAGGGAGAGAAGAATGCATGAATCAGAAACATGTAGAGCTTTGAACATCACAGAAAAAGGAATAAAATTGCAAGTTGCTTTGAAATAGTGTGATACTAAGGTTTGGTTTTTTTTTTCTAATTTTGAACAGAGTACCAGAGAAGCAGAAATCAAGTTGAAAAGTGAAAGCAGAGTTAAACTTTTTGCCTTGGATCCAGATGCACAGGTTAGAGTTTTTACAAGGAAGCATGTTATTTTATTTTATGTTGATCCTTTTGAGATAAAAACCCCTGACCTAAATTTTTCTTTTCTCTCTTTAAAGAAACTTGATTTTTCTGGTATTGAACCAGAAGTGAAGCCATTTGAAGAAAAATTTGGAAAAAAAATTCTTGTGAAGTGTAATGACTTATCTTTTAATTTGCAAAGCTGCGTTGCAGAAAATGAAGAAGGACCAACAACAAATGTAAATAATTCATCTAATTATTTTTTGTTAACATGATAATGAATGTCTTCATATTGTGTTGGCACTATTCTTAATGGCAGGAATTCCTTGCTATGATTGAGAAACTTACATTGTGGGCTTTTTTCTACTCCTTTATAATAAGAATAAGAATCTAAATCCAGTGAGGAGTAATTTGGCTACTAATCTTTACATTGTGTTGTAGAAGGTGGAATTTTTCTTTTACTATCTTTTTACATGCTGACAGTAGAGTGATGGACATGTGTACTCATCTTCCTTTCATGCACTTGTTACACATATGAATGTTAACTCATCTTCCCTTCATATACTTTTTACAGTAATGTCAGATGCCAGCAATGACGCTTGATTCTTCTTTTTAATGTGTAGGTAGAACCTTTCTTTGTCACATTATCATTATTTGATATTAAAAACAACCGGAAGATTTCAGCAGATTTCCATGTTGATTTGAACCACGCTTCAGTAAGGCACATGATACCCAATACATCTCAACAGATGGTGAATGGCAGTGGTGATAGCATACATGGAATTCAAGAGAATGAAACTGTATTACAATATCCAAAGCAGGTAAGAATGAGTAACCTAAAAAATTAGCAGGATTTTGGATCCAAGTAGAGAGTTCTCCTACATACTTTGTATGGCTTTCTGTTATGTGATGTAAAATGTGTGTGCGTTTTCCTTTTATTTTTCTCTCTTATTTCTAGGGAATATTCTCAGTCACATGTCCTCATACTGACATTTTCCTTGTGGCTAGAATAGAAAAAGTATTACAAGGAAGTATTGCACATTGTGCTGAACCATATATGAAAAGTTCAGATTCTTCAAAGGTATGTTACCTTCTGTGGTGTGTAAAAAGTGCTGGGGTGGGACAGGTTGATTTCACATCAGTAAATATCAACCAAAAGCGTAGTTCAGATAACTGGATGATTTGACTCGGTAAGTTGTATTATTACTAGTAATTTATCAATTGAAACATTATAGATAAAGTCTAACATATTATTGGGAAATATTTGTCTAACTTTTTATAATTGTGATGCAATTACAATTTTTTTAATGGGTTTAAACAAACTGATTTGACAAAAGAGTATTGGAATTCAAAGCTTGGAGAAGAGGTGACTGAGGGGTGACCTCATCAATGTTTACAAATATGTAAAGGGTGAGTGTCAGGATGATGGAGCTAGGTTTTTTTCAGTGATGTCCAGTGATAGGACAAGGGGCAATGGGTGTACACTGGAGCATAGGAGGTTCCATGTGAACATCAGGAAAAAATTCTTCACTGTGAGAGTGACAGAGCACTGGAACAGGTTGCCCAGGGGGGTTGTGGAGTCTCCTACGTTGGAGATATTCAGGGCCCGCCTGGACAAGTTCCTGTGTGATGTACTCTAGGTTACCCTGCTCTTGCAGGGGGGTTGGACCAGATGATCTTTTGAGGTCCCTTCCAACCCTTGGGATTCTGTGATTCTGTAATGTGAAAGTTGAGTTGAAAATTGTTGAACAATGAAACTTTTGATGTAGGTCACAAATTAACTGTATGTTTCTTAGTTAATTTGTCTTATTTACTGTATCATTGTTGCTGACTTCCTTTGTCTCACTTTTTGGTGACCACAGTTTACTGTGATGTTGTCTGCACTCTTGTGGGGTTTTTATCCTTCAGAATCATTGAGATCATTAAATCCCTATTTTAACGTTTAAAATGCTTGCAGATTTGGTGTAACTCCAGATCACTTTTGGAAATAAGCCACTGAAACATCCGAAGTTTGCAGGAGTCCAGGATGACATAACATTTGAATGTTTTCTGAAACATATCTAGAAAAAGCTTTGTCACTTGCTGCTTCTTGTTTGTAGCTGAAGAAAGTTTTAATGTGTTGACTTACAGTTGTGCTTAAATATGACCAGGATGGCAGGAGAAAATATTTTTGTAAGCGGTGTCAGCTACTATTAACATTCTTCCTGTTTTCAGCTAGTGAAAGCGAAGAAGGAATGGTTAACTTTCAGTCTCTGCAGAGGAACAGTGTTCTTTCCTACTGATTTAATGCTGGCTAAGATACACATAAAATAACTGTATTTTTCTCTTGGTCTTAATATAGATCAGACTACTGATTTGCTTTTCCAGGAATACTTGAGAATTTTTTTCAGTTATTGTTGGAAAACAGCAGCTTTGTATTTCAGGAGTCTGTTTTTGAAGTATATGCTGACTGTTCCTCAGTTAAAACAATCCTAAACTGAGTAACTGATTTTCGTGGTCTTAGGTCTGAGACACATGGGAAGGTTAAGTAAGCCCAAGTGTTCCCGAGTTTGACTCTGAGTGTTAGACTTCTGTCACTCTACACTACAGGAGTAGCCAACAGGAACATCTATGGCTATATTAACTTATGCTGTGCATTTCTGGTATTCATTTGTTTATAATTTTATACAGTTGAACACTTAGTTTGATTTTTTTTCCCCTCCTGCTCTTGTTCTTGGGGATTACAATGTCCTAAATTGAAACAACACAGTGGTGCACCTCTTTAGGCCTCCATGTGTGTCAGTACAATGAGCAAGTTCCAGTTCCCTAGAGAATTACAACTATGAACAATAAAAAAAAAAAAAACAATGAAAAACTGGAAGCAGCAAATTCTGTAGCCACAAGATCATTTGTTCTCCCCTTAAATATTGATTATGGTGAATTAGTGATCATTACTTGCCAAGGTTCTATGCTTCTGAGTGACATTTCCCCCTTTTTACAGAGAGTTGGTTCAAACAACACAATAAACAGCTCTTCGTAATCTCAACAGTATAGATCAGGGATAATATTCAGAATAAGATTCAGGGATAATATTCAGGTTTACCCCATGGGGCTTTTTTGACTCTGGCAAATAGTTTTGCTCTGTGTAGGCATATAAGAAAAGATGATTTCTGGAAAAGAGAAGGCCATTGCTCTGTCAGGAGGTTCTGCTTTAGATCAAGTGGTTCAGCTCTTGTGTTGAACGTCTCACACTAGTGGGTTTCTAGCTCTGTTACACATGTTAGTTCTGTGTAATGGAATTGTTTGTTCGCTTGGAAGGTAGCAAAACAAAAAAAATTAAAGTTTTAGTGAAAACAATGTTGCAATGTCCATACATGGAATTGTCCCTGTGATATTCATACAACTCGTCTGTGTGTACATATCATACAAGTATTGCAAAGTGTTTTACTGTTTACTCTGAAGGAATGTGTTCTGGTACATAGAGTGGGTGGTAAATAGGGAAGCAAGGGGGAAGGGGGCATTTTTATCTGGAGTCACAATTTTGTCTTTGATTTTTGCTCTTTTGTGTGGGATTTGTTTATAATATTTTTTCTTGCTTAATTAAATGTGTCATCAGGAGTGTTAAATGGGTTTGTGTTTTAAGCCATGAAATGCTGTCAAATCGGCAAGTCCTGCTTAACCTGACATGAATTGTTAACAGGTATTTTTGTTCCTTTAGCTCACATACTTAGGTTTGATCTTGTAAAGAAGATTTTTCCAGTTCACATCGGTGTCAACATGTGGGGCTTTCCTTGTGTACTAATGGTACAAAAAAGGTAGCTTTTAAAATGCGGCTATTTCTTATGTTCCTTGCAGGTTGCACAGAAAGTTTTGAAGAACGCTAAGCAGGCATGCCAGAGATTAGGTCAATATAGGATGCCTTTTGCCTGGGCAGCTAGGTAAGGACAGATGTTGCCAAGCTATATTTTTTCCTGACTTTTCTTTAACACTATTTTCTGCTTCTCATTTTTTGTAAAACTTCATGTGCTGTTTAAATTATTTCTTGTTTTATTTTACTTTTGACCAAAAATTTCTGACAATCAAATTTATACTTCAGCTTGGTAGTAGGGGATAAAAGTTATAAACATTAATTGTATTCTTATTCAAACAATTGAATATTGCCAACTGCTTTCTATTGTCAATAGTTTTTATTTTACTGTGAATCAAAGGGTTCACACTTGATTTGTTATACCAAGCTATTTATATGTTAAAACTCACCTTACAATGACAAGAGTAGTAAATGCCTAATATGAAGGGTGATGCAGTATGTTCTAATTTGTAGTAAAGAAATTTTCTGAAGTTAATTTCAACACTTTCAGCTGAAAGCAAGATTTTGACTTTCAGGACATTGTTTAAAGATGTCTCAGGAACCCTGGACAAAAATGCAAGATTTTCTCCTCTCTTCAGACAAGACAGTAATAAACTTTCAAATGAAGACATGCTGAAATTGTTAGCAGATTTCAGGAAGTAAGTCTAATTTCCCCACTTTAAAAACCAGAACCCTAACAAGTCACCTTTTTTGTTATGGTCTTGAACTGGAGCATCTGGTGTTTTGATAGATGTATTTGTATGTTTTTCATTTCAAATACAGAAGTTGTATAAATATTACCAAGACCTCCATACAAGTTCCGAATCTTTTCTTTGCAGTGTTTGGTGGCTATAAGCAGGACTGAAGTATTAAGCCATGTCTAACATGTAATAAGCATCATATCCTGAAGTAGCCCTATGTTAGGAGTTATGCTTGCACAACACAGTCTTCCAGTTCTCAAAGGAAAACAAGTGTGAACATCATATGTTCACTGACCTTGGACAGAAAACGCTAGCTCTCAGGGAAAGGGATTCCAGCCAGTATCCAGTCCACCTTTCTTGGGAGTGCATGTGGCTCAGGATGCTTAAATAACATTGGTCATTCTTTCTTACAAAGTATTCTTAAAGACTGCAACAGTTTGTGTTCAAGGCTTAAGAATCTCCTACTGACAGATGATCCTATTAACTAATAGTTTTAGTACCCTTTCTTATTAAGTAGGATCTTGACATGGTTTAAGTGCAGTCAGTAACCCACGGAGCCCGCTTGCTCACTCCCTCACTTTCTCCCCCCGGAGGGACGGGGAGGAGCAGCGGGATGGTCAGGTACAAGTCCACGGCCACATCTATCCTGCCCTGCTCCCAGAGTAACTAAAAACATCGGTGTTATCAGCACTGTTCCCAGGCTGAAAGTCAAAACCACAGTACTGCACCAGCTACTAAGAAGGAGAAAAAATGACTGCTACTGCTGAACCCAGGACAGTAATAAAATTATAGAGCAGTCTTTGCTGCTTTGCAAAAATATTTCCAATTCTGTTCTGGTACAGTTAGCTGGAGTTTTATTAATATGAATAATTGCTAATCGCAAAAAGCCTGGGCTATAGTTTATTTTATTCATGCTTACCAAATCTGATAGGAGATGAGGTTTGTAGCAGGCATTTTAATTCCATTTTAACAAGCTGGTTAAAGTTTCATTGGAGTTTACATAGCAGTGAAATAGCTGTCTACTGATACTCCTTGCCATAAACAGTATTATTGAAACTGAAACTAGTCTAGTAAATTAGCTTGCAACATCACTTTACTTTCTGAATTAAGGAAATGCTTTTGGTTATTTCAGCATCCTGCTTGTGGAATCATGTAGAGTATGTCACAGGAATTTTATTAGTATATTGTAATGTCTAAGGCTTAGCTATTGAAATTAGAATCTAAACTCCAATCAGAAAAAGTTGTTTGCTTCACAGCATGAGATTGCATTTTGGGAAAATACTGTGTCCACTTCCTCTGTAATAATTTAAAAAAAATTATGCTTCTGACTATCATTACTAATAAAAGGTTCTGCGTGCATGTGTTAACATGGAAAATACGCCTACTTCAAATTATACTTCTGAATTAGCTTCATGATAACATCTAAGAAATGTCATTGAAGGGTAGTTAATAGTAAATGTTTTTCAGGGTGAGTTATTACTTTAGAAAAAGGCTGAGGTAGGGAAAAAAGTTACTGAGTAGAAGACACATTTTGTTAACTTTCTGCTTTCTCTCCCCTTCTGCTCATCTCCTAAGTTTACTCCATTACCATACAGGCTTAGCACTGGCCATTGAGATTTTAAAAAGCTTTACTTAGATGTCCTCTCTTTGCTGCAAATTATAATGAGTTATTATGTGCTAACATACTTATCTTTAACAAAGTTTTCCATTTTGATTTAAAGAAAAACATGATGCTTTTTCTTAACCTTTTCCACACTTGTTAACAAAGCCATCCCCTTTTTTTTTTTTTAATCATAATTTAAAGAAGAAAAGCTGTGAATCTAGGCAAAAAGCCAGACCAGATCAGTCATCCACCCCCAAACTACCTTTCCTCTCATATTCCTATTTCAGGATATTACTTTTGCTTCTGTTTCCTATTTCTGTTTTCTCTGGCATCTGATAGTTTTGCATTTGGCCTGACTGAATTTTTTTTTTCCTTCCTATAGACCTGAAAAGATGGCCAAACTTCCTGTTATTTTAGGAAATCTGGATGTTACAATTGATAATGTGTCACCAGATTTTCCAAGTGAGTATTAATAAACACTGTTAAATAAGACATTCCGGCTTTTTCTCTTCAGTTTTTTATTGGGTTTTTATGTATTTTCAGATTATGTTAACTCATCATACATTCCCATGAAACAGTTTGAAAGCAGTACCAAGACAATAATAACTTTTGAGATAGAGGAATTTGTTCCTTGTATACCTAAACATACTCAGCCTTTCACCATCTACAACAATCATCTTTATGTTTATCCAAAGTACTTGAAATATGACAGTCAAAAGTCCTTTGCAAAGGTGAGTAGAGGAAAACTATATGTTCTTGTTTCTCAGGCTTAGTTAAGATTGTTTATATTTCTGTGATGATCCAAACAATTAACTGTTTGGGGTTTTGTTTTTTAATACTGCTTTAGGCTAGAAATATTGCAATATGCATTGAGTTCAAGGATTCTGATGAAGAGGATTCTTTGCCCTTAAAGGTCAGCCTTTCGATTTTTGTGACTGATAAAATAGTGAACAGTTAACTAAGTAACACAGTAGTATTGGATTAATTTATCTAGTTTGGGATGGCAGCTTTCTTCCTCCTTTGCATTTGGCATATGAGTAACTTCTAGATAACTTGCTTAGCTTTGATATGACAGATTTCTAAAGAAGCCTCAGAGCATTTAATTTCCTTATATCAATGAAAATTCCAAAAATAAACTTGTTGCAAACAAGGGTGGCTTATGCCTACTCCACAGGAAGAATTCTTTAAAATTATATTTTAAAGCTTCAGATCAACTGCAGAGTCGAGCTCTGTGTTTGTTTATGAGCTACCACAGTGTAGAAGAGGTGCCTGGAAGAAGAGAAATAGAAAAATACATAGGAAATCTGAGGTGAAATCATAGTGTCAGCATTACTGCACAGCAGGCAATCCACAGATCATGTGAGCCCCTGTCTGTGCAAAGGAGCCAAGTGAAATATTTTTCCAATATCTGAAGGGGGCCTATAAGGATGCCATGGAGGGACTCTTCATCAGGAATTGTAGCAATAAGACAAGGGGTGATGGGTTCAAACTTAAGCAGGGGAATTCAGGTTGGATATAAGGAAGAAGTTCTTTACTTTGAGGGTGGTGAGGCACTGGAATGGGTTGCCCAGGGAAGCTGTGAATGCTCCATCCCTGGCGGTGTTCAAGGCCAGGTTCAACAGAGTCTTGTGTGACATGGTTTAGTGTGAGCTTTCCCTGCCCATGGCAGGGGGGGGTTCGAAATAGATGATCTTAAGGTCCTTTCCAACCCTAACTGTTCTATGATTCTATAAACAGAAGGTTAAAATATTTCAAATTCTAGATGAAGTAGATTCTAAGCTGAGAGTGGAAAATGTTCACAGGTTTTTTGTTTTTTTTTTTTTTTTGTTCTTTCTTTTTTTGATTATTAGTGTATCTATGGTAGGCCAGGTGGACCAGTGTTTACTAGAAGTGCATTTGCTGCTGTTCTGCATCACCATCAAAATCCAGAGTTTTATGATGAGGTAAGCTGCCTTTCTAAGGTAATGTTTAATGATTTAAGTATTATGTTAGTTTCAAAAATACAATAAAAAATTTGAAGATTGCAGAATTCTTGATCATGATTTCAGTTAAATCAGCTTCCCTTTTCACTGAAGTACGTTTGTAAGTTTTGTGTATATAATTCTTGATTTTGCTTCAGATAACACATACTCTGGAATTGCTTTTTAAGTGTGAAATCAGTAAAGCACGTCACTGCTCTTGCTAAAGAGTTCTACAAAGGTTGTGATTTCTTGCCTTTCAGATTAAAATAGAATTACCCACTCAGTTACATGAAAAGCACCATTTGTTGTTCACCTTTTACCATGTCAGCTGTGATAATTCAAGCAAAGGGAGTACAAAGAAGAAAGATGTTGTTGAAACACAAGGTGTGTACACTAATGGTTTACTTTCAGTTATTACTGGAGAGATTTTGAGGTATGATTATACAGTAACCTGTGATTTTTGTGATCCAAATAATGCTTTCTAATTACGTTATCCTGACTGATTTCATTAATTATTTATTTTAATTCAAATGTTTCAAATGTTTTAAAATGGTTATCAAATATATGTTTTTTTTTCAAGCATGGTGACAATTGATTTGCCTTTGTAATGATTTCTAATTGTTTGAGTTCAAATCATTTGACCTTTACAGTAATGTTTTCTGGCTTATGAATTACATATCAGAAGTAAGAGTTTTGTAAGGGTTTATGTCCAGATTCATAACACACTTTAAACTACTTGCCTTTCATGTTCTGTAGTCGGGTATTCTTGGCTCCCTCTAATAAAGGATGGAAGAGTGGTGACCAATGAGCAAAACATCCCAGTGTCGGCAAATCTTCCATCAGGATATCTTAATTATCAAGAAGTGGGGGTTGGAAAGGTATGTTATATAAAATTAATATTAAAAAAAAAAATAAAGCCATGGAGAGAAGGTTTGAATGTAATTCCCCAGTCTGATAAGATTGAAGTAATTTTCTAGTAGATTTTTTTTCTTTTATAGTTGAAATGGAGTTCTTTGTAAAACTGACATCTAATTTAAAGGAAACAATCAAACACAAGCAGAAATGGAGACAAAACATGATTAAATTCTGACTGTTACAAGAATTTGAATCAACCTATCTGAATATAGTTTTTCATTTAGATTTTTAAGTACTTCTGTTATTTAACTGATGTGCTTGGGAAATGTTTAATTTTTTCTAGTAATAATTAACTAGAAGTTACAGTAATTTTAGAATATATTAAGCTTTTTTTTCAGTTTATGAAGATTTGCAAATAATCTGAAGTCCTGTACTAAATTTTTTTTAGCATTTCATGCTGTCTCCTTTCAGTAAGTCCTTTATTCCTGAAAAAGTCTTATTCTCACATCTTGATTTTTGTGATCTTTCTATTCCACGAGTGAAATTTGTGGTTGCACTTTTCAAAGCAGAAAGCTTGCAAAGTTGTAGTAATAAAAACGATACCAAGGAGGATATAAAACATAAAATGTGATAGGCAATTTGACTAAGAGAATGAAATGCAGAGATGAAATTGACTCATTTTGGAGGAAGAGGCCTAAAATCAGCAGCAAGAGGTGCTGCTCTCCTCCTGTTCTACCACCATTTCTTTTTTAAAATCTGCTGTAAGCTTTCCAACCATTGTCTCCTTCACGTCTCATCTTTTCACATTGTAGGTGTATTCTTTATGCCTCTGCTGTTTGTCTCTGCTCATGCCCACGGGTAGAAGGTTAGGACCAATATGACTAGTTGTAGATCTAGCAGTAAAATCTCTCCCTAACTGGTCAGGAAAGACAGCTGAGTGTTCCCATTCTTAGTTCTTTGGATATGGGATGGGAAGGAAGCACTGGCTGCTACCTGTTGGTAACCTCTGTTAAGGTTTAAACTCAGTCAGTATCTGTGGAAATTCTTATTTTTTCTTCTCAGAAAACTAGTAGACTTCTCTCTAGTCAGAAGTTTCTTTGCAGTTGTAGGTGAAACATGAAATCTGTGACTTATAGAAAAGCAGTTTTGTTAGCCAGTGAGGAAACCTCTGTGGGACTTACAAAAAAACCCAAAACATTTTAAGCTTCATAAGTGCTTTTGATAATACTGCCTGCATAATTTTCCTTTTTTTATGACTTTATTCATTGCATACATTTCTTCAACCTGTTTAAGAAAAATATAAAAATTGTTGTTTATGATTAAACAAATTGTTTTATTCTAGTATACTGCTACATTATTTTACTTTTCTTCTGCACATGTGCATGCAGCATTCCGGTCCTGAAATCAAATGGGTAGATGGGGGCAAGCAACTTTTGAAAATATCCACGCATCTGGTGTCAACCGTGTATACACAGGTGAGTTACGAAACAAATTAAATTAGAGAAGGTTTTAGGAATAATGTATGTTTGTTATATGTATATAGAATATATGGGAAATTTCTTAAAGTCAGTATGTTGATCTCTTACTTCTTTGTCTCTTGGATACTCTGCATGGTATCTCTTACATCAGCTGTGAAAAGCAACAGATCTTACATGGAAGCTGTTAAAAATGTGAGCCTTTTTTCTAACACTATCATCCATTCCAGTCTGAATTTCACTGTTAGATGAGAGGTCATAGTTGTCTGGAAGCTATCTACTGGTATGTCTACAAAGCAATGAGTCCTGTTATAGCTACTTATAAAATATATATTATAATTGGTTGGGATAATTAATGTTAAGTATACTATTTTCTGCATGTCAGTTGGTTTGAAACAAATACAGGTGGTGTTTTGTATTCAGAAATCACTGAAAATTTATTATGTGCATTGAAAAAATAAACATTACATGTAGACTAACTTAGTCTTTGGAATAGTGAACTTCAGTTATTTTTGAAAATTTAATCTGTGGGCACCTATATGGATTTCTACATATAACTATTTTTAATGTGTTCTGCTTTGGCTTATGGATAGCAACGTTGGATATGGTTTAATTTGTTGTTCTTTTTGTCTTTGACAGGACCAGCACTTGCATAATTTTTTTCAGTACTGTCAGAAAACTGAGTCTGGAGCTCATGCACTAGGAACTGATCTTGTGAAGTATCTTAAGGTATAAAATGGCAATGAATAACAGATCATTTATTTATTTATACTTATGCAAAACCTTAGAGCTTCAGACATTTTCTTGATCTCATTAATGGAATAATCAGTATAAGAAAGAGCAAAAAGATACTTCCTAGCTTAGGTAAATTTACATTTGCAGTGGAAGAGGAAACCGTGAGGAAATGAGACAGCATTGGTCAGCCTTAGGAGTGATAATTTTGAAACACTGATGGCTTATTTTGTCAAAATAACCAAATTGAGTTGCACAGGGGAATAGCAAGGAATGATGACTCCTGATTTTCAAAAATGTTTCTTAGGAGGTCATAATTGTCATGTTTACAGTTTTCTTTCAGGATTAGGTCAATAGAGTGCATGGTTTCCATAGCAATTTTGTCTTAACCAAGTGGGCTATATTTTTAATGTGAAGCCCAAAATTCAGTCACCTTAAAATCTATGTAAGGTATCACAAGTAACTGTTTTTTTGAGCACAACAGGATTTATAGTTGTAATTGAATACCATCAGTTAATAAAACTGGACTGTCTATTCAGGACATTTAAGTAAGAGCTTGACTATTACATGTGGCACACTTCTAAACTGGACTTGCTTTGGGACCCAGGTTATGTCAGAACCATGGCTCTGAGTCTCCTTCCTTGCCCCGAGATTTCTGTGATCAACTTTGATACAAAGCAGGACACGTTACATTAGCAGCAGAATAATGAATAAGTCTGTTTGGAAATAGGGTGTTGGTTTTTTTATTATTACCATTTTTTACTCACAGACCTGTTTCTCCATCTTCTATTTGTCCTTATCATTCTGAAATTTTGCAATCCTAAAACATGCTGGCAAAGCATATCATAATCATGCACCCCCTTAGAAGGTGTTCTGGCTATTGTAGCCTCACATCAAAAGGATAAAAGAAAGAACAAATAATTTTGTAGCTAAACTTCATCGTCCCCCATGGTTATTTAGAATGTGTCACTAGAGTTGCCTGTCACTTGGGTTTCTGCTACTGACATTCTTGTTTTGAGATGTCATTTCTCTGCGTTTCTCACTTGAACTGTTTCAAGTTCCTCGATGATTTTTTTAGATCTGGAGCCATCCTGATTTCCACTGCTTTCTGCTGCAGTAATTGTACCAGACAGTCCCCACTTAGATGACGCTAGCACTAAGCCTGGTAGTGTTTGGCTTTAGAAGTCATTACTCTGCAGTACTGAGGTCCTGCTGAAGCAAGAAACAGCTTATGTGCAGAATCCCTCCCTGTACCACACTTGCAAATCCTGTCATCGTTACACTTTTCAAAATGGTCTTTCTGTGTATATGTGAGAACCTCTTTACCTGTTGCTTCCTACTGTTTGTACTGGATTAACACATCATATTGTCTTTATTGCCTTCCTTCATGGTAACAGAAAACAAATGCTTTCTTCTATGTCAATTACAACTTATGGCTATTTTCAGTTGCATTTGGCCGAATTCCTGTCTAGCGTGGTCTCACAGTTCCCAAATACTTTTTACTACTCCTGTATTGAGAGGTTGCATCTGTGTGTCAGCTTATACCTACCTGTGCCAGATTTGGCAGCCTGAGTGCTAAATGCTCCTTAAAGATCAATTGTTTTAGCTCACTGATGACAGTTTGCCTGCAGGTTATGTTTATGGTACAATAACACATTTAAATACTTAGGATTTAATTTTCTTCACAGTCAGTGTGCTACTGGCAGAGGAACTTGGGTTGCTGAACTTCTCTTCTTTCTGCTCTTGCTCTCCCTAACAGGATTTTGTGAAAGCACCATCTGACACTTCTAATTAAAGGTTTTCTGAGACTCACCTGATTATGCTCTCCTTCATGTTTCATGAGTCCAAACATCACTTAGCATCTCATAAGTTGAGGAATCTGCTTGTAGTTACTTCCATTGCTGCCTGAGAGATCAAAGGGCACAGCTACTTCTGGCAGTCTGAGTCTAATTGAATACTCAAAGGCATCAGAAGTTGGGTCACAAGTCCACTTCAGAGTCCTACTTCAAACAGCACCTTTACCAAAAAATGTTTGCATCCTGGAAAGAAGTGTGAGCTGAAGTTCCACTTGCATGTTTACCCAATGCTCTGATATTCCAGGCTTATAGCAAAGATGCTGTAGCTTATGACTGATGTTTCCAAGAAGAATCACAGATCATGTAGGAAGGAAGACTATTTAAAGTTCTGAATAGTGTGAATGTGCATACAGGCAAACATTTAAGCACAAGACAGCTACCTAACACTAAACAGAAATGTTGAAATTTGTTGTCTATATGCATGTTCAGCAAATAGACACTTTTCTTGTCCAGCTTATTTTGTCCAATCGCCCTGCTCCAGGGGATTTTATGGCATAAAGCAATGTAGGATGAGATGCCATATACTGCCTTTTATGTCAAGGTGGTTATGTCTGTAAAATCTTTTGCATGTGGTGGAATGCAAAGGCATTTCATGAAGAAGCTGAGAGGTTAGTAATACGCTGTCTCCAATTTCCATCAGTAGGTAGTTAGGGATTTTAGTTCATTGTGGTTTTTAACATATTAGTTTGTTGTTTTGCAGTAACTACTGTAACTGGTATTGCACTTATCAAATGTAATCAACCTGTATGTTTTTGTGGAACTTCTGTTTGCTAAATGTCTGCACTGGTGGAGAAAATAGCAAGCTATACAAGGGTGTCAGTGTCTGGTTGCTGTGGTGTGCACATTACCTAGAATGCATTTCAATGGAAAAGTACAAATAACTATTTCTAAAATGCTTTGAATAAAACTTAATTTTTATCCCTAATTTACCCAAATGTAGAAAATATTTACCAAATATTTATGTTGGAAACTATTCTCAGTTGCTTCCTGTGCAGTATTTCTTCAGGAAGCAGTGCGAGTAGTGTGTAAGACTTTTTGGAAAAAGACTTGCCCTACATTTTATCATTGCAGAACTTGTGATTTAAATGCCATTGTTTTAAGGGAGTAACAGTATTACTGCTTTCTTTTAGAGCCTTCATGCTATGGAAGGCCATGTGATGATAGCTTTCCTGCCAACTGTTCTAAACCAGTTGTTTAGAGTTCTCACTAGAGCAACTCAAGAGGAAGTTGCAGTCAATGTGACAAGGTAAAGAATTTTAAGTGCTTTATAGAGTTTAAGTGGTGACTGGGTTATCACACAAATCTGTAACTGAGTAGCATTTTTGCTATTGCTGTCATAGCTTTTTTGTAGGCTTATTTCTGACTTCTGTTTAGGGTCATTATCCATATTGTTGCTCAGTGTCATGAAGAAGGCTTGGATAGCTACTTGAGATCTTATGTCAAGGTAGGTAAAAGTAATTTAAATGTTTCCTTTGTCTGTTTCTCTAAAAAGAGTAAATTTAGTTGCATCTGTTTAATTTCAATTCTGGTTTTCCTCCCTAAGTATGGTTATAAAGCTGAACCCTATGTTGCTTCTGAATATAAGACAGTACATGAAGAACTGACAAAGTCCATGACAACAATTTTAAAGCCATCTGCTGACTTTCTTACAAGCAACAAGCTGCTTAAGGTACGTATTGAACCATACTTTTTATTTTATATTCTTACCTGGTCATAACTGAAGAATAACTGCATTGAAATAGCAGTTGAATGCATGTGGCGATTTTACAGAATGTTTTCTTTTCTCTGCAGTATTCATGGTTTTTCTTTGAAGTTCTGATAAAATCAATGGCTCAGCATTTGATAGAAAACTCTAAAGTGAAGGTATGTCAACTTTTGCAAAAAAATGTTATTCTAAACAAAATTCGTGTAGTCTCTGCTTTCTCTAATCACATATTTTTATTGCATATTAGAAGAAAGAGTACTTTATACACATGGTTATGATTTATATATAATTACTTGATTTGTAAGAAAGGGGAGGAAAGATCAAAGCAGCAGGAGAAATCAACTGAAATAGTAGATAGGAAAACTAGAGGGCTAGATTCAACATTACTGTAAAAGATTAGAAACCCCTTAAAATCCATACAGCAGAGGTGTCTGTGTAAATCTGCAGATTCTAGTGAGATCTCTTAATAGTTATGGTACAGTGAGGCTAGAAGCAATAGGTAACACTGTGGACTTTGATGTAAGCATTACCTAGAAATATGTGGGCTTTTTCCTGAGCAGCACAATAGCTGTGATATAAAATGACTCTGAGAACAGTGAATTGCACACTTTGTAGAAATGGGAGGAATTCTATTTAATTAATTTTAAACAATCAGAATTCAATAAGGAAAAAATCTGTTACACACAGCTGTTCTTCCCATTCCTCTGGAATGCAGGAGAAGCTCAGTTAGTTTGTCAGGCTCCTCATTTAGTACCAAAATCAGTTGTGTATTTTAAGCTAAACCTCCCACCACCTCAGTCTGCCCAGCTGTGTTCTATTCTGACTTTGTTTTCTATGAGTAGCTAAAATAAGCAAAGAATGCCTGACTCCATCCTGTTATTTTGCATTTGAAGAGGGGAGCTCATGAAGGGCAGGTGGGAAGGGAGTTTGTGAGGGGCAGACATGAGGGGTGCTTGTGAGTGGAGGTCTTGAGGGGAGGTCATGATGGGAGCTCGTGAGGGGTGCTCATGAGGGTCTGGTGTGAGAGGAGCAGGTGCCAGGGGTAGTTGTGAGGGAAGCTTGTGAGGGGAGCTCGAGAGGGGCAGGTGTGAGGGGTGATTCTGAGGGGCAGTTTTGAGGTGAGAGGAGGGATGGGCATGAGGGTTGAGGGGGGATCATGAAAGGAGAGCAGGGCAGCCATGGGCCGTGAGGGTGGCCATGAGGGGAGATCTTAAGAGGAGATGAGGGGGTGGCTGTGAGGGGTAGGAGAAGCAGCCATAGAGAGTAGGCCACTATGGGAGGTAGAGGAGGGATGGCTGTGAGGGGAGATCATGAGGGGAGATGTTGAGGGGCGAGGAAGTGTGATGATGAGTGACTCTGAGTGGAGGACATGAATGACAGCCATGAGAGGAGATTCAGTTTGCCCTTAGCGATATGGATTAGTGGTGGACTTGGCAGTCCTGGGTAATGGTTGGACTCAATGATCTTAGAGGTCTTTTCCAACCTAGTTAATTCAATGTTTCTGATTCTGTGTTTCAAACTTTTGCTTGTAGTGTTGTGAGATGCTGGCTGTTGTGTTGACGTTTCATATAAGGAAAAGGATTTGTCTCCATTTAAATACAGAGTCACAAAATGGTCTGGGTGGGGAGGGATCTTAAAGATCATTTAGTTCCAACCCCCCTGCCATGGTCAGGGACACCTTCCACTAGACCAGGTTGCTCAAAGCCTCGTCCAACCTGGCCTTGGACACTGAGAACGATGCAGTTTTTCTAATTACAGAATGTGGTGCTTCTGGACAAGGTTTTCAAAACATTGTGTATGTGAAATTTGTATAGCTTGAGGAAGGTTTCTATTGGATTTGGTAGGTGATGCTCTGAAAACAACAGCATGCTGGTTTTGCTTGGCTAAACAAAGTTTATCTAATTTTTCTGATTTTAACAAACTTGCGGAAGTCCTCAGAAGTTAGGAAACACTGTATTGGTTTAAAAAAAAAACCTTCAAAGAAACCACTAACTTGCTGTCATGCAAACCCATTTCCTTAATTTAATTATTACTTCCTTACAATAGGAATTGTATTTTTAAATTGAGATCAGAAGATGAATTACAAAAACACAGTAGAATACAATATTTTTAAAGCATGAATCTGTAAGCAAACAAAAAACGAATGCAGTTTACTTTTCAGAAAGTGTTCATGTTTTCAGTATCCTTGCCAATGTAATCTACATCTCTTGTTTCATATGGCATACTACCATTGGGGAGCATTCACATTATTACTAGCTCTTAATATGTATTTTTTCCATTTTTTATAGTTATTTCTTTCCTCTACAAGTACTCTGCTGCCTCATTTGCTCAGAGCTAGTATGTCTTTACTGACCCATGTAATTCTAATAATAAATTAATATTTGGAAAGCCCCAGCAAGGAACAAGACTTTCATTTTAAGGAAAAGGAAGTTGGTAAGGAAATAATGTGTCAGTTACAGGTGCCTGAAACTGATTTTATTACCTGATGTTACAGAATTACAGTGTTAATTGGGGTAGGCATAACCATGATTATTACTCAGGAAGACCTCCGTCTCTTTAAGTCTAGGTGACCTAAGTAACTATAAGGGAAGGCACTGATTATTTTCTTCTGTCAGTAGTAAGAACCAGTAGCTGAATTCCAATGGCCTCAGGTTTGCTGTAATTGAAAGACTAAGCAGTTCATTTTGTGATTTACTGTATGCTATAAATTACATGCTATGGTCTTTTGTGGTCTTCTGAGATAGATTCCTAAGAGTTATTATAAGTACGCCTGGGTTTTTCATTAAAATGCACCAAAAGATGTAGGCAGGAGACAAATCAGTGTATGTTTATATTTCTGAAGACTGGTCTAGGAATTATGACCTTATTGAAGTGGCGTTGTGCATCCACTTGTTGCATCAAATTTTGTCTTATTATTTGGGGTTACATGATCATATAAATTTTGAAAAATTTGGTCATTTTAAGTAATCTTTCTGCCATACAAAATTTTTTAGGTAGGTTAAAAACTTATTTCATTTTAATAGCATAGTTGTAAACACACATTTTGTAGAAAGTACCAATTGGGAGTTTCAGGTTAATGTTTTTTTGTTGTTTTTTTTTAACAGTATCTTCAAAATCAACTCCCAAATACAAGAAATTCTTTTAACAGGCACCTTTAGATTCTAGTACTTTGCTGCATATCACCTTGAATTGCTGGTTTTTGTCATTCTTCCCTGCAATAACATGAAGTAAGGATAATAGCTTACAAACTACTGGAGTGATTTTTGTTGTTGCCTCCACATTTCATGTTAAAAAAGACATCTCCAGTTTTAGAACTAACCTCATTGTCATCTTACTTGTGACATGAAAGAAATATGAGCAGGGCTTACCTCTTGTTTGCATGTATCCTTGTTCCTGAGCATCGCTTCTTGGTTTACAAGCCCTTTTAATATCAAATAAAGTGTTTTGCTAGCTTTTTTCTGTCTTACTGGGTGAAGTAGTAAATGGAACATGCATTCAGGCATTTCCTACATAGGATATGTGATTAAAAGACGATTTTCTGGGTGCAGCAAAATTGTTTCTATAGCAAGAATTTTGTAATATTTTAAAAATTAATTCCTGTCCAACAAAGACTTAACTTACAAGAATATGACAGGACATTGACTGGCATACTCACCAACAAAATTTTTAATTTTTTATTGTTATGTCATAATGACATACTAATGACATGTGTTGATATTTATACAGGGATGTTTTTCAGTCTTAATATCTACTTTTTGAAAAATAGAGCTAGGGATTTTGGAGCACAGTTCAAACACAAAGAGCAAATGATGTAATCATAGATTTATGCAATGTCTTGACAATGACTTGTTCTGCCTAGGAATATTGCATTCAATGCTGTTAAAAAAAATATTAAGTAACAAAGTGTTCGGAGAACTTGGATGTTTTAATTTTCAGTTTTCGGAAAGAAAAGACATAGTGAGTGTACAGTTGAAACAGTTCTTGTCAGTATCAAGTTCTTGAGCTTCACATCACCAGTCATTAAGTCCCTTCAGACAAAACCCAGAATCTTTATTAAAGATTGTAAGATACAGGTAAATGTAAGAGGCTCTGCAGTGCCAAAAAGCTGAATATAGATGGTGAGTGGAAAGGAAAAATTGTGAATCTTCTAAGCCAATTGGCGAACTACCAAAAAACAAGGGAGACCAGTTCTAATTGTGGAAAATTAAAACCATAGAAAGTAAGATTCTGAACCTTGGGTTTTGGGGTGGGTTTGTTGTTTTTTTTTTTGTTAAGTCAGAATATAGGGTCTGATATGCAGTTACTATATGTGAACTAGATGATATCTTCTTTGGAAAGAAAAGTAGGTAATATGGAAGGATTCCTTTTTATTCATAGCTTCTGTCATCAGGTTTACTGCAGTCTAGAAAAATATTAATGCATTACACTTAGCTTTTATACATGTGTTTTTGTATAGTATTCAAAGGCTGCTTTGGTTGAAGCTTGGTTACAAATGTCAGTGCACGTAGTAATATTGTCTTTTAACCCAATGCTCTTTTTCCCCCTTCAGTCTAGAAAGTTTAGGAAAATCTTGTATCTAAAGGAAACGTTACTTTAAATAACAAATGAGAAAAATTGAAAACTTTGTCTCCCCTCTCCCTGTCAGGGTATCTGTGTCTAATCTAAATGAAATTTTCTAATCTATTTTAGTGTTATAAACCATATTAAGTATTGTATCTGAATTTGTTTCTAGCTGTTGCGAAACCAGAGATTTTCAGCTTCCTTCCACCATGCAGTTGAAACAGTTGTTAATATGCTGATGCCACACATCACTCAGAAGTACAGAGACAATCCAGAGGCTTCAAAGAATGCAAACCATAGCCTTGCTACCTTTATAAAAGTAGGTACACAAGCGACTTAGTCTCTCTGGTTACTTTTTTCAGTAATACTGCTTCTTCATGGATTTTAAAGAATCTTAAACCCAACTCATATAAAACTGAGTGCACATAATTCTTTATAAATATAATTCTATGTCCAAGTTAAAATGCACTGAATTATAATTTGCATCTTCTATAATGAGGAAGACCGTTGTTCAGAAGTTTGATAGTTTTAAAAATGAACTTACATTTTATCAAAAAGTGTATTTTGGGGTATTTTACTTTAGAATTATAATCTAGGTTATCTTCTCAAGTAGTGTTTTATTTGCATGTATTTTATATAGACAGACTTGCAGTGTCTTTCCTTTTTAAGCCAATAAGATCCAGTAGGGAGAAAAAAGGATGGGAAATATTTTCTTTTAAGGAGCTGCTAGTGGTATGTCATTTTTGTTTCTGTCAAGATAGAGGCATTTTCATTTGCAATTTGTTTACATTCTGCTGTCTTAAGGGAAAATTTTGTATTTGTATATGTATAAATTTATTTAGCTTCCTTGTTTTATTGTTTCTTATATTCAAACTGAAATACCAATAATGTGTTTAGAAGATAAACTTATTGAATACAAAAATATAATTGCTGAGCACTGCGACAGTACTAAATCGATTGTATCTTGGTTTTGCTTGGTTTTCTCAGAGGTGTTTTACTTTTATGGATAGAGGCTTTGTTTTCAAGCAGATCAATAACTACATCAGCTGCTTTGCCCCAGGAGATCCAAAGGTACTTAGTGTTTTTAAACAAACTATTTTTAGGAGTTGCCTCTTGATGCATGTGGGTAGAGTACTGCATTAACTCCTCAGACTTCTTCCCAGTTGCGTTAGAAATCCCTGTACTGTGCCTAGAGTGTGGGGTTTTTCCATCAAATCACTTTTCATATTTTGGTTTCCATCTTCAGGTGCAACTTCACCACCCTAGACTGTGTGTACTGTGAAAGGGGGGAGGGTGTGCAACGCTAAGCAGAAATTTTAAACATGAATGTGAGAAAGGCTAAAGTTGGAAGGGTTGATAATCTGCTAAATTTCTGTACATTTACTGTAGTGGTGAAAGCAAGTACCAGGTATTCAAAGACTTTCTTCTGTGGGTTCAAACTTTTCTTTTATCAATATGTAATGTCCTAGTAAACTTAAATAACTTCAGAGAATGGGAATAGTAAATAGAACTATATTGAGTTGTCAAGTATGAACTGTGCTGGAATTATTTTATACTGACATGTCGAACTTTGAGAGTTCTGTATCCCTCATACTGCAAGGATGAGGGAAATCACCCTGTTGTGTTAAAAAGCTGTTTTTAATGTGTTATTCCAATCACTGCATAAGATATTTAATTTATACCTTAAATTCTTTTTGCAGACTCTTTTTGAATTCAAATTTGAATTTCTCCGTGTAGTCTGCAATCATGAGCACTATATACCTTTGAATCTACCAATGCCATTTGGAAAAGGCAGAGTTCAGAGATACCAAGGTAAATTCTTCTGTAGTAGTATATGGTACATTTCTTAATTGTCATCTTTTTATTATTATAATTGTAGATATTGTAACTTAAGGTCTGTGAGATTTTGGAAACCTTGAAACTGTTAGATTAAAGCATAATGTTGTAATCATTTCATTTAAACTTAAAGGAATAGTTTACGTAGCAGAGTAATCTAGCCAAAGAATCTAGTCATTGAAAGATATATTGAACTACATCCTTGACTCCGCCTCCCTTTTCTGCTATGATTGTTTGCTTTTTTCATGAGTTAGCTTTTAATTCACTAGCTGCAGAAGCCTGCAACACTCCCATAGGTTTGGTGGTTTGGTGTAGTTTTTACTTCTTCTTTCATATACCTATTCAAATGAAAAGGGACTTCAAGAGGTCTATAGTGCAACCTCCTGTTCAGGTCACATCAGGCCTTCCCTTCTCCAGCTGGAACAAGCTCAGTTCCCTCAGTTTCTCCTGATAGGACATGTGCTCCAACCCTGTAACTACCTTGGTGGTCCTTTACTGAGCTCCTTCAATACAGGTTAGTCAAGCATGGTTTACCCTGGGCAAATCTGTCCTGACTGTTTGTGGTCACACTCTTCCTCTTTACTTGTTGAAAAATGGCTTCCAAGAGGACTTGCTCCAAGGACCAAAGGGAAGCCTGTAATTCCCTGAATTCTTCTTGCCCTTTTTTAAAGATATGTGCAATGTCTAGCTTCAGTCATCGCAGGGTCCCAATTACGGGATGCTCCTGATCGCTATGGCCTAACAAAGGTGAAAGTGAGCGATCTTCCAATGTTATCAGATAGCACTCTCAGTATCTCATCTGGTGCTGTGGATTTGCATGACTGGAGGTCTTGCAAGAGATCCCTGACCTGATCTTCATCCACTGTGGATATTTCTATTTCTTGAAGCTGGTCCTAGACTCTTAAGGCCTGAGTACCGTATCAGTGAAGGATTAGGTAATGAAGGTATGCAGCACTTCAGCCTTATCCAAGTCCACTGTCTTACCACAGTCCAGTGTCTTACCACAGTCTCCATTTAGTAAATATCCCTTGTTTTTCTTATTGAGGCTTTTAATGCTAATGTAATGGTACAAGCTGTTCTTTTTTCCTTTGATGTCTATTATAAGTTTCATCTATAGCTGAGCTTTGGCTTTTCTGACACTATTCCTGCATAGGACAACACCTCTATACTTGGTCAATGCTTCTATGTTCCTCCTGTTGCTTATTCTTGCTTCCACCTCTTGATTTTTTTTATTTTATTCTTTTTCTCCCCACTGGAGCTCAGTCAGGAATGCCCTCTTTAGCCCAGCTGGGCTCCTGATACCTCTAGCTTTGTGCCAAAACAAATAATATATTAACTATTGCATTTGTGGCTGTGAAGACCTTAATTTCTTCCAGGCATTGAACTATATCAGACATCAGTGAGCAGAGATGATGAAAGTGCTTTTAGAGGTGCAAGTAAACATGCCTAACATTTATAGTATTGTAGGTTATGTTATTTTTTTCTGAAATATTTATTCAGTAGACTGCTGGCTTAGTGAAGTTGAGTATAACTAATTAATGCTTTCACCATGGTGGTAGAACAAGATTTGGGACTAAGAGCTAGATGGCTGCATAGTACTTGTTTCTGTCTGTCTTTTCCAGCCTTTAGGAGTGTCTTTAATAATTGTGGCATTAAGTGTCTTTGATTCACTGCATGAATCTGTACATTCACTGCATTTCTGTACAAAAGGAACTATGAGTTGAAAAGAGCAAAACTAGAGAAAATAGTGTTTCTGATTACACAATAAAGAACAATTTAAAATGCTGCTCCCTGGTGTACTAGGAGTTTAGCCAGAAAAGGAAACCTTTATCAGGAGTGTTTCTGGCTCTGTTTTGCTGTCTCAGGCAAAAGAGATCTTGGATCAAGTGGTTGGCTCTTAAGTGCATCCTGTAGAATGTCTGTGCTGTCTTATCTATTTTTCTTTCTGAGTTAATGGATTCCCTTGCTGCAAGAGTTCTTTGAAAAATGGAAGTGCTTTGAGATTAGCATCTCTTTTTTGATCACTGCATTAAACAATGACAGTGAATGAGAAACTCTTGAATACCTCCTCAGCTGAAATCTGAAACTCATACGCATTCTAATAAGTAAGGCCTTCAAGCTGAAGTTGCTCTTAAGCTGTCATATATCCAGTACATAAATGAGCTGTATTATGTTATTACACAAAACCAGACTTCTAAAGGGGAACACTTTGACTTTGTTGTGTCAAATGTGCTGGGGTTTTGTATATGTCCATGTAATATTTAAATACTGTATGGGCCTTAGTAAAGATTTACAGTTAATTACAGTTAGAAATACTTTATAAAATAAAATTATATTGCAGTGGTTTAAACACAAATGTTAAAATATTCTTTAATTAAATTCTATTGCAATTAAAGCTGAATATATAAATATTCCTGCAAAATACAGTATTGTTTAATTGTAGCAAAGTTGCCGACTATATTATCATGAAGGTCAAATTTGCATAGATTCATATAAGTTATCTTGTTTAAATATTAATGTGTACTTTTGTGTTCTGATATATTGAGAAGAAATGGCTTAATTTGGACACCTGTGTTGCAAATGCAGTTTCTTTGTTACACTTCTATATACTGCAAGTTTTTGGGGGCCGTTGTCTTAAAGAATATCAATTAACAAAGATCACAGCTTTATAGTCTATATTCACAACAGATACATGTGTAAGATAACCAAGAAGGAACCTAAAAGTGCAGTACAGAATCTAAAACCTCTTAATCCATGTTTCACTTGCAGTCCTTCAAATTTACTAACCTGGGACTCAACCACAGACTGAAATTTAAATTTTATTTCCATCATACAACTAAATTCCTGAAAAATGGACAATGCAAAACCTTTATTCACTGAGTGTGTTTTCAGTGCCTGAATATAGATACAGAATTTGAATTTGGAGCTATTAAGATGCTGGTCAAGGTAAATTTAAAAGGAACACTTTTGAGTAATGGGCAGTGTTTAAAATATTTTTTTTTAATACTTATAATTTTCTCCAGCATCTTTTGATTGAATATACATACATCGTCATTGCCTGTTTAATAAATGCATCATTATGGTGAATTGGGCTAGGGATATATGAATAACTGTGATTACATATTATTGTCAGTAATGCTGGAAACGTTTTACTTCAGCCTTAAGTTAACTGATAAATTGACTTAAATAATACCATGCCTTACATTGAACTTGTACTTTACTTCCAGACCTTCACCTGGACTATTCATTAACTGATGAGTTCTGTAAAAATCACTTCTTAGTGGGTCTGCTTCTAAGGGAGGTGGGCAATGCATTACAAGAGTTCAGAGATGTGCGGCAGATTGCTATTAGTGTGCTGAAGAATTTGATGATAAAACATTCTTTTGATGATAGATACGCCTCCAGGGTAAGTGGATTGCTGTGCTATTTCTGTGCAGTCTGTGATGAAAATAAATATGGAAATTTTATCAGAACCAATTTGCAAATCACGTATTTTTACCAAAAGAAAGCACAAAGCACCTGTGAACATAATTACACGCGTTTATTACATTTTAGCACAATGTAATAAAACTGCTGTTCTTAAAGTAATCAGAGTTTTACAAATTTTTTTAGATCTTTTATTTTCAAGATAGATCTTGATATTTGGCAGCTGTCCTTTCATCATCTGTTATTCATAAAATGAGTATAAGAAAGCTACAAATGTTGAGTATATTTTTATTTTTTTTATTTTCTTGGCCTTTTTTAACATGAGTTGTGCTGTGGAGAAGCCATAAAATTTCAATAGAAGATATCATTAATTTATCAGGCTAGCCTAATATTAATTTACTTGGCTAGCCTTAACTAAAATCACATTAATTTTTAGCTAAAATCACATTAATTTAGAGGGTTTTTTCTGCATTATGTTGAAACTGTTAATTTACTGACCTTTTGTATATTAGACTGAAATACAGTGATTTGTGAAATACAGCTATTTGTGAACATATTGAATGTGGGGTCTGGTTTGGCAAATATTTATTAAATGCTCTTTTGGTTTTTTTGTAATTCAGGATTGAATAGCTTTAAAAAAATCATGAGTAAAAAATAAATCTGTAATTGTTAATGAACTGTTAAACTCTATTTAGAGTCACCAAGCAAGAATAGCCACTATGTATTTGCCGCTCTTTGGACTGCTCATAGAAAATGTTCAGCGGATCAATGTTAAAGATGTGTGTCCATTTCCTGTCAACCCTTCCAGCAATGTGAGTGACCATTTCTGTTTGATAGCTTGAATTATTTTCATTCTAACTTATGGGCAATGCGTGTATGGAGCCCTGCATGCTTTTGTCTGACAGAGATTCATAAGCTCCAGAATTCTGTGAGATTTTTCACCCTGCTTTTTCTGAGCTTAAAAGCTTAGTTAACCTTAGTTAACCTTTATGGTTTTGGTTGCAGTTTCTCTTGTCCAGCTAAGTTATGCCTAACATGATAATCAGCTAGTTTGGTCCTACATACAGGTTCCAGTGTCCTTATTGATCTCTGCTTATCTGAAGATTTCTGGAGAGCACTAGGGCACACAGATTGCCACAGCATCATTCTAATGCCACATGGTTATACTGCTATGTAACATCGTGCTTTTTTGGTATCTCTGGTGCATGTGCCTCTGTTTCAGTACAAACTGTAGACCACACAGGACTGGATCCGCTGCATCTTTTTGAGTGCTAAGAAGAGCAGACAAAGAAGCTGAAGAAACGGTGTATTGAAAATAAAAAATATCAGTTGTTTTTGCAATTTAACAGCCTTCCATTTGTATCCAATACCCATTTTTGATACAATTTCTGTGAGAGGAGTTTTCATTAAATTGTCTGATTTTTACTCAAAAGTCACTTATCCCTTGAGTCTGCCTGCCAGTTGGTGTCAACGGTTACCTCTGTTCTTGTAGATCCTTGCATATTTAATAGAAATCCAAATTTAAGAAAGAAATATGTAACAAATGCTGCTCTAGAAAATTAAGCATGTCACTAAGTCCATAATGTTGGAAAACAGTAATCACATTTTCCTCTCTTTTCCAAACAGAGTGCAAAAGATGAAGCCCTTAATTTGCCAACTGCAAGTCAGCTGGTAACACCGCAAAAATCAGGGAACACATTGGATAACAACCTTCCTAAGGATCTATTTGGTGTTATCTCTGGCATTGGTAAGCACTTTAAAATAAAATAATTTAAAAAGGAACTAGTTTCCTCTTTCACTTGTTATCAGAAATAATTGTTCTCCAATTTTGATTGCTTTCACATATATATTGAATATTACTGATGGTTTCATCAACAGAACCCTAATGCAATCAGCTGTTCAGTGTGGGTCAGAATTGATGACATGAAATCTTTCATTTGAGAATTTTTTGGTTTTGCTTTTCTATTTGAAACTAAAGCTATTTCCTGGAAAATGCTGCTTTTTCCCCTTTCACAGGTGATGTTTCCTGTCTTGCTGCAGAGAAATGGGAGACAAAGACTAGCCTTAAGTAATTATGGCAGAAGTGTCATAATCCACAATTTTATATATGATGTTAGAGACCACCTCTAAGTGGAGTGCTGCTGCTGCACATGTGTGGGCATCCTCCTGTTTCTTGTTTTAGTGTGTTTTACTGTTTCTGCTGTTTGCTGTGATTACTTGTGTCACTTTCTAGTCAGAAAAAAAAATACTAAAAATGGGGAAGGAGATTTTTTTTTTTTAAATACACATGCTTTGTCATGTAAGTGTGTATTGATTTCTCCATCTGGCTTTTACATCTGTGTGGATGTATTTGTACAGAAGCCTGGGTGTATATATGCAGTTGGGTTTTTTTTCAGAGATAGGCAGTAGATTAAGTGGATTGAGTGTATACATACATACTTTGCTGAAACTGTAGAATAAGTTTGTCTTCCTTAAAAGTAAATGGAATTAATTATTATATATACGTATATGGTGGCTTTAGAAGTCCAACTAAACAATGGTGTTACTTTTTTCAGTATATGTATTGTTTCAGATTTTTATATTGTTTGGAATTTTTGTTGTAGCTTCCCCATACACTGCATCAACGCCAAATGTTAATAGTGTGAGAAGTGCGGACTCAAGAGGCTCTCTTATAAGTACAGACTCAGGAAACAGTCTCCCAGACAGACAAAGCGACAAGAGCAATTCTCTTGACAAGGTAAAAAAAAACAACAAAAAACAAAAACCCGAAGTGCATTCCTGAAACTTTATCTTAATTCTCATTGGAGTTAATTTCCCTAATCTCCATTGGGAATGAGCTTTCTAGAGTAACTGTAGAGCAGTATCTTACGTAAGTTGTTCTTTTGCAAAATTATTATAGTATGAACTCTTTTTGCATTGCATTTAAGATGTTTTGTGGAAAATACAAGATTTTCAATGTAGAGACATATTGAGCAGTTGGGGGTTTTGTCAGAGAAAGGCACTAGATTAAGTGTATTGATTTGCACTGGGGAGAATTGAATTTCAGTTAGGATAGCTGGTTTGGTTTTGTGGAGACCTTCACTCCATCCTGTTCTATACACACTATGTGTAGCTTTCTTAACATGTTGAAAAAACAGTTGCTGTGCTTTCTCTGGGTAATTTATTTTGTGTTAGCTTAACTTTTCTAAATCATTTCATTTCAAAGCTGTTACAAATTAGGAGCTCTGGCTGCAGTAGCTTTGAGGTATTCAGTCATGTCTTTCTAGAGCTTGTGTTGATACTGATCACATTTAATTTTCTTAGATCTTGTTGTGCAAGTCACAACATGTTAACTTTTTCCCCTTGACTCTGACATGCCTTCGTGTGGCAGAGAGAGAAGCTTCTCAGAAGGCACTCTGCTCATGCTATGCGCCCTAATGGAGAAGAAGAAGAAAATTCTCACCCTGCAAAGAAAAACCGTGTTACTATGGATTTTTCACTTCTGACAATTCCAGCTTTGCCAGAGAACATTTTGCATGCTGCTTTCTCTCTTCAATTACAAGAAGTATTTGGTTTTTGTGCTTGGCATAGTTAAGCTTCTGAGTGAAGTGTGTGATCAGTAGTTTTGCCACTTCTTTGCAACAGTTGAATCTCAAGCCAAATATCTACAATGTAACCATGTCAAATCCCTTTAAATGACAAACCTGGAATGGTTCCTTTACATGATTTAATTTCAGCACAAAAATTCAATCAGCTTAAGTAGCAGCAGAATTTTGAGTCTTAGGGTCTTTAATATAAATAGAACTAGAAAATCTTCTTTGACATTGACAGAATAAAGCAATATTTTGTACATACACTGTTGCTAAATGGCAATGCTGTCATCTCTATTACTTAGTTGTCATGCTGTTAATTACTAATGTGTAGTGTTTTTACCAAGTAAAAGGGTTTTCAAAGGCATCATCATCCTTTGAAAATTCTACTCTGGTCTGCCGATTTTGGCAGTACAGGATTTATGTTTTGCATGCTGTTAATATTTTCCTTGAATAATACTTAATCCTGGCTTCTCATTTGTTGCTTCTCAAACTTTCTTTCTGGTAGATCAGTTGTTGAGTGCACGTTATCTTTGAGTTTTTGCTCATTGCTTGATATCATACCGAAGAGCCATGTTTTTGTTCTAATTTTCTTTCAGAATAATCTGTAAACTATACTTGTGGAATCAAAATTGGCTGGAAGCATATCAGTTTCTATATTAATATGTTCATACTTTATAGGGTTTTGATGTAATTTTAAACTAATCTTGGGGGTAGCTTATAGTCCTAGTTTTATCCATATATATGCTCAACTATTTTAGAGAGAATATTATCTAGCACTCTGGACAGTATCTGAAAGTCTAGGAAACGCAAATTCTGTTTCTACTCTGCCCCCCATTAATTACCTGCTCTATTTCAGTATCCATAAAGCTGTATAGTAGCACCTCCTTGTTCACCAGAGATATGTCAAATATAACAGTTTGCGAGGTCATTAGAATCTGCAATAATCAGGCTTATATAGGTGTCTGTCTCCCAAATTACAGTAAGTTCTTGCTAGGTGCTTGAGGTACTGGCACTTCTCATTTTGTTTGTGAAACCAAGTGCTTTTCTCCCTGTACACTACTTTTTAATTCTGATATGAAGGATTTTTTTCTAAAACTTCTATGTGTCCTTAAAATGGTCATGGAGCCAATATGATCCAGCATTCTTGCAGAAACCAGAGTTGCATTGGCTTAGCAGAAGACTTGCAAAAAACGTCTGGTTTGTTTTCCATTTCCTTAAGTGGCCTCATATTGGAAGTGAGAATCAGGCACTAAAAAGGGCATAATTTATGCTTTAAGTAAATATTTATATAGTATATCTGTGAAAGCCTCAGACTGAGGATTTTGTAACACCTGACTGTGTGGAAATTACTCTTTTGCAGATAAAGAGAAGTCTCTGCCTGAAGTTCAAGGTTTTGGGTTTTTTTGCTTGTTTGTGTGTTTGTTTTGTTGTGGTTTTTTTTGTAGCATGCATTTTTGAAATATCAGTTATGAGTTGGTTTTTTTTTCTTTTTGTACAGACTTCAGTACTGAGCATTGCTTATTAACTTCCCACACGCATAGGAATTGTATAAATGAATCAGGGAGAAAGATTTAAAAAAACAAAACCCAAACAACAAAACAACTTAATTTAGTTATTAGTTATTTTGAGGCAAGTGCAAGTTACTTACCCGTACTTAATCTTCCAGAATGCAGATTCTTACCATTCATGTACATTTTCCTTTCAGTTCTTACATCTTTATATGGAAAGAATATTGTAGAGGCAGGTCTGTCTCCAGCTCAGCATAAAGTCTCTTCAAAAGCCAAGGAGCATATGTGTATCATCTAACAGTAGCATTTATTTTTAAAGTATTTCATCTAAGCAGAAAGGGCATGCCTGATCTCTACAATGTGGGTATCTATGTATAATTAACTTCATTATTAATCATCATTAGGTGACTTTTCCTCTTACTCCTCCCTCAGGGAGGGGAGGGGGGCAAAAGAATCATACAAAGGAGGAAAAAAAAATAAACAAAGGTAAAGAGGCCTGATTTGGTATACTTCATGTGTGTAATGTGTGTTTTAGTGACCTGTCTCTACATGAAACATTTTTGTCTCCATTCTGAGATCCTTTTTCTGTTGCAGGAATTAATAAAGCAATTTAAAATGTTATAGTTTCTTATCAGTTTAAGAACTCTTCAACCAAAATATATCTCTTTTCTTGTCAGAATCATCAGAGCAGCACTTTAGGAAGCTCTGTAGTTCGATACGACAAACTTGACCAAGCAGAGATCAAAAGTCTGCTTATGTGTTTCCTTCATATTTTGAGAAATATGTCAGAAGGTATGTAATTCCACCTTTTTTTTTTTTTTCATAATTTTGAAATCATGTATTGGATTTATGCCTGTGATTTTAATACTTTTTCAAAATCAGCAGAATTTTTTGAGTTTAGGTGCCATGTTGTTTTGTGTTTTACAAATATGTGTGATCGATCAAATTAAACTTGAATTAAACTTTGTAAGCATTAAATGCATATTATTTCTTCAAAGTGTGAGGCTAACTAAAGGACTTGTTAAGAAATTGACTATTTGTGTTTGACTATACAGTCCGGTCTGGAAAATGGAGGTGAACAATAGTTCATTGGTCACTGGAATAGTCTTGGACTAGTCCATTCCTTCCATTCCCTATATGACATGAAGCCAAATTATTTTATCACTGTGTGTATTTCTGTTTCTAGAATGGGGATATTAATGCTTCTTCATTCTCCTGGGATGTTTGTGAGATGATCCATACTATCCTGGAGAAGGTTTACTATGTTTCATAGAACTCAATCATCCCTATCCATGATCAATATTTAAAAAAGAGGGCAAACCTCTTTTGTTGAAAGCATTGAACTTTTCAGTTTGTGCTAAACATATCAGAAGTAGTTAATTTGTTTTTGTGCCTATTTTGATAATAATTTCTAAATATCAAGTTTATGTGGTTCTTTAATTTATTACCTTGATTTATCAAGAATGAGAATTGAAAGGTTCATTTAGTATCCAGTCACACCATTACATTTATATGTAATTACATCAATATTATTTTACGTATTTTAATTGCAAAGAATAATAAAACTAAAAAATATAATTTTCACTATTTCACAGTTTGGAATATATAAAAATTGGTAAGAAATTCTAGGAAATCCAAGTTAAAACTTACATAAGCACAGTGGCATTTTTTTGGTCTCAGTACTCCTGGAAAATAACAAGTGTCTAATCAACTTTGCCACACACCTTTGTAATAATTTTGAATTTGTTAGCTAATTTTGAACATTTTTGGTGAAAGTGACTAGGTTTTGGCAGTGTAACTACAAGCTTTGTAAGAAATAGTCGCTTTTGAAATCTGTGCAAGTAAAGAAAATCTGAAACCTGCACTGAAAATGCATCTGTAGTAAAACATCGTAAATGAAAAAGAAGAAATAATAAATTCTAATTTTAAAAGATGTTGAGACCTATCTATAAAGCAAGTTATAGGACTAACACAGTATTCTGTAGTTTTACAGGTTTAGAACGTTGGAGTCTCTACTGACTACACAATTATTACTAATTGAAATATGAAATTGTATGGGAATATGGATTAATTAAAAGCTTTTTGTAGAAACTCATTTGGAGATTTGATACGTTCATTCGTATAATGAGCTTCAAGAGAAATTTTAAATTGTAATAATTACCTGTACCCCACAAGCCATTTTTAGATTATCTGAATCCTCATTATCTGAAAACTAAGAACTTAAGATTTTTGTGTGCTTGCTGCCTTTGTCTTGTTTTTAATATTTTTCATTTTCCTAGATGCATTGTTTACATATTGGAACAAGGCTACAAAATCTGAACTGATGGACTTTTTCACGATTACAGAGTAAGAGTTTTGTTGAGCTTGTCATAAAATCACACATTTCATTATGTTGTTAAAAACATGAGTTGGGATATAAATGTGTATTATATACATTTTTATTTATTTGTTTGAAAAAATCATGCCATCTTGGTCTATTTAGCAGTCCTCAACTTGAGGTGCACAATTGCATGTCTGTCTGATTGCATGATAGTTTCTGGAATTAGGCTAAACAGAAGTGATCTTGGAAAGTTCCTAAAGAGTGAGTAGTGCTCAGAATATTGCTATGCTCATAGAATAGGAGAGGAACCATCTTGTACCCTGTCTGCATCAAAAAGCATCTGGTAACATGAACTGGATGAAATTATATGGTTGCATATCAAAATTAGTTGAATTAAGTAACTTCAGAACCAAAGGGATATGAACCGTCCTCCTAGCATTCCCCTTGTGTCCTCTGCCATTCTGTAAAGAAAAAGATACGGGATAAGTCCATTATTTGTTATCAATGGCAGCACTCCATCCTTGTGCACACTTAACTTGTTTCTTCATAGAAATCGACTGGTACATAAGTAAAAAGTTAAGAAGGCACTGTTTGCTTGAAGTTGTGCACTACAGAAGCCCTTAAAGCTTACTTTGCTTATTTATAGAATCATAGAATAGTTAGGGTTGGAAAGGACCTTAAGATCATCCAGTTCCAACCCATCTGCCATGGGCAGGGACACCTCCCACTAAACCATGTCACCCAGGGCTCTGTCCAGCCTAGCCTTAAACAACACTAGGGATGGAGTGTTCACAACTTCCTTGGGCAACCCATTCCGGTGCCCGACCACCCTCATCACAGTAAAGCACTTCTTCCTTATATCTAATCTAAAGTTCCCCTGTTTAAGTTTGAACCCTTTACCCCTTGTCCTGCCACTACAGTCCCTAATGAAGAGTCCATCCCCAGCACCCTTATAGACCCCTTCAGATACTAGAAGGCTTCTATGAGGTCTCCACACACCCTTCTCTTCTCCAGGCTGAACAGCCGTAACTTTCTCAGCCTGTTTTCCTATGGGAGGTGCTCTAGTCCTCCATCACGAGGAGGTCTCGTGGTCCTCCTCTGGACTTGTTCCAACAGTTCCATGTCCTTTTTATGTTGAGGACACCAGAACTGTACACAGTACTCCAGGTGAGGTCTCATGAGAGCAGAGCAGAAGGGCACACTTCTTTTGATGCAGCCCAGGATGCGGTTGGAATTCTGGGCTGCGAGCGCACACTGCCGGCTCACATTCAGTTTCTCAACAGCCAACACCCCCAAAGTCCATCTCTGCAGGGCTGCTCTGACTTTCTTCTCTGCCCAGTCTGTAGCTGGGCCTGGGATTGCCCCAATCCAAGTGTAGGACCTTGCCTTTGGCTTGGTTAAACTTCATGAGGTTGGCATTGGGCCACCTCACAAGTGTGTCATGGTCTCTCTGGTTTCAGTGGTAGCTGAAGTAGCAGAAGCTCAATCAATGTGATATCAGTTATTAATTGTGTTATGGATTGATCTACTCAAGGTCTATTTTAGGAATGTTTTGTAGGTATTATTTCAACTCATCCTTTGAGTACATCTGGCATGATACTGATTGTACCAGAGATAGAACTGAACAAGTAAATGAGCCTACATAGTACACTCTCTAAAGCCTGAGCTGTAAAGTGTACAGCATCGGTGAGGAACAGTATTTTGCCATTAGATACTTACTTAAGGGCCAGATAGGATTGGTTTGTGATCAAATCAGTAGTCTCAAATTACTAATTATCAAAGAAGATTTACATCACAAAAGCAATATATGGAATAAAAAATAAGATTTCCATCTTGTTAGTGCAGTGGGTGATCTCACGTTTCCTTGGACAAGAACAGGAACAAGACTCGTAAAAGCCTACCTCTTCCAATTCTAGAAGTAGTTTGTCAATTCAATTAACCTGACTGATTTCAGAAGAGTTATATTTAGGTTTTTTTGGCTTGGGAACTGGAAGGGAATTTTAAAGGTGGGAGAAATAAAGAAGTTTTATGATGTAAGAGTTTAAAGTTAAATAATAGTTGAATAATTCCAATGTGCATAAATGTTAAAGAAATGCTTCTCTGACTTGTGTGTTCTCTGCAGAGTATGCTTACACCAGTTCCAGTACATGGGAAAACGATACATAGCCAGGTACTGTGTGGAATTTAAATTTCACTGTCTTGTTCACTAAGAATAATAGTGTGTACAATATGCCTTGAATCTCTTTATTACAAATACATTGCATGAGTAGAACAGTTATTGTGAAATGATACCTAACAGTTTGAAGTAAGGAACCGGTTACTATATAACAAATCTGTATCCTGTCTGAAAGGCTGGTATGTGTTTAAGAATGATGTGTGTTGTGTATATTATCAATTACTTGAAAATCCACCCCTTAAATGCTATCTTTTACAGCACGTTTTTCCTTGCATTAGGAAGAATTTTTATTATTTGTTTTGTTTATTCACTTGGCCATAAAATCATGCCCGTTGAAATGTTTTAGAAACTTTATATATAGTGTTTTTACTGACAGGTGACTGGTGAACATTCCAATGCTGCTGGTTTTCATTTTGAAGTTCAAAGTACCATTAGATAAGTGTATATTCCAAAGGCTGTTTAGGAGAAAATCTATGGGAGTCAGAAACGTGCACTAAATTATTTGAGTATCTTTGCTTTAATGTGGTTTTTAATGCAAAGTAGTTTTTTAAAAAAGATACAGCAACTTGTTTAGGCCTTACACTGTGGCTGATATAATAAACCTGTTATAATTAAACTTGTGAGGTTGAAATACTGGTTCTCTTGAACTCAGTGAGAAAGTCATTGCTGAATTCAGGTAGGAAAGCATTCTAACTAAAATGTTCACTGTTTTGTTAGTAATTTAAATTTAATAGCATTAAATATATATATTAATATAATAATGTAATAATTAATACCTCTTTGTACAGACAACAGACTTGACTGTCTCCTTCAAGATTTTTCAAGAAAAAAAATTTCTTCTCTGTTCACATACCCCAAAGGAAAAATTAAAGGCCAAAATAAATCTGACTTTCTTAAGGTTTTGATTGTAGCCTTTGTGTTTAAGTGTACTTCAAACTCTGGATGTATAGGAGTAAAATTTTCAGACTTTTTGTAAAAATTCTTCAAATTAGTTTGTAGAGCAGACTACAACACTTTCTTTTTTAGTCACTGATCACCTAGTCTGTGTACTTCATGTTACAATGAATAAAAAGCTATAGAAATCATCTGGTGTTCTGCAGAGAAATCGCATTTTCCTGGTAAAGGTAGCTTTCTGGTCTTTCACATTGTCATTACAGTGAAGTGTATCACAATCAATGCATGTATTTTTAAAATACACAAATGAGAGAGAATGGAAGGGAACAGGGAATTCTGTAATTCAAGCACTGGTTTTCATTTTTCATCAGCTCTGGTGGTGGTACTCAATAGGAAGTTAGCCTGTACTGATTGCTAACACAGATCACTTTTCTGTTTTCTTCACTTGGTTGCTGCAAGTTTAACAAAGTATATGGCTCTTCTCCCTTCCTGCTTGGGTAAGACGTACATAATACCTCAGTTAATTCCTGCACTCCTGTTGCATGTCTGCTTTCTAATTTTACCACTGTGTGTCCTAACTTTTTTCTCAAATTTTTACAATTAAAATAGAGGATTTGGTTCTGAGTTCTGAATATTTTCAGAATATTTATGTCCTCAAATACTTATATTTTCAAAAATTCTGAAGTAAATTTAGTATTTCAAGAGCAAGTGCTTGTGTGCTTTTGCTTTCATGCTTTGAACTTTTCAGAAAGAGTTTGCTGTGGTGCTTTTTTAAGCTACCTATTTTTGTTTTATAAATAAAACACTAAATAGGTTGCATTATAGTTCTTTCTCTAAAATTGCTTATGCTTAACTAACACTTCCTTTCTTGCTGCAGTTTGACATGTCTAACTTTTGCTTCTATCCCATTTCACCCATCTTGCAGGAACCAGGAGGGGTTGGGATCCATAGTTCATGATCGAAAATCTCAGACATTGCCTGTTTCCCGTAACAGAACAGGGATGATGCATGCCAGATTACAGCAGCTGAGCAGCCTGGATAACTCTCTCACTTTTAACCACAGTAAGTCTCATGACATGGTAACATTCATCATCCTTAACCAGTACCACAACACCAGAGACAGGTCCCAGAGCGACACCAGTGCACTTTGATGACTTTTATTGTTCTAGGTCAAAGGAATAACTGGATGGTCTGTTCCTTGCCGTATGATAGAACAGTCAGTGCTGACTGATGCCATAACATGGAGCATGGTTAACTAAAGCATATTTTCAAATTGTATTGGGGTTTTTTGTTGTTTGGAGTTTTTTTGGTTGTTTTGGTTTGGTTTTTGTTTTGGGGTGGTTTTTTGTTTTTTGGTTTGGTTTTTTTAAATTACATGCACCTCAACTTTGTGCTGCACATACTTAGAAAATTTACTTATCTTTTTTTATTTGCTTTAGTAAGATTTACTTTTGCCTCCCATTTGGTCTTAAAAATGATTGGTCTAAAATCATACGCACTCTGACCGTATCTCCATGTTTTGACATCCTCTAAGGAGAAATAAGTTTTTTTAGAATTTCTGCAGAGTTTGTGAAGCCCTTAACTTGGTTTGTCTGGAAGTGAAAAAGCGTCCAATAATGAAGTGATTTTTCTGTTTTCAGTGTGAGAAAGATATCAAGTATTCTTGGGATTTCTGTAGACAATGGTAAGATTTAATCAGGTTGAAGTCAGCTTGTATAAGACTGCTGTATTGAAAACTAAATCTGCTTCTGGCCTATCTTTTTAAACATGCTGCTCTTAAATTGCAAAATAAACTGTATGCCCATTATTCTGAAGCACCATTTTTCAATTTTCAGCTTCAAAACCCAATGAAACTGGTTGACTAATCCAGTAAAACACAACACTGATACTGAAAAGAATTATGTGCAGTAAAGCCATTATTTAACTGTATGTTCACTGTGTCCATTCTTTTATTTCCCAAAGCATATCTAACTATCCATTAAAATCTTTTAGCTCATCGTCCGTAATAAAAAGCAACTATTAGCCTAATGGCACCAGACTCACCAGATAGTGTAGTGAAAAACTGAAAAACAAAATATCCCACCAGACCTTTGTTTGTAAGTGCATTCTCATGCTGTTAAATAGAAGAAATGCAACTCTTTGAATTTAAAAATGTCAGAAAACTTTAGAAATGTGCAAAATGCTTTTTTCCTTGTAATCAGTCTGCTGCTGCTGCATCATGATAATTTCTAGATGTTTTTTGATAGCAAACAAAACAGCTTTTACGCTGTATGACAACATATTCAGTAAGGTAAAATACTTTGTAGATGAAGACTGTAAAAAAATAAATCTCTGGGAAATAAGTAACACTGCTATTCCTAGGCCCTGTGCAAAGAGATTTCATACTTTCAGAACTTCACAAAGTTTACTGACTTTTAGAAACAGTGAGCTGAAAGATTTTAATAAATGCATGCTTCTGTAAAAATAAACTTTCCATTCTTTCCCACCTGAAGGAAATGAACAAAGGAAGGTGTCTCATTCAGATAACTTTGCATAAAGTGATAATAGGGTGGGTTTTTTAATGTTGGGCATTTAATAAGTGTCAGAATATTACATCTTGTATTGACCGAGGTTTTACAAAGTGAAATTATGTTTCTGTAAAAACCATGTCAAATGTGAAATTGAAATTTTTTATCTTTGGTCTTGTTGTCTAATTTTTAGTTTTGTTTAGTTGTCAGTCTGCCTGTATCTTGGATCCAGAGTTGTTTTCAGAGCTTGAATAAAACTTGTAGGCATCATCACTGGGATACATACAGGAAGGATGTAACTGGTGGAAGTAGTTGCTTTACTTACTTCTAAAATCATGATTCTTTCCAATAATGTAACTTGTAAACTTAAAATTTCTCCCTTTCTAAACATTTGAACAAGGAATAGAATTGAAGTCATAGTGTGATATTTCATGTCTGAGGAATTTTTTGTGCCTAAGTATGAAAATAATAGGCCCTTTGTTCAAATTTCTAAAGCGTCTCAATACAAACTACAAGAATGTAGATTTATGTGTATTGCTTGGGTGGGAGGAGAGGAGGATGCTCAGTTGAATAGTGACATGCAAATGTAGTAAAATACAGGAGATATACCCTGATCTGTAATACCTGTATTTGATCATTGTCAAGCTTTAGTCATTAGATATTATCTCATTTTCAGTGTTCTTAAATAGTTCTAAATTCAGTTACTCTGCAGTAGTGTGAATGTGAGGGGGCACAATCATGTGTGTGTCCAGGCAGATAGAATCATAGAATAGTTAGGGTTGGAAAGGACCTTAAGATCATCAAGTTCCAACCCCCCTGCCATGGGCAGGGACACCTCGCTCTTCTTGTTCCAACAGTTCCATGTCCTTTTTATGTTGAGGACACCAGAACTGCACACAATACTCCAAGTGAGGTCTCACGAGAGCAGAGTAAAGGGGCAGGATCACCTCCTTCGACCTGCTGGTCATGCTCCTTTTGATGCAGCCCAGGATACGGTTGGCTTTCTGGGCTGCAAGCACACACTGCCAGCTCATGTTCATTTTCTTATCGACCAGCACCCCCAAGTCCTTCTCCACAGGGCTGCTCTGAATCTCTTCTGAGATTGTCCATACTATATGGGGTAATTTTAGTTCCATAGCTTTTTTTTTTTTTTTTTAAGTTACATGTGAAAAATAGATTCCACTATGTTAGTTATACATGAAGAATACAAAATCATTTTCTCTAGAATAGTAATGAATTGAACAAGAATAGTTTTTTATTATGTGCTTGGCAAAAGCACTCCTAAATCAGTCTTTTAACTCAATGGAAATGAGTGTTCCTTTACGCTTACGTCCTGCATAAAACTTCTAGCTCTAGTAATAGTGCAGAGTAATCCATATTACCTCTTTGTTCTAAATTATGTGAAGAAAAAAAAAATTGAACTCTGTGGAATTCTGTGCATTGACTACAGTTTTTACTTGGTGTTTATAATAAACTTCGCACCTCCTGAACTGGAAGAAGAAACTATTTCTTTAAGGAACATGTCCTCTGTCCTCAACACATTTCTCAAAATACTTGTCATCTTTTGGTGTCCTTAATGTTATTGAAACCACTAGCTAACTTAAGGATTTCAGGCTACCCAAAGGTGATTTTAATGAAGAAGGATTTCTCTTTTAATTTATTTAAGGAAAAGAACACTTCAGATAAAAGAGAATATGTGGCAAACAGTTGCTATTTGCTTTCAAATGCTGGTTGTTCCTCTCTGTCACTAGAGAGGTGAAAATGTAGTTAGATTGAAAGCACAAAGTAAATGGGAGGAGGAAGAGGTGGACACAGGGAGAACACACACACACACAAAAAGGAACAATTAAGTATACAGAAAGAATATATAAATCCAAAGAAACTGATGGTTATGGGTATGCATGCATATTTCAGCCAGGGAAGCAAGGAAGTGCAGAAGGAAGTGGCCAGGTGTCATTATGAAAGAATATATAATTTCTTCTGTTCTTTTTTTCATCTGTACAAGTTTGTCATGCTTGCCATTGATTTCGTAATGCCAGGTTGACTGTAGAACTAAAATACATACACAATCCAGACCAAATTTTTGTGAAGCAGCTAGGGCACATTTGTCAGTCTGGTTCTTAAAGATTAATGTTAGGGAATATAAATGGCATATCCTGCTTCAGTACAGCTTATAATATGTTTTTTAAATTATTTAAATACAGTATGCAGCTAGAAGCAATGCAATGTTTTTATTAAATATGGAGTTATTGCATGGTATTCTACAGAGCACAGATAATTATTTGGGTCCTCAGTTGCATATACGTACACAATTATATTCCTTCAATTCTTAGTGTTTTGTATTTTTACAATGGTGGACTTATGGTTGACTTTGAGATTCTTATAACATTGCTAACTTACCAACACACATTTTTAGCTGTAACTCCATTCTACTGCAATTCTTATTTTAAGATTATATGTGTGTGTATAACCTGTACATTTATATTTATATACACATATATATGAACATCAGACATTTACTGTTTAAACTGCTATTTAATGCTTTTATTGTTGAAATTAGTTCTTAATATATTTTATGATCTTTTGCAAATTATGTTAGAATAATCATATGCACTTGTGGATTCTTTTTCTGTATTGAGTACTAACTTCTGTCAGGCTTTTTACTTCTTAATCTTTCCCTAGTTTGGCAAGTCTTTTGGAAATAAGAAACATCTAAATTAGTATATCCAGCACTTACACTTCATTTGGAATTTCTGTAGGCTATGGCCATTCAGATGCAGATGTTCTTCACCAGTCTTTACTTGAAGCAAATATTGCCACTGAAGTTTGCCTTACGATTCTGGATACTCTGTCATTATTCACAATGGCTTTTAAGGTTTGTTCTTCTCTTACTGTTAATATCTCCCATAATTATCTTTTAGGAAAAAACTCAAATATTTTTAAAATTATATTTTATAGTCTAGTAATATAGCATTGTATTTTTAGCACTTCTAGCATTGTGCTTCATTACTGTGTCATGTAAAAGCTGTTAACCTCTTGCAGCAAAACGTTTTCACTTCACTTACTCATTACACACAGGCTTCTTACTGATCAGCAGTAACCTCTGCAAGCGTTTGTATCTTCATACACAGAGCTTGAAACTGTACTGAGTTACGGTCTGCAAGCCTCCTTCAATTTTTTAGTATTGAGGAATACCCAAAATGACTATGACTATCTGGAAGTTCTTTAGCATGGAGAATATTTTGCATCATCCTGAATAGAAAAGGGGACATCTGCAGTTACACACCTCTTCCATGTTTGAGAGAGCTTAAGACAAGCTACAAGAGTCCAGATCTGTAGTGGGCCTCAAGAATCTTATTTAAAAATCTGTTAAACTAGATTGTTTGAGTTAATATTGACGTAAAATTTACTTGAAACAGTAATGGAGCTGCCTTGCAGCATACCATTTGGATACTTGTATATATCAATGACATGGAAGAGTGGAGTGTGCAAAGGAGTTGCAGAAGGTGCAGGACCTAGTAGAATCATGTTGTAGGGCCAGTGGAGTCAAGAGGGAGCAAGATTTAACATGATCCTCTCAGTTCTGGACTCCCTTGACTGGATTGAGCAGTCCCTGGATTGATTAACCTATTATGATGTTTTGTAAGAGGAGAGACCTCACTGTTTCATCCTCTAGTCCCGTAGGAACCTATTGCATGTACTCAGTGGACAAAGGGAGAAAACAGGTCCTCAGAGCAAAACAGAAGTAATATGAGTTGATAAAAGGAGATGCACAGCCAGGACCTGTGCTAGAGAAATTGGAGGAGGCCAGATTTAAAAGAAAGCTTGGATGGAAGGCAGTTGATGATACAGAAATCAGGTGTGACCTTGTGTATTTTGTGCCTCAGAATGAGCTTTGGAATATTGATGCAGGTAAAACTCTGAAAAGTAACTAATATATTTGTTCTTAAGAGGCCTTTCAGTTTCAATTCTATTACAGTATTGAAAGATGGTTAGTGGTTTTGGGGGAGTTTGAGAGCATTGCTATCAGCAAATTCCACTGCTATGAGAAAATTCATCTGTGTGAGCTGCCAAATCCAGTGTAACCAAAGTGTGTTAGTACTTTGAGAGTGCTTCTCAAAGAACTGTTAATCGTAATTGATTTAATTAACAGCTGTTTCAAACAGTTGTGTTCTATTAGCCTATTTAGAAGCTGACTGTTTATAAGCAGTACTAATGAAATGTTAGAAATGTATAATTAAGGTATGGTATTAATCATCTTGGGCATACTGTGCAGATAGTTTATTGTTCTTACCATTTTTATTAAATACTTCCTTCTTTTGGATGATCTGTATGTTCTTAGAATAGTATAAATGTAACACTGAACAAAACTCTACATTCTCTCTTTCAATTTAATAAAGAATCAACTACTGACTGATCATGGGCATAATCCACTGATGAAGAAAGTATTTGATGTATACCTCTGCTTCCTTCAAAAGAATCAGTCTGAAACAGCACTGAAAAATGTCTTCATTGCTTTAAGGGCACTTATTTTTAAGGTAAGAAGTTTAAAAATAGTTAATCTTCAAGTATTTATCCATTTCTTTAGTCAACAATACATTATGCAAAAAATTAAGAACTAAAATACCAAATTAGTATTGGTTATTGAGGACTGATCTGATCCCAGCAGTGTCCTTTGAATTGCTGTAAAAGTCGTATTGTCTTGTGAACTACTATGTCTATTTTTTTCACCATTTGGGATTATTAATATATTTGTATTTTTCTTGATATCCTTATAAAGAACTGAAGCTAGTGTTAATGAATAATTTCTTTCTTTTCTACTTTTTCCTCAGTTTCCTTCTACATTTTATGAAGGTAGAGCTGATATGTGTTCTGCACTGTGCTATGAAATTCTGAAATACTGTAATTCCAAACTGAGTTCGATTCGTACTGAAGCATCACAGCTACTGTACTTCTTAATGAGAAATAATTTTGATTACACAGGGAAGAAGTCTTTTGTTAGGACACATCTGCAAGTTAGTATACGTCCTTTATTTTTCTCTTTTGGTTTTAAATATTGTATTTGTGGATGTGCAGAGGCAAAGCTCTGTCCAGTAAAGACATAAAAGAAATTATTTTGTGTTCAAGACTGGTACTATTCTAAGAGTAAAAAGGTGGCAATAAAAGCATGTTCAGTACAAGGAAATACAAACAATTTCATGGCCCTGTGTTTCACAGGAAATAATTTTTATTTGTCCTTTGCAGATGTTCTGTTTTGTAGATGTTAATTGTTGACTGGCATACCCTGTTGCATCTGAAAAAGGAAAAGAATGCAGTTACAATCAAGTTAAAGTCTAAAGTAAATCAAATACATAGAAAATTGTGTGTTCTGTCAAAGCTGGGAACAATAGTTTACTAGGTTTATGACCTCTGGCTAGTTCACTTGGCAGTCAGTCTTTAGAGCAGAGAATGCATGTGCATTAAACTTATACAAGCCTGTTTTTTCTTGCCTACATTATTGTACAAGTAACTTTGGAAAAAAAACCAAAACAAATATAATTGAACTGAAGACAGTCATCTTTCAATTAAAATTCCAGTTCCTTTGCAGTTACTTCATAGGTGCATCGCAAGGGTATTTCATTAAATATGCACTAACAAGACACTTGTTTATGTCAAGGTTATTATTTCAGTAAGCCAGTTGATTGCGGATGTTGTTGGAATTGGAGGAACTAGATTTCAGCAGTCCCTTTCCATCATCAACAATTGTGCCAATAATGACAGAATTATAAAGGTCTGGTTTTATTCTTCTTTCCATACTGTAAAAAGATGCTTGAAAACTCTATCATAGCATCTTTTGTAATTGTTTCAACTTTTTATTATTCAGATAATAGAAAAATATAGTAATTAACCTGACATCTCTGTGTTTTAGCACACTACATTCCCTTCTGATGTTAAGGATTTAACAAAACGTATTCGTACAGTACTGATGGCTACAGCTCAGATGAAAGAGCATGAGAATGATCCAGAAATGCTTGTAGACCTCCAGTACAGTTTGGCAAAGTCTTATGCTAGTACGCCTGAGCTAAGGAAGACATGGTTAGACAGCATGGCAAGGATCCATGTTAAAAACGGAGATCTGTCAGAGGTAAGAGAAAAAAAATCACACTAGTTTTAGCTTTCTAAAAGCTTCAGCTTATCTTTCTTGAAATTTAATGTACTGTATGTAGTTGTTAGTGTGTAATATAATAAGCACTTTTAATAATTTTTGAATTATTAGTAGATTAGTTTGAATGGCTGATAAGTTTATGCCCCACTCTGTTTGCTAATATAAAGTATATGTTTAACAACTGTAGCTGATACAGTGCTAAACCAGGAATGCTCAATGCAAATCATGGAAGACACAGACCTTCTATTTAGAAATATCCTTGTTATCAGTTGCTGAAACACTTCAAGCCACTCCTTAAATTTCTCTCTACTTGCCTTTACAGAATCAGCTTGATTCTGTCCCAGCTTATTAAGAAACTCCTTGTGTTCTTAAAATTGAGAAATCACAATTTTTTTTGTTTGGAAAAAAGTCATCTGATTTCACTGTGCTGTTAAAATATTTCTTTACACAACAACAGTTGGGAGTGGGGATTTTTATGTCTTGATGTAAGTATTTTGTCAGCATACAGAATGCATTTTGTCTCTTTCTGAAAGTTTGCTTCATCTGAAAGTAAATCACGTTACAAGACATCACTGAATTTCATAAACATGTCTGTTAAACTTAGAATCATGTAAATGAGTAAATCTCTTCAAGAAATAGTAGCTGCTATCTCACTCATGTCTTAGTACTACAATTCTTTTCTAGTATATGGTAGCAACACAGAAGACATATCCAAAATACTCTGTTACTAGCTTCTATTTTGAAGGAAGCAACTCTCACTCTCTCAGAAGAAAAGCTCTTGTAGTCCTCTTCCTTTTCAGGTCTGGTTTGTTGCTTGTTTGGTTTTGGTTGGGTTTTTTGGTTTTTTTTTTTCAAATTTGACTCTCTGACTGCAACTACATGAGGACCTCTGGAAATCACCAAGCCCAACCCCATAGAAAGTATGAATTAGAGAGAATTTTCAACACACACTTACTTTTTTCCTTCACCTCCATTTTCTGAAATTCTGCAACCTCCATATGTAAACTGTTCAACTGAGAATTACAGTTAGAGTTAACACTTTGCTGTAAGCCTAAAACTTTTTAGTAAAGGAAGAATCTTGTATCTTTATTTTTTTGTCCTTTCTGCGGAGAAAAAATATCAATGTCAATTTCATAAAGCATCTCAAATACTTGAAGACTGTGCTGTCCCTCTTCTCTTTCTTCTGTTTTCTGGACTACAGCAACCAAATTCCTTCAAATTCCATTCACTGGTGAAGCTTCTCCTTTTTTTCTTTTGCTGCTTTCAAATGGTTTGTCACCAGATTTTATTCCATTATTCTTGGTCTGGAGCAAAGAAAGACAAAACAGATTAGCAGAAGAACCATCAAAGGCTGAGTAGAATAATTAATAGATCTTTCGTTTCACATAACACTTAAAATATACCCCCTCAAAAAAAACCAACTTGTTTTTATTTTAGTTTGATGTTCCTACCTTGTAATTCATGATCCCTGGTCACTCAGGTTGTCCATGCTACACAATGCTCTGGTAAAGAGTGAGTGCTCTTGCACCGGTACTCTTTTGCATAAATGAGGTGGAGAATTCTTAAACCAATCACAGGACATCTCCTGCAAAGCAGCAAAAAGGAAAACCAAAGAAATTATCTCAGCCTGTGGCTCTTACATACCTTAGGTTTAATACTTCCATTATAATTATAATTGTAATTTACGAGATTGTTATATATTTCTGTTTTAGGCTGCAATGTGCTATGTCCACGTAGCAGCACTGGTTGCAGAATATCTCACACGAAAAGGTATGATTTTGAAATCTTACTATAATGTTTATATTTTTTTCAATACAGTTTAGGGTAAGCAATGGTTTCCCTGAGGAAGTTGTAGGCATTTAATTGTTATGAAGGAAAAAATTCTGATCTAACCAGATAGTATACTTATGTATTTAAGAGTATACTTGCATATCTAAGAGGCAGCATTTCAGATAAAGGGGAAGTAAAATTTTTAGGGAAAGAAAAAAACCCGCTTATTTTACACCAGAGCTGTGAACAGCTGAAGTCAGACCCTTGCCAAAGCAAACTCACCAGTGAATATTCTTGTTCCGCAAGTAATCTCTCACTGCATTTAGGAAAATCTGTCATTGCCAGAGAAGTCAAAATAAATTCATAGAAATTTTTAAATGCTGAGTCAGTGATAACAGTGTCCTATAAATGTTACTTCTTCTCAGTAATATAGAGAGTCAGACTTCTTTCTACCTGTGGTGTTTCCAGGAGCAAGAAAAATGCATTTGAGGTAGTCATTCAATAAAACCTTTGGTGGTCAGACTCGCATCTGGTCAGAAAGAATCTTTTTAGGAATGAGCTAGGAAACAAACATGCTTCTGTAGTATAGTGAAAATAAGTGTGAAATAAATATGTGTTTTTGTCGTATTTACTGGTTGCTTTTGAGGCTTTAATTAGTATGTGTAATGTTAAGTATTTTTAAATATGTCTTCTGCTTTATCCAGCATCACAAAATGGCCTAACATTATCCTGGTGGAGAAAAAATAACTTATCTATTTTGCTTTTTCTATGACAGGGATGTTTAGGCAAGGCTGCACTGCTTTCAGAGTAATCACGCCTAATATTGATGAAGAGGCTTCAATGATGGAGGATGTTGGAATGCAAGATGTTCACTTCAATGAAGTAAGTAAACATAATAGTGTTAGAAATGATGCACGTTGAAGTGCTGGCAGTTTTTTCCAAGTTTTCTGTTTCAGTCTGGAGGCTGGCTAATGTGATGGATATTACAATTATTTTCTTAGCTGCTCTTCTAATCCTAAAACTGAAATAGAATACTTCTGTGACCTGTCTCGGCTTTAGAGAATTTATTATATAGATTTATATTAAATAAAGCACTAGCGCATCATCTCAACACCACTACTGGAGTAAAAGTAAGCAAAATTTTCAAACTTAAACAGGGGATATTTAGGCTAGACATAAAGAAGAAATTGTTTACTGTGACAGTGGTGAGGTACTGGAACAGGTTGCCCAAGGAAGTTGTGGCTGCCCCATCCCTGGCAGCGTTCCAGGCCAGGTTGGACAGGGCCTTGAGCAACCTTGGCTAGTGTGAGGTGTCCCTGCCCATGGCAGGGGGGTTGGAACTAAATAATCTTTAAGGTCCTTTCCAACACTAACCATTTGTGATTCTGTAATTTCAAAAATAAGATTTTAAGCTAGTTGACAGGATGGACACTATTGTGGCTTATTAGAGTTAGTAAGATGGTTTTTTTTTGTTTTTTTTTTTTTGTTTGGGTTTTGGTTTTGGTTTGTTTTGGGTTTTTTTGTTTGGTTTGGGTTTTTTATTTTTCCCCTAAACTGACTTTGATTTAGAATGTTACTGCACCAGCAATCATGAAAATGTGTTTAGTGGTTTGTTATTGGTTTACGGTTTCCTTGAGCAAATCCACCGTAACAATGGAAATAGTTTAACCAACACCAGACTTACATCAGTGTTGATTTTTTTTCTGGCTTAAGTTTCTCTCCTTGTGTCTTCACTGATCCATCTGTGCTCTACAGTAAATTTTACTATTAAGAAGCCCGTGTAAAAAGAAAATGAATAATCTTTTTTCTGAAGAGCTACATCTGCACTATGTATTAGTCAGGATAGGTGGCAGAGGGAGGGACAGACTGCCTGTTTATATATACATATACATATACATATACATATACATATACATATATATATAATATATAATATATAATATATATATTTTGTTTTAGTTTGTTATATGGCAAAGGTGTATGACTATTATTTGACTCTGCAAATTGTGCCTATGCTAACAGATTTAGGAGGAACAGATGAAAGACTTGGGGATTTAAGCCTGGGTTTAGGCCTAGTGTACCTGTGTTTTACTCCTAAGTTCTGGTTGTGCTTTGTTCTGTAGTTTTAAGGCAAAATTTGTTGACTTGCCTTTTTCTGGGAAGGCAGAAATTGAAATTAACTTGAAATGATGAAATTCGGTGGTTTTTCTTTCCAAGGACACTCAATACCAGATAGCTTTGTTTGTTTGTTTTAATTTATGTGCTGTAGTCTTTAAACCACTGATTTTCCTGATCCAGCATGAAATTCAGTATGTTACTCAAAAAAAAAGTAAGCTGCTGTAAGTGAGCCAAGAGTTGGGTTACTAGTGACTAATGCTGATGGAAACTTTTGTTAGAAATTCTTGTCAGTATCTACCTGACAAGCCATTTGACAGGCATAAATTCTTTTTATTTTTAAATTGAAAGATATAAAAAAATATTCTTTTTCTCATTAGTCAGTGCCTGCAAAAGGAATATACTGCTTTGTCTGGGACATTGAACCCTACACAAATTTATTTCCATTTCTCGGTATTTCCATGGAATGAAAGTAAGCCAAGAGCGAAATTATAAGTCTGTGAGCCTGCAAAAGCATCAGACCTTGCCAAATTTAATTTTTCTCTGCATGCAACCCTTTTTAAACTTAACCATGTGGTACTCTGACTCACTGAGTATTGAAAAAAGTTGCTATTTCTCAGATAACTTCTTACAGTTTGCCCCAAGAAGAGTAATAATAGGGAAGAACTGTGTGGTTTTTAGTAGGCTAAAAATCATGGATAAATTTGCGTGACTAGTATTTTACAAAAGTACTTCAGAGCAGGTAGTCTAGTTGCTTCATGAATAGAAACATATTCATATATGGGCTGTTTCCTCAGTGTGTTCTTATGTGAGCAAAACTGTACTAGTCTGAAAAAAAGAAAATCATATTTTTTGAGCAGCACAAGTCAAATTCTTCTTGCAATACTAAAAAAACAAAAACGCCAAACTTCTGAGTGTCGGAAATAGGAAGGTAAAAGGCTGGAATCTGGTATCCTTTCCGTGCTAGACTTTGCTGTAAGCATTCTATCAGTGAGAGATCTGAGCTACGGCTAACAGGCCTGTGGCAGGTGCCAGTTTCCGTGCAGATGAAGTTTGGAAACAGTTTAATTCAGAGATTTTGGGTTTTTTCCCCAAATAAGTTTTGCCAGAATACAGCTACATCACAGATACTGAGTCAATCTCCACCTCCCTGTTTGGGTTTGGGGTTTTTTGGGGGTTTTTTTTTGTCTCTTATTTAGCTATGACTTTCCATGGGAGGATTTTCTCTAACTTGCAGATTGGTAAATGAAAGCGCTTCGAAGGTCACATGATATTGTAAGTGATCAACATCCAGTGTAATTCAGTATACCAAAGCACTTTATGAAAAGCAGAAATAGGTACTTACCCAAACACATAAGATGCCTGAAGTATGGTGGTTACAAATGAAACTCTGATTGGGTATATGGGGAAAAAACCCTTTTCCCATGAGAACGGATAAACACTGAGAAAAGTGGCCCAGAAATGTTGTGTCCTTTTCCTCCCTCCTATCACCTCTCCACACATCTTTTGCTTTTTATGTGTTTTTCGTGTATGCAAGCAAAATTTTGCTGCTTTCCTGTATTTGGATTCCCTCTGGTGTCTGAGTTAAGACTTGACGTAAAACAGAGTTTGTGGGTAGTCTTGAGGGCCAGCAGTGACACTGGGCTTTCTGTTGTCACCACCTAATCATTGAGGGTGGTGATATTGGGGAGTCTATACAGCCTAATAATGACTGGGGGAAAGGAAGAGATGTTTTGGGGACCATTGCAGCATATGGATAAGGGTAGCATTTTTCGGTCTCTTTGCAATCAGTATTAAAGTAGGCTTTTTCTTAGTAATCTGTTCATGCTGTCTCAGTCCCCTACCGAAGGGAGGAGGGCAATAAAATAGCACTGGATCCCTTCTAAGGATAATATGTTATTTCCAGCTTCTGGCTTCACCACTACAATGCAAGAATGGTACCAGAAAGTCTCAAGTAGAAATGTCATGTCTTCTGACACTCCTCAGTCTCAGACTTGGATTCTCTTGGAGGTTCTTGGAGCTCCAGACATGATTGAAGAGGACAGATTTATGATAGGGTTTGTGGAAGCAAATGAGCTTCTTCACAGAAATTCTTTTGCACTCAAACCATGACCAAGTATATGACAGCTTTCTCACAGGAGCTGTAACCTTTCTCTGGTATCTGTAACATTGTTTGTTGTAAATGAGTTAATGGACTTAGCCAAGTAATTTCAAATTTATGAAACCCAGAGGAAACTATTGTTATCTTAGTTTTGTGCTGACTGAAGCAGAAGAAATCATGGAAAATAAAGAATTATGACAAACTGAAGGGACTTTATAGTTATGATGTAACTGCTCTAATGCAGATTTCATGCTTCCATTCTAACATACTGAAAATCATAGTTCTTATTTAACCTTAAATGACTGGGGTTTTTGAAATAAGGATATTAGACTCAAACCTGACAAATCCAGGGTGGTTTCTTGCTTGTGACTCTGTTTTTGACCCTTCAGGACTTCTGAGCTTCTTTCACTTTATAGCTTAATCCTGGACCAATTATTCCAGATTCCACAGTTATATCTTAGTAGCTACTCTGAGTACAGATTTGGTATTGTATCCTTTTGTTTTATTGTTAATGTCATGTGATACTTTCCTTCAGAACTGTTAGTCAAGTGTTTGTATAGCTATCTTTTTAAAATTATGTTCTTTGTGCAAAACAAACAAAAAAAAAAACAAACCCACAACCCAAGGAAACAAACTTCGAAAAAAAAAACAAAAACAAACAACACCAAACCAAAAAAAAGCACCACAAAAAACCAACCAACCTGTTACAAGGTAAGACAAGGATCTCAAGTTAAGACCCACGGTCCTCACACAGGTGTCGTTTGTAGACCTAAGAGGTCAGAGGTATCTAGACGAAAAGAATATGAATGCAGACTCAAACCATTCTGTTTTGTTTTGAGGCAAGATCTCTCTTTTCATTGGAAAGAACTTTAGTTATGATTATTTGCTGTGCTTTTCATGAGTACTCAATACTTTTCCTTTTTCAAATGTGTATCCAAATCTAGGATGTGCTGATGGAATTGTTGGAGCAGTGTGCTGATGGACTCTGGAAGGCAGAACGCTACGAACTCATTGCCGACATATATAAACTTATAATTCCTATTTATGAAAAACGGAGAGATTTTGAGGTAGTAAATTCATCATAAGTAAATTCAAGTGAGGAAAAAAAAAGTCCTGATTTTTCTCTTCTTATCTGCATGATGCATTGGACATCACAGAACAAGAATATTTAAATTGTAAATGAAATATGAATGTGTTGAAATTTTTGTTTTAATTTTAAATAATTTTTTTTTTCCTTAAATAATTAAAAATCAATAGTGTGTTCTTCCACACAAGTTTTATATTATTGTATGTATTATTATATATTAATTTATATTATTCTATACAATAGGTTTGTATTCAAAACATTACTACTGTTCAATGAAATAATGGTTTTAGTTATTATTAACTACAAGGACGTAAGTTGTTGTTTTAAGATAGGAAAGTTCTAGTTTATTCCTTTACCCCATGACTGTTTCTTATTTTTAGAGGCTTGCTCATTTATATGACACTCTTCATCGAGCATACAGTAAAGTAACAGAAGTTATGCATACGGGCAGGAGACTGCTGGGAACTTATTTCAGGGTAGCATTCTTTGGACAGGTGAGTTTTGTTTGTTTCATTTGTAAAATAAATTCAGGTTCTTCTTACTGCATAGAGCAGACAGTGTTTACTCTTTCATCCTCTGTATTGACACCATGATATAAAAAGTACAAGAAATGTGTTCTGTAAGAAATAATTAAACACCATCTGTAATTGATTTTAAAACTTGCAGCAATACCCAATATAGTTTCTTTCTTCTTTTTCTCAGTAAATTTTTTGCCTTTTTTTCCTTTTTTTTTTTTCTTTGATTTACTACCTTAAGGCAGCGGTAAGTTTTCTATAATGTCAGTTCTTAGCAATGTATTGACTTAATGTCTGTAGTGCTACAGTGTGGTTTGCAAGGCTGCTTCTTAGATTGGTATGCATTAATGGCCATTGCGATTCAAAAAACAACATCAAGTTCCATTAGAGAACAAATCACTCTTTTTCTATGCATCAGTATTGCATGCTTTGAACAAAAGTTCTGGCTCTGTATTGGGCAGCTTCACATCCTCTAATATGTGTCTAGAATGCGTATGTATGGTATCACGCAGTATCAAGTATTACACTTTCTACATGCAATAGCCCAGTTGCTTATTGTTCAGCTGAGCATGGAGAATTGTAAAATGCTCTAAGCAGTATAACTTTACATGTATTCTGTTGTTTTTTATAACTTTATAGCAATACCAGTTTACAGACAGTGAAACAGATTCTGAGGTAATTACAGTAACTGCTTAAAAAGCAAGCAATGCAGTAAAAATTACTGCATTTCACTTCAGTTTGATGTGGGTATTTTTGTCAATCTAGCCTGTGTTTATACATGATATGTTGTGCTTTTCTATTTTGTCTGTTCTGTTTATGACAAAAATATTTGTTTTCTGGTTTCAAACATGAACTCTGACATGGCTTGTTGTTTTAAACCAATGACCTGTTTCACTTCCCATGTAATCTGTTTTGCTTTTAGTTGCGATTTTAAAACAAATGCTTTATGTAATAAAAAGAAAGAAGTATATGCCAATCCAGTACAACATATAATTAAGATAATTACAATTAAATTTCATTTTATATAATTTTTAATTACTACATAAAGAAAATTTCCAGAGTATTTTTATGTAAGCTGTTGCCAAAATACTCACTTGTGAATCAGATAGTCCTGTTAGGCAACACGATTTCTGTTTTGGCAAGTGAAACAGTGCTGAAAATTCACTTTTGAATAAAAGTGAAGAAAAGTTATCTCGAAGGCTTGGCACACCATAAAATTACAACAAAACTTTAAAATTGTAACTGTGTTTCCATTATCTTTCACTCATTCTGTAGTAGACAAGTACATTTTTCTGTTTGTTGTTTTGTCTGGGGTTTTATCCTCTTAGGAAACCTTTTTTACTTAGATTTTAATTTCTCTTTATTTATGTTTGCTTGAATTCTGGTGTTAAATGTTTATATTTGCTTTGAACCATGCACATTATGTTCATCTTAATCATTGTGCTATGTGTTTTTTCCCCAAGATTTTGATTACTTTGTTTTTTACAGGGATTCTTTGAGGATGAAGATGGAAAGGAATATATCTACAAAGAGCCCAAACTCACGCCTCTTTCAGAAATTTCCCAAAGACTTCAAAAACTCTACTCTGACAAATTTGGATCTGAAAATGTCAAAATGATTCAGGATTCTGGCAAAGTATGATCTTTATTCACTCTAAAAAATTCTAATATATTACTTCACTAATCCACTTGAAATGCTGTGGTTTCACTGTCTGTTACTTGACACATAAATACATGTGTTGAAAAACTCTACTGGTTGAAGTACATGAGAGAACTATTATCTCATAGTAAGTTTGCTTTTAAGAACAACCAAAAAGCTTCATTACCATAGTGTTACCTCTCAAAATAATAATTGCATTGTGAAACAAATTTGGATTATGATCATATTCTGTGTTACCTTTAACTGTATTTCTTGCCAGTTCACGCACAGTCACTCTTTGGAAGTTTTTCCCCTTTTCTGCCCCTCAATAGCAGTGTCCAAACTTTATTCTGAAGTAAGAAACAGGCACCTCTTCTGAGGAAAGCAGCAAAAGTAAATAACATTTTCATTCTGTATCACCTGTTCTTCTTATCCTTTGCTGTCTGTGAGCCTGTTCAATTTTATAAATGTTTAAGCTGTAGAAAAAATATTCTCACACAGAGTCATCTGGTTATATCTATATTTGTCATGGGAAATGCTTTCCTTTGTAATTGAAGGCTCCAAAACTGGTGAACTGAAGAGGGCTACAGTGTCCTGTATGCTGAGAAGAGCAAATACTGCACAAGATGCATTCATATATTCCTTTTATTCCCTTCCCCAGGCAATTTTTATCTTTTAGTTGGCTTCAGACTTTATGGTGATCTTTTCTTATAATTTCCTGTCTTCTATTCCTTGATTCCACCAGTAAGATCACAAAGTTCTGAGCTTCTTGACCTGAAAGTGCAGCAATGGTGGGCTTTTCAATACTGGAACTTTAAAAGAAGAGGAGGATGTAGACAAGGGCTAGATTTCATGCTGTGGATGGCGAGGGATTTACATTGTAATCTCAGTTTTTCACAGCTCTTCCAGTTTACTGAATTTTTTACAGTTAATTATAATGCATTTGTCAAAATCACCACTTAAGTTCCAGTCTAATCAACTTAAAAAAAAAAACTGATTAAAAAATAATTAAGCAGCATGTTCCAATGCAAAAAGGATAACAGCAGGGAGACCTTAGCTGTGTTCCCACTTCACTCCATGGCTTAACTGATGACTTCATGTGGGTATTATCCTTCACTATGAGGGGTGGTGAGGCACTGGAACAGGTTGCCCAGAGAAGTTGTGGCTGCCCCATCCCTAGCAGTGTTCAAGGCCAGGCTGGATGGGGCTTCGAGCAACCTGGTCTAGTGGAAGGTGTCCCTGCCCAGTGCAGGGGGTTGGAACTGGATGATCCCTATGGTCACTTCCATCCCAAACCATTCCGTCAGTCTATTTGTATTGTTTTTCCCACTTCGTTTATACAAGTGAAATGGCTCAGAGACAGACAGAGGTAATGTGAGTGTTTGACATGGGACTAAAATGGTAGGCAACAACTTTCAGAAAGATGCACAGGTTTAGGGTGCCTTCTTTATCCCATGGTTGGGGGAATTCACAAAATAAAATAAATCCTTGGTCCCTTTAGGCACCCTGTTTGGTGAAGACTTAGGAGGCCTTATCTGTTGGTACTGGAGACAGTTGCTCCTTTTGCCAAATTAAAGATCTGCTAGTTCATGAAGCCCTCACTCATCCAGTCCTAGAAGCAAAATGAACTGAATAGTGAAGCCTTCAATTTGCTCTGCTCTCACCACTGTATTCTTTGGGACCTTCACAGGGTGTCAGAATTGAGACAGGCAGGTTGGGAGGAGTGCCTTCTGGAGGTGATATCTGAACTATATATGATGTAGGGTTTTATTTTTAATTATTAATGGTTTTTTATCACTAGCAATTTTACATCTCCAGTCTACAATTGTATCAGCTTTATGGGAGACAGATATTTGTTTCTGAGTTTTCTCTACCTGTGCCTTCCACTATTAATCATGGGTATAACTTGGTAATATGTTTTTGTTTGTGGTTCTGCATACAGCAGTTATCAATGAGTATTTAAATAACATAACTAAAAAAAATCCACAGTATGTTGTAAAACGGCATTTTATGTTCCTTCCGAGTAGTTAGAGAGCAGATAAGTCCTGTGAGGGCATTCATGTTTCTTGTGTTTTCAATAATGTAAGGGTTAAGAGACCAAATTTAATTTGCAAAAGTTGTGTAACTTCAATTAAATCCACTTTAATCACGATTTCAGCTATTTGATTATTTTTTGTTACCATTTTTAAAGGTAAATCCTAAGGATTTAGATTCAAAATACGCATATATTCAAGTTACACATGTAATTCCATACTTTGAAGAAAAAGAGCTGCAAGAAAGAAAAACAGATTTTGAAAGGACTCATAACATTCGTCGCTTTATGTTTGAGATGCCTTTCACTCAAGCTGGTAAAAGACAAGGAGGAGTAGAAGAACAGTGTAAAAGGCGGACTATTTTAACAGGTACTGATTGAATGCAAATTTCCTTTAAAAGAAAACTTATTTTGGGGGGGAGGGTTGTACTTAATTCTTGATACTAATTTTCTCTATATGTTGTGTATTTTGTCAGGAAAAATCCTTTAGTAGATTTCACATGACTGTTGGAGGTGACAGTTGCAAAGTATACTAAAATACTGTTAAAAAAACTACCTTTTAAAATCAGTAGTTATTGGCAGTAATGTCGGTGATCTTTCTTTGCTGTAATCCATGTAAAGCTATGCATGTTTACATTTTCAATATTTTGTTTCCCTGTACATTTGGTAGTATTTCTGTTATACAGTATGTTATTAAATTGGGCAACTGATTACTTCAAAATGAGAATTTAGCATAAAATTCTGTCAAAACACACCTTATTGAAATACTTTAACTATATGAAACTTTTTTCCATCCATAGCTATACATTGTTTCCCATATGTGAAGAAGCGCATTCCAGTAATGTACCAGCACCACACTGATTTAAATCCAATTGAAGTAGCCATTGATGAAATGAGTAAAAAAGTTGCAGAACTGAGGCAGCTTTGCTCTTCAGCTGAAGTAGATATGATCAAATTGCAGCTGAAGCTACAAGGAAGTGTCAGTGTTCAGGTAAGACCATATGTTTGCCATCCAGCTTGAAATTCCACTTGCTTCTGTCCTTGAACAAGTGTGTAAGTAGTGTTTTATCATTTGTTTCTATTCTGTATATTCAAGAGTGTCCTAGATTAGAAATACCATCACTGTTTGCAGCTATTTTCAGAATAGAAAAAGCAACAAAAGTTTTTCAGGTTAATACTGATCAGGGACAACTACATTGAAAGGATTAAGATTCATCCCTGGAATTTACGGTGGTCTGAGTCACACCAGGTTTTGGTTTATAGTTGAAACTACCATACAGTGGTGACTTCCCATATGAGAATGAATGAGCACATTTTGCCTAGGTCTTTCACAGTAGGTTCAACATGGTCATTACTTTTGTATTTTGGTAAGATCCCTATGGAGGTGAAGAAGTGACAAAATATCGGAGTGGGGTATTAGCAGAAACTTTCACTGTCAAACATTTTTGTTTTGCCTAAGGCTAGCAAGAACTGAATGTGTTAAAAAGAAAAATCAATCAAAAATCATAAAGATTCAGCAAAATAATTTATATGAAGCAACTGTAGCCTATACAAATCAGTATGGTAAGAGTCTTAATTAACAAGTGGTAGGACAAGAGCTAATGGCCCCAGACTGCGCCAGGGGCGGTTTAGGCTGGATGTTAGAAAAAATTTCTTCACTGAAAAGGTGCTCAGGCATTGGAACAGGCTGCCCAGGGCAGTGGTGGAATCACCGTCCCTGGAAGTGTTCAAAAACCGTGCAGATGAGGCCATCAGTGGCACGGTTTAATGCTTCAACTCCAGCAGTTACCTTCTGAAATAAGTCTAGCTTTTTTGAAATCCATGTGTTCTCCTAAGACAAACAAATAAGACACCTGCAGTAGGTTTTATTGCTAAGACAGAATGTCAGCGAACTGACTTTATTTTGTAATTCTTATTCTTTTTAGGTTAATGCTGGTCCATTAGCGTATGCAAGAGCTTTCTTAGATGATACAAACACCAAAAGATATCCAGACAATAAAGTAAAGCTACTAAAGGAAGTTTTTAGGTATGTTTTTTGGGAAGGGGAATGACTTTATCAAGACTTAAAGAATTATTTTAACACTTTAGTGTTCTGACTGCCTTAAAAACATGCTGTAAGCTGGTATTTTGAATTAACCTTTTGGATTTTATATTCCTGATTGAGATCTTCTTTTATTATCTAAACCAGGCAATTTGTTGAAGCTTGTGGGCACGCTCTGGGTGTAAATGAACGACTTATAAAGGAAGATCAATTGGAATATCAAGAAGAAATGAAGGCCAACTACAGAGAAATGGCGAAAGAGCTTTCTGAAATAATGCATGAACAAGTATGTGCTGAAATTAATTTTACATACCAGCATTTAAAATGTAGCTGTAATGTGAACGCATGGGTAAAAGCGTATATAATGCTTTATGCAAAAGGGTCGTTTCAGGGGTTTTCTGTATTTTTGTCTAGTGGAGTATAAGCATATCATGGAATTGTGGAACATAATTTTTTTTCTGTTGGTGAATTTTCTGCCGATGCTTCATTAAGAAAGTAATTCCAGTTGGCACCAGCCTTTTTCTTTGTAGGAGAGGAAGACTACAGTAAAGACAAAACATTTAATGACAAGAATATATATGTTGTCTATATTTCATATGTGTTCATATTACAGGGGTCTCTATTGAGTGACCCAAAGACCTTAGTCTGTACTTCCTGGTAACTAAGGGGGATTTAATCTGCAAAGAGCCCTTTTTCTTTGTATTTTGGAGGTATGAGCTTTTACTTCTGCAACGGAGAGTTACCTATCTTTCGGGAGGTATTCCAACGTGTTTCACTATAGGCAAGCTGGACATATAGGGGAAGGAAAAACAGAGCTCTTATGGAGTGAGATGTAGGCCCTTGCATCTGGGATCTATGGTAGAAATGTTTCCTGACTTCAAAGGCAAATAAATTATTTCCAGGAGGACAGGAAGAGCTGAAGATTCATGCTTGATCCCTGCCTTCTTCATGTCTTTATTTATCTCATATTAATCACTTCAGGTTCCTTTTCTTTCCTCCACTCTTATTTGTATAATATTTTTCCCAGAGCTGTAGAGCGGCTCATGGTTCTTAACTCTTAATATCATGCGGTGTTCTTGGGGTATATTTTTTTTTCCAGATTAGATTGATCGCTCCCCTCATGGCTCAGAATCATGAGGTTATTCGCTGAAACCTTTAAAAATGTTACCTTTATGTGCTTGCCTGTTGCTGTATTTGGAAAAATAGCTTCTCACAATGCTTGTTCTAATGTCATTGAAGAAACCATTAGCTGTCTTATAAGAGCATGGGTTGTAAATAACTGCAAAATTTTTGTTATGGAAAATGCAGAAAAGAATCTAAATAGTTTTTTTTTCTTTTTTTCCTCCTCTGCTGCTTGCCAATATGATCAGATGGGATGGTAATTAGTTTTGTTTATTTCTGCTTTTAGTTTGTCTGAGCTTTGTAACATTCCTTTTTCCCCAGAATTTCTGATCTTAGCATCAGTAAATTTATAGCTGTTAAGAATGAAGTCTTTTTTGGTGCTCTGGTAGGTTTTCATAAGAAATGCTGAAATCATCCCTCTAAATTTAAAAAAAAAAAAGGAGGGGCAAAACCCAAGCCTGTTGTCATTGTTGAAACTCTTGAAAGTTAACACAAGAAATGAGAGAAGCTATCCAAGCTTCCTCTGCAGAGGAAAGTATAATACCTAAATTAGAACTGATATTGGAGAAATAACTAATGGCCTCCTAAATGTAGTAGAGAATGGCTGAAAAGAGTAACCATCCTCAGAAAGATGTCCCCTGCTCATGAGAACATCCTGGAAAGTTGAGTGGGTGAGAAGCAAGTTACAAAATTGGCTAGCTGTTTTATAAATGTTTGTGTCATTTTGCAATATTTTGGTAAATACGTGTTTTCCATTTTAAGATTACTCCTGTTGAAGAAAAGGCCAGCGTTATGCCGAATTCACTACACATTTTCAACGCCATAAGTGGAACTCCAACAAGCACAACAGTTCATGGGATGCCCAGTTCTTCTTCAGTTGCATGATTGTTTTGTAAAGGAAAGTCTGTTTGTTTTTTTTAAAGTATGAGGATTTGCTTCATTGATGTGCGAACTCAGGATGATTTGGAAGCTAAATGTTCGGCACGTGCAAGCTGTATAATCCATACGAATGTCTGAGCACACTTAGCAAATAGCAGTTACTGGTTAATAATCTTTTAGAGTAAGGGAGGCACACATATATATTTTTAAATCTTACTGGTAACATTTAAAAGTATTAACAATGTCACTGCAGAAGTGTGTGTTGGAAAACTATAAAGTTGAAGTTAATTTCTCTTTTGCATTAGAAAGTATTATCAAGATGAATTGCACATTACAAAAAAGTGTTGTGGGATGTAATTTTGCAGATGTAACGTTCAAGTGTTCTTTTTGTGTATGGCACATAGAGATTGATTCCAAGTACAAGAACTATTTTGAGGCTAGACAGAGACACTAGTTTTTTGGGTTTAATGGAACTGACAATAGTAGTTTTTGTACCATTTGGCAAATTGTTGTGCTTTATTTTATACCTTGTTGCATTTTGGAGGTATGTGAGCTTAGATCTTATTAAACAACTAAATACAACCAAAGGTCTGTATTAATGAACACTGACTTATACTAAAATATCAATAGTAGTAAATTGTTATGTACATATTGTTTGTTAATACAGTCCGTACAGTCTGTACATAAATGTATTACATTTCTAAGCATTTTTTAATATTCATACCAGCTGTTATCCTTCTGCTTTCAGTTTATTGTGAAAATCCGCTCATTCCAAGTATATGCAGACTTCACAGTTCATTATTCCTGTATATAAATAAGTGCAATATAAAGATGTATACAGTCTTTGCTATGTTAGGTTTATATGCAGTTATTAAAAGAAGAAAACTTTTTTGCCAAAGCAATGGAGTATGTAATTGGTAATCATGGTTACTGTGGTAAATGGTGGTATAATTTAAAGCTTTTTCCATGTTCTTATTCTTTTAAGACATTAATTTAGTAATTTTATATTTGGGGGAAATAAAGGTTTTTAATTTTATTTAACTGGAAGCACTGTTCTGCTGTAATTAAACATTCCGTACTACATCTATATTAAAAGGAAAAAGGTAGTTACTTTTCTCACTGTGTGCTCTGGTTTTTATTTTAGATGTGTCCCTGGAAGCTTGATAAGGAAAAAAAAAACAAACTGGCTTTTTGCAGCTTAAGTATGAGATAAGATGCAGGCACTTCTGGGGTTTATTTTGTGTTCCGTGTCAATGAAGGGAATTTGGTTATTAGTTAAGACATTGTTTTTGGATCCATCACATTTGACTCAAATTACATGTTGCAATAGCTAAAAATTGTTACTAACCAGTATAGTTAATATTTGGAAGTCTTTGAAACTTTACATCACATGACAGTAGAAATCATCTTTTCCTTATGATCTTCTGGAAGGTAGGTCTGTGGAGAGGAACCTGGGCTGTCCCTCTCCCTGTGCTCTTGTGACCAAGAAAGCCAATGGCATCCTGGGCCAGCAGGTCCAAGGAGGTGATTCTCCCTCTCTACTCAGCCTCGGTGAGGCCACGCCTGGAGTACCGTGTCCAGTTCTGGGCTCCCCAGTACAACAGAGAAATGGAGCTCCAATAGCAAGTCCAGCAAAGGCTACTAGAATGATTAAGGGTCTGGATCATCTCGTACATGAGGAAAGGCTGAGGAAAGCCTGCAGACGAAAAGGCTCAGGGGGATCTGATCAATATGTATAAGTACCTGAAGCGAGGGTGTCAAGAGGATGGGCCAGACTCTTCTTGGTGGTGCCAGGCAATGGAACTAGAGGCATTGAGCATAAACTAGAACACAGGAAGCTCCACCTGAACGTGAGGAACTTCTTTACTGTAAGGACGACTTAGCTTTGAAATAGTTGCCCAGAGAGGTTGCAGAGTCTCCTTCCAAGAGCCATCTGGACACAGTCCTGAGGAATGGGCTCTAGATAACCCTGCCTGAGCAGGAAGGTTGGACTTGGTGAGCTCTGGTGATCTCTTCCAACCTCAGCCATTCTGTGAATCTGTGATATGGTTTACTGTCATTTTCTGCAGGTAGCATGAAACTCATCTGTTGCCATTACTCATAGAAGGTTTTTCCAGAACAGCTTATCCTGGCAGTGGAAGCCTGGATAACTTTGCTTTGTCCAATTATATTTCTAGAAAAAAAAAATTCTGTTTGTGTAAAATCCTTTTCCTTAAAGGGAAAAAAAAAAACCAAACAAAAACAACCAACAACAAACCAAAAGCAACAACAAAAAAACCTAACCAAAAACTGGACAAATGCTTCCAAGGAGTGAACCCACCATGCTGTGTTAAAAGAAGTCCCTTTTCTCCCCTCTACCCTATACCCTTTTACTTTTTCGTTCATTTTTGGAAACAGGTGTAAAAATACTTTGTTATCTACCAATGTAGTCATTTTCAAGGTATTTCATTATTAGAAAAAGATGTCCTCTAGAGTTGTTTTGCGATATGAATAGGTCAGTATAAATATATTAATAGAAGTTGCAGCCATCATGGTGACTTCTTGCAATGACCCCATTTTTTCTAACTTGCCCTTTGCCCTGGGAGCAGAACTGACAGTTTCCTACAGTTGTACACCACCTTTTCCACAGAGACCTGACAAAATCATATGTGCTTACCAACCTATAAATGTAGTACGTATTTGTAATTCAGCATGTTATCTATGTGTGTTTACATACACCTACAGAAGTGTTAACTGTTGTCTTACTAAAAGTTGGCCTATGAAAAATAGTGAAATGTAGTTGATAGTTAATGATTATCATGTGTTTAAACCTAGATACTTTGTTTATAATCTGAGATGATGCATTTTTGTGAGAACACACACCCTCTAGTGTTCTGTTTTGATTTTACATATGCTAAGATTATAATTATTGGGGTTTACCTCTGAATAGTTCATTCTCTACCAGCCTCCCTTTTCTGCTGTTACTTCTGCAACATGTATGTTAAGGATCTAATATGGGTTATTTTATTTACAAAGACTTGGGCTTTGTAGTGGTTTTGGCTGGAATAAAGTTCCTTTTCTTCGCAGTAGGTGGCATGGGGCTATGTTTTGGATTCGTGCTGGAAAGTGTTGATAACCCGGGCATGTTTTGGCTGTTGCTGAGCAGTGCTTGCACAGTGTCAAGGCCTCTTCTGTTTCTCACCACCCCACCAGCAAGCAGGCTGGGGGGGGCGGGGGGGGATGACACGCACAAGGAGTTAAACCACAACAGTCCTTTTCGCCTTGCTGTGCAGGGTAGCACTTGTGTTTTGCCTGGGAGAACTATAAAAGCACTGGCCTTGAGCCTAATCTGGTGTTTGGGCCCTGCACGGTTACTGTCCCTGTAGTTAAGGTCTCATGAAGACTGTTAACCATTACACTTTTTCCCTTTTCTTCACCAAAAACCAATTGGTGGATGAAACAGAGAATGGCACCATCCCCTTCTTTTCCTGTGGGGTAGATGTTTTCTCCCGTTTTACAGTAACTCTTCAGTATCTTGAACATCCTCAGGCAACCAAAATACTTTCATGGCAAGAATGTTTCCAGCTTTTCCTAAAGTTAACCAACTGTTCAGGAATATCACACAGGGATATGTCCCACAGCAGCCATCTGGTTATGGGAAGCAAGGCACGTGGGAGACTATGGGTGCATAACAAATGTAACAATGATGTTATAAATATTTTTTAAAGTAATATTTAATGAAGTGGAAGGATTTCAAATAAAGCTGTATTTAGAAGAGCCTGGCTGTCAATGAAAATACCTAGTCTAGTAAGCCAATAAGTGTGTTTTCTGATACCCACTTTCATCTTTTTGTTTTCTTTGTGGGAAGACTCCAGTGAACAGAAGACGTGTAAGTCACCGTCTCTCAGAAGGCTCTCTGCTGAAGTTTGGCAAGACTGGAGTGCTATGTTTTTTGTGAACTGCTCAGATGAGGGGTCCCGGTGCTTCTTGGGCTAAGGGGAAGACATGGAAACTTCCGGCAGATAACAACTGATTTCAGTTCTCTCTCTGATATTTATAGAAGTGACCATTTTAACACCTTTAAAATATTTTGATGGTGGCTTTTGCCTTTCTCTGAAGTTTTATATATATCATATATATTATATATATGAATGTATAATAAGTTAGAATCATAGAATAGAATCATAGAATAGTTAGGGTTGGAAAGGACCTCAAGATCATCAAGCTCCAACCCCCCTGCCATGGGCAGGGACACCTCACTCTAAAGTTATTTAAAAGCCATTTAGTTTCTAAATATCTTTTGGTCTTGACACAATTTATATAGAGAGATTAGGCAGTGTTTCTCTTTCAAGCCAATAGTAGTAGATATTAGGGGATTTTTTATAGCATTTTCTGTTTGAGGAGGAGTTCTGTAATTTCTGCTCTTGATGCACAACTTGCAGTGCTTGCTTGGTTCTTTTTGAACTTTGTCTTTCTCTGTCCCATAAGATCCGTTGATACTGGGTACTGAAAGCACATGTAGCTTCTTGGGGTGGTGGATTTTGTATCTAGTGCTCTATAATCTTTCTATGTTTGTCACTGTGATATCAGACTCCAAAAAATGTGAACATTTGACTTGACAAGTTAAGATAGGGGACATGAAAATAGTGAACAAAATTGACAGAACTGCAACTGAGATTTTTAATACACAATAAATGTTCTTTTAAATGAGTTAGGTTTCCATTTAATGTTTGAAGAATTGGCATAAGGTTCAACCAGCTTTACACAGACACAACTTTCAAATTAATGAAAGGAGACATCAGGGTTTTTTTCAAATATATGAGGAAAACCAGATGTCTTCCACTCCAGAACAGACACCAGACCATACACAAAAAATTGCTGGTAACCGCTGAATAAGTGCGCTCGAGGTGGCTTTTAGGGTTTGGATAATGGGATCTGAAGCCTGGAAGGAACCTGAACAGATTTTGCTCTAGTCAACGCTGTTAGCACAACTACCAGGAGACCTGAAGCTGCTTGGTTGAGCTGTTGAGTAATGTGATTTTTTTTTAATGGCATGATCTGTAAATGGGAGAGATAAGAAGTTCCCAGGGACATACAGATAACTGTAGGAAAAGGCCCTTAGTGGAGCAGAACTGTCCAGTTCATTGCTCGTTCTGTAACTGAAAACTGCAAAGAAACCTTCGGGAGAGACAAGTCCACAGCTACATTTCATTTAATAAAGCTGTAGCAGCCACCTTAACCATAGGGATCAATAACAAGGCATGTAAGTGTGACGAACGCCTTTTATAATACATCTAATGAAATGAAAGAATTGTCAACATGACTATTTAGACTTTTAAAAGGCCTGTGAGAAGAAAGAACACCTCTGTTCCTCCATCAGCAGCCTGCTGAGGGTTTTGGGTTTTTTTCAGATGGCTTAAAACAATTTTTTCATCATCAGTGGTGATGAGTCCTAGTTCTGCACCCATAATTTGAAATAGCAGAATATTTTCTCATCACAGTGCATATAAATGCATAACAAAGCCTTGAAACAATTTATTTAACTATAGAGGAGGTGACATCCTACACTAAAACTGTTGCCTGTTCTGGAGGCACTGATAAGTCCAAACCACAGGAGCAGAAGTAGAAATGAGGGAGTGCACCGTCTGGTAAAGCCTGAGGCAGCAACATGTTGGCTGAGAGCTGTGTTGTTAAAGCTCAGGACTGGATGATTAACTTGCTGTGCACATCTGCCAGGGAAGATGACTCACAGCCAGTAGTAAAATATGCTTATCACAATAAGCTTGTATTAAACCACTGTAGCCAACAATACACAGCCAGCTTGGATTATAGGTTACTGTAATTAAATAATTGCCACACTGGATTTTGGTGCTTGTCCAGGAGCCAATGATCAAAACTTGAAACTATTTGTTACCAATTGGCAGAGGTAACCCTGCAATTACTTTTTACATTTTATTCCAAAAGAAGTGAATCTGTTTAGCTTGGTAATTAAATAAGTGGGTGGCAACCAGAAGCTTTGACTGGATGGTTCAAAGCTGTGACAGCAAGAGAGGAAACACTTCTGCTTTGTGACAAACTGAGGATAGCAATGAAATACACTTATAAATCGAATATTTAAGTGTTAAAAAGAGGAAATGGAAATCAAAGTGCAGACAATTGCTAAGGAATTTAGGATGTTGATTGGAACAATTTTCCTCAGGCGGATGAAGATATTAAGGTATTTTGCCAAAATACTTGCTAGCTGCAATAGCCTCATTACTAGTAGGTGGTCAAAGGTTAAACTGTGAAGCGTGGGTATGTTCAGAGTGGTTATGTTCTATTGTTAGAAACAGTAACCAAAATGTAGTGTGTGGTGTCCCTGCTCATGGCAGTACATAAGAGTTGACCAAAAGGTGCTGGCCTGCTAATATTCCTTCGAAAGAGATGTCTGAGCACAGGAATTTGGGAATAATGTTCACATTGTCCTGTTATTCAGAGAAAGCATGTGGGATGGTGATCTGCTGGTTGCCATGGTGCTGGTGTGAAACACCTCACTGGGAGGTCTATTAACAGAGAGGTAGAATAGGCTTACACAGAAAAGAGGTCTGGTCAAAGAGCTATACTCCTTTGCAGACTGTAGAGGCTATTTTGTAGTTCATTGACTGTGTGCAGTAGGAAATTAATGTGACAAAATTCAACTCGAGACCAGAAGGAAAGGGAAGGCAGCATTTATTTTAAACAAAACAAATCTCAGTCACTCACGTTGACTCATGAATTTCACCCAATCCTATTCTCACACCCATATGCTCATGAGCACCAAGAAGCCCATGTCCAAGCAGCCAGGCCAGGCAGGCTGAGATCCCCATGAAAGACAAGGAATGGTGGCTTTTGACTAAACATCGTGTCATGGTGGGTCTTCTTTCACAGTCAAAACCTTCTTCAGTGTGCTGGTTTTGGCTTGTATAGAGTTGATTTTCTTCACAGTAGCTGGCATGGGGCTATGTTTTGGATTTGTGCTGGCAATGGTGTTGATAGCACAGGGATGTTTAGCTGTTGCTGAGCAGTGCTTGCACAGAGTCAAGGCCTTTTCTGCCTCTCACCCCACCCCACCAGCGAGCAGGTTGGGGGTGCACAAGAGGCTGGGAGGGGACACAGCCAGGACAGCTGACCCCAACTGACCCAAGGGATATTCCACACCATATGGTGCCGTGGTCAGCATATACAGCTGGAGTGAGAGTGGTTGGCCAGGGCAGCAGTTACTCAGGGACTGGCTGGGTGTCTGTCAGGTGATGGTGTGCAATTAGGCTTTTGGCAGCAGTGGGGTTTTGGGGTTTGGGTTTTTTGTTATTTACTTTTTCTTTTCGGGGGTGGGGAGATGGATTATTTTGGCTTGGTTTCTGTTTTAATTAATAAACTATCTTTACCTCAACCCACGAGTTACCACATTTCTACTCTTCTGCTTCTCTCCCCTATCATACTGGGAGTGGGATGAGTCAGCAGCTGTGTGGGGCTGAGCTACTGGCCAGGGTTAAACCGTAACAGTCACCCCAGTATTTATAACCTTCAGCTATTACAATCTGATTTTCCATCATAACCTTGTTTACCTCTCCCCCCCCCCACCAAGATGTAGGGATGGTTGCTACCTGTTTTTTGTGTTTCCTCACTGGGCTATCTTCATGGCTACAGCCTTTCTTCCTGCTGGGATAACAAGCGGTGGACTGGCATACAATGTGTGCTGCAACCCTGCTGCCATCCTCCTGTTACTGGACCTAGGGTCTCCTGCTGTAGCATTACCGAGCTTAGGCCTCCTGCTCTTGATGTAAACACCATGTCTCTCAGTATTCACCAGTTTAACTGCTGTTAATCACATCCTTGGTTATCAATTCATGCTGTTCCTTCAATCCTTGCTTCTTCTCACGCTTTCATATAAATTATTCTCACTCGTATTTCATTCAAGCCATTCTTAACATTTCTGTTTCAGCGCCCTTCAGCACCACAAGTTAGTTCAATGTGAGTCGGCCATTATGGCCAGATGCTCAAATGCAGCCTGGCAAATGCCATTAGAAAAACAAATGGAGCTGCTTTCTAGAAGACTTTGCAAAAGTATTGGTGGTACTATTCAGCATTTTCACTGGTATTGCAGAAACAAGTGTTTTAAACAAACTGCCAATTTAAATTGCATGAAAACAAAGGTCGATCTCTTGATTTGATTTGCTCCAAACTAGGACTTTTAAACATAGTATGCTAGTGTTATCACCTACAAAGTCATACTTATAGGAACAAGAAATGGTGGTTCTATCCCCTACCCTACAGTGAAACCACTGTGAAACTACTCTGCTACTGGGTAGATACTGGGGCTGAGGTTTTAAAATGTTGACATGAAGAATTTATAAAAGATTCAGAAAAGCCTAGGTTTGAGGAACAGAGGAAATTCTTATATGGTAGGAGACCTGGGGGAGAGCATTTCAACTTACCAAGTAGAAAATTGGGAAGGGTGTACAATACAAGAGGATAGTGGATGCTGCAAGGCTTTTTTAATGTGGCTAAGGATGATAGAACAGAGATTGAATGCTGAAGCCAGGCAAATTCATTAATCAGGCTCTCGATTCAAATCAGGCTGTTAATCCCCATTAACCACTACATTGAACACTACTAATAGTGCTGAACTCCAAAGGTGTGGGTGCCTTCTGTCTGATATTCTTCACAGTAAGGGGGTGTTATTTATTTAATTACTTTTTTCAGGTATAGGAAACCTGTGGTACACAGCCCAAGCTCTGTGCATTAGTTCAGAGCAAATGGTCCTTGTTAGGTCTGAATGCTGTAGCCAGGATTTGAAAAAGTAGGAAATCACCAGAAACCTGGAGAGGGACTTTTTACAAGTGACAGGGACAAGAGGAAGTGACTTTAAACTGAAAGAGGAGAGATTCAGATTAGATATTAGGAAGAAGTTCTTTACTATGAGCGTGCTGAGGCACTGGCACAGGTTCCCCGGAGAAGCTGTGGCTGCCCCATCCCTGGCAGTGTTCAAGGCCAGGTTGGACGGGGCTTTGAGCAACCTGGTCTAGTGGAAGGTGTCCCTGCCCATGGCAGGGGGTTGGAACTGGATGAGCTTTAAAGTCCCTTCCAACCCAAACCATTCTGTGATTCTGTGACACAAGAAAGGAAAATCTTGAGTTAAGTTAGTGTCATCCAGCTTTGTGACCTTCCTTCAGGCCTAGCTCCTCCCTTACTGTAATCTTGATTCTTGAGAGCATCTTCACTAGGAGAGCTGAGCCACTAAATTAAAAAATGTTTTTATTTTATCATCTTTATTCCTTCTGTATGTCCTGATTACAAAATATGTCAGATGGCTGTAAAAAAAACCCCAAAACATATAGTTGCAACAATAGAAATTAAATAGCAGGTTAAAAAGTGTCTCTCACTTCATATGATTCCAACTTCACCCTGATAGAAAATGCAGCAACACCTGTTAGGAGGATGTGGCAATGGTTTCATAATGTACAACCATATTGCATAACAGCCAGAGTGAAAAATACATGTTTGATCTTGAGAATGGAAGAGATAAGCCAAGTGCAGTATATCCTTTCTGCCTGGACTGACCTTTCAACCTGAGTTTTGTGCCAGTTAATTTCAGCTGTTGGACTGCTGAGATACTGCTGGTGCTTGGTTCTGTCTGTACAATAGCGTACCTTAGATAAGGTCGCCCTTGTGGGATTCTGCTCACTGGTTTTTGTCCTCATCAGTCCTTCTGCAAGCCCCAGTCTCTGAATGCTCTTCTTTGGCTGTCCTCCTTTTTCTTCAGGTATCACAGTATCACAGTATCACAGTAGGTTAGAGATTGGAAGGGACCTCAAAAGATCATCTAGTCCAATCCCCCTGCCGGAGCAGGAACACCTAGATAAGGTTACACAGGAACGTGTCCAGGCGGGTTTTGAATGTCTCCAAAGAAGGAGATTCCACAACCTCCCTGGGCAGCCTGTTCCAGTGTTCCGTCACCCTCACTGAGAAGAAGTTTCTTCTCAGGTTTAAGTGGAACCTCTTGTGCTCCAATTTGTATCCATTACCCCTTGTCCTTTCATTGTTTGCCACTGAGAAGAGCCTGGCTCCATCCTCGTGACACTCCCCTTTATATATTTATATACACTAATAAGGTCACCCCTCAATCTCCTCTTCTCCAAACTATAGAGACCCAGCTCCCTCAGTCTTTCCTCATAAGGGAGATGCTCCACTCCCTTAATCATCTTAGTTGCCAGGTCCAGTGGCTTTGTTCTGGCCAAACAAATAATAGTCGATTTCCCTGAAAATAAGCCATTTAGCCAAAGCCCTGTGCTGTGTTCAGCTCCTCTTTTGTTTGTTTTCTGAGCCTGAATGTTCACTGCTGCTGTGACGGGTGCTTTTAGAAGATACTGGATTTCTTCTGTAGTAGGCCATGATTGCCCTGTGAAACATCTGTGGTCTCAGCTGAGTGCAATGAAACACCTTTTCTGGAAGGTTTTGCAAGGCTCCAGATAAGCTCAGCAAGGGTTACTGGTGGGAGTAACTCTTCAAGTCTTGGGCAGGTACCCACCATCAGCTGTTCTCAAGTTAACCATAAAGGAAAATTCAGTTTGAGTATTAACGAAACCAGCTATAGCAGAGAGGCCTCGTTGGGAGTCTGTGTTATCTGATAACAGACAGAAAAGGAAGTTGTTCTAATGGGACGCAAAACCAGGAACTGCTTGTTGTCTCCAGAACTGTAAGTGAATGAATGTGGGAGTGAGACAATGGTACCTTGTTCTTAGACCACGTTTCCTTTTAGAACATGTTCTCAAAAAGATAATGAAAATAATCTTTTTCAATATGAGGATGAATATATTTGTGGATACCTCCTATTGGGACACACCAATAAGTATCAGCAAGGTGGCAACAAATAAGCAACTTGATTTTATTAGAAAGGAGGTCACAAAGTACAAAGCTACCCCATACATATACCCTAATGAAACAGGTATCCCTGTTTCTTAAAGAGAAGATGCAGATAAATCTTTTCTGCTTGGACAGACTTGATTTTTCACTATAAACAAAAGACAGGTATTACTGCAGCAGTAGCAATACTTGGTAAAGAAAGCATTTCTTATCAGTACTACCTTCATAAAAAGGAGGGTTAATAGTGTAGTAAAAATTGGTGTTAATAAAGAACTGCTTTGTAATAACAGTATACAAGCTTAACTTACATGCTTTGAAGTTACATATAGAAGTTTAACTCCAGTCTTGAGCAGATAAATGTGGGCTCCGTTGTAGTACTTCCTTCATCTGAAGCATCTGCAATTCTAGAGGGATAAGCCTGGGTTAACTTCTGACACACAGACTGATCCTCAGCCACTCCAGTTCAAGTGATTTGTGTCGCTTATGCTGCATTTGTTTGCTGGAAGATGATTTTATAGCCTGATACTAAAATGCTCAAATGTCTTGTGGACTTTCCATAATAATGAGCGCTTCCATTTTAGGCTATTTCCTTATAGAGCTTTTACCTATAATTAGGAGTGTTTAAAAGAGCTTTGCTCTCAACCAGACATAATTGCTTGTTTATGTAAGAAAGCAGTATATTGCAGGCTAGTCTCTTCTGCATCCGTTTCCAAACAAACAAAAAAAACCTGAGTAATTCATTCTGCTTGTGTGCCCATTCCCTTTTAGGGTTTATTCTTTTTCTTTCTTTTCAACAAAGATGGCTGCTCTACATTGGGTTTGCATCCTGAGGGCCCGTTTCCATTATAGAGAACATTTTCTGTGTAGTGTATCTGTCATATAGTGTATCTTTTCAAAGAAAGATTTTCCTGTAGTATGTGTGTGGGATCACAGGACTTACAATGTGCTGACTCCATGATCTCACTATAAGAAGACTTAGACAATTCTGTATGCAAGGTATCATCATATTATACAGCATTTTTAGGGTAAAGAAGTAGAAAATTATCTGTGTGAAAATCTGATCAATATCTGCAAAAGTTTATAACTTCTGGTTTTATGAACGGAAAAAATAGGTTATTCACTGAAGTTTCAGTGGGTAAATAGACCCCTCACTACAAGAGATACTGAGTTGCTGGAGTGGGTCTAGAAAAGGGCAACAAAGCTTGTGAAGGGTCTGGAGCACAAGCTTCATGAAGAACAGCTGAGGGAACTGGGGTTTTTTAGTCTGGAGAAAAGGAGGCTCAGGGGGAATCTTATCACTCTCTACAACTACCTGAAAGGAGGATGGGAAGTGGAAGTGGTTGGTCTCTTCTCCCAAGTAACAAGCATTAGGACAAGAGGTAATGGCCTCAAGCTGCACCAGGGGAGGTTTAGACTGAATATTAGGGAAAATTTCTTCATCAAAAGGGTGGTCAGGCATTGGAGGCATTCTCCTTGAGAGGAGGAAGCAAAGAAGATTAAAGTCCCGCTGATGGAAAAGGACCCATCTACTAGCGTTTACTGTTCTTTAAAACATTAGTTCAGATGCAGCTATCAAAGATGTTTTCTGTCTAGAGCTGCTAGAAAGCGAGTCTTTTCGTTCACTCTTTGCAGGACAGCTTTCAGTACTGAAATTGCAGGCAATTTAATTACAGAATGAAAATCTCTGCATTCTGATGCTACTTCTCTGATAAGGACAGTGCTAGAAGGCGATGGACAATCCTTTTTGTCTTTCTTTAAGTCTTCTCAACTGTCTTTCATTCAGTTGTTGAGATGTCCAGGACAGAGATTGTTGCTTCTGACAAATTAAATATGTTCAACACATAGGAGTAACGTGTACTTAAAGAAACAGCTGGGTGCATTCCAACAAGGAGTGTATCCAGAGCAGGAAAAACTCCTGCCATTTGGAGTGGGCACCTGTTAAGCTCCCGGGTTTTGCTTTTGGTCTGACCTGAAATTATTCTAGACTCCCTGTGTTCCTACAGGGTGCATTTGAGAGGCTGTGCTTTCCCTCCCAATTCACACTCCAAAGCTTCCCCACAACCTTGTGTTAAGAAATAAATTAATCTGACTATAGTTATAACATTATCTGCAGGTAGAGGTTGCAGAGTCTGTTGGTACTTTCTGGGCCCTGAAAACTGTGTCCCCATGAAAACTATTGTTAAAATACCTAAAATGATCGCATTTCACTTCATCTTCAGGAGCGTGAATCTTTCCAGCAAAATTCTTCATGGTTTTCTAAAAAAACTTTTTCTTGTCATTAGGTAGGTTCCATGTAATTCTGGTTCCTCTTGAAGGCTGTCTCCTGCTTCTTGGAAAACTCATTACGCTGAGGGAAGCAGCGAGTAACCCAGCAGGACAACCTGACACGCAGGACTAGGTTATTTATGTGCTGTAGTTTCAGTTTATGAAACATGTTATGTAATTTCAGGTGGTTTATATACATGGCATTGTAACCTTACCTTTGTATTGAATGCATTTTACTCAGGTGTCTTTGCAAGAAGCAAAAAGCTGTTGCTGGTTTGTTTCTGATGTCGATTTTCGGTGAGGTTTTGTGGTTGGTTTTCTTCTTTCTTTTCAAAATCTCCCCCTCCCTTAAGGGGAAAATGGGTGGAGCTATTAGCAGGAAGTGTAAGCAGATCCAAGTAATAGCAAATACTGAGCTTTCTGAGCATGAGAAGGGAAGGGGGCACCCCTGTTTTAGAAGCTGAAAAAGGAAGTGATTGAGTTGTCTTGTGTTGCTTATGGGGAATCAAACACCCAAGAGAGTGCCAAGAACAAGAAAATGAGAACAGAACTGCACAGGCCAATAACAACATCTCTTTTCTTTTTTAATTTGGACAAGTATTAAAAAATCAGGAGGCCAAATAGAGAAGGGTAAAGGTGCTACTGGAAAAGGCCAAAGAGAAGCAGAGAGACAGGTAAGCCCTTAGGAATGCTGCAGTGTGCCCGTGATGCTTCTGTTGCTTCATGGGTGAATCCGTATTGTCCAGTGCCGTCTCAGTATTTCTTGTTGCCATAGACCAAACTCCATTTTGCAGGAGCTGGGGTCCAAATGAAGGCCTGAAAGTGCAAATGGCAGAGCAGGAAGGGTGAAAGGGATTTGTAGGCTGGGGATGCTTCACAACGGAAGATGATGGGGAGGGTTTGGGGTGGGTGTTCACAGATGATGAAGGACCTGGCATGATGAATTTCATTGATGCTGTAGCAACAAGAGGTTCTCTTTTTAAGCACCACTTACTCAGATTAGTGAGCTAGAGATGATCCTGTTACTCTCTTCGGGCCCTGTTCCCCTTCAGTGTGGGATCCCCACCACCTCTTCTAGCCCTTTCGTCCATTACACTGTTCCTTCCACCCAAACTTCCCTCCCACTGACCCCTTTAAACACAGTATGCTGCCATAATCCAGTTGAGCCCTGGGTGTTTGGATCTTTCCATAGTCACAAAACTGACCAAGATTTCTAAGATTAAATACAAAAACTCACTTTCTAGTGACTTCACAAGACAGTAGTGAAATAAATTAATCTATTGAAATTTATTTGCATATTAAATTCTGTCAGGTAATGCTGATAAAGTTTTCATTTAATCTGAATGAGATACAGTAGAACTATAAGCAATAGAAAGAAGGAAGCTTTGTAAACTATGGTGAAAATATCACTCTTCAGTTCCTAAATACTGGGTCAGTTTAACTCTAGTCTTTAAACGTGCTTGAGTCAAAGCAGAGATTGGTCAAGAGATGACACTTGAACATGCGTTGTGCAGTCAACAACGTGATTCATTTTGTAGGGCTGGTTGCACAAGCTGACAAGATAATCCAACCAGCCCTAGCAGCTGCTGTGCTGCTGACACTCAGAGATACTGTCCTTAGGAAAAAAGTGTAGTTAAATATAAAGTTAAGCACAGTTTGTCTGAAAACATAGAATCACAGAATAGTTAGGGTTGGAAAGGACCTTAAGATCATCAAGTTCCAACCTGCCTGCCATAGGCAGGGCACACAATGCAACAAAAAGCTAAAAGATTCACTCGAAAAGTCAGGTCTCATAACATGAATCTGAAGTTTCTGAAAGGCAATATCAGTGTGGAGGTACAAAGAAAACAAATTGGTGATGGAATGGTTAGATGGTTTCAATATGCTTTGAACAACATCCAGCAAACTTGCTGCATTGCCTTAGGAGAGAGAGGGTGATATTGTGGGTCAGGTAAATTCAAATGTAATATGAAGAAAGGCAGAGGTATGTAATTCAAAATAAAACTTCCACCACCCAATGAAAGGCCTGAATCTTTATTTATACCTTTGTTTTTATCTTTTCTTCTTTAATACAGTTACATGCTTCGAAGGTGTGTATTTCTCTGCAGTAGGAAGGAATACATAAAGTGTTTGAATTCTGTCCTATTTCCCCTACCAGCTGCCCTTAATACTTACACTAACTCTTCTGTTTGTCTACCCCACATACTTGCTGGGAGTGCCCTTTCTTGGCAGGCGAGAATCTCCCAGCCTCAGAGATGGATTGCACAAGGTCTGACAGTAACTCATCACCAAAACTAGGATTCCTCTGTGTGTTTCTGTTCCCCCAGTCTCATGGCCTGATGCGTTGCACAGGTACAACACAATGTGTGCACTCTGTATTTGACTGTGACGCATAGTACAAAGGTTAAGGCTGAAGGCTGGACCCACCAAGGCACTTCAAGGGAAGTCTGATCTCTAAGTCCAAAATCAAGATTTATAACACCTCCTTGCAACTGTCAGCTAACGCTGGTTTCCATACAGACCTGCGCTTCCAGAACTGAAGTTTTCTGTTAAATCAAGGCTTTGCTCTAAACACTGTCCCTTCAGATTCCCCAAGGGAGAAACTGTGGAGGAAAAGAGCAGCAAAGGTGTTGCCATGATGGAGATAGATACAAAGAGGAAGTGGACAATCCCAGCTCAGTGGGGACATTCCTTGCTTCTCCTGATGGATTGCATCTACTTTTGATAGATGTCTGTGTGAGGCTTCTTCCCCTTGCTGGTAATTCACCCTGTGCTCTCCTTGTCAATAAAAATACAAGTGAATGTAGCTGGCTCTACAGAGAATACAGTGTTATCAGAGTAAACAAACTGGAAATAAAACGCTCTGAATTATTGACCTCAAGTTATGTTTTCAACCAAAATAAAAAATCCAAGCCCACTTTTTTGGCAGAAGTAACTTTACATTATATTGTATACCATTAACTCGTTGGGTCTACCTCTGCTATGTTATCTTTGCATGTTGCTGCAGGCTCCGCTAAAGGAGCCAAAGGTTTTTGGCATCAGTCTGGGGCAGCTCCAGGTAAATACAGTTGATGTAGTAATTACTTTATTTATGTGCAAGTCTCTGTTCTAGCTCCTGCTTCCCCCTCCACCCACACCTTCAGTGTGTGTACAGACAGACCTGCCAGAGAACCCAAGTCCCTCCTGGGCCACAGAGCATGAACTCTTCCCCTTTTTCTGGGGAGGAATAGCTGCCAGATGCTGCAGAGCTGGGCTGGCAGGCTGGGTTGGTAGAAACTCCCCTTTCTCTGCACAGTTTAGCAAACTTCTGAAGTAGCAAGTCTATATGTTTTGGGGCCAAAGTTACTCTCTGCATGGAAATTGAACATCTCAAATACCAAACCTGGTGTCACTATGGAAATCCACAGCACCTGGCAGCCGCATTGCTGGTGGCTGAATGCGGTTGAACTGCTACAGACCTCTTCTCAGAGACCCCTGGTACCCTCCTTCCCTGTGGTGCCCATCTCTTCCCGACCGTCCCACCAGTCATTTGCTCCACTGGCAAACCATGTCTCCAAGAAATAAAATAAGACACATTGCAATGAGAAAGGTCACAGCAAACAAATCCTGTTTTCTTTGTTATTTGAACGTTCATGGATTTAGTGGGATGCTTCAGTTCCATCAGAAAGTGCAGGTCGTCTCTGGAAGCCTTTTGTATACACCAGTCAATTCACTAACCACCTTTTTTCTCAGATTCCCTATTTGGAACGTGGGGATAAACTTTTCTTGGAAGGATACATTGTCTTGGGAGAGGTAGTTACTGGAAATCACTAGCGCTTAGCTTCTACCATCGTGAAAGCCAAATAAGTTGTAGTTATAGAGCAAAATGCATTAATCTTTATTCTTAATGGAATTAATGCACTACCTAAATCAGTTTTCAGCATCCCACCCAATACTGGCTATTCTGCAACAAACTGCACACTGTTGCAGTTTCTATGCTTCTTATAATTTTTCCAACCTAAAATACTGAGTCAAAAACTTTAATTAAGATTTATAAAATACACATATTATAAACAAATAGTAATTTGTCTATGTGTACCTAAAGATACTTCCATCTTAATTCAGGCTACTATCCTTAAATAACAAATAGTTGTTATCAGCTATTTTATACTATGGATTGATGTCACCAGTGTCCCTGAAATGATTGTGTTCTTCCTACCTACAAAAGACAAGGAAACAATCCTACTGACTTCCCTACTTTAACTGAGTGATGTTTTGTGGCATTTAACTAATAACAGAGCAAGGTACCCAGCAATTAAATTTCCCACCCATAGAGCCTAACAGTTGGTGCTAGGATATGGTCTTGGTGTCGTGGTTTAAGCCCAGCCGGCAACCCAGAACCATGCAGTCTCTCTCTCACTCCCCCCGCTTTTCTCCTGCCCCCCCACTCCTGGAGGGATGGGAAGGAGAATCGAAAGAATGGGTTGAGATAAGAACAGCCCAGTAACTAAGGTATAACACAAACCACTACTGATGCCACCAATAATAATAATGATAAGGGAAATAACAAGGGAAGAGAATACAACTGCTCATCACCCACCGACCGATACCCAGCCCAACTCGAGCAGTAATCTAGCCCTTCTGGGTAACTGCCCCCAGTTTATATACTGGGCATGACGTGCTGTGGTATGGAATACCTCTTTGGTCAGTTTGGGTCAGGTGTCCTGTCTCTGCTTCCTCCCAGCTTCCCCTCCTCCCTGGCACAGCATGAGACTCACAAAGTCCTTGGTCAGAGTAAACATTACTGAGCAGCAACTAAAAACATCGGTGTTATCAGCGCTGTTCCCAGGCCGAAAGTCAAAACGCAGCACTGCACCAGCTACTAGGAAGGAGAAAAATGACTGCTACTGCTGAACCCAGGACACTTGGAATAATGTGAGGGTTTAATCTGCACAGTTTACAGAAATCACATACTAATGTACTTTCTAATCACCAGCTGTGGTTTATACTTAAGTATTTGAAGTTATGTTCCCCAAGTTCTCAATTGTACCTTGAAAATGCACTCTGGTGAGTTCAGAGCTTTGTAAAAGAAAGCAGCATTACACCTTCGTCTTCACTCACTGAATATTTGACAGTCCTGTTGTGTTCTGAGCTCTCCTAGAAACTGAGCCTCTCTAGGGAACTCAAGTCCTCTGAGAACAAATTCTGTCCCTCCAATGACTACAGCCACAAAATAGTCCCACAGAGGTCAACCTCATGGCATGGGCTTACTGAATGAAAGCAGATTCCAATCCATTGCAGAAGTAGCTGTGAAGCAATTGTGTGGACTTTTATCTCTCTCTGTTGGGCTAATTAAAACACTGGTACTCAGTAGGGTAAATTCCTTACTAGTACTGCTAGGAGATTTCTGGGTTTGAGGTTTTTTCATTTGTGGTTTAAGATAGATCTTGAATATTGAAAGGCAGCATGAGTGGAAGCCAGGATGACCCAACTAGTCCATTTATCTCAAGTTGCTGAGAAAATAAGTTTTATCTTAATTTCTGCTTCCCACTGTACACCTATAGGGAAAACATCAGAGGCCTACTCTTCATTTCCACCAAATGCATGGGGAAATAAAGCATAGAAGGTGTGCTTGGGAGCAACTTGGAATTCCCATTCAACACTGTTGTTTGCGCAAGAGGAAGAGACTGAATGTTCAGGGAAGAAATGTCACCTTTAATTTCCTATTTTAACAGCTCAGAAATGGTAGTAGTATCTAATTATTTCTGCACATGAATGAGCTGTCAGTGATTTCAGGATTCTCTGCTGCACTACAGACTCCTTGTTTTGCTGGAGTAACCATAATAGAGAAACGCAACACTGCCTGCACTGTGTGGCCATACATCTCACAGAGCAGTGACATATGACTGGCATCAGCTGTGGCAGTGCAGCTTATACAGCAAGATTTGTGTTTCTTACAGGAGTATGTGCTATAAATATAGCTATGACCACCAGCTTGTTCTTCACCTTAAGAATTTATTCATGAATCTTAACAGTCAAGAGTATGGGTAACTACTTAAGAGGTCCTTTGAGCACATTTCTCCCATATAGACACAGTTTAAGAAATCCAGGTTCCTCTATAGCTATGCATCTCAGGTCAGAGCAGCCTTCTTTAGCGCCTGAAGTGCTGACAGCAGATATTCCACATTGCAGTATATTGCAATGCCTGTTTGATTTGTACCTCAGAAGAAATCAACCTGTTTGACAGCTAGGTGATTGTGAAGCGCATGCTGTGGGAGATGCCATTGGATTGATTGCATAAAACATAGGCCAGTGTAACACAGTATCAGGAAGCCTTGAAAAAGGATTTTATTCTTCTTTTTCCTGGCAATATCTACTAGTATTTTGCTGTTTCCATTACCTGAGTACATTCAAGTCTTGCTATTGTGCAGCTTCCTGAATCTGCTTTCCTTGCTGGCCTTGTACTCTGGCCATTCTCATGCTAAACTTCTCATCCATTTCTTTCATCCATATGGTTCAATAAGGTGCATGCATGAAATATACATCGTATTGTATTGATCAGTCTTCTACCGGCTTGCCCTGTAGTTTGGAGGCACATATGGCATGCAGGAGAGATGGAAGTGGGCTATAGAAACATAGACTCGCAGAATGGGTTGGGTTGGAAGGTACCTTAAAGCTCACCCAGTTCCACCCCCCCCTGCCACAGGCAGGGACACCTTCCACTAGCCCAGGTTGCTCCAAGCCCTATCCAGCCTGGCCTTGAGCACTGCCAGGGATGGGGCAGGCACAGCTTCTCTGAGCACCTTCTCAGGAGCGCTGGTTCATGTTATACACAGGTTGGTCATCATCAGAAAGCAAGTATCAGCTGGCCAGCTTGTGCTTTCTCTTCTGTTTGGCAGCAACAGTCGGGAAAATCTCTGTCTCCCTGGCTCGAAAGGAAGGAAACGAGGCAGAAAGCCCCCCTCTGTACACGATGTAGCCAGCTTACTCAGTAAGTTTTGCATCACGCTGTTGACATCCAAGGGATGACGCGTGGCGTTCGCACTGCCGACAGCATCGCCCCTGCGCTTTCTCACAGCCACAGAAACAAAGCCCCGGGCAGAAAGTTCACTCCCCTGTGTACAAGCCGGAGGGGGAGAGGGCGGCGGCAGGGCTGGGACGGGCTGTCACACACACAGACCTCCCCCCCACCGGTGCAGCACGGCTCGAACCCGGCGGGTCAAGGGCGGGTGAGCCCCGAGCAGCTCCCCAGGAGATCAAACTCCCCCACGGCCGCCTCCAGCCACCTGCGCTGCCTGCCCGACACCGCCCCGGAGCAGCGGGGACGGGCGGGGCCCCCGGGCCGCCCTTAAAGCCTCTGCTGTCGGCAGTATTGTCCTTCTTTCCTTCCTTTCTGCTCCGGCTGCTCCGCCGGGACCGCGCCGCTGACATGGGTAGGGCTGGGGGGCGGGATGGGGCGGTGGTGGTGGTGGTGGGGAAACACGGGGATGTCGCCTCCCGGCTGGGCACCGACGGTTCCTTCAGCTGCCTTCTCTGACCCGGGTGGCTATGGGCAGCCCACGAGGAGCTTGTAGCATGAACAAGGGCTGCATTTGTATCATGGTGTGATGTCTGAGGGAATCTTCAGGTGCTTTGTGTCTCTCTGGGTCGTCCCCATCTATTGCTTCTTCATAGAATCATAGAACAGTTAGTGTCGGAAAGGACCTTAAGATCATCAAGTTACAAACCCCCTGCCATGGGCAGGGACACCTCACACTAAACCATGTCTGCTTTTTTCCTCTGGCAAGGCTGTAGTCAAGCTGGTATGAACCTGCCTTGAAGCCATAGTGAAAGCCAAGTAACTCTGCCTTAGCCTCTGCAAGCTCTCTGAGCTGAATGCTTAGCTGGTAAGCTTTGTCTTCAACTTTTAAGGCATGTGGAGTTTAAAACTCCTAGCTCAAGTTAAATGTGCTGTTAAATAACTGCTTTTTCACAAGTTGTTACCTAGGCTTGGTAAACCAGTGGTTTTGAAACACAGCTGGAAGATTCAGACAAGGGCAGAGCCCATTTAACTACTTAATCCTGAACACTTGTTGCTGTCTAACCCAGAACATAGAGCAGTAAAGGCAAAAATTATGCTTTTCTGTGTTGTAGTTCTGCATTACCCTTCACCAGACCCTTGGTCTTGCAGTGCCTGAGTGTGTTGGTGTACCTCTCGTAGCAAGCAGTTTCTCAGCTTGGGAAACTTTCTCTTGTTTAGGGGAGGAACCTGAGATGCCCAAAACATGAGCATTTTATCTTCGGCAAACAAATCTGTGCTCTGGGGATAGGCAGCTGGAGTGACGACCAGGCAGAGCTCAGCAGTGCCTCTGCCAGGTGGGACTCTGGGGTCTTACTGGAGCTGGGGAAATGGTGGCTCTGGGAAGAGGGAGAAACCTGTGTCATGTAATATCAGGTTTGCTGTGTTATAGGTTTGCTTTGATGGCTTTTGTGTCAGTGTCCTTCTGGAAGATCAAGGTGTGAAGCAGAGACTCTCGGAGTTACTTGTTCTGATGGGAGCAGCATTCCTGAATAGATGCTGTAAGGCTGCTCCAAGGAGCAGAGGAAACGGGCTTGGCTCTGCCATGCATCAGGTAGCAGGAGAGCAGGCTTGCTCTGGAGCCAGGAGCATCCCAGATGACAGTATGGGTGTGTACAGATCTAGCCTGGCCATAGACATGAGGTATTCCAGCCATCAATTTGCTATTATGGGATTGCATTGCCTTGCTCCATATGGCTGTCCTGGGATGTGGACCATGAGTCTCAGGAGCTGCAGCATCCCCCAGTGTCTCTGTGACTGCAGGGAATCAAGGTACTAGGAGCTGCTGGGGAAGGGCTCAGAGCCATAAGCCTTCCCCCATGTTGCCTGCAAGTGTGGTTAGGAGAGAGTGACCCACTGATAAATAACTACTGAGATTCAGTGCTCAAGCCAAGAATTGAGTGGCTTCTGTCTTTATATTGCTTTAAAAATATGTAACATCTTAAGGGACTACAAAGTGTGTGTTTGGAGCTTTGGTTTGAAAAATGCAAAGCTCTTCAGTGTTCTGTGGAATAATGTAACATTTCTGCTGATCATTATGCTTCTAACCTTGAAAGCTGCCTGACGGTGGAATTCCTCAGTCACTTCTGGTGCCTATGTTGACATGTTGGCTTTAATATCATTGGGAGTTTCCCGACTGTTGTTGTAAAAGGAGAACAGAGGAGTAAAGTCGAAATGGTTGAGAAATAAGAGTGTCTGTCTCTGGAGTCAGTCAATAATGTCTGAAAAAAATAGTGCCCCTTCTGGTAGGGTTTCTTGCAGAGGTGATGTTTTTCCTCTCTGGAAATGAAAACCCCAACCAAATACAAGTTCTTTGGTGCCTTTTTCTTAAGGCTTAGCTAACAGACAGGGCTGAGCTACTCTGCACACAGCTGGTGTTCTCTGCACACATGATGGAACACTGGCAGTAAGATGTATATATGCTTGGGAAGGCCACCAAGTGGAAATAATATAAAGGTAGTCTGTTAATGCTTTGGTATCTTTCAGAATATCTGCTCATATGAATTATGTAAGGAACATTACTGGTAACTTTAATGACTTGGATATCTGCATGTGCCCTGAACATCTGCATGTGCCCTGCAGTCACATGCACATCACTTGCTTGTTTTCTAGGAAAATACCTTCTTGAATGATCTGTATAATACTACTGTCCCTGATTTAAAGGTAGCTGTCCATGGCTGTGAAGGGAAGAATCAGATTAACTTAATAATAATTGAAAGTGCCTTTATTTAGTATTTTGTCAAACACTGGTGTTGGTGTCAGCTGTTTTCATCGGTTGTGAACTATGGACTAAATAGTGATCTTGGGAAACATATTTTTCTTGGAGATCTGTTATGGGCATGTTTCATCTGCAGAGAGGGATTTCAAAGTTCATGTCTTGTACTTGGTCTTATCTTAATGATAATGGCCTTGCTCATGTGGCTTTATAGGAAATGCTGACATCTACAATGTGGGCACGTGGCCTTTATATGAAATAATGCAAGCTCAGCCTTCGTGCCTGTCTCCTGAGTGAGCTCTGCGGGACACTGCTCAGAGAGCTGCTGGGGTAGCAAACCTGCCATGAGCAGCTGGAAGTGACTTCAGGATCTCCGTGGGACCCCTCTATGCTTTCAAGGCTTCCTAGGTTAATCTCCAGGTTATGGGAATGCCTGCTAACATGGATTACTCTGTTGGGTCATGTATTCAACCCTGCTTGAGACTGAGCTGTGGGAAGTTTGCCCTTTTTCAGGACTTGACATCCACCCCTGGCAGGGCATCTTGCGTCTTCTGTACTCGTGACTTGCCTTCAAGGTAACATCCCTGAGTGTAAATTGAAATAGGATTCATCTTCTCTGCATGGTAGGGTAGTCTACCACCACCTGGAATGGTGTGTGGTGAGCTTGGGCTTGTCAGTCCTGTTTGGGTGTATGTGAATCTGCCCAAGCTCTAAGAACCAGAAGGCCGTCAAGTGAAGTTTTTCCTAATAACCTTGTACAGTGAAAAGTCCCCTTTAACAAACTGAAAATGTGCTCATCCTGAACAGTACTGAGTTTGTTTTAGGACTTATTTTGATCTGAACTTTTCCCATGTCTTCCACTAGTTTTAAAAGAATGTTACTTAGTATTTTCTGTTAACTTGTGTTTGATTATTATTTTTTTTCCTTCCACAGCTGCTAAGAGCAAGGGCAAGTCGGTAAGTATTTCCTCTTATAAAAAGCTGCCATATTGTTTGGGCAACTTCAGCAGAGCACAAAATTTCGTTCATCCTATAAATGTTAAAGGTAACACCCACCATACCCACCATGAACACATAACCACCTGTACACATTAAAATAACAATGAATTATTGGCCAACGTGCACAAAGCAGCCTGGTTGTTTTTTGAATCCCAGCTAAGCATTAGTGTGTGCTCACCACCCTGGTAAAATGCCTGAAGAGCCTTTGCTGACTGAGCTGATTGGCTGTGAGGAGAAGGGTCCCTGGAGCCCATCCTTCATGTGGTTGAGCTGTCATCACTCGCTGACTCTCCCTTAGGACACTCAGATTGCAGTGTTAGCTCTTCCTCTTGAATCTTTGTACTGTTAATGATACCTCCCTCAGGAGCCCTATCTCTGCTTTTGCTTTTCTTATCTCCCAAGGTTTTACTCTGCAAACTTTCCCCACAGCTTAGTAGCTTCCTCAGCAGCCGAAGTCTAAGCTGTGCAGCAGGGTGGTGGCATCCCCAGGGCAGGGGGAGGTGAGAGAGCATTATAAAACGTGACCTTCAGGTTACCTCTTCAGTGGTGCATCCAGTGCTTCCTGGCCAATGAGGATCACAACAGAAAACGTTTTGATAAAATCGTGTATGTGCATATTTATAATGCAATAGAGGTTTAATAAGACAGCATATAATGCAGAACAAGAACAGTGTAGGTCATATAGTATCAGGACATAACTGCATGTTAACTTCTTGCTTGTAGCATCTTGGCAAAGCAGAAGGTGGTCTGTTCTTGGGGAAAGTCCTGTAGCTTTCTCCTGCATGTCCCCCTGTTCATGCTCAGCCCCAGTTGTGACTTGGGAGATGTTCACTGATTCAGGGCAGCCAGTAAAAAACCCACCAGTGGCTGCTTGGCATCTGAATGCAAGCAGTCTCTGCCAGACACATAAGTTCTAGCAGCTTAAAAACATAAACCCAACCTCAGTGGAAGCTTGTTACCTCCCAGATCAGCATGTAACACCCACTTAAAAAACCATTTGTGAAAATGGTGTAACACTGGGGAGGTTTGGGAGACCCCAAGGTCAGAAAGAGTTTAGTTAGGTTTTTGTGAACTTATGGTGGGGATGGGTCCCACCAACCTCTGCACCAGGGCTACCCTGTCACTTTATTTCTGTAGGCAGCCCAGATGTGAGAGAAGCTTTGTTCTGCTTCAGATGAGGACATTCTTTCTTCCCTAGTTGAGTTACACCCTATGACACTGGCAGAAACCAGTTGTGCAGTTTAGGTTACTGTGCTAGAGCCTAACCTGACATTAGGTGAAATCATACACCCAAAAGGTTTTCCAGCGGGTGCTGAGCCCAACTTTCATGATGTGGTTCTCCATCCATCTCCTTGGGAACCTGAACGTTTGCATGGCTTTGGGGGATGGTGCACAGACAGGGATGGGTAACAGTCCCCTGTATGATCTCTGTCCAACAAAATCTGTGTCCAAGTGGGGGTAGTCACCTACAGCTCCTGCTCTCTTCAGCTGAGGGAAGTAGGCACCTTCTAGTGAATTTTATCTAATGATGGGATACATGTGGATGGTCTCTCTGAAGAGACACCTCTTTCTGCTCAGAGGATGTAATAAATCCAGAGTGTCAAATTTCTGTTTAGTCCTTTAAGTTTGGTTGCTTTAAAACTAAATGATTCCCACCTGGCACTCACCTCAGCTGAAGGCAGGTTCACGTGGAATGAAAATTGGTTTAACTCCTGAACCCTCACAACATAAAGACAAACAATGCCTTTATTTTTTTTCTTGTCTGTTCTTAAGTTTCATAACTGTTTTATTTCTGGCATGTTCTGAGGCTTGTTAAAAATATCGTTTCTGTAACTTTCAGAATTAAACCCATAAAAAAGGTAAAAAGAGAGGATTATGTTCAATCTGCATTCCTAGTAGTTTTAATAGAAATGATATCATGTGTACATCCACTAAGAAAAGTAGAGAATCAGAAGTTAAAATTAAATTTCCAGTTATGCTCATGCCAGATCTGTACTTGATGTATGCTTTTACCCTTTGTCTCAATGGCAAAAGCCATGTCACAGGCTGCTTGGTGGTGACCATGGAGATGCCTATTGCAGCAGCTGGAGACTCAGTAAATAGAGCAGTCACTACCATGCCGTTTTGGATTAGCAGTAAAGTCAGTTCTATCAGCAAGTCTGAAGAAATGAAGGATTCTTCATCAAGCAGAGTATTTGTAAGAATAGGGAGCTTTCCAGAGAAAGCTGTTGGATAAAATGTTTAAATGCTTATTTGTCTCAACTGGAGGGATTTGATAATTTTCCAGGATTCTAAATGTGGTGTGCTATGGGGGTTTACATGGTGGGGGTTGTTTTTCTTGGGTTTGGGTTTTTATTTTCTAAAAACAGAGGAGTTCGGGTATTTTTAGGTACCAGTGAAGATTGTTCTAAGGATTAGGTGCTGAAGACTGCAAATGTGCACAATGAAATGCTTGAAGAGCAAATATGGCATTACTAAAGATCTCTTGCACTAGGCAGATGGGATATCTATGGAGGTTTGGGAGCCATGAGGGGAAAGCCAGAATTGTCTCTTGGCTCATGTAAATGAGTGTCATTCCACAGAAGTCCATGCACCCTCTTAACCCCTGAGTACTTACCCACTCCCACTGAGTCTGTATTGAGCTGTGAGCTGCAGTGAGAGATGCTAGCCTGTGTTGCACAGCTCTGAGTTTATGCTCTGTCTCTTGCTTCCAGCCAAGCTGCTTTGGCTACCCCTTGAGCATCTTCTTCATTGTTATCAATGAGTTCTGCGAGCGGTTCTCCTACTATGGCATGCGAGGTATGTCCCATGTCCTGTATCTGCTGACCATTACTTACTTAGCCCTGACTTTGGTTTGTAACCTGTTGTTTTGGTGTTCTTCCTGCAGCGGTGCTTGTTCTGTATTTCAAGTATTTCCTGCATTGGGATGACAACTTGTCTACAGCCATCTACCACACTTTCGTTGCTCTGTGCTACTTGATGCCGATCCTTGGAGCACTTATTGCAGACTCTTGGCTGGGAAAGTTTAAGTGAGTGCTTCCTCAGAAAACATCATGAAAACATACCTGAGATCAGTGTTACCTAAGCGCTTAAATAATCTAAAGCAGCAGCTCAGAACAGCTTCACAGCTGGTGTTGGCTCCTCCAGGATTGCTTCTGGGTTTTCTTTTCTTTCTTCAAAGGTTAAGGTTTTAATTGATTCAGGTCAGACCTGAAACTGTTCTATGAATTAACAACTGTTACAGTTCTGCTAATCACTTAAGGGCAGTAGCTTGCTCTCAGTTTTTCCTCTCATGTGGACAAAATTTAAGCTAAATTGAGGAAAGCATTCACTAAGTTGTGAAAATAGATACTGGTGATTGTAATTCCATTGGACTGCCCCTTTACTTGTTCCAGGTGGCTGATGAAGTAGTGAAATGCTGTGTTATCTGGTATTAAATGGGACTTTGAGTATGTTCTAAAATATTCTTTTATTTCAGTATTAACTTGACAGCTTAGTGGGAGGCTTTGCTGAGTTGCAGTTCCTTCTTTAAATGATGTATTCTGGGGTTTCATGTGTGCTGTTTGCTCAGGAAAGCAATTCTGAAGGTAGTGCTTTGAAACTTATACAGATTATTTCCAGCAGCCTGATCTTGCTCTACTTTACACTGTCATGATTCTAATAGTGTTTACTTTGCTAAAAAAGGCCCCATTAAGATTTTATGGAGCAATATGAGCCAGGCATGTTGGCTGACTTGTCAAAGGTCTCCCAGAGACTAGAGATGAAGCTGGCCGTGCAGTCAGTTTGCTGAAGGCTGCACCATATTCTGCTGTGTTGACACCCTCTGGGAGCCCAGGGCTGCGACCACTGTCAAGGGGTGCTTTCTGTAGCTGGTCTGATCAGGATGAACTCATTGCAAGTAGCTGGGTATCTTGCAGATTGCAGCCGAAATATATTGTGTGCTCAGTACTTGAGATGGTGTGGTTTATTTCTTTGATCTATTTTGGCTTTTAGCTGTTTTAGCAAGATGAAGCTTTGCAGACTTTGCATCCCTTCTCCTTCGGTACTTATGTATACCAGTGCTACAGCTGCAAGCCCCTCCCAACCAGACCCTTAACAGGAGGTCGGTAGGATGGCTCAGGACTTAAAACTAGAACTCTAAGCTTGATAAGAAAGAAACCATGCTTTTGGAAAAACATGGCTTTAATGTACAAATGCCCTAAAATACAGAAAGGTGCCATGAGGAAGGCTGAAGTGTTAATTTGTTCAAAAAACCAAAAAGTCTATAATGACCAGGGAAAAGGGAGGCTACCAAAGAACTCTTAAACACTCTTATAGGAGAGTCTCAAACCTTCCACAGTCCACGCACTTTATGCAATGTCTGCCAAGGAGCATGCTGGGACCTGATAACATATTGTTAAATGTGAAGTTCTTGGGGAAAATAGTGCAGAAATCACAATTATTGTACTTGGCTACCATCTTTGCAGTGCCAGTTGTGTAAGTGTTGTCTTCACAGCATGGCCATGAGCCTTGCGAATAACTCAGGATTCTCTCCTGGTCAGCTCAGGTTTAACTTCAATTGGAAACTTTCCCCAAACTTGTTAAGCAATCAAAGTAATTATATGGAAGTAGTATTAAAAACAAAACAAACCTTCAAATTTATTTACTAAATTCCAATAAATAGCAGATTCACTGTTGTACCACTTTAGCAAGTTAAAAACCTCTACAAAAGGAAGAGCATTTGAAGTCAGAGAAACCTTGTTCTAAAATGAGAAGAATTGGTCTTCTTACTTTTGTGTGATACTCATGGTGTGGGTGATGCTTTCTCTGTCCCTCTAGTATCAGGGTGCTCCAAGCTTGCTGTGAGGGTCTCTTAACTTTGTCAAATAGATTTGGATTGTTCTTGGTTCTTGAGCCTTGCCCTTCATTGTCATGGGCTGCACTGGGTTTGGGATGGCAAACTAGAGTTTTAAATCATTTTTTATCACTGCATCCTTTTTATCCTGTTTATTCTCCAAACTGGAGACCTGGGTCTGTGGCTTTCAAGCAGAGCTCCAAACAAGGAAGTGGATGAACATGGATTGAACTATAGTCATGTACTTAAGCTCCAACAAAGTTAAAACTGAACATGCTCTTACATACAAGAAAGAGGAATAGACCCTTAAAGGCATCGTGGTACGGGCTGGTGTTCTGTAATATTTTCCTAGGCTCCTCCTAGCAGAGGAAAATCAGGCTGAAACCCTGCATCCTGCATGCTTCACTGCTGCTCTCCAATTTGAGTTTCAAGATGTTGGTACACTTACAACTGAGAGAGTGGGGTAATAGAGTTGTTTTTCACAGCAGTATTTTGGGGGAGTTTCCATGTTTAAAGTAGATTTAAATTTTCATTTTTTATTCCTTGCAGCTAAAATATATTAAAATAATGTTTATACAGTCCTAAAATCATTGCAAATCATAATCCAATGTCAAAGAATAGTTCACTTGAACTTCACCATATATAAAATATGATAATGGCATTCTCAAGTTTGTTATTCAGAGGCAAACAGTGAAGATACTTAAATAGCTCCTGTGACCTGGTGATATCTAAAGAATCAGCTTGCCTTGTTTAATTAAACAAAGCTAGCCAAAGTATTAATAATAAAAAATAGAAAATAATTATTGTGAGGTGTGTGTACATTTATAGAGTAACTTGTGATAAGTTGAGTCTGTAAGTTGACTTATCTGTTACTTACGCTTCTTTATTAAGCATCTTTGCAATGAGCAGAAGTCTGTATTATTTGTGTGTGTAATTGTATTAACATATCTAAAAATGTATCTTCTCTCTGTACAACAGGACCATAGTCTCCCTGTCCATTGTCTATACGATTGGGCAGGCAGTCATATCTGTGAGCTCCATAAATGACCTGACAGATCACAACCGGGATGGCTCTCCTGATAATGTATCGGTGCACATGTGAGTCATCTTGTACATGTTGGGTTGGGTTTTTTTTTCCCCCAGGTTGATGAAGGGTGGTGTAACATGTCTCAAATTTAATGTAATTGAATTTCGGCTGTTTTGAAATCACTCTCTTATGTGCATTTTAAATAAGAAAGCAAAATGACATGTTTTTTCCTTTTTAATTCATTGTCTCAGTGCTCTGTCCATGATTGGCTTGATCCTGATTGCACTTGGTACTGGTGGGATCAAGCCTTGTGTGTCAGCTTTTGGTGGAGATCAGTTTGAAGACGATCAGGTAACAATGTCTTTCAGATTTTCAGTCATACAAATGCTGATGTTTGACTATTGCAATATTCTAATAATGCACATATTTAGAGACGTGCATTACTGTAGTGTTTCCTGAGTAGCTGAAGAAGGAGCTAGACAGGTATTCATCTTGGGAGTATGCAAACACAGATGCTGGTGGTTCAGTCTAGGCTGGTCAGTGTGGTTCTGGCTCAGACTTTCTAAACATCTCTGTTTTTACTGTAGGAAAAACAAAGAACCAGATTCTTCTCTATCTTTTATTTATCCATTAATGCTGGAAGTCTCATATCTACTATAGTCACCCCAATTCTCAGAGGTAAGGCCATACATTTGTTTGCAAAGTAGTTAAGTGTCAGTAAAGGATGAGTGTCGGGTTGCAGTCTACTTAAGTTTAAATGAACAGTCTGTTCTCTGACTCTTTGTGGAGTCATCTGGCACATAGTCTTCAAGTTTACATGTATGTCATCCAGCTTCTCGCAGGTGAGGTACTGTCAAAGACAAGCCGGCCTGAGATCTGAATTGCCTTTAAGGTTGGAAGTACTGGATCTGAAGAGGCATGCTGAAGTCATCAAATTGTATGCCTAATGCATGTTTTAATTCCATGGAGGTACAAATGTGGCACCTCTTCTTCCAATGCCTTTAAAAACCATCACACAAAGAGCTGTACTGTTTGCTTGGAAGAGAATAGGGAAGAGAACCCTCTACTCTGGAAGCAGAGGTTATTCTCAAGTGCACCCATGCAAAGTACCGAAGCATCTACGTGCATAGGAACACACTTATCCATATGGCAAGATATATAATTTTTCATACCATTAAAGGAGAAAGTTATTTTCTCTTCTGCTTATAATGAATAGCATGTTCCTAAATACAAAGCAAACAATTCACTTCTCCATATACATATGGATTTTTGTGGCAAGCTGGCACAGATGGTGCTGTGTGGATGTGCTTGGCAGGAGTCTGAGGAAGGCTGTTTTTCTCAAAAGAAAGACTCTCATGTGGGTTCTGGAATAACCCTAAAGCACTGAGCTGAAATTCAGGCCTTTGGATTTCTTGACTGGAGCAGATTGCATAGAAGGATTTTAGATACTTGCTTAATGCAAATCCTATTCTTTCCCCAAAATGAAAGGAGATATGGCACAACATGCATTTTGCTTCCATGCTAATACAGTGTGCAAACTACCTTGGAAAAATGAACAAATGCAGCTGAGGAACATGATACTATTATGCCATGTAAAGGTTTAACAGAAAGGCCGATGCAACTAAATCAAGACACTAATTAGCTGTAAGCTCATTGTTTTATTTTTTTTTTCCCAAAGCCAACTCCAATTTCCCTGTTAGAAGCAGTATGGGGGAAAAGATGGTAATTTTGTTTGGTCTTTTACTTTTCCATGTTAGTAGCTATAACCACACTCTTGGCATTGTTTCAGGAGGTATGCATGAAGTTTATAAAGTCAAATCACTGACTACTGCTGAGGTGGGTGGAGGGTGGTGTTTGAGCATCTTTTCAACAAGCTACATTTATTATGAGAGTCACATATTTATTTATGAACTTGTCCCAGAATTTTTGTAATAGAGTTCCTTTCTCACCAAGAGCATGCCCTTGACCGTTCTAGTAGGATTCCTCACTTCTCAGTGTAAAACTAAATGTAAATTTCCTATGAGGAAAGGCTGGGAGAGCTGGGATTGCTCAGCCTAGAGAAGAGGAGGCTTGGGGGGATTTCACGATGTATACAAATACTGGAAGGGAGGGTACAAAGAGGGAACAGCCACATTCTGCTCAGAGGTGCCCAGTGACAGGTCAAGAGGCAATATGCACAACCTGAAACACAGGAGGTTCCCTCTGAACATCAGGAAACACTTTTTCATTGTGAGGGTGACCAAGCACTGGCACAGGTTTCCCAGAGAGGTTGAGCCTCCATCCTTGGTGATACTCCAAACCAGCCTGGACATGGTCATGGGCAACCAGTTCCAGGTGGCCCTGCTTGAGCAGGGGGTTTAAACCAGTTGACCTCCAGAGGTCCCTTCCAACCTCAGACAGTCTGTGATTATTTTTCTTGTGATACAAGATTCCCCTTTTCTGTAATGAAAGATAAACTGGATACTGATCATCCACTCTGTCAATATTGTCAGTAGAAACTCCTCTCCTCCTGCTTCTGAGTTAACCAGAAATGCAAAGAACAGAAACACTCTGTAAAATACTGGCAGTGCTGACTGGGATTGTTACTTAAAGTTACTTTGCATTTCAGCTCAAAGTTGTGGCATTCATAGCAAACAACGCTGTTACCCACTAGCTTTTGGAGTTCCTGCTGCCCTTATGGCTGTCTCCTTGGGTAAGTGGAACTGTTTCCATCTTGGTCCTTCAGTTATAGATATGATCTTGGAATAATGGTCCTGAGCAGGTGCCCACATAGGGTGGGCCTCCAGCTCCTGATGACCCCATCTTGCCCAACAGAGGTCTGGTGGTGGCTGTGGGGGTTGGACTGTGTCCTGCCCTGCACATGGGAGGGTGAGGCTGGGGAATGTGCTGGGTGTGGGAGCTAAGGACACCTTGGTGAGTCCTGCAGATCGGGGAGAGCCTCACATGTCCCTGTGTGACACAAGCTGCAGCGTCCTGGACTCCTGAGAGGGAGCCCATAAAGCTGTCCTAATCTGGTACAGCAAGGCCAGAGCCAAGATCCTAAATGGTCCTTGTTTTGACAACACCTCAAGTAAGCTAATGTCTCACTGAGGACTTACCCTGAGAGTTTCCAGGTTTAGATGTTTGTCTTTAAATAGAAGCAATCTCTGGTGTTTTACTGCATGATAACATGCCAGTAGGCAATTTCATTGCTCTTAAATCAGGGTGGGAATAAGCCTTAAACCTCTTGACTGTTATGGTTTGATGCTATTTCCAATTAATCCTGAGTTGGTTTTGGTTTGTGTATTGTAGCTGTGTTTGTAATTGGAAGTGGAATGTACAAGAAAGTTCAGCCTCAAGGAAATGTAATGATTCAAGTTTTCAAATGCATTGGAGTGAGTATTACTTTTATTACCCCACATCCCGGCAGCAGTTTTAGAAACTGTTCAGTAAAGTTGCCCAAAGCAGGAATCTGTCATACTGTGGAGAAAGATTTATTATTTTTTACTTTTTTTTTTTCAATCTTATGGAAGGCTTCTTATTGACCAATTTAGACTGCCCTTTTATTTATCTGTATCCTGATTTGTATGTCAATTTAAACACAAAGGAAACAATGTAAGATGTCAGTGATATGTAAAAGCTTATCCCAACTTCTGGGAATCTTTGCTTCCTCATCTGTGCACCTTTATACAGCCCTGTAGGAAGAGATAAACATGCCTTGACCTGACTCAACAGCAGAGCTACAAAGTTTATCTTATCAGCAAAATTGTATTGCCTATGAAAAGAAAGCTATTTACAAGGTGGGGGTATACTGATCCCCACTATATTAGGGAGGATGGCAGGGTTATGTGTCAGTGCAAGCCTACAAGGAAGGGAGCTAAATCTGCACGTCCCAAGTTTTGCAGTGCCTCAGCATTTCTCACTTATGGGCTTCTTCATTCTCTGTGCAGATCTGGCAGTTTGTTACTTAGCTTGTCTTGTAAGCACTGTCATACCTAAATCTCTATAGGTGACTTTGGCCACTGCTTAGAGTCCTACCCTTAGGCTCTGCTCAGCCTCTGTTATTCCATGCAGAAAGTCTTATAAGTTCTTCAGGACTATATTTGTGTACATCCAATGTAAAGGTATGAGGAGCCTGTATCTAAAAGATGCAGTTTCTCATCATGAAATATACTCTCGGAGCCGTTCAGCTCTGAAAACATGTGCATATGACCTCCTACTTATTGTTCTATAAGTAAGTCTGAGGTAGGCAGGTCTTCAAGTTCCTAACAGCAGCCTGTGTTGACAGATATTACTGAGCTGTTTGGTTCATCTAATCCCAGCTGCACACTCCACTGGATATGCAGTGCAAAGCCTTAAAGGCAATATTCTCTTCAATGCTTAGAGCAATTAACAGAACTAAGTCACCTTTAGCACCCTCTAAACACTGGAAGCAGGAGTGTCACCTTTCATGACAAAACACCTTATAAATACTTGTAACACCATTAAACAAAACTCTGTCTCTACAGTTTGCAATCAAAAACAGGTTCCAGCATCGCAGCAAGGAGTTCCCCAAGAGAGAGCACTGGCTAGACTGGGCAAGTGAGAAATATGATGTAAGTATTCCATGAGCGCTCTTGTGCTGTGACACCCTCTGACCCTCAGCTTCTCTGCTGTCTGCTCTGATCCCTTGCAAATAGCTTTGAGCTGCTTGATCATTTATAAACTAATAGTCTGGCCAAACCGTGGTGCTCCCCTGGGATGTAGGTGATTGCCCCAGCTCTTGTGGAATAAAGTAGAGCTGTGTGAGTTGACTATCCCTGTGATCATTGGCTGCTCAGGGAAATCCAAGGGACATGAGGAAGAGACTGTTTCCTTTGTTGAACAAATACAAGCACAAATTAATTTTTGAGTTGGTAAAATAGCAAGGATTATCCTTGCCAGCTTTGTTTCTCTCAGTAAACTGGCTTCAGGTGCAAATATGCTGGTTTAATGACTGCAGAAGGGAAAAATGGGCATGGTGTTGATTATCATGGTTAATGTGCAGGGCCATAACACTTGGGATCAAACTGTGGGAGTATGCTTATGAATTTCAGAATAAACAGATAAACACTGCATCCCCCTGGCCTCAGTATAAGCTCCTTACCATGACTCTCAAAGCCTTGTGTCCCACGGTCCCCAACCACATCCCTTGCCTTCTACCTACACTGCCCTGTTGCCAGTAGTAGTACAAACCTGGGCTTGTCCCTTTCTTTTCCTTTGCCTAGATACATTTTTTATATGTGAAGTGTGTTCCTCGGTCACCTGTTGCCTAAATGAAGTAACACAGCAGCAAGTGCTTAATCTCATGCTGCCGTCAGTGCACATGCCAAGAGGCACAGGCCTCTGACATCCATGTCACCTTTAACCAGCAGCCCTTCCACATCCACCGCAGACCTTGTGCTTTTTACAAGCAAGCAGAACTAACCACAAACATACAAAGTTTAGAACATGGATAAACATAACATGATGTGTATTTACCTCTTCACTTGTTGCTGTGCTGCTAATAGCAGTTTGCAGCTGTTGTCTCTTATGTTTTTCTTGACCAATTCCTCTTGTGTAATTCTCATTTGCTGCAGAAACGGCTGATTGCTCAGACTAAGATGGTGTTGAAGGTGCTTTTCCTTTACATCCCTCTCCCCATGTTCTGGGCACTTTTTGACCAGCAGGTAAAGGAGAGATTGTTTGGCTTGGCAATTAGAGCTGTACCATGTCATTCTGTGTACTCTGAGGTCACCAGACATAAAAGATATCTATGGGAGGGTGGAAAAGAATTATTGGCAAATTCTTTAACCTGGTTCTAATATGAAGGGTTAGTTGTTGAATCATGTTAGTACAGAATGTTCTGCAGACAGGCGAAGAAACTCAGTTTACCTGGATATGCCCAGGACTGATGCAGTGACTGAGGCTTCTCCAGATCTTCTGTCAGCCAGGACTCAGAAGATGAAACAGTAATTTAAAGCTTTCTTAGTTCTAATGTTCCTTCCACTATCAGCTGTGAGGTGAAATGTAGGGTCCTAGTGTAAATGCTCTGGAGATTCAGGGCTGAAATGACTTGGATGCCAGTTTGCTTAAAACCACTCACATTTATTATAAATACCTTCCACCTTCAAGCACAAGTACAAGCCTGTAATTCCCATTCACTTGGTGGACTATATGCTTAAGACTCATCAAAGTAGGCTTTCATATTTAAGTATTGAACTATGGATTTAGGAAGGTGTTCTCTGAGAGCTTTATCCAAGTCAGACTGTAAAGAAGTTTGATCCAGACTGCCTTGAATGTGCTGCTTTAGTCTAGTACCAGTGAGCTGTAGCTACCCATGTGATCTATTACAAAAAGGCAACCCTGCTATGAAATTCAGAGGTAAATACTCATTACATGAGTAATGACCTGTATCTCTCAGTGCTACATTGTGGGTGGTTAAATGCTCTTGCCACAGATGCAGTGATGAATGTTCTGTCTCCCCCTGGGCTCAAGCTGAAAGTCAGCCCTGCTTGACCTGGCTATAGGCAGGTTTTCTGGGCAGAAGGCTCAGGGCAGGTCTAGCCCTGGCTTGGCCACTTGCTGCTGGGCTGTGTGAGGGAAGGATGGACATGTCAGTAGCATGGGGTTCTCGGGCAGTAGTAGGCACAAAGGCAGTTGGATGATCTCTGTGCACAGCACACTGCAGAGCTTGGTACAGGATGTCCCTGCAGTATCTCCAGCTAATCACTCCGTTTCATGAAACCAGGAACTGAAGTGAAATAGGCCCCAAGGATCACTTTGTTCAAATGTTTACGCTGCAGAATAAGAATACTGCTGTAGCAAGCTAGCTTTATTTCTTTGTTGTATTGCATGTCTTCCCCAGCACTTTAATAATGAAATAATTCAAGAAGAACTTTTCAAGGTTGATTTACCTGTGGCATTTAACATTCTCTTCTTTTGCTAAGGGGTCAAGATGGACACTGCAAGCCACAACAATGGATGGGAACTTTGTAGGTTACTTTTATTACTTTTTTTTTCTTGACTTTTACTTTTCAGATCAATTTTATTTTTTGTCATAATATTAAAAACCTTTTTCCTTTTTCTTTTTCTTTTTTTTTTCCATCAGGGATCCATTCAGATTCAGCCAGACCAAATGCAGGTACAGTAATCTTCTGTCTGCCAATTCTAAGTACTTCACAAAGATCTATATTTTTAATTGCCCTAAATATAAAAGGAACTTTGAAAAGTACTTAATTTTTTCCTCTTCTCATGTTTATCTTCAACAGACTGTGAATCCAATACTGATTATAATAATGGTGCCAGTTGTAGATGCTGTGATTTATCCTTTAATCAAGAAATGCAAGATCAATTTTACGTAAGTTGATGTACTTGCCTGACTTCAACAGAGGTTCATGTTGGTGATTTCTTCAAAACTGCTCTTCCAGCCCTAATGTAACAAGAGCAAGTATTCAGCTAAGGTGCATATAAAGTGGTGTTAATATTTTGAAGAAATGAAAACTGAAAGATATAGAAGTTGTGCATACAGGCACTGGAGACTAGAGGGAGAGAATCTAACAGCAAAGTAACAATACCTTGCAGTTAAGGGATTTCCAGTTAAGGGCAGAATGTTTTGATTGCAAGAGAGACACTGTTTAGTTTTCCACTTCCCCCGTGCCTACCCCTTCTCTCTGCTGAAGTACAAGAAGTAGGAATGAAGCACATGTCCTTAGCATGTGTCATGTCTCGGGTAGTTTTAAGTCCAAAAGAAGACGTTTCATCTTCAGCCCCAGTGAGGGGTCTGGCTCACTGGGTACTTCTAGGTGCAACTTCAAGGGCATGGCACATTATATCTAATGTTGGTCATGAAGTTGCTAGCATTTGCAAGTTAGGGAGGCAGAGGAGAAAACAGTTCTTAAACCAGTTTCTGTAGGGCTAAGATGTAATGCTGTCTTTTCATCTAATTATGAAAAATTTGGGGGGAGGAGGGGTGTTGTGCTGGGAACACTGTCATTCATTTGTGGACACTCTACATCTGACAAATGATGCCGTGAATCAAGTATCTACCTTGAACTTACCTTACAGCTTACCTGAATGTGAGTAGAATTCACCTAATTTAACATTAAATTTCCCTGACTTCTTTTGTTCAATATTTTAAGCATATTAATATAGACACAAGTTGCTATTCTTTTTTTAAAAGACAACTTCTTGCATTTGTCATTTTTTTAAAGCTAACAAATGTACTGGATTGGGTTTTCTCTTCCTGCAGTTCAGAATTTTCCAGAAACTTAATACTTACGTTCAGTCGATGTTTAAGCCCAGTAGATGCAGTTAAGATGCTGTTGGAAAGATGTATTTCCTGGTAGTGTAACTAGGAATTGAGAGGTACCCAGCTTAGTAGAACACTTCCTATAACAAAATCAGCCCTTCAAATGGTGATAACGTGCTAGTTGTTGCCATTTGAGTTTCCCCTCTGTGGAAAAAAGACAACTGCTGAAGCATTGAGTTAATGTCTTAACTCATGTATGTGTTTTGTTATACTAGGCCCCTGAGGAAGATCACTGTTGGTATGTTCCTTGCATCTTTGGCTTTTGTTGCTGCTGCCCTTGTGCAAGTGCAAATAGATGTAAGTCCAGACATATGCAAGTATTTGCTACTAATATTTACTTAATACAAAAAGAAGTGTGTTTAAAGGAAAATGAGCCAAGACTCCATAATTCAGAATGAAGCATAAGAGCACAGAAGTAGCGGAAGGGGAAATATTAATGTATATTGCAATATGTGACTAGCGTAATAAAACTAACTGGCTATGAACATGATCCATCATCTGTCATTAACATAAATCATGCATTAAAGGCAACCTCAGGTCTGTAAACTGACACTAAAGTCTGAAAACCAGCTGAAAATCCCCCTACCAGGGGGCTGCTTTGTATCTCTGTTTCTTCTCATATTTAGACTGGTGATGAAGTATACTAGTCTGGAAAGTATCAGTATAGCACAGGCAAAGATGATACCTGCTGAAGGCAGGACTCATCACACCTAACTTTCCTTGCTGCAGAGAGCTGTCATGGCTGAATCAGATGAAGGTTTCCCCTGTAGCTGGGGTGCCTCTGGGAGGTAATCCATTGCATTCCAAGATCCAGGTAGCTAGCTAGAGGTGCCTGTCTGTTCTCATGCATTTTCAAGGCTAGATGCTCAACTCTTAAATAACTTCAGTTAGAATAAGGGATTTTCTCCATAATGCCTGGGTATAGCAGCAAAGCAAGCTTTATATTCAACTCTTCCTCTTGAAGTTGGAAGTAAAGGGTCTGGCCTTCAACTGATGTAGACACATCCAGGCTGTCTTCCTTACTACCCTGTTCAGAAGGCCAGAGCTGAGCACACACATGTACTGGTGTTGACCAGGAGCTTCATCAAAGCTGGTAACTCCCTAATGATGCACTAGAATCTCCTGTAGAAAGGTAAAGATGGACCTGTTAACTGCTGTGTGATGTACCTAAAGAGACTGGAGCAAACAAAAGTATGGGAAGGGAGGAAAAGTTGAGACACAGCTCTTGCAGCTTTTGATGCTCTGCAGGAGCAGAAAGTATTTACTTTTAGATCTGGTTGGAAGCGGAACGTCCAAAAGTCCAGTTTCTCTGGGCTATCACGCCAGACAGTGTCCATACATGCTTCTGTCCAGTTCAACAGCATGAGGGCTAGGGGAAAATGCATTGGAACACAATACAAAGAAATTCAGGAACCCAGGCAGTCATAGGATGTGGGAAAAGCCTACTCCTTGAACAGCAGAATAGCCTGGTAATGGCAGCAGGCTGCAGGACATAATAGGAACCAGATCTGGCCATGAAGGCATTAGTGTGGATGAGAGAGTTTTTTTCCTGAAGCAGCCATAAGGCAGCTTGAGACCAGTTACAAATCCCATTATTCAAGTTGCATCCCTCTGACAATCACAGATCATCAGGCAGATGTTTATCTTCATCAGGAGGTAATTAAGATCACAGCCATTATAGTACTTTTTTCTATGTGACTTTGGATAGGGCACTGATTTTTCTTTTTTTTCTGTCCTACAGAAAACTCTTCCAGTTTTCCCTGCAGCTGGGCAATCCCAAATCAAAGTAATAAACCTAGGTACAGATAATGTAAGAGTTCGGTTTGAACCTCAGCTTCAGAATGTGACTGTAACACCTATGGAGTCAGTAAGTAAGGGGACATGGTGAATAGCAAGTAAAAAAATCCTCAAAAGAACTAATGGAGTAAGTCAAAGTGGTTCTTAATTAATGGTTCAAAATGGATTATTTTCTAGGGGGTTTTTATCTATTCATTGTAAAGATTGTGAAGAAGGAATTGTAACTATAGAGCATTATTCTAAGTAGTACTTGGTAAGAGTTTCTTTTCCCAAGAAACTTACTAGTGATTTTGAAATAACTGAAAATTTCACCTTTGCTATAAAGGTGCCACTTCTTAAGAGCATGAACACCCCTTTCTTCAGTAAAGTCCATTAAGCTCTAATAAGTCGCTGTTCCTACTGTGAGTGACCACTTACTTGAATAGGGAGACTTTGTGTGGCTACATTATATGTAAGCTTCAGATTTTGCTGTCAAAGAACTTTCTAGGTTCTACTACAGCAAAATGTTCATAATCCTATTGTCAACAAAATGTGATGGAGCTGATGGACATTATTAAAAGTGGATGTTAGGAAGGGTATTCTCTGATAGCCTGTTTCCATATAAGAAAACCTATTACGTCCTCTTCCAAATTAGCATCGCTGTGAAGAAAAGGCACCCAAATTGTATACTGATGTGGAATCGATATAACTATAGTGCATCTCTGAAAAGGAAGGGTGTGAAATGCTCCACTCCCTACTATAGATATCGCTGGTTTAACTCCAGCCACCAACTAAGTACCATGCAGATGCTCGCTCACTGCCTCACCCCCCCACTATGGGATGAGGAGGTGAATTAGAAAAAAGGTAAAACCTGTGGATTGAGAGAACAACAGTTTAATAATTGAAATAAAATATTATAATAATAATTGAAATGGGAGATGACAAAGATATAAAAAGAACCCAAGAAGAAGAGATGCACAATACCATCGCTCACCACCTGCTGACTGTTTGAAGTATTTTATGCTGATGAAATGTATTTCAAATATTTAAAACATGTCTTGGTAATAGTCATTCCTATTATGTTCAAAACAGTAAAGATACAGCTTGCATTTGCATCTTAGGAGGTGTTGTTATTCGTAAAATGCTGCATCGTAACTTACACTATTGCTGCCTCTGTAGCTAAACAGAATTTTACTTGATGGTAAACTTGAATTATCTGGAGCAAAAAACACACAGGAAAATCTAACAGCTATTCCATAATGCTTGTGGGAAGCTCATATTACTTTGAAGCTTGTATAATGACAGAAATCAATAAAAGAAAATAATGATCAAATGAAATTAGTGCTTGATGCAGAAAACCTAACTAAAATGAAAGTTAGGAGATGCCCACAATCGCTGGTGCTTCAGAAGTAACACGTGTAAACTTCTGATGCCCTGAAGTCTGTAACTCTCCCTCAAAAGTGTAGACAAATATGCAGTTGTATGGAAATTCACCACAATTCATTTGTTTTTGCAGACTGACTACATGACATTTGAGACTTCTCAGTTGCAATCACTAAACATAACTTCTGGAAACAAAACTAAGTATGAAATTATCACGTTCCCAGGGGGAAATCGTCACACTCTTGGAATTAAAGCTACTGCAACAGAAATTATTGCTAAATGGGTAAGTCTGCTTAATTCTGAAGATACACATTAATGCCCTAACAGCTTTCTGTGTGGAATGAGTGAAGCTGAAAGGATAAGCTCTGGGGTAGCTTTTGCCTTTGTCTTTTCTCTCTCCCCTTCTCTGCTGTACCAGTGAGACTGGTGAGCTGTAGAGAGAAAGGCAAGATGTTTTTATATTTATTTTTTTTAAGTAGTTTTAAAATTACCAACTTAAATATTTACCTTGATGATTACCCTTCGTTCACAGAGACATTAATGTGTAGTCATGTAGTGTTCCCTAGTAGATACGTATCCTAGTAGGATCCTAAAAGAGGTCTGAAATCTTGCTCTGAAGCCCCTGTTAATTCTCACTGCTATGTAATAGTGCATATTTAAACTGTTCACTGATGCCAACAAAGCATCTTGATAATGGTCTCTTCCACCAGCTGTTTGACAATGTCACATCAAAACCAGAAGAAGGAAATAATCTCATCAGGTAGAGTTTGTTTTGCTCTTAAGTTTTGGCAATAGTGTGACTGTCTCTTCAGTCAACCTCTTGGGTGGACTCCTCTTGCTCAACATAAATTTCTGTACTGTAGGAACTCTCCACTTGCTGAACACTTTGCTCAACGTGTAGGGGGTATAGGACCTTTTGGGGCACAATTCATCTAAGCTATCTTGCACATCTACTCTGGGGATAATTTAGCTAAACTTTAAATTGTATATTTTGCTTCATTGTCTAGACATGTTTTTGTAGACAAGAAGCACCTCCTTCTTATTCTTGGGTCAGAAATATCCTACTGCTTCTCTGCTTTTTTTCTACATCTTCCATTTGCAGATATGTTTATTACTGATTGTAATAGAGGCTTTCTTTTGATGTTCTCCTAAGCAAGTAGTGAGCTGATGTGGGTCTAGCTTGCTTTTTGCATTAGCCACACTTTAATGCTTTTGAAAGAACTCTGAGAAAAATGAAAGGGGAAGACTTGATGCTTGTTGTGCTGCCACTATGTAATTAAGAGTAAAACCTTTGTTCTTTGACTTGTGCATATTTTGTTTAGTATTTCATCACTCTTGCATTTTAAAGGTTCATAAACAATTTGCCTGATGATATCAACATCACTATGGAAGACACTTCTTTCGGAACAGTGATGTCTCTTTCTGCCAGTAATTATTCCTCCTTTTCAGGAGGAAGGTAAGCATTTTCCTTTACAGTAGTCTAACCACTTGTGCTTGGGAAAAGGACATAAAACTATTTTCATTTTAATGGTACACACAATTGTATATACCTGTGGTCTGAAATGTGGTTTTTTCTTTTTCAGAAAAGATAAAATTAAAGCTACTAGAAATTCAAGCACTTGTTCAGTTACTTCGAAGGTATTTGGATTTGGCAGTGCCTATACTATTATCATTAATGAGGTGAGCTGCCAGTGCTGTTGGATGTACAATACAAAATTATGTTTTGTGTCATTATTTCCTTATTAAAAAAAACCTAAACCAAACTCCACATGTAGAATTATCCTTCTTGCCCTTAATTTTACATATGATAGAATTCTGCTATATTAAACAGAACACAAAATCATTGTTTACTATAATTATGGGTATGATAATGATATAGTGCAAGAATTCATGTTCCTGATTACTCACGTGAAATCTTTAGACACTAAGGTTTTGCATGAAGTCTTCTGCAAAATAGCTACTACTTTATAACCAGGTATGCAGTACTTTGTATATAGTATTTATTGCCTAGAACTTTGTGTATTTATGTTTCTAGAGATTGTAGAATTGTAGAATGGTAGGGGTTGGAACCGACATTAAAGATCATCTAGTCCCAGTCCCCTTGCCACAGGCAGGGACACCTTCCACTAGATGGTGAGTTGATACAGAATTGCTAGATGACCTAGAACTAGTTGATATAGAACTGCCTAGAGTGCCTTTAGTATACAGACTTCCACTGTTTGTAATGTGCTGTCTTAATTTCCAGTGCACTAGTGATAACCTTGGCATATTGTATTCTGAAGATATAGCACCCAATACAGTCCATATGGCTTGGCAGATCCCTCAGTATTTTATTCTTACATGTGCCGAAGTAGTCTTCTCTGTCACTGGGCTGGAGTTTTCATACTCACAGGTAGGTTTTGCTCATCAGAACTCTTACTTTCCTAAGAGTCAGTACAAAGAAAGATCATCTATGCTGTGTTGGTTTTGGGTGGTAGTTCTGTATTGCTGCTTTCTTTGAATGGTTATGTCCTTTAGAGCTTTTAGCAGGACTATGGGCTGGTGCAAGTTGGCCTTCTTCCACTAGCATTCAGCATTTTCCATAAAGATATACTGAATTACATCATTTGAAGACTTGACTACCAGTCCCCAAATATTCTTTTCACATGCTGACTTTCCATTGAAAAGAACTGGAACTGTGCTGCTGCTGTAAAACCAAACTGGAGGGTACTTGAATGAGTACTGACACATTATTGCCATACCAATTTCCTCCACACAGTCTTTAGCAGCAGTTGAATTATGCACTCTTAATTCCTTGTCTTCCAACACCAGTTTTAGCTGTGTGTATTTCTTCCCTTAATTCTGAGTCTTTAAACTGCTGTGATGGGAACACTGTAACATGTGGCTTGCTAGGCAGTGGTGTGTACCTTGTGTTGGAGATGTAAAATGTGCTTGTTAGTTACTCAGCGTGTACAAAGTAAAAAGTGCTTATAGCTAGTACCAGTAACCTCTGTCTCCTCAAACCCTTCTCCCGGTGTGTTTTAGTTCTCTAGCAGCTTTTAATAAAAAATAAAACAAAAAATAAAAACTCCCACAAAACCTGAGCCAACCAAACAAAAAAAAAAAAAACCAAGAAATTCTCCTCCCCCAGAGAACCAGTGTCTACTATAATGCAAAGAATGCAATAAACATTAGAAAGTACAAGATAGCAACATGTGACTAAACCCTTGGGTCTTACTTCTATAGGCTCCATCTAACATGAAGGCAGTGCTGCAGGCAGGATGGCTGCTGACGGTGGCTGTCGGTAACATAATTGTCCTTATTGTGGCTGGAGCATCCAAACTCAGTGAGCAGGTAAGCACACAAACAAGTGGCACGCTATTATGTTACATTATGAGAAAAGTTTAGTCCAGGTGAGAGTCATGGCTGGTGTAATCTTCAACCACAACTTTTGAAATGGGAATTATGGTGGATTTGCATTTATAATTGGAATACAGGAGGTTAGTGTTAGCTACAAGAGTGTAACAGTTGTAGAATGAGTGCTTGACTGAATAGTCTCATTACAGTGTATAAGTAACAGAGTTATAAACCTTTAACTTTGCTTATAAACCAGTGTAAAAGACTGCAACAACAGAGTGGTACCTTGTCTCCTATAGCCTCTTCTAAAGTTTCTATAGAATTTTTTTCCCCAGCACTTCCTCCAAATGTGTACACATACACAAACCTCTAAACAACTCTAACAGATACTTCAGCAAAGGTTTCTACCTCTTTTTCTTGCTTGCTACTCTTAGCTCTTGTTCTGTCAGGCACCTTTGCTTGCAAGTAGCAGTTTCTAGCATCTCTAAAATAAATTGTTTCTCAGTGAGGAAAGGCTGTGAACTTCTGGGCTAAAATTCTAGATTGAGATTAAAACCTACCAAAACTCTGTTCATAACTAATGAACCTTCACCTGCATACCTCAGCCTTGCCATAGCCCATTTCTGGCTTTGTTGGTTTCAAACCTCTTTGGGGTGTGAAAGCTGGGGCTTACCAAGGGAAGAGCACTTGGACAAGACTTTCTCAGACTGCCAGTGTCACTCCCTAGTGAACAAAAAGGGGTATCTGAAAGAGGGAAGAGCCTGTTGTTGAAGTAAATGGGTCTGGCAGCCTTGGTTTCACCTAAAAACCAGGAAGAACATGAAAAAGCTGTTGAGGCTTTTCAGGTGGAGGTAGCATTTTGAAACCAGAGTTCCTGGTCTTCATCTCCACTCAGATGTGTGGTCAGGTGCAAGTTTTTACTGCTGACCTAAGTGGAACCAGGGTCACTGCCAGCCTGCTTTAAAATGAGATTATTCAACTAAAAGGAGGGGCTGAGTTTTCAGTCTTTTGGTCCATTCCCATGAATACCCCCTCCAGGAAGAGGCTATTGTAGAACTTCTTGGCATTCACAGAACTTCTGCCTCTTCAGTGAAGACAGAACTGCTGAAAAGGCTTCAGTTCTGAGTTGCTTTAGTACGTATTATATACATTTAATACTTAGCACTTCAAGCCATATGATACTTGTTATGTACGCTCAGTTTCACAGTGAATTAATTTCATTTGTAGCAGACAGTAAAATAGTGCAATTCTTTTGCGGAACTAACATTGGATAAATTATGTATTTTCTGTTGGTTTTATTTTTTGCAGTGGGCAGAGTATGTGCTGTTTGCTGCCTTGCTGTTGGCAGTTTGCGTCATTTTTGCTGTCATGGCTTATTTTTATACCTATACTGATCCAAATGAGGTTGAAGCCCAACTTGATGAGGAAGAAAAGGAACAAGTCAAAAAGGATCAACATATCTATGAAAACCAAGCTGAAGTTGTGTCTCGGATGTAAAAAGTGTATTGAAGGGTGTTTCAATTGTGGTGTCCCATTAACCATCACTGCCGTCAGGGGAATCAGGGTATCAGTAACACCTCTGGATAATGTCTCATGGGAGAGGTTAAGAAAAACTTTTAACTGAAGATGCAGCCTGCCTTAGGAAGCAAGAGAAAAAGATTATTCTCTCTTCTACTGAATACGGTATCCTGAAGAAACTCAAGCAGAATTTGCACTCAGTGTACCTCAAGCTTAAATATCACAGCACTGAAATACTGAAATTGCACTTGGCACTATTGGACGCTGTGAAAAGATGTATTTTTATACTGCATTTCAATTTTATATCACAAAAGAAACAAATATTAACATGAAATAGTAATTGAAGCTAAGCTGTTTGTATGATCCCTCTAGCCTCACTGTTACTTGAAAGAAGCAGGTCACATGTGCCTTAAATTCTTTTATACTTCTCTATGGTAATGGGAGCAAAGCTTTGGCATTGCTCAGATTAAAATGCTGTCTGTCTGCTCCACATGGCAGAAACTTGGATGTGCACTGTAATGTAATGTTTTATGTGCCTGTTAACTACCCATTTTAAATAATATTAATAAGGTGTCTACTCAGGTAAACAGACAAGGGCAAATGATGTTGGGAATAAGCAACAGCAATAAAACTTGTAACAACGATGGAAATGACGTATGAGTACGACTTACAATTGCATGTTAACAGAACTTGATACCACCTCTCATCTGTGCTCCATCACTTGAAGCTAATGGACCAGTATCAGTCTTCTCTATCTTAATATGCCTGTAACACTTATCAAATTTATAACAGGGAAGACTAAATTTTTCTGCTTAACAGGGTTCTGTAGCCCTGTGGACAATGTTACGGAATGCTAGTGGTCTTTGTATAGTTTTGGAAGCTGTGTTTGGATCCTGTTCTGGTTGCTGGCACTTAAACTTCTACGCATACAGCAAATAGAGTCACTCATCCATGAAAACAGTGTGAAATGGAGTTTAGTAAGGCAAGTCCAAGGTGCTCTTCACCTGCATCCCAGTTAGTCCTGTACCCTGTAGGCAGTAACCACTTTTGGTCTCTAAAGTCACCCAGGTAGAGCCTTTCCCATGCCTGTGTCTCTCCAGCCCATGGGGCTGAGGGTATCCTGCGACAGCCAACTGCTTCAGCAGGAGCTGGGTACCTGTCATCCTCTCAGGAGCTAAGGGGGTTTTGCACCAGCTTTAGTTGTGGTAGACTTAGACAGCCTTTCTCTTGCCATACAAAATAAACGGTCTCTTAACTGTATCCCTACAGGATAGTATCTTTTGTCTACTATTTTGCTCATACAAGGTGAAATGTTTATTTAGCATTTTAACTTTTCCTTTGGAATGCAGGTCATGTCTATTTTCCTGTCATAAGCTGTTGGAAGTTAGCACTTTAGCAAGCCCACTAACTTGTCTACCACTTGGATGAATGTGTTTTGTGGGTAGAAAGCCACTAATGCTGAATTAGATGGGAAAGCTTTCTGTCAAAGAGAAAACAAACTCCCCTGTCTTTTCAACCCCTCAAGGTAGTATGGGGACAGTCATATGTGAGACAACTTTTTTATCTCATTTTCAACTGGGATTGGAGTAACTACAGTTAAAATATCCATGTGCCTTCTCCAAAATTAGATGTGAAAAAAATCAGGGAGCCTTGTATAGACACCTGGGCAGCTCTTGTCAGCATTGATTTGATTCTGTCTAGAAGCTACGTGAAGGGAATTGGTCTTTGGGCTGCAATAAAGTGTTTTCAGTCCCTTAGTTTTGAGGAATAAAGAGGTAATTAAAATTAACTCTTAAATCTGACTTCTGAGTTTTAGATGTTGCTGTCTAGACTACCAGCCTGCTGAGAGGGTCTGTTGCATATCTTTTCCTGTTACAGAGAAGGCACCCTGATATAATTCAGACTAACAGTTGATCATTCTAAGCTCAGTTCTTGTTGAAAATAAGAACTTATTAAAAAGAAAAAACAAGGCAATAGTAGTGAATTATGGCAGCCTGTTCTAGCACTCAAATCTGCACTCATGTCTGGCCTGGTGGATGCAGAAAGGTGTATGTGTGCCTACTAATATTACAAATATACTGTTCAGCTTCCATGTTTTTCCTACTGTTGGTTAGCTCAACCTAATGACGCTTGACTTAAAACTGTTCATAGTCAGATTCTCTGAACTAAATCACTCCAGTCTCTGCCATTTGCTCTTCTTGAAAATGGGCCTACAAGCAGCACAATCCTTTCAAAGATGTCCTATAGTTTCAGGCAAATGTCTATACAAAGTTGGTCCTTTAAATTCCTGGAGCAATTGCAAGCCACCTATGCATACTGATACTCTACAGCTTACTTTTACATTTTTCATTCATACCTTGGACTTGATCAGAGTGTTGATGGTAAAATAACTGTATCGTGCCTTGAAGAGTGAAAGAGAGACAAATTATCCAAGGGGAAGTAACAACTGAAACCATCCTACTCCACTAGGAGGTGGTTCAGGGCAATCAGTGATCCCCAGCCTTGTTCAGTCATTGCTGTTACTCCTAGAGACACCACCACAGGACACAATTTTGTGGTGTTTAGCACAGAACAAAGCTAATGTTGAGAGCCTTCACTTCAGTAAATCTCCACTTTCCCATGCTCATTCCTAATCTGAGTCAAAACACTGTATAAACTACCTACTGCCTGGAGGTGTATAACCATTCTGTGGCACAGGGAGCTATCTGATCACACATGGGGGAGGCAGAGAAGAGGAAAATGAGCAAAACAGAACCTGTGTTTTTCAGAGAGTAGCTATGTGCTTACCTGAGTTGGTTCAAATCACAAGTACATTTTAAGAGGCTTATGTGAAGACCAGCGGCCACCTGCTATTGGCACTGACCCCACCACTTGGAAGCTCTCAGAAGGCATAGTTTTCCCTTGTGCAGCTTCCAGGACTGCGTTCTTGGGTAGCAACTGGGCTGGACGTAGCAAAGCCACTTGTGCTTTTGTAGAGGGTCTTCTTTAATGAGCTGCTGAGCCCAAAGCCTTTGGCAATGGGATGCCTTGTAGAAACTACGCCATCGTTTCCTTCATACTGACATACCCAACACTGATCTGGTGATCCAAACCAGTGTTACAGTTGTCACTGACCACATCCTAAAGGAATCCTATTTACTACAGATGCTAATTAGATAAGTTTACCTTTGCCAGCAGATGTACTGGAAAGAAAAAGCTGGCTTTCTCTGCAATGCCAAAATGGCCACAAGGCCTTCTGAAACACTCATAAGGAGGCTATCTGTGGTGAAAGTGGCTGCCTCTGCAATGCCATTGTTGTATTTCAGAGGTGATGGGGAAATAAAAATTGAAGCTGTGGAAGCTGCATATTTAGATAAAAAATGAATCAAAATTATGCAAGAGCTAGGCATGAAATAGAGAGAGGCACTTTCACAGCACTTGCTCCCAAGCTGCTGCAGCGCCTTCTGCGTTAGTGATAAATGAAACCTTCATGAAATTAAGATGTCCATTTATGTGAAACTGTTTTTGGCATCTTCTTGTGAGACTCAGCTGATGGCAGCGTATATCCTTGTCAAAGCGTCCTTCCATCAGAGCCCATTTAGGGCATTTTTACTCCCAGGTGAACACAGTCCTTACAGATGGGGAAAATATTTTATTCAAATCTGATAAACTTAAAAATAAATGAAAAAAAATATAAAAAAATCGATGCTCCTGAAGCCATCCCATGCTTGCTTGGTAGTAAACATTGGAAATGTCTTCTGCTTAGACGGCAGGCCTATTTTCTAAACAGAAAATGTTTCAAGTAAAGGTTAATTCAGTTGGCACATCTCCTTCAGGCTGGCACTTTACAGAGTTCCTGAGATCAATTCTATAACCACCTAACTGAATTCATGCTCTTGAATGCATTTTTACTGAAATCTGATCCCAAATGTGTGAGCGCAGGAGAGCAACACTGCTGCGTGACTTTACTAAAGTTAGCACTGTGTATGTCCCATGCTGGCAGGGCCTGGCTGAGTGCTGAACCTATGGTTCATGAACTATGGGGAGGTGGGAACTGCACTTGAGAAACTGAGTGTGGAAGTGAGGGTGGAGGAGAATACCGCAAGGCCCTCTATGTCAGCACCCTGGATTTCTGCTGCTCTGCAGGGAGCAGGAGTATGAGAGTGATGGTCATGCTATTCTCTGTTGCAGCAGGGCAAGATTTTACTGTCACAGGCCGTCACTTCCCAGTGTTTGGGATCAGGCCGCAGTCATTCACCATCCCATTCCTGGTTGAGCTATGGAAACCCTGGGGTTTGGGGTTGGTTTTTTGGTTTTGGCTCTTTATTTCATGCATTCATTGCAAGTGTGACTCATCACTTCTCTATTGCATCATCTTCAGAGCAGACGGCTGCCCCAGCACCCAGTGACTTTAGGCATGGTGCATACAGCTGATAAACTTGCTTCCTCCCCTACCTTACTGCTACCCTGGCAGTGGGAGGCAGCCCCAGGGGCCTGCTTTATGCCACCTGTTTCCAGCTCAGGGAGCCTGTCAGAACCAGGAGGAATCAGAGAAGCCCTGAGCCACATCCAACCTGCCTTGAGGCAGCTTGCAGAACAGGAGGGGTTTATTTGCTTTGCCCAGATAGAGCTTTTTGCAACGAAGCACCAGTCTGTAGCTACAGATTCTAGGTAATATTAACAGGGATAAAACACACCACCCTCTCCTATGCTTATTTAAGCCCTTTTTTCCCCAGCTCCATGCTCCTTGATCAGGCAAAGCTTCCTTCAGGTTCATCCCGAGGGTCATTTCCTACCACGAGGTGGCGGAAAAACACATCAGAGAGTCAGGAAAAGAAGAGGGGGATGCTCCCAGAACAGCCTCACGCATCTTCGCCTTAATGATTTTTCACTCGCAGTTATCACAAGCTTCAGGTTATCCTATGAAATACCTCGTGGATAGATCGGCATGGCCTTTGGAGACCGTAGGGCTGCTGTGTGTTCAGGAAAATGAAAATGTCTGAATGGGTTTAAGGGAGAGATGGTCCCTGGCTGGTGGAAGTCATTTCTGCTTGAAAACTTTCAAAAACTTGTTCAAACTGCAAAATCCTACATGGCATTATAAAAAGAGGCTTTAGTACTGAACAATAGCAAAGAACATGAATAAAACCAACTGTGTGCACCCAATGCTCTTCCTCTAAAAGATTATAAAATCACTGGGTTGCACTTCATTCAATTTAACTGCAGGACTTAAACCCCAGGCATGAAACCCTGCCCTAAGGAGCAAAGCCACAAACAGGTTTTGTAACTGAGCAAGTCAGTCAGACAAAGCAAAATTGGCTCCTGTGGGCACAGCAGACTCATCCCCAGAGAAAACGTCACCATGTTAAATGCAGGGATGGATGTATAGACACTTCAGCAGAAGATGATTTTTAAGTGGATGCAGACTTTGGGCTGATCTATGCACAGTCCTGACAGACTAAGCATGCAGTGATTTCAGATTCTTGCCTCATGGCTGACTTCTCGAGCTGTTAGTCTGTTGTACTACTGCCCAGTCCAGCCTCGGTCTTTAAAAAGAAAGCCGCAATCACCACAGTTGTTTGGAGCACCAGGTTTCTGAAATGGTGCTTTTTGTGGCCATGTCAGCTAGATACATTCCATCCACAGGGTCTTTTTATGAGGGCATGTAGTGATAGGGCAAGGGAGAATGTCTTTAAACCAAAAGAGGGGAGATTCAGATTAGACATTAGGAAGCAATTCTTCCCTGTGAGGGTGGTGAGGCACTGGCACAGGTTGCCCAGAGAAGCTGTGGCTGCCTCATCCCTGGTAGTGTTCAGGGCCAGGCTGGATGGGGCTTTGAGAACTTGATCTAGTGGAAGGTGTCCCTGCCCATGGCAGAGGGTTGGAACTGGATGATCTTTAATGTCCCTTTCAACCCAAAACATTTTGTTACTCCATGATTCTACGAGTCTGGTTTGCTGGAAGAGCATCTCATTCCTGAATGACATTGTTTGACGTCTCTCCTAAACACTGCTGTTTTTCCACACTGACACCTTCTCAAGCATATACTGAACAGGTGTGGAGCTATCCCACAAACTTTAGAGTGAAACTCAGAAATGCTTAGGAGAGAGCTTTGCATGTAGGGCAGTGGCTGCTGCTGTTGCAAGGGCTGAGAGGATTGTGAGCAGGGTCAGTATGGTCCCTCAGGCAACTGCTCTTGAGGAGGTCTTCAAAGCAGAAGAGATTTGCAGTGAGTTGTGACTGGGATGGGAGAACTTTGGGAGGCAGGACTGCTGAAACAGTTTGGGAAGGGCTGACATGGGAGAGTTTGAAATGCCAGGTGCCAAAGCTTTGGGATGGAAGGAGTTAGGAATGTCACTGAATGGCAACTCTCCAGACACATCTAACTAGGCCTTCAGGCCAGGGCCAAGGACCTGTGTGCAAGCAGTGCTGCATCCTGATCCTTACCCCTGGAGCTGCTTCCCCTTGCTCTGACTTCTACTGTGTCTGACCTATGGAAAGCAGAGGAAACTTCAGCTCAGGATGGCTGTAGTGAAGTGTGGTTTCCAGCTCAGATTAAGTTAGCATGAAATGGTGCCAGTGCTGAAGGAGTAGGTGGTTGCTGAGAGGGACAGTCCTTAGGCAGTTAAAACCCTTAATGACACTGTACCCTCATGCTCACATGAGCTGCTTGGAAGCCTGGAAATTTTAAAGGTGAACTGAAATGCTTTAAAACTAATCTCTACAGAAGTTGGTTAATCACCTGAATCATAAATACAAACACTTTCTGTGTGTAAAAATCACAGAAACACATACTTTGAAAGTGCTTCTTTCTTTAACAGACAGAACATAACTACACAGTCTTGTGTTTCTGCTGGAAGAATGACATAAAACACATGGTAAAAACTTGAGCTGTAATAAGGAACAGGTTAGAAACTTTAATATTCTTTCATAAATGCAAACACAGAACTGCATTACATTCTTTGAGAAAATTGCTCACAGAAATAAGTCAATGGCTGTAGTGTCAGCCTCTATAGAGGTGTGAAAGGAAGATGGGCTGAGGAGCCTATGAACTGCCTACAAACAGCAGAAATCCAAAGTCCAGTGGAATTGATGAGAATCTTTTCACTGATAGTGATATGCTTTGTCTGAGCCCCTCAGTGCACATAACTACAGCACCTTTCCATGCCTGATCCAGGCGGGTGGCATGTTGGCACTGGTGAGCTTTTCAGGAGAAGCGTGGGGAAGGTCATGGTTTGCACCAAGGGAGTTTGGGAGGAAGGTGCAGTTGGGGGCAGGATATATTCTAGATGAAAGAATGAGCAGAGCTGGGAGTAGATGTGTTAGACGGGGGCCATATTAAGAAACTACAACCTGATCCAGGAAGAACAGACTGTCCAGATGAGTTCTGCACACTCTGTGTAGCTGAAATTTGCATTTAGCCCAAGTAAGTCTGCACATGAAGTGTCTAGTGGGCTTGTCTCTGTATTTTGTGCTGTACGCAGAAGATAGAGATTCACTACAGATAATTCTTGGTACCAGATTCAGGGGCTTACCTGTGTATTTCTCACTTATGTCTCATCAGAAAATAAATGCAGGTTTGTGGCCTCCTGCAGTTCCCTCAGATTGCTTCTACCAGCAGCCACAGCACAGGCAAATCCCTCTGGTAACAGGAGACATTGGGATGGGAAGTCTGTGCAGCTCTGGTACTCTACTGCAGTGTTAATATGAGCTTACAGCCTGTAACTCCCCCTGTAAATTTACTTATGAGCAGGAAAGAATACCAGTGCTGATGTGGAGCAGTAAAACCCGCCCTTCCTTCCAAGTAAAGCATCAGGTATACACTATCTCGGTTGGAAGAAGAGATATGCTCAGTCCAAAATCCCCAGGAAATCTGCTGTCATAAAGAAGATGGAAGGAAAACTGAGCTGGCAACTGTAAATGTCGAAGGAGTGCGAGGCTTTGGGATCTTGCCAAAGGTCAGGTGCAAGTGGGAGGTTGTGGCAGATTTTTGTGAATGAAAGGAGGTCTGCAGGAGGAGGTGGAAGATGGCTGGAGTGTGTCAGAGCACCGTGGGCACTGGAGGAACTTACTGGGTAACTACATTTAGAAGGCTGTGGGATGGGAACGATGGGGAGTGTGGGAAGGCACATGCACAGGACCTGCATTTTTGTGGTGGCACAGTTATTACAGGCTGTAACTGTCCCACACACATATTTAGCGGGGATGATGGTAGGTTCAAATGTTAGAAAACAGCTTACAGCATGTAATTTATTTTCCTAATAGAAACCCTCATAAAATCACAAACTCACAGCCTTGGGGATATCTGTGATTTCAGGCTTTTCACTCTTGAGTGTTACATTTTGGGGCTGAGAAGGTTGTAGGGTAGTGTTCCTGAGTCCTGAGCTTCTGACCATACACAGCTCTGGGCTTAAAACATGGGCGGGAGCATTTATTGCTGCAAGCTGAGAAGGTGGATTTTGTGGTATGAAAGACCTGGAGCCACCATCCTACTCCATACAGGACATTCTGGATGGAGTTTCACCTTCGACTTCATCTGAGCTAACTGCAGGCTACCAGTGAACGAGATGTGCTGGACTCCCTCCCTACCTCACCCATTTTCCCTTGTTGCATGACACCTAAAGACTGCTGCCGCAGGAGACTAACCCAGCAGGATGTGAATGCGTTTCCTGTGTGATCAGTGAACTGATTCAAGCCACCATGTGGGCATGTGATTACTAATGCAAGGAAGGGAGCCAGGGCTGTGAGAAAGGAAGAGCAGGATCAGCACTTTGGCAGCAGACCGCAGTTAAATGGGATTAAGCGCAACATGAAGCTGTACCCTAAAAAACCTTCCACATCATAATGATTTTCATTTGCTACCAAAACCCTAGACTGACAGCTGAAACTTGTAGAAATCCACATGCTTTTGTGTTCAACTAATGAATGCAATACACTTTTACCAGTAGAAGAATTTTCACGTAGCTTCTGGCACATCACAAGATTAATGAAGGGTAAAATGGGATAACTCTTGAATTAAAATACTGAATAGTGCACTTGATTGTAAGACCACTACTTATCAGCTATCAGCTAGATATACTACAGCTTTTTCTGCAGGGACAACTGTAGCCTGCAAGCAACCATTTTAGATCTGTGATGACGTGCAATGTCTAGGGACACAGTTATAGGTTAGGGCATCATCATGATTACAGGGTCGCCCTTAATGGATCCATCTAGTCTGGAAGTTTTGCTAGTCTGCTGTTTACACAGACATTAATCTGAGATAAGAACTGATGTCTCTATTATAAAATGTGAAATGTGAGAAGAAGATAGGGAAGGTATGTTTTCTTCTGTTTGCATATGTTTGCTTGGTGTGACAAGGTGCTAAGAGAAAGGTTTATAAAAAGCAGGATTTAGTGAAATGATGCTCTTTGGGGGCAGAGGCACAGTGCAGTATAATCATCTCATGTTTCTTACTGAGCTCTAGGTCCCCATCTAATTTTAATTGCCTGCCTGGAATACTAAAATACTTTCAGGCACTTACATTCTGCTCATTATTAATAAAGGGTGTACAACCTTGAGACATTTCTTTCATATCCTGCCTCATCCCAGCTTATGCATTATGATTCTCAGTACTCCAAGAAAGTGAACTTTCTCCTCTAATATGAATCCCAAACCCTGCAATTTTTTATGAATGCTATGAAGTACATCACTGCAGAAAGTGAAATATATAGAGAACAGCATGTTTTATACAAACATAGCATGCTTCTTTGAGGAGCAGAATTTAACAGTTTTCCCTTCAGCATTTGTGAAACTTAAAGCAGAATGTCATTGTCTGAACTTCAAACTCTGCTTCTATAACAGAAACAACCATTTTCTGATGAGATCACTTCTTGAACCACAACTTAAATATACAGTTAAATCCAGCTGTAGAAAGAAATCTGTCCTTTTGAAGCTACATAAGCTTCCTCTGCTGGCATAAATACATTGCCACAGGGGTGGTTACCCATAGCCTGTTCAGGGGAAGAATGGCTCCATAATGAAATCTGTAGGGGGGACCCCTTTCAACAAAACAATTGAAACCCCAAATTTTCAAATTTTGGTGGAAACACAGAAACACAAATGTTTTTTAGGGGTATGATGCCCACATAGTTTGAAAGTTCACTAGGAACTAATCTTGTAGAGAAAACACAGATAAAGATAAGAAAAACATTAGTCCTCGACAACACAATGATTTTTTTTGTTATTAACAGGGAAATATGCATTTCTGCTTCGCCACAGTAGAATAATGTCAGAATGTGGGTATTGCAAATATTCTTAATGAGGACCTACAGAAAAGAAGCTTTCTGGACAAACTTTATGAACATGAAGTAGCTAAATCAGTGAATGAAAACCCACAGATACAATTATAGTTCATTTCTGCCCACTGAGTCATCCTGACTATGGGTTCTCATTTCAGATCAATGCCCAGCCCTTTCTGCTTTCCTTTGTGAGAGGTCTGCTCAAACAGGATTGTTCTTCCACGGATGAGCCAGGCTGTAGGAGAGGGGTGAGGAGAAGCCTCACACCAGGGCTCTGTTACCTCGTTGGCCTCCCAGGAGGGTCAAAGCTGCTCAAAGTTATCGGTGGCTAAGCTCTACATACTGTTCCAGCAGAAGGTGACTCCCTGGGCCTGTGGGGTTTAGCTGTTCACTTTTGGATAGCTCTCTTGCAGCCTGTACACCCAGCCTTGTAGCTTACAGATTCTACTGCACTGTTCCCTATCAGCCCTCTGTCACTGAATAAAATCCCTTCAGCTGTGTCCTGTTTAACCAAGAGGAAATTAGAACCCAAATAAAAATCTTCACTGACAGACACACAGCATTTCTACCCATTGTCTAATTCAGAAATTGCTGAACATATTTTTTTCTGAACTGTAGGTAGCTAAACCTTTAGCATGCAAATATATATTATTTAAGCCTTTAAAAAAGTTTCTAAATGGTAATATGCCAGTTCAGTCATGATAGTCCAGTTTAATCATTTCCTCATGTAAGTCAAAAGAATGGATTCTGATAGCTTGTTTCTTCTCATTCATTCTATTCCTGATGTCGATATAAAACCACATGAAAAGGGATGGGACTCAGCTGGCTATATGGGTAAGCTATTTGATTGTTTCAATGTTAACGTACTGTACATGAAGCTTAAAGCCTGACTTTCCATCTCTTGATTTTCATTACTCCTACTCTCCAGAGTTGTGCCATTTTTATTCTCTTCTAGTACTCTGATTTATCAAGACTTAATACTCTTTTTAATTTGTTCTAGTAAAGACCATAAAGTGACAATGGGAAGCTAGGAACGAGTTATTTCTAACATACTGCTGTTGTGCAAACAATTCTTCCATGAATTGGTCAATTTTTTAAATTTAAAAATATTATTTTTTTGCCCCCTACTACATCTCAGGGCAGTGACCTCTATTTGTGTTGTTACCTGCCTTTCTGTATTTTAAAGTTTCTGTCTGATAGCTCTTGTTATGAGAAAAAGTGTACAATCACTCCCTTGTCACCATCTACAGGCCATCCATGAGTTTACAGAACTCTACTATGCTCAAAAGTCTCTTTCCCAAGCTGAGGGGTCACAATGTCTATAATTTCTCCACCTACAGAATTTTTTGCCAGGTCTTTGAAAATAACAGTGTTCCCTCACCAATTCTTTATTCCTTTCTTAATAACTCCCAACGTAGTTTTATCTTTTGACTGTTTTGAACTCAGTGACAGCCAAGATTTCCTTCTTGGGTGGTAGGAACTCTGGTGTGTAAAGCTGAATTCTTTTCCCATATGCTTTCCTCCTGTACAGTTATCAATACTGAACTCCCATCTGCTGGTATGTCACTCAGCAGTCACTCATTCTGAGATTCTTCTGCAACTCCTTGTGCTTCAGTTTAGTTTTTACCTTGTGATACTTGGCAACATGAGTCTATTTCATCATTTCTCTTTAGTTGCTTTTCTAGGTCATTCATGGATATGTTAAGCAAGACTGGTCCCAGATGGATTCCTGTGACAGTCTACTGGTAACAGCCTCTCCTATGAAATGTTTTTATTTTTTTTCTTTCTTCTCTATCATCACTTACAGACAGATATGAGGACCTCCCTTTTTACCTCAGGAGCAGTTAAATTCTTTAAGGTCTGTTTGTGAAAAGCCTTGTTAAAGCTACTTTGCATTATATAATACAGGCAAGTGTCATACATTTCACATGTTGGTATTCAAAATGGAGCCTTAGTGGCAAACTGTTGAGAGTTTATTTCTGAGTACATCACACATCAGGCTATTAACAGGGTAGTTTAAAAAAAAGGATAAAACTAGGAACCTAATATATACAGCTAAGAGAAGAAATGACACATTTTCACATAGGTTGTTAAAAAGAATTTACTATGAAACCGGTAAGTCAAGAAAGCATAGAAAAAGGAAACAGGAAAGACAAGAGATAATGCTGGATAAAGATGGTAAGGAAGCTAGAAAAAAATCCAGTCACAAGCTGCGCAGTGAACAGTATGGCGCTGTGATGATTCAGTTAATTCTACAGCCATCAGGCCATGGATGGCAGGATACCCCTGCTGCCATGCAAGATGGACAAACTCAACCCTATCTGTGGGGAGTCTCCATAATCCCATTGCCACCTTACTTACAATACTACAGTATTGTCACATGTTCAGCCCTCTCATTCTTTTCTCTTCCCCAGGTAAATTTGGTGCCTGCTACTTATTCACTACTACATTTCTCACATGCTATATTTTGTGGATAAATGCCCCATTAGTTACAATCCACAGTGCTTTTTCTCTAGTGTGTTTATGTTAGTATAGGATTATTTACTTACATATGGCATATTAAAAATTCTGAAACAGCTTATTTGGAAGTTTCAATCTTAGCAAGGAAAATGTTTCTTTTCTTCAGGGGTAGTTTATGAACAGAAGTTCACAGTTATGCTATTATATTTTCCTTTTGTAACTTTTTTCTTATATAACTATCACAGCAGAAAATCTCTGCGTGTTCAAAGTATCATTTTAAATTAAAGCAAACCAGGCATTGAAAAGTCTACACATAAAATAAATTGAACCTCTGCATGCTGAAAACATCTGGCTTCAAAAAGATACAACAGAGAAATGTCTTAATGATAAGAACTGTTTATTTTTGAAGTCTTTGTCATTGGTAGCTTAGCATAACACGTAATCATTCTATTTTTAATAACAATTTCTGCAAGAGTAGCCTGAGAGATTAAAAACAGCCTTTTCTTTGAAGTATAATACACAAAATCCTCTTTTCTCAGGAAAAGTTCCGAAAATGAGAGAAAATTTGCAAGGCTTCTACTATTTTGTCTGTAAGAGCAGAGATGAAAATTACACTGAAAGATTAGCATTTACAGAACTAATAGCACACGCATTATTTTAAGATTACATTCAAAACCATTTTGGTATAAATTTCTTCAGGTCCAGGGGAGAAATTTGAAGGGTATCAGAACATAAGATACAGTACAAAATACAGAAGCTGACAGAAATTTGACATTCTAATATATTATTCTGACTTTGTTAAAACTTAACTTGGCCTGGTGTCTGGTATATGACACAGTTTTGAATCTGCTCCTTTGTTTTCCCACATTTAACAAGCTCATAAAGCTTATTCCACTGGCTCAAACGATCATTTTTAGGCAGTCTCTTGTTGAACATGTAATGCAGAACTTTGAAACCATGAGATGAAATAAATCCATGATCTTTATGCCATCAGTAATGGCATATGAGTGAGAAAAAGAGCTCACAGTGGCCCAGGGCTATGAGCTTACATGGGGAAAATTACATCAGACCAGCTAGACCATGGGAAGATTTTTATGTGCTGTGCACACATAAATTGTGTGACATCTACTTAAATAAGACAAAGGTTATGGTTTGGGACTTCTTATTATGTAGAAGAGAGAGGAAGAGAGCTTAGTTCTGAGGGTTATAATTAAATTGCCTAAATCACAGGACTATCTTTTTCTGTGGTATGATTCCTCCTCCTCATCTCCCAAACTAAATATAGAAAGGGAATTAGCAAGATAGAACATAAATAACTCTAGCAAATAAAGTATATGTTTCTTGTGGGAATTATTTAAGTCCCAAAGAATATACTCACAGACAGAAAATTACAGCTTTATACCTTTTGTAATGCAAAAGATAAAACTTAGTTTTATCTTGTTCAACATCTTCGTTGTTGACATGGACAGTGGGATTGAGTGTGCCCTCAGCAAGTTTGCCGATGACACCAAGCTGTGTGGTTTGGTTGATACGCTGGAGGGAAGGAATGCCATCCAGAGGGACCTTGACACACTTGTGAGGTGGGCTGATGCCAACCTTATGAAGTTTAACCATGCCAAGTACAAGGTCCTACACCTGGGTCGGAGCAATCCCAGGCACAACTACAGGCTGGGCAGAGAAGAGATTCAGAGCAGCCCTGTGGAGAAGGACTTGGGGGTGTTGGTCGATGAGAAAATGAACATGAGCTGGCCTCAAGTGTGCACTCACAGCCCAGAAAGCAAAGGGTATCCTGGGCTGCATCAAAAGGAGCGTGACCAGCAGGTCGAAGAAGGTGATCCTGCCCCTCTACTCTGCTCTCGTGAGACCTCACTTGGAGTATTGTGTGCAGTTCTGGTGTCCTCAGCATAAAAAGGACACGATTTTGTTGGAACAAGTCCAGAGGAGGACCACGAGGATGATCAGGGGACTGGAGCATCTCCTGTGTGAAAACAGGCTGAGAAAGTTGGGGCTGTTCAGCTTGGAGAAGAGAAGACTGCGTGGAGACCTCATAGCAGCCTTCCAGTATCTGAAGGGGGCCTATAAGGGTGCTGGGGAGGGACTCTTCATTAGGGACTGTAGTGACGGGACAAGGGGTAACAGATTAAAACTTAAACAGGGGAAGTTTAGATTTGATATAAGGAAGAAGTTCTTTACTGTGAGGGTGCTGAGGCACTGGAATGGGTTGCTCAGGGAAGCTGTGCATGTTCCATCCCTGGTGGTGTTCAAGGCCAGGTTGGAAAGAGCCTTGGGTGACATTGTTTAGTGGGAGGTGTTCCTGCCCATGGCATGAGGATTGGAACTAGATGATCTTAAGGTCCTTTCCAACCCTAACTATTCTATGATTCTATGATTCTATTATACTATGTATAACTGCAGAAAAAAAGTAAAGAAACTGATAAAGTTGGCATCATAATGACTATATAGAAAAGAGCAAAATAAAGCTGCACAGGCAAAGGTAAGCCTGACATTTTCTCAAGAAGGATTTTTAATATTACGTAAGGTAGGGAAAGCTCAATAGTGCTCATGGGACAAAGGAAAAGGTTGAATTTCTCTCTAGCAAGTGAAAAAAAAAGCTACTATGGACAGTGGAGCAGCCATTGAGATGCTAAAGCTCTACCTTTTTTAGCAAAAGACGACTAAAATTGCTTTAGAAAACAAATAGAAAGTTTTGATATGGGTTGTTGTGACTGTTTTTGTCTTTTGACTGAGGTAAAACTCAATGGAAAGCTTCAACATTTCTGAGAAAATTACATACCAGTGAACAGTAGGAACATTTTCATATTTCCTGAAGTTAAAACACCCATAATTGAAATTCCTTTCCAGCATTAAGGCAACTAGCAACTCCTTCATGAACAACTTCTCAAGGAATTCCAATGGTTCAATTTTCTACACAATTTTTACCCATGATCCTTTCTGTGTTTCACTGTACTCAAGAGCTGGTATATTTAATGCAATTTATAGGGGAAACAATCAATGTGTGAGTATGTAGACAAATAAGGCTGTTTGTTATCTAATTTTATTTGAGTTTGACTGAGTAGTAGAAATCTAGAGACATTTATGTTTCTACAGGTTTCAGGAAAACAAGACTGTGTAGCATTAGCTCAGACCATATTAGGTAAGAATACCATAACTATAGGAAAAACTTCAGTGGGAATTCTAACCAAGTATTATATACATATATATATATAAAAGACTATTTTACATTTCATAGAATGATAGAATAGTTTGGGTTGGAAAGGACTTTAACATCATCCAGTTCCATCCCCATGCCATGGGCAAGGGCATCTTCCACTAGACCAGGTTGCTCAAAGCCCCGTCCAACCTGGCCTTGAACACTGCCAGGGATGGGGCAGCCACAGCTTCTCTGGGCAACCTGTGCCAGTGGCTCACCACCCTCATAGTGAAGAATTTCTTCCTAATATCTAACCTAAATCCCCCTATGTAAGCTTAAACCCATTACTCCTTGTCCTATCACAACAGTCCCCGATGAAGAGTCCCTCTCTGGCATCCTTGTAGGCTCCCCTCTGCTTCTGGAAGGCTGCTGTGTTTCCTGCAGGTAAGATACTTGTACAAACTTTCTAGTGAATTACCTACCAAAAAGCAATTTATGCTGTGGTGGATGCTGAGCCCTTTCTTTAATGCAGTTAAAAAGATGGTAAACTGTTGTCCTGTGGGTCCCAGACCCACTGGCTGACAGACTTCAGTAATTGTAATACTCATGAGATTATGCAGCTTTTTTGTGGGTAAAAAAAGGTGAGAATCTTTAGCAGTCCATAGTGCATTGGAAATTGTGTGATGGAACTCTTTACTCTCATCTTAAATAAGCCAAGTAAAGGGAATACATCATTGTCAGGTTCTGGAGGGTTGTGCTTGGGCTCAGGGTTTCTCTTGTGTGTGGAAGACCTGCCTGCTGACCCATTCTTCTTCCATGGAGGAAGTGGTGTGGAAGCACGACTGTCATTTGGTTTGCTGCTTTTGCAACTTCAGACAGGAAGTCAAGTGCTTCCTGAAACCATATACCTCAGCACAGAGATAGCGTTACCCTGACCTTTCTTGGAGCGTCCAAGTGAAAGGGAGGCAGGAAAAGGACATACCACAGAATGTCTAGGGTTTCTGCCGTCTCGATCTACCGCCTCACCCCGGCTGTCTTCTTTTAAGCGAGCAGCCTCCGAGCCTGATGCTCGCCTGCTTCACCTGTGCTGCCTCACCGGCAGCCGGCAGGCCGCCCTTCGCCGGCGCGGCGGCAGAGGACAAGCGGCTCTTCAGCTGCGGGCTGGCTCCACCGAAACCGCGAAGGACGAGACACAGCAAATCCCACAAGGCCGCTGCCCGGGTGCCTGTGGCCCCGGGGACGATGCAAGCCCGGCGCAGGGGGACAGGAACCGCCAGAGCCGCTCAGGCCGGGTCTCCGTACCCCGCGGTAGGTACGGTCGGGGGGCGCTCTCGAACCCCTTCGTCCTCTCGCTCCCCTTCACCGTTAGGCGATGGCGGCGGGAGGGGGGACGACGAGGCGGGCACCGGGCGGGGCCGCGCGGGCAGGTACCCGGGTGGCAGGGGCGGGGCGGGCGCGCGCGCATGCTGCCGTAGCCCCCCCCAGGTTTGTCATCGTGTCGCCGGCCGGAGGAGGAAGAGGAAGGGGAGGGAGAGAGAGAGAATGCAAAAAGGGATGAAGCGCCTGCTGGCGTTTGCATCCGTGACGGGGGCCTGAGGAGCTCCGTGCTTGGGACGGCCCCTTTCCCACCACAGGCACCGTTCGCTCGGGGGAAGGGCTGTGTGTGAACGTGGAGATGAGCTAAGCCCTGTCCCCTGGAGCGGCCTGAGCAGACCGGGCTTCCTTCCTCCCTTTCTCCTTCCCTTCTCCTGCCCCTTCCCTGCCGCCGCCGCCGCCATGGCTCACTCCCCCGTGCAGACGGGCCTGCCGGGGATGCAGGTGAGGATCATCCCCTGGGCGAAGGGAGCGGCGAACCTCAAGGGCAGGACCTTCGCCGCCTCCCCCCGCGACTGAAGATGGGGGGAACGGTGTGATGGGGCGCTGAGCGAGCCGGTATCGGGATTCTCTGGGTTGGAGGGGGGACAAGGGGAGAGGGACTCGGCCCCGGGGTCTGGGTTGGGGGGCATGAGCGAGATCTCGTAACCCGTGGAAACGAACCGTGCTGTCAGCACTTCGCGTAATGCCTAAATAAGTCCCTCCGCCTGGTGAATCCTTCCTCTCTCCTTCCTCAGTATCCTGTTTTGCTGCGCGGCTGCGGAGCGGAGGGGTACGCGGTTTGTCTTCCCCTCCTCCCGTCCAGTAATTCTCGGTGTTTTAATTCGTGAAGCAAAGCGTGCCTTGATGGGAGACTCTCGGTGCCGTTATTTTGACGTGATTAAGGGGAACGTACGTAAAAACGGGGAATGAAAACGTTGACCTTCAGCGCATGCTGCAGTGCCCATCTCTGTGGTGCTGGCTAGTGGGAGTGATGTCTTGAGGTGGGCGTCCAGGGATTGTGTTTGGCTCCTGGGAGCCAAACCGGGAGTTGGTTAGTTGCTGTTGTTATACGTTGGAATTTGCTCGTTCTGTATTATAACTATATTTTGAAACAAGTGGTATGGCTTTCTGGTAACTGAGACGCCTTTTCTCCGCTTGTTTTTCTTAGTTCAGATGCAATCTACTGCCAGAGAAACATTAAGGTCACTGGTATCTGTGTGTTGTTATTCTAGTGTGTCCAACATCTTATTAGAAACTTCTCTGTCCCCACCTCCAAAAGGAAAACTTATTAACAGCAAGTAAAGTTTTTCTGAATTTATCTCCTGCATTGAAAATTTTTGTGCTTAATTTGGTTTAAGTATTGATTTACTCGGGTTTGTTTTTCCACGAGTCAAGATTCAAAGTCACGAATCTGTTTTCTTTACATAACCCGAGGATTTGAATTTAAAATGTTACATGCTTAGGCATAGCACGAATTCTATGCTCAGGCATAGTACTGGATGCCAAGTAGAGTACGTAGGCCCTCACTCTGAACTGATTAATTTATTGCTCTGCAGGTACTGCTGTTGAGTGCTCAAGTTCACCTTCCAAATGTGAGCAGTTTGCCAGTTGCCAGAGACATAGAATAAGGGTTTCTTGCTTTAGCTAGGGCTAGGTTAATGTTGCATTTTTTAATCCTTTTTAGGCATGTTAGAACCAAGATAATGACCTATTTACTTTAAAACAGAATCTGTAATGTTTTAGAATTAAGAAGTCAGATTTGTAGCTGCTCAGAAGTGAGAGGATAAAGATAATATGCAATATGCATATACTGCTTATGTGTGTCATTGCCTGATCTCTCTGAGGAGATGTGGTTTTTATTGACTTGATTTGTTATTTAGTTTGTGGTACTGTTAGCTGTACTAAACGGGTAGATATTCAGGGTTTTTGTTAGATCATATAATTTTAGAGTTTACTTCTAATTCTTTTTATTCAGGGCAGTGTTATTTTTCTTATGAATTTTTGTTGTTATTTTATGAGAGTTTCTCAAGTGTGAATTTTACCACTGTAAAAGCAAACAAATCCAAACAAACTTCAAAGTAAAGACTTGCTGATACGTAGAGGCATGTAATCTGTCATCAATGTCAATACTACTTGCTAATTTTCTGACCCTGGTTCAAGATGTCTATATCCATTTCCATTCTGTCAGAGTATATAGCAGTCTTTTGGTGGTCTGTTTTCAGTACATGATTCTCTGTGCTTGTACTTGCAGATAATGTTCAAAGAGGAAGGCACATACAATGTGTGACGTCTACTTATATAAGACAAAAGTTATGGTTTGGGACTTATAATGTAGAAGAGAGAGGAAGTTATAATGTAGAAGAGAGAGCTTAGTTCTCAGTGTTATAATTAAATTGCCTAAATCACGGGACTGTCTTTTTCTGTGGTGTGATCTCTCCTGCTCATCTACCAGCTTCTGCAACAAACTGTATAATCAGTGTCAGTGACAAGTTATGCAGCTTTTTTTCTACATTCTTTGCTGTACTTACACAAGAGAGCAGTCAGTATCCTAGCTGTGAACAAGAGTAACTTCTTGACCTCCAAAAATCACATGCAGGGACAAAGCTTTATTAATGCTGTTTGGTGTAAACCGAGTACTGTGTAAATAGAGCAGAGGAACGAAGGATTAATGTGTTTGTCTCTGAACAACATCTCTGATCGATGTTTGAAGAGTGGTGCATAAGAAGTGAGTGGGTAGAAAGTGAGCCAAAGGAATGAAAAACTGTGGAGGAAATGTAGGATGGTGCTGGAAGGTTGTCAAAACCTGAGATTTGCTGTCTGCTATGAAGTGGCCATGTTGTAACCTGAATAAAACTGAGCTGGGTTTTGACCTAAATTTCTATGCGTGCAGATAAGTTTGGACCCAGAGATTATGCTGTCCTTGGTTTTAAGGGCCCTGTGTAGGTACGTATTTGAGTGTGTGCCGTGAAGGTGCATCATTACTAAACTGAGATTATGTTGTCTTCCTTACTTGTGCTTTATAGAAGTTGTCCGGGGAAGATCCTTGTTTGTCTGTAATGCCTGAGATTTCTGCAAGGCTGGCTTGGAGTAAGTGTGTATGACCTTGATTTCCAGACTGGCCTGCGTTCCAAGGCTGTGATAAGCTTCTATAGCTTGTTTATGGAAGCTATACTTTAAATAATAAAGTACTGTGTTTATACATTTATAGTAAGTGTGCTTGGTGAACCATAACATGTTTTGGAGTATGTTGGACCAAAATGCTTGGGAAATGTAGGCTGGCAGAGAAAACCTTAGTGGATGAAGTTGCAGAGCGCAGTGCCGCAGTACATCGAGCTGTTGGATACCAGGCAGTAGCCAGTTTGAAGGTAACTTTTAACAATAGAATGCTAAAATAAATAGTGATTAAATGTCTTTCTTCTCTCTTTTCCCACTTAAAAAGTTTTGAGGTTAAGCTGTATCTGGTTTGCTTGTATTTTTCTTTGTTTCTGAAGTTTGAGAACCAGAAAACCAGTTAGATTGTGGGTGTGGGGATTTTTTTGTTTAGTTTTTCTGTAGTTTTCTTTTTTGTTTGTTAGGGTTTTTTTTTGTTTTGTCTTTTTCTGCTTGTTTGGTTTGGTTTGTTTTTTGTTTTTTTTTTGGCTTTTTTACCTTAGCTTTTCTATGTACTTCTAATTGTATGGCATAATTGTATGGAACAGTTTTTATTAACCTACTTTAAAATGAGCCCTATGTTGTGGTAAGACATAATGGTAAACAATAAGAATACTTTAAACTGCTATTGAGGAAATATAAATGGCTCCATCAGTTTCAGATCCTAGAGAAGTGAGAAAACCCCACAGGTGGTTTATCTCTGAGTTCCCTGTGTTCAGGTGATAAAGTAAATGCTACAGTTTAAAATGGATCTAAGTTTGACTTCTAGTTGTAATTCTAGGTGCTTCCACAGTAAAAGTAATTTCAGGTGAATAAGAGTTTCAAATACACTTCTGTGGCATAATGAACACGGGTACGGATTAGAAATAATTATTGTCACCTTTTCTCCTGTTTCAGTCTCCTAAACCAGGCAAGGAGAAGAACAGCTGAAAACACCAAACCCTTGCTCCTCCAAATGCCCTGAAGCCCTGAACTTTTTTGGTTTTGGGGTTTTTTTTGTTTGTTTGTTTGTTGGTTGGTTTTTTTCTTCCAAAATAATTATTTCCTGAGAAGCTTTATTTGTATTTTTAGGTGTGCCCATATATCAGCTTCATAAAATTCCAGAGGTACTTTAATCTTTTTTGGTCCAGAGAAGCTTGACCATGAGTATAGCAACTTCATTTTGACAAAGTTGCTAACTCACGCTGATGTGTTTGGGTTATGTGCCTAATTGAGTGTTGAGCCATGATCAATACAAGGTGATGACAGCATTCACAAGTTCATTTATGTGAAAAATCTCTTTGTTTTCCCAGTCTTGTTTTAAGCTTTAGTGTATTCATAGAATCAGAATAGTTAGGGTTGGAAAGGACCCTAAGTTCATCTAGTTCCAATCCCCTGCCATGGGCAGAGACACCTCACTCTAAAGCATATCACCCAAGGCCTCGTCCAACCTGGCTTTGAACACTGCCAGGGATGGAGCATTCACAACCTCCCTGGGCAGCCCATTAGAGTGCCTCACCACCCTAACAGGAAAGAATTTCTTCCTTATATCCAATCTAAACTTCCCCTGTTTAAGTTTTAACCCATTACCCCTTGTCCTATCACTACAGTCCCTAATGAAGAGTCCCTCCCCAGCGTCCCTATAGGCCCCCTTCAGATACTGGAAGGCTGCTATGAGGTCTCCACGCAGCCTTCTCTTCTCCAGGCTGAACAGCCTCAACTTACTCAGCCCATCCTCATATGGGAAGTGCTCCAGTCCCCTGATGATCCTCGTGGCCTTCCTCTGGACTTGTTCCAACAGATCCATGTCCTTTTTATGCTGAGGACACCAGAACTGCACACAGTACTCCAAGTGAGGTCTCACGAGAGCAGAATAAAGGGGCAGGATCACCTCCTTCAACCTGCTGGTCACTCTCCTTTTGATGCGGCCCAGGATACGGTTGGCTTTCCTTGCTTCTACTTTCTATAAGACACTTTTTTCATTTGAATTTTTCTCAGCAGCTCCTTGTCCATCCAAGGAGGTCTCCTGGCCCTCCTGCTGCACTTCCTTCTAGTTAGGATGCAACACTCCTGAGCTTGTAGCAGGTGATCCTTGAAGACCAACCAAGAATCTTGGGCCCCCCTTCCCTTTAGGGCTATATCCAATGGAACCTTACTAAGCAGGTTCCTGAAGAGGCCAAAGTCTGCTCTTTTGAAGTCTATGGCAGTGAGCTTGCTGCACACTCTTCTCACTGTCCTAAGGATCTCAAATTCAACTATCTCATGGTCGCTGCATCCAAGGCTGCCCTGGAGTGCCACATTTCCAAGGAGCCCTTCCCTGTTGGTGAGCACGAGGTCAAGCATGGCACCTCTCCTTGTCGGTTCCTCTATTGCTTGCAGAAGGAAGTTGTCTTCCACATAATCGAGGAACCTCCTGGATTGCTTGTGCCAGGCGTACCGTCATTCCAACAGATGTCAGGGTGGTTGAAGTCACCCATGAGAACGAGGGCCTGTGAGCGTGAGGCTTTTCCTATCTGCCTATAGAGTGCTTTATCCACAGATTCCTCTTGATCAGGTGGTCTGTAACATATCCCCACAGTAATGTCTCCCATCACTGTTTTCCCTTTAACCCTGACCCACAAACTCTCTGTTACCTGCTCATCTGTCCCCAGACAGAGTTCCATATTCTCCAGCCTATCCCTAACATAAAGGGCAACTCCCCCTCCACGCTTGCCAGGCCTGTCTTTAACCTGTCTGTAATCTTCCATTCCAACACTCCAGTCATAGGAGCCATCCCACCATGTTTCTGCAATGCCTATTATATCATACCCCCGTAGACGAGCACACATCTCTAATTCCTCTTGTTTGTTCCCCATGCTATGGGCATTTGTATAGAGGCATCTGAGCTGAGCTCCAAATGAAACCGGCTCTTTGGCTGGAGCAGCTGGCATATCTCTGCATTGCTCCGAGCACTTATTATAGGTGCTGGCAACTGACTGGGTGTGTTGGGATGGAATGATGGCCCCTCCCCCAACTCATCTAGTTTAAAGCCTCCTTGACCAGTCTGGCAAGTCTCCTACCAAAATGACCAGCTCCATCAGCCCCCGCTAGACCTGGCCTACAAACTTGGGTCCCATGTTCAAGACACCCAAACCCCTGACTGTGACACCACCCTTTTAACCGTTTATTAACCTGGCTAATCCTCCTAGCTTTTTTTAGGTCCTCCCCTGCATCCTGGAGAATAGATGAAAAGACTATCTGAGCTCCAGAGCCCTTAACCACCTCTCCCAGGGCTCTGTAGTCCTTCTTTATGTTCCCCAGGCTACTACTATCTATATCCCTAGCACTCACATGTATCACCAGAAGTGGGTAATAGTCTGTGGGACTTACTAGAGCAGGCAGCCTCTCTGCCACATCTCTGATCCGTGCCGCTGGTAGGCAACACACCTGCCTTGAGACCGGGTCAGGCCGACAGACAAGTGATTCTGTCCCTTTCAAAGCAGAATTTCCTACTATTACAACTCACCGCTTTTTCCTGGCAGCACCAGTACAGATCTTCTTTACTAGTGCACCAGCTGGCTGTTTCTGGCGCGAGCCCCCTGCAGGACAGCAAAGCGGTTCTGCATGGGGACAACAGATTTAGGAGGAAGCCCCTTTTAATTGTCCTTTTCCTCCTTTATTTGTTTTTTTTTGTCTGTTTGTTTGTTTGTTTTGTCACCAATTCCCAGCTTCGAAGGTTAACAACCTTCTTCTTTCCTCCATGCGCTACAGGGGAAGCTTGAGGACTCTGCACAGTTTGGGCCTGGAGCAAGCATTCTTGCTTCCTCTCAGCTACCCTGACATCTTGTAGCCTATTAATAGCTTCCCGCAGCTCAGTCACCTGCTGCAGGAGAACCTCCACCAGGGAGCACCCAGTGCAGTCCTGCCCATTGTGTACCTTTCCCTCACCAGACCAGTGCAGCCACTCCCTACACCCCGAAGTCTGCACTGCAGCCTCCCCTCTCATCGGCTCGCTCTGGGTGCCTACGGTGGCCACCGCCGGGGCAGCCAGAGCAGAGCTCCCAGACCAGGCCCTGGTCATAACGCGACTCCTCACCATCCGGCTCGCCTGCCCGCGCAAACTGCCTCGAGCCGCTCTGGTCACCACGCTCCCTGGGGCAGGTTTTTACCCAATCAGGGCTGGTGCCGCTCCTCCTGGCTCCGCCCCCTGTGAGTCCCTGCTCGCGTCAGCTGAGCTGCCGGCTCCTGGGCAGGTCCTGTCGAGGGCTTGAGGCTCCCTCGGTGGCTCTGCTCTTGTCGCTCTGAGTTGAGGCTCCTGGACGCTGATCTCCCCCGCTCCGGTGTTCAAGGCGTCCTCTCTCGAGCTACTCACCTCAGCAATTCATTATTTATTATTATTATTATTACCAGAAACCAAACTCCTGGATGTGCTCAGGATGTGTAGTTCCCAAATTAGATCAATGTAGTTTGCTTTTTTGAAGAGTTATATTGAACAGGCAGTCCTTTTTAGTGAAACTGGTTTCATAAGCCAATAAATGCTTTGTTTTTTAGAAGTATCTATGCATGGAATTGTTCCTTCTTAGTCGACAAGAGCAGATCTGAAAGAAACATTAAGGTTGCACAAGCATCGAACTCTTCCATGTGTTGATTCTACCTTGTTATAGAACTAAGAGCCTTCTGTGGTGTAACTCTATAGAAACTGAGGCATGAAACAGGGAAATTTTGGAAATACTTTTACTTCCCTATTGTTTTTGTAGTTGCACTCTTCAGCAGCTTCTTAAGAGACATACATTTGAATTTTATTGTCAGATGATAGAATGAGTGAAAGAAGAGATTCACCTCAAATTATTAGGTTGCTGTAGATCCTAAAACTCATTATTTTTCTTTTTTTTTGCTGAGTTAGTATTAATGAAGCATAAATTTCTAATGGATAGATCAACACAATCGGTTAAGCTGCTTGCCAGAATGGTGGGAATTTCCAGAAAGAGCCACTACTTTCTGTTTGGTCTTTTTTTGTTGTTGTTTTGTTGTGTTTTTTTTTTTTTTTTATCACTAGCTTAGATAATTAAGAATAATTTTTACCATGTTGGAACTTTTTAGCAAGTGGAAACAAGTGAGAGACATTCTAAAATATTTGGGTTTTTTTTTGGGGGGAGGGCTCTCTTCTTCAGTTGTCTTTCTCTTGGTGTCTAAAACCACTTTGGGTTTCACTGCTAGGCCATGTCTGCTGTTGTTTTCATTGTGTGCTCAAGGCATGGAGAGATTTTTCAGTTGCAGTCATTTACATTTTAAAAGTGTAATGCATGGAGGAGGGGAAGTCAGTTACAGGTTATGAAAGTTTTTAGTGATGTTATATTAAAAAGAAACTTGAGAAACTTAAGCATATTTAATTGGAATTTATTCTTTCTAACACAGGGGAAGTTCAAGTTAGATATAAATAAGAAGCTCTCTACTGTGAGGGTGATGAGGCACTGGAACAGGTTGCCTAAGCAAACTGTGAGTGCTCCATCCCTGGCAGTGTTCAAGGCCAGGCTGGACACAGCCTTGGGAAACACTGTCTGGTGTGAGGTGTTTTTGCCTATGGCAGGGAATTGGAACTAGATGATCTTAAGGTCCTTTCCAACCCTAACCATTCTATGATTCTGTAATTTCCTTATGGTAGTGTGTCTAATTACTGGAGATGGAAAATGAGAAATATGGAATGTGTGTATGTGAATAATAAAAAAGAACAATCATGTGCATTTTCTTTCGTATGTACAAATTCTCAGTGAAACAGCTAGATCTTAATTTTACACCTAGTTAATGCAGGTAAACACTTTCATTCTAGCTCTTGTACCTTTCATTATATGTTTTGCTGACTAGTCTTCTAAGAAGAAAAAAAATCAGTTGTTGCTATTCATGATAATTATGTCTATCCTAGTTCAGCTGATTTTACTTTATTATCAATAGATAAAATTAAGAGATAGCTCCCTTTGTTTCAAATTTTAAGGCTTCTTAAAATTTTCTTTCATTGTTTTATTTTTGTTTAGATAAGTCCAAGGCTATAAATCAAAATACTTCTAATATTTGGCTGCTCTTTGAAAATACAAGTAGGGCTTCATGCAATGCAATAAAGTTGAGCAATTTATTTTCTGCTTACTGCATCCATTTTATTTTAGTTTCCCCTCAATTGCAGGAAATGATCTTGTGTATTGTATCAGTTATTCAGATATGGTGTGTATGTGTTGCTGAAAGCAAAACCTTGTATACTTTTCAGAAAGGCGAGATGCTGGGTTGCAAACTCTAAAGCTTCTTGTTCATAGAGGAAGATTTTCCTGATGTGAAACCATCTTGTATGGGTGTTTTGTGGAGATGTGTTTTCTTTTTAATTTTTTTTTTTTTTTTTGCAGTACAGATTTGTGCTTTCTCTGCTGCCTCTTGTGCAACTCGCTCTGTGGGGGGAAAACCAAAAATAAAAGCTGCTTTATACTGGTCTGTGGTGAGGTGAATAGGCTTTGGATGATCTGCTTCAAAAGAGCAGACATAGAGAAATAAGAGCAAGTAAAATCAGTTGCCCAGATAAGCTTGAGAACTTTAATATAGATATGACTTGTAATTCTTGTAAGTTAAAGAGAAAAATAGGGATTTAACCCTTTCCTACAATATCTGGATGAATAACCCTTCATAAAAAGAGGTTAGAAATAAGAACTGGAATGAGATGCAGAAAAAGACTCAGTTAAAGCTGTATGTTAGGTCAGAATGGTTGTAGATAAAGTTTGATCTAACTAGTTTGAATTTCAGTAACACTTTCTGTTGAGCTGTACAAGCAGTTAGTGTAGATGAGATGAGTAGTATTCTCATCTACAGTTAGATAAGAATTAGAGATTCATAAAAATAAATGCATTGTAAGACCTGTGTAGCCCTTGCTATGAGGAGAGTACTAGAGAAGTGATACTAGAACAGATGATACTGCTGGTTTCTCCAGGATTGTTCTTGACGGTTGGTGACTGAGAATTGACCTTAGCATAAAAAAGGGCAATGCATGCTGACAAAATGTGCTGATGTATTGGACTATCTTTATTCTTATATGTGGGTGACAGTGATGTTAGATACTGAGAAGAGATAATTTTAAGTGCAGTATGTTTTTTCTGTCTGATTAAGGTCAAAAGTAATGAATCCAATGTGGAACAAGTACAGAGAAATTACCTAAGCTCCAGCTTATGGTGAAAAGAAAGGACTTTGGTCTGCATGGCTAGATGATCTGGAGACTGAGACAGGATGGTTGCAATTGGTGTTTGGAAATGTGAAAAAATATTCAAAACAAAACCCAAGCTAATTCAAGTGGTTATGGAAGCGGAAAGTTCTGTCATCATTCTATCTAAGTGTTCCAGAATTTGTTTTTGATTTGCCACAATGTATTCTGTGACACAGTTTGAAGGAAATATTTGAATAGTAGAGATCTATCTCCCTATCAAAACAGGTGATTAGCTTTATCCTTTTGCAGCAGATACTGCTGTTCTGTTCTGTGGTTTCTAGCAATGTTTGGTGTGCCCAGTTACATGAAGGCTCTTTTATTGGTTCCCTTTAATATTAGTAGGAAAAAGCTGTAGGCTAAGTGTAAAAGCTTGTGAAGAGTAAAGTCAGCAAAATTGTAGTAACACAATCTCTGGAAGACATTTTATCTATTCAGTCATATAGAGAGGATATTTATAAAGCTGTTTGTTTATTTTGGCTCTGTTGAAGTATTTACAAAAAGAAACAAAAATATGGAGAGAATCCTTTCCAGATGTGATCTTGGAAAAATGTACGGGAATTGGCTGCTCGTATCTATTCAAATTCAAGCAGTTCATTATGTATCTGAAGGCCTAATCTCTCCATTTTTTAAATAGAGCAGGTTATTAAAAAGAGTCCAACTGGCTGTTGTCATTAAACAAAGGTTGCCAGTAGTTTAAGGTTCTCACTTCAAACACGTGGCCTCCTGAGAAGAAAATTCAGACTTTCTTACAGGGCAAGAGACCTTATTCAGGAATGTCAGCTTTTAAATTTTAAAACTTTAGAAAATAATTTACAAAAGTTCTGATTTGGGAAGGAAAAGGGGTGGGTGTTTTTTTTTTTTATAGAAGAAGCGATTTCACAAGGAACTTGGAATAGGAGCTATTGGTAATAATTTTAATTATATTAATTCCAGCTGTTATTGAAAAATGAACATTTCAAAATGGCTGCAAAATTTTGATTGCAAAAAAAAAAAAAATCAAAGAGGAACAATTCCTCTCTGCTTCTCAAGAATTCCAGGAACCATTCTCTTCCTGCTTTTGTGGAATTATTAGCATGAAATATCTGGTACAGTGTTCTTTTGCATTGTTTTGTAAAACTGCAAAAGCCTAATATCGGACTCCCAAGATCCTGACACTGTAAAAATGAAGCTGTGAGGGATCTGAAAGTCTAAGGAAACTGTGGTGCCATGATGTAATTAACTTTAATATACAATTGTGATAGAGGTTTGAGGGGAAAAGGAACAATAGGGGGTGAATACATAAAGCCAACAGATCTCAAAGAGCTGCTGGCAAATAGCCTCTGTTTTTCTCCATATAAACAACTAAAGTACACTGTGACTTTGTCTTTGGAGGTGAAACACAGAATTCTTTTAGGCTGCTAAAACTGGGATTGGTTTGTGATTTACTCAAATGTTTTTGTAATGATGTAATGCTTAGATTCCTGTGGCTAGTGAATGGAACTAAAAGGCTTGTTTGGATTGATTAGGCATGCACAGCACTACAGCGTGTTACCTCAAACTGTTAACACAGTAGGTATGAAAACATAGACTGATAATTGTCTCCCACAAGGAAAAATACCTGATGCAAGTGTTAAGGTTATTTTTATTCATGAAGAACTCTCAGAGAAGACTGTTCTTAAATATTGACCAAAGAGCATTCTGTGGGGCATGAGGAGAATCACTACAGCATGATTTGGTCCCCAGTTTTGTTATTTCTTATAAATGTTGTCCTTAGAAGCATTGGTAAGGGCTACTCTGTGGCTAAAGGGTAACTACACTTTCTGGAAAACATGAAGTACCCTGGTCTGGTTTCCAAGTGGGATATACATTGGCATATTATGTATGTAATATTTAATAGTGTGTAATAGTGTGTAGTAGTATATAATTCTCATTACATTGAAATTAAAAGCTTCTTTGTGTGGAAAAGAGCTTGCATCTCCTGCTGTGTTCCTTTTAATGGTGAAAGAGTGCCGAAACCCAGTGTCCTTCTGTTTGTTTCCTGAAGCTGACTTTGGATAGATAAATGAATGTAAATTGGGGAAATTCTTGGGACTGGTGAAGTCCTGCATTATACTTGGAAGAGTATTTTTTCTTTGGACTGATCATGCCAGTGATCAGTTCCTGGGATGATCTGAAAACTGTATGTCTGATAGCTTTCTTTAAAGTATTAGAAACAATAGTGTACTCAAAATTTGCCCCATAGGATGGTAGAATCCAAACTGCTCCACAAACACACTGCCCAGAGAATTGGGTAGGTTTCTCGCAAAACTCCTAATTCAGCTGTGAAATTCAAATGCCACCAAACTAAAGTATCTTCTAGACTATCTTCCCCTAGGGGCAGCATGGGTTAATTATGTAGCCTTTGAGATGTGAGAGCAGAATTAGAAGTATAGGTGGGAGATGCTGTATAAGCTAAATTGAATTGTTAAAGAGAAAATGTTGGCTCAGTGCTTGCCAGTGGTAACTTAGAAATATTTATTCCCTGTCTTTATGCTTCTACAAGGTTTGGCTAAATATAAACTGTGTGGTTTTATGCTTATTTATGCATGAGCCTTTTTCTGTATCAACAATGTATTTTCACTTAGCACGAACCTTATCCTTTTAAGAACAATGACAAATCTTTTGAAGGGTTTGTTTTATTTCTTAAGGGAAAGAGTTGAAGTAATCTTATCCTATTTTTCTTCATTTTATGCCTATTCCCTCTACCTATGACTATTCCAGTTTAATTGTGATTTATATATATTTTTGTTAGCTATAATGGCTCCTTGGTGTTAGATTAAGAAGGTACACAGTGGAGCTTACCTTACATGCCCTGGAAGTGACAAGTCTAAGAGCATCAATATCTAACTGAGAACTTGACAGTGAAGAATAAACAAATGTGGCAAAACAATCCACCTAGGTCCTAGTCATACATTTAGCTGAGCCTTCACATTTTTCAGTGACTGTTCAAATCCAGTGACAAGACAGCTGGAAACCGGATGTTTTTAGGAGCGAACGAGTTTACCCAACTGAGAGAAGAATAAAAATAGAAATCCTGCTTGAGAAAACCTTGGGATCAGAAATTAGGAAGAAGCATGGCAGTTCATGCATGTAGTTTCTTAGTAGGAGAAAACTGAAGAGGTTTGCTTGCCACATCTATCAAAAGGAAACGGTAGTCTGCACACTGGCAAGTGGGAGGAAGATCCTTAAGAGGCTGAGATGTGAAAAATTCAAGACAGTAGGACCTGTGGGTTCTGGGGAACAGCTAATTTCAAGAGAAGAGGGTAGACAAAAAGTTTACTTTTATTGGTAGTGGTATTTGATATATTTTGGCTTTAATAGAAACTGAATCTTTGTTAAGGATCTTTCATTCTTCATGCCTGGGCATGGTTTTTGGCAAAGAAAAAAAACTTGAGGTAACAGCACTTTCTGATGCCAGATAAAACCCTGTCAGGGGGTGGTGTGACACTTGTACTATATATACGGGAATATAAGGGATGTAAGAAGAAGACATTAGTTGTGGAGATAGGAATATGTAGAATTTGAAGTATTTGTTGCCTTTAAAAATGTCACATTTTGTTTTAATGTTACAAATACTGAGTAACTTTTCTTTTGCTTTTAACAGACTCTGAAGGCAGATCCAGAAGAATTGTTTACAAAACTGGAGAAAATTGGTAAGGGTTCTTTTGGTGAAGTTTTTAAAGGAATTGACAATCGGACTCAGAAAGTGGTTGCTATAAAAATTATTGACCTGGAAGAGGCAGAAGATGAAATAGAAGACATCCAACAAGAAATCACAGTGCTGAGTCAGTGTGACAGTCCATACGTAACTAAATATTACGGATCCTATTTAAAGGTAAGATGCCTACAAATGGTAGTGGTTTGATTTTGTAAGTAATTCTTTCCCAAGTTATCCAGTCATGCCTGTTTTCATTGGCAAGGTTTCAGTCAGACCTCAGTTGAAGAAAATGTATTTTTGTCCTTTCAATTTTACAGAAAGAATGAGATACTGTATTTTGTGAATGTATTTTGTGAAGTATGTGACAGAACTTAATAGAAACAAAAGAAAAAAAGGCATGTGTCCTTTGCTGTTTCTGTACAAAAAGAAATTAAATAACATCTGTTAGTTAAGCTCTAGAGTAATCTGTTTATATTCTCTTAATATTAGGAGAATGTTACTCTAACTATTGTTTAAATTCAGAAAACATAACCTAAGTCTGCATTTGCTTTGAACTGTCAAAACCATTGAAAAACAATGTAGTATCAGCTGTTTTGTGAATCTCAAAGTTTTCATCAAGGCTTGATCAGTGGCAAAGCTTAGGTTGCTTTTCAAAGGAGAATGAACCGAGCCTTGATTTGAGTGATGTAAAAATAAATATCTAAAAGTTAATTTATTTGCACATTTGCAAACAGCACATTAGCTGTAAGTGAAGCTAATAGGAGTTTCCATTAACTGCCTTCTGAATCTGTTTCCCTTCCCTCCCCCTGCCGTATTATTTAATTTCAGGGCTCAGTTTTAAGGATGCTAGATAGATATGTATTGTGGTTTTTTTGTTTGTTTTTAATTGGATGGGTATAGTGATTTATTACATCTGGAGGGTATTGAAAATATCTGGAAGCTTTTGGTACTACTTTATTTCTTTGGTCAGACTGTCGCCATCTGGATAGCTCTTTCTGCTATGACAGTGAGATGGCAATCTAGATAAGAGATTGTTCTCATGATAGGGTTTGAAGTTACAAGTAACCTGAAAATATTTTAACTTTCAGTCTGCTTTTGCAGCAGCATTCTGTTCATCAGCAAATCCATGAAGGTTTTGAAAGGTTCCCTATTTTATCTCTGGATTTCTGAGATTGCCAGTTAGTTTCCAAGTTAAAAAAGGACTTTGTTTTTCTGAATCCAGGAGATGTATTAGTGAAAGGACGTATAGTTTTTCCTTTCTTTGTTGTGCTCTGAAACATTTTGTCTCTGAAGGCTTTGTGATTATCAGCACTGGACTTAGAAGTTTATAGCCTAGTTTTCAGAAGCATCAGGAAGCACATACTTGAGCACAGTAAATTGAATAAATTTTTCATCATGGCTTTTATTACTGCCTTTGAAATTTCTCAGTCTAGGTTGGTAGTTAAATATGGAAAAAAAGCAAAAGTGGATTTCTCTCATAGACTGTGTCTCTGCTTCAAATCTGTTCCTTTTAGAGGGGAAACAGTAAGAACTTGTAGGATAAGTGAAATAGAAAAAAGTTTAACGGGAAGGCCACTTGTTTTTAAAATGTATAATAGCAATATAATCTTAAAATCATAGAATAGGGTTTACACTTAAACAAGGGAAGTTCAGGTTAGATATGAGGAAGAAGTTCATTATTGTGAGGGTGGCAAGACACTGCATCAGGTTGCGCAAAGAAGTGGTAAATGCTCCAGCCCTGGCAGTGTTCAAGGCCGGGCTGGACAGAGCCTTGGGCAACAGGGTCTAGTCTGGGGCATCCTGCCCATGGCAGGGGGGTTGGAACTAGATGAACTTAAGGTCCTTTCCAGACCCATTCTATGATTCTAGGATAATATCATTGAAAAAGAGAATCCAGTGTCCAAATTTGAACTGAGTGAATGTGAACAAGTTGTGAACGTAGTATGGCAAATGTTGTTTTTCCTTATTGAAGGAGAGTGGTGACTGTAGGACTTGGTAGCATGTATGGGTTTGGCTGGATGGAAGTGATAGTGATATTTGTGATTATTGTGAGGAGGACCTTCTGAAAATGCTTGTGCCTTTCACATCCCTTCAGTCAAGTGCCTGTGAATTTTCCAATCTGTGTCAGTTTTCTGAGGTATTGCACTAACAGTGGCTGTGTAGGACTCATACTTCTGGTGAAAGTACAGCTCTTTATAGCTAGTAGAACGTACAGCTACTCATGTTTACTTATTACTTCAGTTCTTTGTGGATGTATGTTGTTTTGCAAGACACTTTGTACTACAGAACTTCTGCTCTTCAAAACAAAAAACTCGTTTCTTTATGCTGTTAAAAATTAATGTGTGCTGGTTATTAGGTCATGCTGAAGTGACAGAATCTTTGCCAGGGAAACATTTTGCAGGTCTCTTAGCTTTCTAAAGAGTTAGGTCTTGTGATTGGATAGTAATAATGTGTCATTATATATATACATATATATATACACTCACACTTAAAAGGGCAATATTAATGTTTAATTGGTTAATATTCTTGGCTAGGAATCTAGGTTTATTTCCTGCAGATCCTTGTTGTATTTGCAAGCCAGGACTGCCATAAGGGCCTGAGGGCTTCTGAGGACCTGACTGTTGTTTAACTCTTTCTGACAGTGTGATAATCCATCACCAAGAATGTTCAACAGATTAATTTTCCACATCCTGAGAGATAAGGAGGCATTATTTCTTCCATAATTGGACAGCTTAGCACTAATTACAAGAATGATATTTATATTTCCTCACAGAATGAACTTCTTTGAAGTAAGCAAGGGGGAAAATGGTAGGATCTTAGGTTATATTGCCAGCCACTGCAGTGATGATTGATTATTCTCTAAAGCCTGTGCAGTGTGATGTGTGCTGTCCATGTGTCTGGTGGATCTTAGATAGAAAAAAGTTTCTGTTTATAGAGAACTCTTATATTGATTTTCTTTACATATTTTTGGCAGACAAATAGCAATTCCAATAACAATTTCAATTGCTCTGATTTTTTTTTTTTTCTTTCTGGCTCTAGATCAGTCTTTTTCCCTAGGTTTCCTGCATATCCTTTTGTGAGCTGAAGAGGTGTCTGTTACTATGTGATAACTTTTCTGTACATATTCCCATGTCAGTTGTGAAGTAGGAGTATCTTTTATGAGACCTTTTTGGTATTTATTTGCTATAACAAGTTTCAAGGTGCTGGAAAAGAAAAATATCTCATTTGGGATACTGCAGGCCTGATGATTAATACTTCATGTCCCTTTTGAGAACAAGTTCATGTAATTGCTGAATACTTGCTCTGGTGTCCTTTAAAATAATTGTCAGGCTTTAGGAGGCATTCTGTATTTTCAGCAAAGGTGGTTAATAGGCATTGCCAAGAAGACGTTTGTATCTTTGAAGATCTTTTAGGTAGCCAGAATGTTTTGTGGTAGATTTATTTTTTCCTTTTTTTTTTTTTTTAAACACCTGAATCATCTGTCTCTGATAAATCTTTGTATTGTTCTTCATTCTTTGTTTTTTCATACCTGTTTCAATTAAGCTATGAGATTATACATACCTGTGTGTTAAGGGACATGTTGCTGGAAATGTTAGAATGCTTATATAATACTGCTGTACTTGCCTGAGGCCTCTCACTGTCTTCAGGTGATGTTCATGAGAACAGCTTGTCAAGCTCTTGGTGTCTACTCCATGATATGGAAGTACAACTTGAAATGAGCATTATCATTTGATGGGTTAATGCATTTACTTTATCCTAGAAATTTACATTAAAAAAAAAAAGAAATACTCTCAGTAGCTAAAAATTAGAGTGCTATACCCAAAAGCCGTGTAAATTTTTTTACACTAAAATTTTATGTATATCCTGACTTAATTAATTCAGAATTATTATTATTTTTTTTTTTTTAATTTTCAGAGACTAAGCCTTATCTATTACTGCTTTAACACAGTGTGTCTTGAATAAAAAACAGGTTATTGCTCACATAAATCAAGCCTTTCATTCCCTTTGGACTTCGTTCTTTGCAACTTTTGTTGAAGATGTGTGGGCAATTGCTGTGGTCAGAGCTAATTCAAATAGAGTAATGAGCAGTAGTGAAGTGAGTACCAATTTAGGAAGTTGAGGTTGTCATTCTGAATATAAATCAATTTGCAGAACATGTTTTTGTCAGAAACCCAAATAACTATATAAGACAGAAATGCAACTTCTCCTTTCTAAAGCCACATTTTTAAACATGACGCTCTCATGTTCTCATTCTATTGGGCCAAAGGACTTTTGTATACTGTAGGAGATAGTAAGTAGCCAGAATGTTACTCTTAAGGTATATTGCAGTGACATGGTTTATGTGGGTGCATATCTAGAGGAATTGCTCTTCCTTATCTGTGATGGTGTGTTAAAAACCTCTATCAGTGTTCCTTAATGAAGTAAGCTTAACAAAATAGGTAGTAACTCTGTTATCTCTGTGCTCTGAGAATCATCTTATCCATGCTGTCTTCCAAATGAAAGGTTTATCTGTTCCATCTGTGATCTGTTTAAATGCTTCATCGATAGGCGAATTAGAACTCTTTTCAGATCCTTACGAAATTTGTTAATGAAATTTCTCTGGATCTGTTTACTGCTTTAGGTTTTTAGGTAACAGCATCCAATGCCTCTTTTATAATGGAACAGGGATTCTTTGAGATTCTTCTTAGATTTTTTTTTTTTTTAATTATAAAATTATCTGAAGTCTTTTTCTGTCTCGTCTGAGTTTTGCCATTCTGTAACTCTTTAAAAAAAATACTGCTATGCTGCCTATTCCAAGAGGTTTTCTGTCTAGGAGCTTGTCAGCTCTTTTTGCATTTTTTTTTCTGCTTTACCAATTTTTCAAGAGCTTCATTAGACTTGGTTCTGAAGTTGTTACTCTTGTCCTCTTTAGGTCAAGCTGTTTGGAATCTGGTTTGTTTTAAAGTTTTGGGGTTTTTTTCCCAGTTTTGTTAATAAGTTTAATTACTGTTTTATTATAGCTTCATAACATTTTAATTTCTTTGATCTTTTATTACTATTTAGAAATAGATGAGGAAATTAATTTGTCTTTCAGTGGTTGAAGAACAAATTTCTTGGCTTTTTTATGTATATAAATGCCATGACATACATATGAAGAATAAAGGATCTTGACTTTTTGCATACATGTATATGTATGTCACTCAAAGCTGAGGTATATGGACAGAAGGTGAGATTAATGTGTTTTTTTAATGTATGCATACATTAAAGTCTTAAAATTCCCTTAGACTTCTATACATATGAATATAATGGTAGAGCAAATGTTCACTAAGTAGTTTCAACGCCCAATATAAGTAGCTACAAGTGATATTGTATTGAACTGGTATTGAGCTAGTCTTGTGCTTAGTAATATTTTTTAAAACACGTACTACATGTTTCTTCATCCTTCAGGTGTATTTTTCTAGCACGCTTTGTAGATTTTGGGATACCCGGTTTTGAACTATTTAAACTTCTTGACCCAATGAGAATCAGACATCTGGTTTATTTTCCCCAGTTTTTAACCAGACAACTTCCCATTATATAAAAGTATTTTAAGACTTCTTAAACAGAAAAAAAAAACCACCCAAAAGAAGCCACAATAGAAAGAAAGCAAACCCATCCCCCCTCCCCCTAAAAACCCCACCCAAACAACAAAAAGAAAACCAACAAAAAAACCAACCCCAACAAACTTAAGAAGTACTGATGGCAGTCAGTTTGTAAATAATAGCTGCTATAATTTTCATTTTAGTCTTTACACCTGTATGGGGTTTTATTTAATGCCTTGGATATAACATACATACTGCTGTAAGACAAGTTGCTATATAGACTGCAAACCCCCCAGAAAATAGCTTCTGGTTACATTTTATGAATGACACAACATATGCTAATGAAAAAAACCATGCCACTTCTATGAAGCTTGATTAACTGAGCCTGTAGAACAAAGAGTTCAGGTAAATGAAGTCTAGAAATAAAGATCTGGTTTTGAAAAGCAGTGATTCTGGAAGTAATCTGTGGTTTATTTTGGGTAATGAGACTTCTGTGTACATGGCATCAGTGAGACCATTCTTGGAATAATGCAGCCAGTTCACAGTGTGGCTGAAAAACTTTAAGGTATTTAGTAAAGAGCTTCAGAAACAGTTTAAGGTTTGGAAAGCCTGTATTCCAGAGAAATGCTGAAGTTTGGGCTTGATTTTGTTTATCTAAAGGAAGGTGTGGAAGTGACTCTGTGTATCTATGAAAGCTTTCCCATGTTTAAGTGCCGATAGTTTAGTCCTATTTTGGCCTAACAGATTAGAAAGCACAAGATGTAATTGCTGAGTGGTCAAGCTAAGCGAATTTCATCTGGCAATCATACACTTTTTTTTAAAGGGAAGATAGCTTAAATATTGGAAAAGTTTATATGAGGTGTATTTTATGTCACTTGCAGTTACTTTTCTTAAAATCGGTACTTGTTGAATTTAAAGAAGCCTAAGCTTGTGTGCTTTAGGACTCAAGGACTTTAATGTGGATATGTTGAATGTTCTTGCCACAGCAATCTAGGTGGTATAACTTTGAATGTGGGTGTTTATGACTTCAATAAGTTTTAAGTCTATGTTCTTTTGCTGTACAGGTTTAACTGGTTTCCTTTAACATTTATAAGCATCTCTGAACTGGTGTGACCTCAAATATATGCTGTGGGTCAGTCAGAAGTTAATGGACTTGATGCATTCTGTCCTCATTTGGTAGGCAGCCTGTGCAGGTTACGTCACGCTTGTCAGGATGGGACAGCAGAGCAGAGATTTTCCTGCTTAACATTAACTGCAACAGCATGGATTTTCAGCACAGGGAGAAGTGAAACAGTTTCTTGATGTCAAATCATTTGTGTTGTGTGCCCAGCCCCACAGCAGCAGCTAGTGCCCTTTCACACTTGATTTTCAGAAGCCACAGTCACTGAATTTTAAATGGGGGGTGGGTACACTTAACTGAAAAATAACCATAATTGTCTCTCATTTTGCCTACTACAGTTCTTGTCATAATTGTATTTTGTAAGGGGCTGAGATGATGGAGCGCCTTCTCTGTTCTCTTGACCTCAAAGCCAGCTGGAATTGACTTAACTCTGTAGGACGTCCTCCATCTGAATCAAGAGGGGACTTGGATTGTGAATTCCCTCTTCCGGTGATGGTATTGGGAACAAAATGGAGCACAGCTTCCTGTGAAGCTGTCTCTGTTAGGGTCTGCTTACTTTTCTTCTGAAGCCCCTGGTAACCTTCTCTGTTCTCATCAGGCAGGACTATATCCTTCAGAAGAGTTGAACAGGTGTTGCCTTCATTTGTCCATAGTCAATGTGAAACTGACTTCTGGCTGGACAGCCAAGAAAGAGGTAGCAAAAGAGTTTCTGTAATGGTTCTGGTAGGCTTTAAGATATAGTTTGTCTACTGTTTTAAAGAACAAGTTGAAAACTTCCCCGGATACAGACACTAAAGGCTATGAATAAGGCAAAGGCAGAAGGGTGTGAAGGAACCCATGAACGCCGTCTGTCTGTAGCCCAGGTGGTTTTGCTGTGAGGCCCTGATTTCATATTTAAAATAGTTTGGTCCCTTCATATTTCAGAAATGGCTACTTTGCAACTCTGAACCCTTGTTGCCCGTAGTTTTTACTACTTTTGACCTTTCTATCATAGTTCAACCCCAGCTGGCAACTAAGTACCACGCAGCTGTTTGCTCACTCATCCCCCCTCCCAAAGTGGGATGGGGAAGAGACTTGGAGAAAAAGTAAAACCCATGGGTTGAGATAAGACTAGTTCAATAATTAGAATAATATACAAAATACTACTAATAATAATGAAAAGGGAAATAACAAGGACAGACATACAAAAAAACCCAACCCGAAACCTAACAAACAACAGTGATACACAATGCCACTTCTTGCCACCTGCTGACTGATACCCAGCCTGACCCGAGCAGTGATTGGTGCTTCCTGGCCAACTCCCCCCAGTTTATATACTGGGCATCATGTGCTGTGGTATGGAATACTCTTTTGGCTACTTTGGGTCAGGTGTCCTGTCTTTGCTTCCTCCCGGCTTCTTGTGCTCCTCCTCACTGGCAGAGCATGAGACTGAAAAAGGCCTTAATTGGGGTAAGTGCTACTTAGCAACAACTAAAACATCAGTGTGTTACCAGCATTATTCTCAGACTAAAACCAAAACACAGCACTGTGCCAGCTACTAGGAAGAAAATTAACTCTATCCCAGTGGAAATCAGGACACTTGCCTAAGGTCATTTGTGGTGCTGTTAATGAGGATAGTCCCTTGTTTGCAGTGTCTTTATTCAAAGATATTGTACTGAATTGTAATTTTTAGAAACTTTTTATTTCACTACTTACCTTTAGCAGTCCAGTGATTATTACTACTTTCCGGAATCTGCATCATATAGTCCTGTTTTTCTAAATCTCTGGAAAAATCTACCTAGTAAGCAGTGGCAATTTCAAGATTTTTTCTGTTTGCCAGTGTAATCAGTTCTGCACTGTTAATCTTTTATGGCTAAATAATTTTACTGTACAAATGTATCAATGTTGGGAAGCATCACTAGTATATCTCAAGGAAAACAGAGTTTTTAATAACTGTATTTTGTGTTACCCGGTATTAAAGTACTTAACTGTCTCATGTTACTCTGATCTTGCTATAAGTCAAAATTCAGAAAACTCAGTCTAAAATATAATTTCTTGAAAATAACATCTCTGTGTTGTGCTTGTGATGGCCTTAAAAGCTGCCTCTGTACTGCTCTGGTTGCTGACTTTGGTATGGTATGAAATCCTCTGTGCATAATTTCACATGATGATACCTGCCTTTAGGCAGATCTGTCAGGTAGCTGCTGCTGAAATAGGCAACAACAGAATCCTGTTCCCCATCCCGATTTCATGTTCCTGCCATTTTACTTGCATTGGATCTGTTGACTGCAGAATGACTTGGATCACCTGGGAAGCAAGTTTTCCCCAATGTCTTCTCCTGCCCCTTCTCCAGAATAACCTGATTCTTGGAAAGAACAAACCCCAAACCCTTTCAAATTAGCCAGTTCAGACCTGTGGCTTCAGAATTGCTAGGTCTGGTACCAAAAAAAAAAAAGAAATAAAAGAAAAAAATAGAAAAAATGGTGGAATTGGGAGATTAGAAAGAGAGAAGGACCATGGGTTTTGGTAACAGTTTGCTTCTAGGTTAGCTGTAACGTGAGGACTTGTATTTAGTTTGGCCATTCAGATCAGGATGACATAGCATTGCTTTCTAGCAATACATAGTACTGTTTATGTCAAATGTCCTTCTGTGTGTTAACTGATACCCTTGGTGCTGTGGGGTACCTGAAAAGGGAGTACTGCTGTGACATCTAGGTGCAAGGATTTTTCTGCTGCTGCCTTGCCACAGCCCGCTTCTTCATCATTACTGGAGGGGCTGTTTAGACTCTCAGTTAAGGATGCGGGGAATTGTACACTGATGGCTTAGACCGGTCTAAAGCTTTTTGGGACCACACTGCCAGATTATTTTTATAAAACTCAATCAGCTAACAGTCCTGCTGAAAATAGTGCATGTGTGTGTCTATTTGTGCCCAGGTTTAGCTGAAGTAGTTCTTGGGCTGGTTCCCCATCTTGTTGCCCAAATAGGCTTCCTGAAACAAGGCTTTTCAGGTACAGTGTGACCAACGACATTGTCAGGTAGCTGCCAGTCTATTGATCTGATGTTCTCGTCAACATCTCAAACATTTGCTGTTTCAGTTGAAAACTCCTCTCTTTATATACCTCTGTCATAACCATGTTCTCTTACATAGTTTGTGTGATACCTTTATTGTGAACGCCAGGCAGTTTGTAATTGGTCAGTTAGCTTGCTTTTGCTTCAGTGTAGTTCCGCCATGGGTCTTTGGGTCAAATGAATTCTTCTAGGTCTTCACGTGGTCTGTATGGAGATAGTTGTACAAAAGCAGAAAAGTCACATCCTTTACACAAATAAGACAATATTATGGCATGTTACAGAGCATGTTAATAAACATATAAAAATGGTTGAATGTTGAACTCTCAGAAACTTTTTTGGAAACTCAAAAGTACTGAACTTCAAATGGAAAGTTCCATGGTGGATAGGTTTATGGACTGTATTTAGCTCTAAAGTATCACAGTTCCTTATTCAGGGGCCAGTTATTTCAGCTGAATTCTTAAGGTTTTTTCCATCTAATTTTTTCATTATACTACCTAATTTGTTAGCTGTTGCCTGACAGTTGGGATAAAAATAATCATTTGGAGATTTCTCCTTCTCTGTTTTCTTTAATAGTTCATTGAAAAAGCAATTTGTAAGAAGGAAACAAAAATATAGGGGAGGAAGACAGAATGGAAATGATGGATGTGAATAGAGGTGGTTTTAGCAGTAATTAGAGGTTAGAGAAGAGTTGTAAAGAGAAAAAGTGGAAAATAATAAGGGGTTTCTGGAAAAATTACGTGTTTTGCAAGGATTGAAGCAATGAGCTTGGCAGAAGTCTGAGTGGAAGGTCCTGGGTAGTTCTTGGGCTGATACATACAGCTTCAGTAGTAGTAAAAGTTTTGAAGGATTGGCTTGTGAATATCTTGTAAAGGAAGCAGTGGGATTTCATAGCAATGTCAATGCAAAAGGTGAAGGGAAAAGGAGTAAATATTTACAGGCTGCAGAGCAGGAATCTTGCAAACTATACACGAGTGGTGAAAAGGGATGAAACTGATGAGTGGATTCATATTTATGTGAAGAAGTAAATTTGAGTTCTACTTTTCCTTTGAATTTAATTTGATGTAATGGGTAAACAGGAACAGATACAAACATCAGAGCGGTTTGAGTTTTGGACAGTGGAGGTGGGGGGGTTCCTGTGCCTCATATTTTCTGTTGTAATTTTGTTTCTGGTGTAGAGAGGGGAGTGTAAATAATAAAACTCCTGAGTGTTACTGACGTGAACTACTCTAGTGAAATAAGCTCAGTGATTATTTTTGTTTCCAATTTCCCATTTTGGGACGTTGTACATTAATAACAATTTGATGTACCTCAGTAAAATTCAGTTCCATATGGATCTTTGCATATGGGTTACAGTTTTGTGTTTCTGGCCTTCTTAGTGACTCTGTGTAAGAGGTGAATAGACAAAATGATGGAATTGTTATAGAACTGTGTAAATCGCGCATTAATCTTTGTGTGCCTCTTTAAATGGACTGCCTGGTGTGTACCCTAACCCTAACCCTCCCCTACTCCCCACCCCCCCAAGGTAATGACTGGGTAGGCAATTATGAAGTAATTATTTGCCAGGTGGACAGGTGGGGGAATGACTATTATCAGCCCCACCAGGTATTAAATAAATTAAAGTTAAAAGAAAAATGGTTGTAAGGGACAGGTGTTTTGCTTTGTGGTTTTTTTTGGTTGGTTGGTTGGGGTTTTTTGTCTTGCTCTGCTTGGTTGTTGCAGTGAGAAAAGGGAAAATGGCTGTAGGTAGAGGGAAGAGGAAGAGTATTGACTCGTGTCCCCTTGGTGTTCCTAAGAAGCGGTTACCCACTCCTCTAGGATGTGAAATGTGTGTAGTTCTTCAGTTATATAAGTTTCTTGTGTTTACTAGCTGAAACTTGTTTTGCAGCCAATACGAGAAATAGGCATCTATTTACTTCTAGAGTAATATACTTTGGTAGGAGAGTTAAAAACCAAGACTGCCTATTAGTTTGAAACTTTAGGAAATCATATGCTTAGTATGACATGCCTAGGCTTGTGACAGCTGGGCTATAAAGATTCATTTCTGGGGCTGGATGGCATGTGTCCAGGAAATGTGCCAGAGAGGCTGTGGATATGGACACTGTTAGAGATGACTCACGCAAAGAAAAACATGGAGCTTGTGGCTCTAGCATGTTGGCATGCAAAGACAGAAGTCCGCTAAATGTTCTGCAGAAGGAATCTTTTATCAGTAGTGTGACAGAACTTTCATTGTTTGCTTGTTTGTTTGCTTTTTTTCCTAGCAAATGGCTCTGCAAGCTCTGTTATAACCAGGTTATGGCAAAAAGAATGCATTTGAGGATTGATTGTAGACTGCTGTGGTAATTGCAAGAGGTAATTGTTGAATAAGAACGACTGCTGCATTAGATTGTAGAATTCATTGACTAGTATATATACTTAGAAATGAAAATGTGATTATTTTTTCTTGAGATCTGAAGAAGGCAGGCATTTGAGTGTCATAAAATGATTCCAAAGGCAAATAGCTTTTTTTTTTTTTTATACATATATACATGTATAAAATACTGTATACTGAGGTGGTTCTACTTAGTCTGAAAAATCACACTGTCTGTGTTTTCTGTGGACTTGATAGCATCCAAACTGGAATGAACGATTCTTCTCTTTCCTTAGTCTCTGTTCTGCATTGGCTACCCAGCAGATGCATTTATTTTTTCCTTTGTGGTTGAACACATTAGATGGCTGACAAACCTTGATTAAAGGACATAAATGCGCCACATGCAAAACCACAATGATTTCTTTGATTGCAGGGACCTTTTGGCCAGCTTGCAGTAAGGACTTGTGTTTAGAAGAGAACCTTTGGGCTCATCTGTATCTCCCTCCCCTCAAAGGGATGGCAGCCCGAGGACAGCTAGCATTCATCCTGACGCCAAGAGACTTCAAAGGAGGTAAGCACCTCAGAAACGCTCCCCAGACAAAAAACATCTCATCAGTCCAGCACCCCAGTGTGGTCAGATTCTTTAGTAGAGTATTACCAGCTCCTACAGGCTTCTGTTCGTGGCTTCTTCATGAAAATATTTTGACAACTCTGTGAGGCCTCATCAGCTCCTTGCTGATGATCCCTTAAAATTCATGGAGTTGTCTGCTGCTGTCAGTCGTCCTTATCCATTTTAGTAAGAATGTGCCCCCACTGTAAGGGAAAAACATTTTTTCTGGGTTTGTACATAGACATGTTCTCCCATCCTTCCCCTATTTGGGTCTTCATGTTTTGGATGAGGTTTAGAAGAGCTTTTCTCAAGTCATGATCCTTAAGGTTAAAGGCTGAGGGGAAAACAACGAACCAATCAACCAACCTCATTCGCCAAAATACAAAGCCTGCTTTGCTCCACACAGTTTTAAAAGGATTAAAAAAACCCCACCCCCAGAAAAAAACAAAGACAAGCCAAGAAATCATCTCCAATTCCTTAATGTCCAGATGATTTCCACCTAATTCTTTGTGTGTCTAAACTTCTAGTGAGCATTATCCCAGGAAAGTTATGTAGGAACAAATTATTGCATTTCATTCTCCTGGAGAGAAATAAATCCTTAGGATGGCACACAGCTGCTCATGTCTTCTAAATACCTATGAAATGAATATTTAGTAGAAGGGAAATTTAAAATCAACAGAAGTTTACCTTGACATCAGAAGGATAAACACAAAAATCCCTTGTTAGCTTTTTGAATTTATTTATTTTTTTAATAAAATCAGGGTTTTCGGGGTGATTTCCACCCCTTTAAGCCATCTACCATCAGGTCAATGGTATAAACACTCAGCTGTAGATGTTTGGGGTTTTTTTGTGTTTTTTTTTGTTTGTTTGTTTGTTTTTCCTTATTGCAGTAAGCATTGTATGAGACAAAATAAGAATATGATTGAAATCATAAGGCAAAACTTTCTTGGGTTTTGTTATTTCTTTTTAATGGGAATCTTTGGGTGTGTAGTAGACCATTAGTAAATACGAATTATGTTTGCTGAATGTTTGGGGTTGTTTTGCTTGTTTTTTTGGGGGGTAGCTTTCTTGGGGTCATTTTTGGGAGGGGCCGGGGGAGGGGTGTTTTGTTGGTTGTTTGGGGGTTTTGTGTGGTTTTTTTTTTTTTTTTTCCCTTTCTACTGGTGTGGATTTGGAGAGCATGGCTGGCACTCGGATCACTTAACCTGTATCTGTTATTAAGTCCTGTCCTTGTTTTTTCCGTTTATGATGAGGGTATATTGTTTAGCTGTTAGACTTACTTAAACCCAAGTAAGAGTTTTTTGATTATGTAGGGTACTTTTAATAATTGCTGCCTTCTTCTTGGGCTCTACTATATAAATACAAAAGTTCTGTAGATTGTAACTTAAATATGTTAAGGTAGTAAAGAAGTGGATTGCCCTGTGAAATAATACCCCACCTAATTATACACTTACACAGCTTTGGAAGAGATTTACCTATGGATATTGTGAACAGCTTGCAGATCCCCCAGACCTAAAATATTTCAGGTCCTGGCTACGTGGATAGATTAAATTAGCTTGGGTTTGCTTGGTGTGTTGAAATGTTTAGTGGCTGTTGCTGGTTTTTACAGGCTTGAGGGTTTTTGTTCATCTCTATACTTGGTTTTGGTTCCCTTCCCTCTTTTCCCTTCCCTCCTTCAAATGCTGCTTTTATAGTAGTCAGTTTCCTTAGTTTAATTGGAAAATTTTCTTTTGCAGTCTTCTATGTAGTGTTGTTCAACTGTAGGTTTTTTTTTCTTTTCTATACTGACTTTCCACAATGTGTTGTTTCTATAGCCCTTCTTCTGGTGTTTAGAGACAAAATAAATACACAAATTCAAAGCAGGACACTTTTAGAAAGCCACAAATATTTTTCTTGGAATCATTCTAACACTTCAGTAGTACCTTGTAGAGATTAAAAAAAAAAATGGGCCAAAATGAGCAGTATCACACTCCAGTTTGTGTAAATCTTGCCAGGTTCGTTCTGTTCCTGTAAGACAAACTGTATCATAAATATAGTTTATTTTTATTAAAGGGTTGTCATCCCCTGTGAGCAGATGAGAAAGAAACAAAGGCACCTTTTATTTCTTTCCTTTTAGTGTTGGTGAAAGTGAAGATGGTTTTGTTCATTTGGTCTTATGTCTACTTCTCTAGGAATTCAGCAAGGAAGAATAGAAACATGGCAGGAAATTGCTAGAATGCTTTCTAGTCTAAAGTAAAATACCTGTTGGTGTACATAAATTCTGATAAAATGAGAGACCTAGCAGTAGGTGGGAAGTGTAGTGTTATTTGGAGGCTCTGAAATTCATCAAATAGTTAAAGAAATCCTTTCAAAAGTAAATGTAGTTATTGATTCATGCATTTTTCCTGGAGAGAATCAATTATTCAAAGCGATATTTTTTTCTCTTTGGAGCTTTTCATATTGATAGTGAAATTCAGTCAGTCATTTAAGAAGAAAAAAAAATTTTAAGTGTTTTCTTCAGTAGTCTGAAGGGTGATCTACTGCAGCATGGCTAGATTTTTGTTCATACTTCCTTGATGACTACGTTAACTTAATCTGTATTTCATAGCATCTGCTTTTGTTCTTCTTACACTCCAAAACCCCAAAGGAGGATATTAATTTCCAAGGTTAAAAATGGCTAATTCACTGCAGCTGTTGGTGTTCCAGTTACTTTTCACCTTTCTAAGACCACTGGACAGTACTTCAAGACTCTGTTCTAAAACATAGACTGTTTTTATGGTAGATGGGGGAGGGAGAGGACAATTTATCCAGAGGATATCTTTGTTGGCTGAGGCAACCTCGATGTCTTTAGTTTTGTCTCAGAAAATAGTTAACTCTTGTTCTTCAAAGCTAACAGTTGTTCCTCTGTACCATCTGATTTTCAGGTGTTCTGAAACAAGTGTCTTTAGGAAATACTAGTTTGTTTTTATTTAATGAAAGCTGTAATGACATAAACAACTTCCCCCTTTAAAAAATGCTACACCAATCTGCATAAGCTTGCGTTGTAGTAGTAGGTGGAAATAAATGGAAGAACATTAGTAGATGAATAGATTGTCAAAGAAAAGTTCACATCAAGGATTAACTGTGTGATAAACTCAAAATGCTTCCTAGGAACTGTTGAAATGATGGTGGCATACTTTATTCCTTGTAATGAGGCTGGAGAATTTTTTGTTCATCAGATATGGAATAATAGTAGTAGTAGTAGTAGTACTTACTGAGATTGTCTTTTAGAACAAACTGTACTCTCTTAGAAAGGTGGTGTGAATTTGCACTGAAAGATATATGCATATGTATATTTCCTGTCTTCTGTGAAGACAGTTCCTAAAGCTTGTAAAAACATAGACTTTCTTAATAGCTGTTAAACAGTCATAGGACCCTGAATATAGAGTGGTAAAATCAGTTTGTCCTTTCAATGGAAAGAGCTTGATTTTTTACTACTTACACTAACAGAATTAGGTACCCATGGTGTTCTGCAGTGTAAATAACTTTCCTTTGCGATTAGTAATTCTATCCTTTGTCACATCCTTTCCGTCTTTCAAATGTTATTATAGGACATTGAGCAGTCTAGCTGGCATCTGGATAGGCTGTTTGAAGTTTTGGGTGCATTGCTTACCTTTCCTGTCCAGAGATTGTGTACTGTAAAGAATGGAGTGAAAGCAGATAGCAGTGTGCTTGTCATTCTGCACTGTTGATACATGGCAGCACTGGACCTAGTTCTGATTAGATTGAAATAGAAGCAATAGTGCAAATAGATAATATTTATAACTAGACAAGAACTGATAGCATGAGGTAGGGCTGTATGTATTCCTTGCCAAATCCATGCATTTGCTGAATAACAGTAATAGCCACCTTGTACTATTAATACAACTTTTGGCAAAGGTTACCTGTTCCAATACTAATCTGTGTGTCTAAAAATTGAACAGTCAGCTAGCAACTGGAAAGTTTGGAGCTCCTGATGCATTTCAAGGATCTAACAGCAATACATCAACTCACAGGTGCCATCTCTTTAAAGTCTGAAGTAATTTTCTTGTATACGTAGTCATCTTTTATGAAAGCTTAAGCTCCGGGGAAAGGGCATTTAAAATAGTTTGGAGGTCTTGATACATGTTTTCAGACTCGGCAACATTTGGTGGTGGTGTGGAAAGGTTTGAGCTTGTCTAAGAGGTGCAGGAACCGCAAATACATAAATGCCATCTCCTGTCACTGCCTCAATGCATCATTTATGACATTGTACAAAACAGTCTTTTCTGATCAATCTGTACCTTACCTCTGCATATAAGTTCACAGATGTCCCTGCGAGTTAATAAATATTGAGGACTCAAATGCCATGGTGTGCCTGCTCTTCATTCAGTATAAGAAGACAGGGACGACTGTTATGACCTGATGTTGAAAGATAGTGAATGAATAAAATGGTGCCTGAAGCTGAACTTGAGGATTGTGAGGAAAGGAAAGCATTTTGAGGAATTGATACATGAGTGATCATATTCTTAAAGGTGCATTTCTCTTTGGTTAATAATTTCTTCCTCTTTTTTGTGAAGAGTGTCAGAGTGATAAATGTTTTCAGATTCATTTTGAACAGGTGGTTTTGTTCTGTCTACGGTGGTTTGCATAGCTTCTTTTGGGGCCCTTCTTTGTTGGGCCCTTGGTGAGAGACAGTCTTTGGTATGTATGATGTGATTCTGCCACCTGGTGGCTTCGGCTAGCAGCATGAGTTTCAGATGCATTAAACGCATAAACGTGAGGAAATCCTGGAGAGGAAGAAAAATCCTTCCACGAAAGGAAACCTGTGGGCAAGGTTGCTTAAAATAGCTATAGAAGACAAGTTCTGTGATGTTCCATCATGTTTTTGAAGTCTGTCATCCAAGTATCATTGTGCGAGTGTTTGGTTCTGGTTGCTACAGTGTCAAAACTTGCCTGTGTGTTAACAAAAGTTAACAAAAAACCAGATCCGGTGATGAATGGTAATGACCTATAGCAGAAACTACTGTAGCAGTAACATGGTGAGGTTACCCTGTTGCACATGTTGTCTATCTCAACCTTCTTTTAGTATGGTTTCTTATGCTGAAGAATCAGTATGATTATTAATATTAAAATTATACCAGTATTGAAATACAAGTTTGTTTTTTTTTCTGGCCTGTATTGCTTTGGCATATATATACCAATTAAATTGAATTTTTTATTAAACAAAATATCACATCACATTGTGCAATACATATCAATTTTGGAATTAGTATGTTCATTTCAAATTAGCTGAGGTTCTGTCCAAGGTGTTCTGTTTGTGGTTTTCAATACTGTAGGTTTTTCTACTAATCCAGAGGTGGTGAAATGTTTAGTATATAGATCAACTTAACGCTAGTTCTTTTGTGTTATTTCAGTCAAGTATGTTAATTTCTAGCTTGTGAATGCTGACAAAGTGTTTGTAAATATAAGTTCTAAGCGGAATTTGGGGATGGCTTGTTTACAGAAAGCCTTTTATATGTATTTGTAAAACCCCTCTTCTGCTGCTAATTGTGAACCATAAGTTTATGGTGGGAAATACCCTTTCTCACAATAAATTTAAGGTGGGGAATTCGCTTTCTCACAATAAGATGGGAGGATTTTATTTCCTTTAGAAATAAACGTGCTCACTGTTGTACTACTGTTTTCAAAGTGCATTAGTTCACTTCCTTGATTTCAGACCTTTAGGTAAATTTTAAATTACTGTACAGGTCACTTGGTGCTTTACTGCTAAGCCCTTCTAGTCCTTCTTTTTTATGGCTGTGTGTTATGCTTTCTCCTGCTACCTCTCCTTCAGTCAAGAAAGGTGATTTAAGAACATTTTAATCCATATATACAGTGGATTGACTGCTTTAGGTCAATCTTTTCTGTATAATATCACAGGGCTAAGAGATGTGTATGTTTGTCATGTTAAAAAATAAGTAAATAAAGATACATATAGGTCTGTCCATGTTTTAGATGTATAACTTTGTAAGGACTTATAAACAAACATTTTAATCTTGATTAGTTATTTCTGTATGTGACTTCTATGCTACTCCAATTTCAGTTACAATGTACTTCTGAGACTCTAGGGGAGTGTTTTGGTGGCTGGCCTTTTTTGTTCAGTGCATAGTCCTTCATTTATACATGTTAGGGAAAGTTCTTTACTTGCTGTAACTGTACTCTTTTACAAATACTTTTGTGGTATCACACTGACACTAATGTAAAATACTTCATTAGAGGTAAAGCTCATCTTGTAAGGCTTTTGTGTAGTTTCAGAGTTAAAACCAGATGTCAGATCTCAAGAAGAACAAACTGATTTGGAAAGGGTTTATGAAGACTCTACCTGTCTGTAACAGGAGCTTCTTCTGGTTTCCAAAGTTGTTCCTTTCCTCAGTTTTATGGCATGAGAGGAAATTCTCTTGTTCCTGCTGTGAAAAAGGAAATGTTCCCTGTGCCCTTATTAATGTGCTCATCTATGTTTATAAAGAAATAATAATCCTAAATTTAGATTGGTGACTCACCATGGCTTTGCTGTATTTGGAAGAAAAATCAGTGCTGTGTGGTGGCTGATGCTTAGAAGAAGAAAACTGGTCTTATTTCACATCTTATACTGGAGCACTGAATGTTGATAGTCTCAGTATGTAAGTGTAGTATCTTCTTGAAAATGTGATTATGTGTAATATGTAATTACTAATCTAGGTCATGGAAGAAAATTTAGTGCTTTCAGTGTTTTACTTGAGAGGGAAAGTGAGGAATATATAAAGAATGGGATAAGTACAAGGAAAAAAAAGAACTTGTGCAGATTTAAAAAGGAAAGTGGCAGTAGGTGTTAAGGAATGTGACACATGCCAGAGATACTTGGAAAGGAAGGACAGAAGGAGGCACCTCTCTCTGGTGATGCCAAAGTCAGTTGATAGTAGTGTTCTATTTGCCTTGTGCTGTTGTTAAAAGGCACTGTATTGTGCTTGTATGGCAAGGTTTTGGTAGCAGAGGGGCTACAAGGGCCCTTCTGGGCCTCCCCTTCTGGGAGAAGCTTCTAGAAGCTTCCTGTGTGTATGACAGAGCCAGTGCCATCTGGCTCCAAGATGGACCCGCCGCTAGTCAAGACTGAGCCTATCAGTGACAGTGGTAGTGCCTCTGGGATAATGTATTTAAGAAGGGTGGGAAACTACTGTGCAATAGCAGCTGCAGCTGGAGAGAGGAGCGAGAGCATGTGAGAAAAACATCCCTGCAGCCACCAAAGTTCAGTGCAAAAGGAGGAAGGAGGTGCTCCAGAGCGGATTCCCGTGCAGCCTGTGGTGCAGCCCTTGGTGAGGCAGGCTGTGCCCCTGCAGCCTGTGGAGGACCATGGTGGAGCCTCCACCTGCAGCCTGGGGAGGACCCCATACTGGAGCAGAGGGATGCCCAAAGGAGGTTGTGACCCATGGGAAGCCTGTGCTGGCGAAAGCTCCTGGCAGGACCTGTGTCCATGGAGAGAGGAGCCCTCGCTGGTGCAGGTGCTGGCAGCATATGTGACCCCATGAGGACCCATGCTGGAGAGTTCCCTGCTCCCACACTGGAGCGGTTACTGGAGAGCTGTAGCTTGTGGGAAGGATTCATATTGGAGAAGTTAATGGAGAATTGGCTTTACTTCTCATTACCCTACTATAATTTGATTAGAGTACTCGATTAGGTAATAAACTGTTTTCCCCAAGTCTGTTTTGCCCCTGAGAGTAATTGGTGGGTGATCTCTCCTTGTCCTATCTTGATCCATGAGCCTTTCATTATATTTTCTCTCCTGCATCCAGTTGAGGACAGGGAGTGATGGAGTAGATGTGGTGGGCACCTGGCATTCAGCCAGGGTCAACCCACCTGTTGTGGTTTAAACCCAGTCAGCCATAAATCATACAGTTGCTCTCTCACTCCCGCCACCCCCTTTTCTTCCCCCCCACTCCTGGAGGGATGGGAAGGAGAATCGAAAGGATGCAACTCCCACGGGTTGAGAGAAGGACAGCCCGGGAACTAAGGTATAGCACAGACCACTACTGCTACCACCAATGATAACAATGATAAGGGAAATAACAAGGGAAGAGAATACAACTGCTCACCACCTGCTGACCAATAATACCCAGCCCAACCGAGCACCAAGTGATACCTCGTCCAACTCCACAGTGATCCAGCCTTTCCAGGTAACTCCCCAGTTACATCCTGGGCATGACGTGCTGTGGTATGGAATACCTCTTTGGTCAGTTTGGGTCAGGTGTCCTGTCTCTGCTTCCTCCCAGCTTCCCCTCCTCCCTGTCAGAGCACGAGGCTCAGAAAGTCCTTGGCCAGACCAAAGATTTGAGCAGTAACTAAAAACATCAGTGTTATCAGCACTGTTCCCAGGCTGAAAGTCAAAAACACAGCACTGCACCAGCTACTAAGGAGGAGAAAAAATAACTGCTACTGCTGAACACACGACACCACCATAGGCATAAGGTAGAATATGTATTAAGCAAATAATTAAAACTGTCCAAAAGCATTTGTGTTTTCTTGCTAAGCAATGTATGCAGATTTTAAATTAAGAAAGCTAAGAAAAAAAAGTTCCAGCAAGAATTAGTTAATGGTGATAGTAAGTTTCATTAGAATAGCAATTACATCTGTTGAGATACTTCCTATGAATGATGTGAGTAATATTTCTCTGGCAAAGGGGAGGGGGAACCATAGGGAATTAAAAGTCACTTTGAATCTAGGGCTACAGATGTAAAGATGCCATAATTGTAATAGATTGCTATTACTTAGCTTCGTACTGGGATACAGTCCTTAACTGCATTTCCATACTTGTAAACCCAGCAATCCTATGTTTTAAAACAGGTCATTGGCTTTTATATTGTAAGTTCAGACATGTGGCTCCAAGCAATTACTGATGAAAGTTTCAGGAGCAAAGACTAAGCAGACCAAGAAAAGAATTAAAAGGATTATTGATGATCTTGAAAGACGATGACTTTGTATAATTTGTAGGTGTGGCATGATTGTATAGCTATGCAGTTAACATTATATTCTTAAATATTTCTCTTTAGATATTTTCTGCTGCCTCTAATTTCTAATTTTCAGCTGGAGAATTTAGTAGCTGGTTTTATGGAGAATTTCTCTTTTTGGACATTGTATCTTGAAATTATTAGCTCTTTAAATTCATGAGGTAGTCAAGATGATATAAAAGGGAAGATGCATCTCTTATTGACTTCTTGTCAAGGTTTTTTTTCTTCTGTTTTTGCAAGGATCGAGGGGTTTGTTTATCCTACCATATTCTTTCCCACTCAGGCATTTCATTGAAATAAAAAGTAGTGATACAGTTGACATGTTTATGTTTAAATTACTATTAAAATTTAATGTAAGTATTGCAGGCACATAAAATTTGAACATTAGGGGGATTTCTTGCAGCTTTGAAAGACCTTATCGGGCTGAAGCAAAGTACGTATGTGAAATTTTGGTCAAGTTAAGGAAGACTTCTGAAGATGAAAAGACTTTTGCTATAAGACACTTCTCAGAAGCATACTTATTCTGGAACATTAGGACCTGGATCCTTGAAGGGACAGTCAAAATCTGAGAAACTCAGCAGCAGAATAAGTATTTCAGTACTTTAAGGGACTCTCTCAAGATGGGCTGTAATTCTTGGAGTATCTGTGGTGTCTGCAGAGAGTAAGCTTTGTCAGATTGCTGTATTTAGATACTAAGATTATATTTTTAAATTACTTTTTCTCCCTAAAAATGCGTTCTGGCTCTTTTAAAATATTTTTAACAAGACTGTGTTTGTCAAATAGTATTAGTTTATTCCTGAAGAAAGGTATCTAAATTTAGCTGTATCTGTGTGTTAAAAATAGTGGCTGATGAAGAAACTCCAATCCAGGGTCTTAACTAAAAATAGTGATTTGTGTAACTGAAGGTAGGTGGGGAGGGCTGTGTGTATTTACCTGCACAAGGTGCATTCTGAGGCCAGATAGAAAAAGTTGTTCTGCAGTACATGTATCGCTTTTCTAAAAGCTTTACTCTGTCTTCATAGATAGGTATTCAGAGTCTTACATGCCCTTGCTGTGAGCTGTTATACTTACATGAAGTTTTATTTTGCAGGCTAATGAATATTGTTGCTGTTTGTGCTCCTTGCTCTGAGAAACTCCTGTATTTTTATGCTAGAAGTCTTGTGCATTTTTAGTACATAGAGTTAAAAATAACAAACTATAATACAACTTGATAATCATAAAAAACTAAACCAAAACACGCCATATGTTTGATGCAGCAGTCTTATATGAATATGTAACTGGTATATTTATGGCTTTGCATTAAAAGATGTTTCAAGGCTGGTACTACAAGGAAATATGGACTAGCTGCTCCTTGTGGAGTATTTGGGAATAACATGCTACAAACAGCAGAAAGAAAGGATTTGGGTCTGCTCTTTGTATATCTTATATTGTATATCTTGTGTATTATACGAATGTTTAACATGCTATTCCTTGAGAATATAGTAGCTTGTTTTTGTTGCTGTTTTTATTTTACTAGCTAAAGTTAGCAAATAGGTATAGTCACCTTAAATAATATTTATTGCTAGTTTGTTTCATCTTTCCTGAGCACAATTGTCTAAAATTCTGTACCATATATCAGATGAATAAGCATTAATGAAGAAATGTACTGGTATTCTTCCTTAGGTCAGAGACAATTGGCTGTTCAAGAAAATGAAACACAGAGGTGCAAAGAACAAATATAAAATTCAACCCACATGGGAGTCAGGCTTATTAAAAAATACATTTTGAAGCATCTGTACAAATAGAGATAACTGACAAAACTAAGACACTTTTTCTAAGGAAATGGCGTTTTATGTAACGTAATTATTACTTAGTATGTTGAATGTCTATAATTAAGAGGTTTTTAAATGTAAGTATATTCTCCTCCATCTTCATTGAGTGGCCCCCATCAGTCTCTTGTCTCAGAATACACTTCTGCAAACTGTACTAAGGAGTATGGTGAGAACACATAGGGGGATGGCTTTGGGGAGTTAATATGCTGGTGAACTCAGGCTCAGAATGCTTGCCCAGTTTAGCTGGTATAAAGGCAAGAGATTTCTTTCTGCTGCTTCACTCTTTGGTATGGATTGAAGAGATTTATTTTTTTCTTTTTTCCCCTGGATACTGCCTATATTCTTACATTATTATTATTGGTACAAAGAAGAGGTACCATGAAATGAGCTGGAGTGCGACATTAAGAGTATGCATCAATTATTTGGAAGTAACAAACTTCTAATCTGTGCTTTTACCCATTGGTAAATGTGAAGTAGTTTTCCTCTTCTTCATATAGAGGAGCAGAATTAAACTTTCTTGTACACAGACACACACACACACACACACACAGGTGTAAATAGCTTGTGACAGCCTAAATTAATTCCTGATCAGATGGGACTAAAAAAATAATCTATCTTCAAAATGTCTTTGGCTTTTTTGAGGAATAGTGAAACATTAGTGCTGTTTCAAAACTGGAGAGTCTTTCTTCAGTAAAAAGTGTTGAACAAGTCCCATTAACTTAAAAACATCATTCTTAAAAGAACTTACTACTTTTTTATTGTTGTTTTTTGTTTTTCAGGATACAAAATTATGGATAATAATGGAATATCTCGGTGGAGGCTCTGCCCTTGATCTAGTAAGTAAATTATGTATGGGTTTTGTTATTTTACCTCACTTAATTATTTTACTGTCTTTTATTTCTGGAAACTGTAATATATCATTTGATTATGGCAATGTTTGCTTCCAGTAAAGAAGAAAATGTATGTCAATGCCAGAAAAATGTTATTTCCATGAGACAAGACTGATTATTTGTATAGATGGAGCTAAGCAAGATAATATTGAAAACAGGATATAAACATCTAATCTTCAGTCAATCAGAGATCACTAGTGGCTGACAATAGTTTGGGGTATTTTTTCCGCTCTCTTAATTCTGCCACCACAACTCCTCTTAGTATGCATTTTAATGCATTTTCCCCCCACCCCATCCCTAGAGTCTCCCTGTTTGAAGTCTCATTGGACTCTAAATAGACAGAAACACAATTTAGTCTGGTATTAAACAACTGTGTTTCTAAGAAATAGGTGGAGCCATGGACTCCCTCAAGGGTAGACAGGCCTTACAGAGGGACCTGGATAGACCAGAGACCTGGGCGATCACCAGCTGTATGAAGTTCAGCAAGAGCAAGTGCCGCATTCTGCACCTGGGATGGATGGGGTTCCCAGTTTTGAATCGTAATTTTAAAAGCTCAGTGTAGGTTGTGTTTTCTGTGAGTGGATGCTGTTCATTCACTTTAACTACTAAGAAACCCTAAGCAAACCCCACTGCTCTATCAGCCTAGCAGTTTGCATTGTGGTTTAGAAGGTTTCACAAAATCCCATGCAGTACATAGTAATAGGATGTTATTGATATGGTACTTTATATGCCTCAGTTTCTTGAACAGACTTTGAGATTCGAGTCCATATAAGACCTGTAGAGTTGCACATCAAAGTTCAGTGTAATGTTAATAATCAGATTACAATATTGATGCTTTTCAAAGGCAGTGTGCATATCTGTGATGTGATCACAAAGCAATAACTTGAAACTGTGTCTTTATGGAGCTTTTAACAAACTTTGAAAAATGTTTTAGGTAAACAAAGTATTTATTTTCCAGTTGTTCATAAGACCACTTAGTTTAGAACTATGTCTTTTTAAAAAGAGCATTCTGGGTTGTATCTCATATTACCAAGTCAGCAGATTGGAATTTTTGAGGTATGACAGAAGGAGTAATTTCTTTTTATGGTCACAGTGTTATTTCTGTTCTCTGTTTTTCCTTTTTTCATATATATGTACACATATATATATATGTGTCTCAAATATCTCTTGTGTCTCCTAGTTAGAACCTGGCTCACTTGATGAAACCCAGATTGCTACAATATTGAGGGAAATACTCAAAGGACTTGATTACTTGCATTCAGAAAAGAAAATCCACAGAGATATTAAAGGTAAATAGTTTTTTGTTTGTATTGTAAGAATATTAGAAGAGCTTATGCAGTATAAACGAACACCCTTACAGTGTCAAATGTCTTAATTTCCTGTTTGCCCTTCTTTATTCCAGCTGCTAATGTACTGCTGTCTGAACAAGGAGAAGTAAAGCTAGCAGATTTTGGAGTAGCTGGACAGCTAACAGATACACAGATAAAGAGGAACACCTTTGTGGGAACACCATTTTGGATGGCACCTGAAGTAATAAAGCAATCAGCATATGATTCAAAGGTAAGGTATTTCAAGGCATGGCCAAAGTCCCTTCCTTTTTTAACTGGAGTTACATGGGTTGGTCTTCAGAATGTAGCTAAATGAGTTTGGCTGCATCTGGACAGGTGTATGTTTAGATGATACCTAGCAGCTAAAAGCTTTTGGTGAGAGAAGCTTTCCTGATTTGTATCCAAACCTTAAGTTTCCTAGTGTATTAAGCCTATCCAGATGGCAAGAAATGTTGACAAGTACATCCCGTCACCTTTTATCCCACCCTACAGATGAGTATTTTTGGTAGTTGTTTAAAAGTAGAGGAGAGAAAATATATACAAAATGTTCATATGTTTCCACTTGCTTTTAGAAAAAAATAGCAACATTGTTGAATATGGATTTGAGAGTGTGAAGGGGTTGTTTGAAAGTGGTGGTATTCAGCTGTGGAAGAATGTACTGTGTAGGGTCTGTGCTGCTCTATGACCATGTTCTCTTAGATATGCCATACAGGGAGGGTTTAATGTTTAATATCAAATTTACTTATTAGTAGATATTTACATTACACAGGATTTTGATTTAGCAGAGTGGTACAGCAGCATACTGAAATCACAGGACAAACATGGTATGTATTGTAATTTACAGTTGGATCACAGTAGGAATGTGATTACTGTTATGGGTCTCCATGTGCTTACCAGCGTGACACTTGGGTGTTCCCAGTTGTCAGGAAGGAGTAGATACACTGAAGACAACTGAAGCCTATTGTTCTGTCAAGTTTTTTTTTTACTTATTTGGGTTTTATACTTGTGTTATGGTGAGCTGCATAAACCCCTCCTTGCTGTCCCCTCCCCTCCCTTCCCTTTCCCTGACGCTGGTCTGACTCAGTAAGACATTGTTCTGCTGGTTATATGTGAAAGAGTGGGCTTCAAAGTCAGTCTAAATTTTACTCATTAGAATGGCAGTATTGCAGAAAATAGTAGCTATTGAATCACTTGCTGACTGTCCTGTGAACATGGATGAATAATTTTTGTTCAAGATTTGAAACTGCAGAAGTCACAACATGTGGTAAAACTTAATGATTATACAGTATCAGCACTTCTTAAGGTCATGCTTCTCCCTCCCTGTTTGGAGGACTAATTTGCACTTGTTCTGGAGTTCCATTGTCACAGACAAGTGCGTTCTAGAAATGCCTAGTTGGGTACACATGCAGTTGGTACTTATATCCCTGTTTGAGATCCTTTATCTCTGAAAGGAGAGGTTTCAGTTCTAGAGGAATCGGGGGGTTGGGGGTGGCGGTTATTTTTGATGCTTCCAGCAGGAATGGGCTTCCAAACCCCATCTTGGACTTCATGTTCAGCGTGCAGCTGGGGCGTGTTGGACTTTTTAGCTCAATTTTTGTTGAGGAAGGTCAGTAGCAGCAGAAAGCTACAAATATGGGCGGGGGGGGAATGATGTATATATATTTGTGTGTGCATGTGGATGTCTATGCACGTGTACACATACAAGTTTGATTTTTATATTTATATATACATATGCTCCATCTGTGGCTGAAAGTCTGACAGAAGAAAAAATCTATCCATTTGTTTTTTTAACACATTCCTCTTGAGAAACTGGAATTCAGAATAAATTGGGAATACTGATGCTCAGTTGTTAACAGACTCATCTTCACAGGTGACATTGTTCTTTCATAACCAAGAAAACCTTTCCTTCTAGAGGGAAGTAAATCACAATTATACTCAGACATCAGGAGAGCTTAGCTGATAATGCTGTTATTAAGATAAATGAAATTTAGAGCTCATATACATATGTAATCCTCTGTGCTCAGCGTGAGATGCCAGTTCTGTAATATGGGTTAACAAAACGTCATTTCATAAATTGGAAGGTATGTTAATTGTCTCAATTTTTTCCCCCATACTTTCTTACAAAATTAAGCAGCTAAGCTCTTAGCAATAGAATACTGTCTGAGCAAGGAAGGAGGAGCTGGCTTTTAGTCAGGCAATGTAGCTATGATAGTGGAGTGGTTGCAGCCTGTAGTCTTGTATGAGTTCATCAAAGATACCCTAGCATATCAACTAAGCAGACGCAGATAGATTAGGGGGACACTTTGTAAGGACAGCAGTGGTAAACAAAATCTCTCCTCTGTCCAGTACCTGGAAATAGATCTGTTTACAACATAAGGAGGTTCCAAATGCTCTGTTTGGGAGTAAAATCAGATACCTCACTTCACATCTTTTCTGTTTTCCTAAGTCTTGGTTCTGCCTTGACTTTGAAAGAAACAGAAAAACCCCAAACATTAATATTTTTAATTAATGTTTTGTCCTTTGGAACAGATATTTCTGTGATGATTTTATTTTCCTCTTTCTGATGGGTTTATTTATCCATTCTTTTGACCTTTCGATCTGTTATGTCAGCAAAGCATAGAGAATTCTGATGCATTACCTCACATTACCTCAGGCAGATTTGGCAATAAGACTTGGATCTAGGGAGACAGTTTTCTGTAAAAAGAGTAACACATTTTGATGATTAAAACCTATGAAACAAGTACATTTAAATATTATCTTCCCTAAAAGAAACCAATATGCATATTGTGGCATCAGTATCAATGTGAATCCAACTCCTCAACTAAATTAAATGGTGGCACTGGTTTCTGCTGCATGACTTGATTTGTCCCTCTAACTTGGCAGTGAGCCATTTGATCTGCATTCACATGTGCATGACTTGGAGTATTTTGATTTAGATCAGGCCTTCTTGGCCTACAGGACATGACTTACAGGAGAAGCGTATCAGGTGGAATAGTGCTGTCAATATTTCAGAAGCTACCTGGACCAAATACTTAACTGGTTGAAATCTTGGGTTGAAAATGGTGGATAACACTGTTCCAGACTGCATTTCTCTAGTCGGTGGATAAGAATGATGTATAAGACAGTGTTAAACCCCAGGAAAATTATATTCTAATGTATTAATTTCTGATAGTTGTACTAACTGATGCTTATTGAGGAAAATCTTGTGCATGTTATAGCATTTCCCTTTATGCCAATATTTGAGCTCTTGCCCCGTATTTACATAGCGTACTTGAATGAGGTGGATAAAAGGCTATTTATAATAACTCTAGCATTACTTTTTAAGAATATTTGTGTTTCGAGATCAGTTATAACTGCTGGTGCAGTTTTGCAAGTCTAGTAAGAATGAAAGGACTGCTTTATGCTGCAGAGTAAAAACAACCAAGGAACTCTGTACTGGTTAATCGCATAAATCAGGCCATGATAATAAGAACAATTTAGATACAAAATTATTTACAGTAAAGTTTTAAAATATGCCTTTGCAAGTGTGCTGGTTTTGGCTGGGATAGAGTTAATTTTCTTCACAGTAGTTGACATGGGGCTGTGTTTTGGATTTGTGCTGGCAATGGTGTTGATAGCACAGGGATGTTTTTAACTGTTGCTGAGCAGTGCTTGCACAGTGTCAAAGCCTTTTTTGCTCCTTACCCCACCCCACCAGCCAGCAGGCTGGGGGTGCACAAAGTGTTGGGAGGAGCCACAGCCAGGACTGCTGGCCCTAACTGACAGAAGGGGTATTCTGAACCTTGCCTTGGGTAATATGGTTTAGAGCAAGGTGTCCGTGCCCATGGCAGGGGGGTTGGAACTTGATGATCTTAAGGTCCTTTCCAACCCTAACTATTCTATGATTCTATGGCTTTGTGCTCAGCAATAAAACAGAGAAAGGTGGGCTGGGCAGTTACTGCTCACAGAATGGCTGGGCAGTGGGCAGTTGGTGATGAGCAGTTGTTTTTATTTGCATCACTTGTCTTTCTTGGGTCTTACTTCTCTCTCTATTGTTTTCCTTTTTGTTACACATTATATTATTATTACTACTGTTACTGTTTATGAAACTGTTCTTAACCCATGAGTTTCCTCACTTTTACACTTCCAGTTCTCTTTCCCCCATCCCACTGAGGGGAGAGCAAGTGATTCTCCAAACTAATCTTAAAAGCCTTTTTTTCTTACAGGCAGATATCTGGTCATTAGGCATAACAGCCATAGAACTTGCAAAAGGAGAGCCACCTCATTCAGAATTGCATCCAATGAAGGTTTTGTTCCTCATTCCGAAGAACAATCCCCCGACGCTGGAAGGGAACTTCAGTAAATCCCTCAAGGAATTTGTTGAGGCCTGCTTAAACAAGGACCCAAGCTTTGTGAGTTTCATCTGTTTGTCAGTGTATAGTAGGGAACCTGACTGGTTTACATGAATAAAAGGGAAAAACGCAGTTCACTTTTTCTAATATGGGGCAATGTATCAGCAGCGTTGTGGTTTGGTTTTTTTCTTTTTGTTTTTGATACCTTATTTAAAACCTTATTTCTGTCATGACAGAAACTTGGATTGCTGAATCTTTTTGTAGGGAGTCACTTGGCACTCTCAAGTGCAGTAAAGAAATATTATTTTGTTTTTCTCTTTCTAAGAGACCCACTGCAAAAGAGCTCTTAAAACACAAATTTATTTTACGCAACTCAAAGAAAACTTCCTATCTGACGGACCTTATCGATAGGCATAAGAGGTGGAAAGCTGAACAAAGTCACGACGACTCCAGTTCTGATGACTCGGATACGTAAGTCTGAGTTTTTAAAATATCCTTAGTAAATATAGGAGCCAAGTAGTTATTTCTAGCACATTTCTGTCTTTTGTTATTTACACATTTTCAGCTTAAGAGCCTTGGTGAACTAATGAAATCTTGATTTTGGTATTGCATGGGGTTTCATGCAAGTCACAGTCACTGAGAGCAATTCTGTCCCATATTCTATAATACCTTCTCTTTTATTTAGGGTCTAGGGTCCTTCCTAGACATAAGGCCAACTGTTCCTCCTGTTGTGCAGAAGGTGGGCCTTGCCCTGCATGGCCCAGCAGCAGTGTGCACATACACTGCGCTGTGTGTGCCAGTGGTCACCTAAGGAAGGGAGTTGTCTCTGTGGTGGCAGGTTGTCCCTCATGTTGGCTATCTCAGTAAAGAGGCAGAAGTGTATCCTTGCATATAAGAGGGAATTAGTGGACAGTGCTTCCCTGATAAATGGGGTTTTAGAGTACAAACCATATTACCTAGGTTTTTCAATGAGAGGTTTCTGGTGACCTTCTAGGAAGGTTGGGCAGTTGCAGCACATAGTCATGAAATGTCAAATTATTTTTTGAACAAGGAGAAATGTTGTAAATATTTCCAGATTTTTTCCTTTGCAATTTTCCCTTCTCTCCATCAAATTTTGATGGACATGTTCAATAGATTCATGTGCTTCCTTAGGAAACCAAGTTACAAATAATGACGATTTGGTTAACTTTTAACTTTATGGGTCTAAGAGTAATTTTTAAGACAGTGACCATCATCAGATTGCATACTTCTGAAAATCAAGTGAAGGGATTGCTACAGTTTACTCACAAGTGGGTTAAATTTCTCGTAATAAAGAAAACACAACTACTCTCTGCAGTTCCAGCCTGTGTGCTAATGGCAGGCATCAGCCTGGTCATGATTTCTTGGCTGCTATTACAGCTGTGTATTTGTCCTACATTAATAATGGCTTCATGCCTTCCAGTGGTCACAGTTTCAGCCCCAAACCATGTCTGAGTTGAAAGGTAAATTACTAGTCCTAAAACCGATTTCAGATCAGTTACTAACTGAACTTTGAGGTTGCAGTTCATGTTCTGTGGGATATTAGCTTTTATAGCTTGTCATAGGAGAGTAGTAGAACTAGAATGGTTATTAAGTGCTTATGAGGCAATTTAATACTATGTCTAAGCCTGCTTTCCCCCCCCTGTTTCCACAGCAGCTCTTGTATTAGGTATTACAAAAGAGTGAGTTGATTTGGCATGCTGGAATGCTAACTTTCCAAGCTGGTAAATATTTTTCTGTTGGATCAAGTTATTAGAGCTAATGTATACAAGAAAGGTACAGTGACAGCCAGAAGTTATGTGTGACTTCCAGCAGGAACCTTGGAGAGTTTTCTTACACTGAGTACATGCTTTTTGACTTGGTAGCTTTTTGTACAACCCTTTTAATTGGCAGTTTTCTTGCAGATCATTTTTAATTCACAGGTCAGACAGCAATGAGCTTAGAGAAGGGCATTTACGGTAATGAGAGGAGGAGAAATGTAATGCAGTGATTGATTAGTGTCAGCGTAAATGTTTCTGTTCTTTTAGCTTAGCATAAGTTACAGGAAAAAAACCTACTATGTTAGCCCCAAAATTGAGGCAAAAGATTAATTTTTTATGGTGATCTAGTTTAAAGCCATGACATACCTGTACTTTTTGGGGCATTTTTGGTTTTGTTGTGGGAAATTTACTGCTAATGGGCATGAACTCTCTTCCTCAAAGGTATTCTGAGCTAGAGTCTGCCCTTGATTTTTAGGCAAAAAAGGGAATTAAATCTTCTAATTTTAATCCCCTTCCCTAATGATTTGAGATACTCCGCTAAAGACAGTTTTCAGATAGCAATAGAACACTTCCTGTTAGTTGGTTTATGTAACTTGGGAAAATGCTTTAAATCTGTAACACCCCTTTTTTAACTTGAAGTTAATTTCACTTCTAGTGAAGTATCTTTGGTTGGGGTTTTGGTTTTTTGTTTGTTTTTCTGTTTTGTTTCCCCAAAAGACCAGTTACTTTTCATACTTGTCTTTATACTTACTGGCCTGTGCAATTGAATCCTGATTTTGGTCTTGACTGTAGTTTATATGTTTAGCGTGTATATTGAATGTAAACGGACGGTAAGGTGTAGGTAATAAAACATTTGTATTTGTTTTCCCCCCCTTGAAGTGAACAAGACGGCCAGGCTTCAGGTGGGAGTGATGCAGGAGAGTGGATCTTTACAATAAGGGAAAAGAACCCCAAGAATCTAGAGAATGGAGCAGCCCAACCTCTGGAGTTGCAAAGAAATAAGGTGCTCAAAATATTGACTATATTATACCGGGAAATAATTCTTGCTTTAATAATATAGTGAAGTGATTTTTATTTTACACCTTGAAAAGCGTTTAAATTGTAAAACTTTCAGAAGTTTTGTTAAAAGTGCATGTTTCTTTGGCAGTTGCCTTTCACAAAATGTTTTGAGTAAGTCCTGATGTTCGGGTGTTCTGTCAATGTGCCCTGTTTCTGTAGCTTGTGAAATGTTAGCACTGGAGGAAGAGAGGCTTTATTAAGAATACTTTATTCTTAAAATCTTCCTTTTGTAAAGTAAAGTTAAACCAGTGCAGTACAAAGATAGGGGTTTTGGGGAGGCCGTCTGGTCTCTTAGGAAAAAAGACTGCACCATAGCAAAAATAGGATGTGCATGTATCCAAAACCAAAATAACCAAACCTAAACCAACCATAAAAAACCCCAACAAAACCCACCAACAGGCCCCACAAAAAAAAACAACCCACAACCCAAAATAGACCACAAGCCAGACTAAGGGATGTTTAGGAGCTGCTCCATCGTATTTTCTGTAGCCTGTGTAACTAGGACAGGTGGTTGCTACCGCAGCTGTGAAAATTCTGTGTGTGTGCTCTTATCAGAACTGGAGAAGTACAAGGAAAATGCTGTACGATATGGGAGGATCCTAGTACATGTCAGCATGTCTGTGATTTAGTACCTGCTCAGTAGGATTGGGTGTATGGGTGTTAGGTTTTGTCTTTTCAGTGTTGAGCTTACATGTGTTTGAGGTGCTGTAGCCTCAGATAACTGTAGCATGTTGGAACTACTTTTTTATTTAATTAGTAACAATATAATGATGATGCTTTTCTCTAGAAATAAAATTGATCACAATTTTGTCTTCTTTAAAGGAAAAGGATATCTCAAAGAGGCCTCTGTCCCAGTGTCTGTCTGCAGTTATATCGCCTTTATTTGCAGAAGTAAGTTATTGCGTTAAAATTTAACAAGTCCAGGATTTATGTTTCTGAAAAATAGAAAAATACAATGAGTGACACCTAAGGTTTCTACAACCTGTTTGGAACATAATGTGTTACAGCTTTAGCTGTACCCTTTGCTTTCATGCATGCCTGCTGTTAAGGTCTTTGTTCTGCTTCTAATAGTACTTCATGTGCATGGTAGCAGCATCAACCGTGGTAGCCTAAAGCAATGACCACAAGAAATACTCAGTACAATAAAGCAATTAGAATTATTTAAAGGGGATGTCCTCTGTACTGGTTAGTCAGGCTCCAGTGTTAAGTCAGCCTGACATTCTCCTGCATAGAGTGGAGGAACACTTTAAATGGGGATATATTTTTTTTCTGGCATTCTCCATTGCAGTTCTTTATGTATTATCCACTTGATTCCCTCTGTTTGTGAATTTTCTTTCAATTCTCTACCCTTCCATCTTCTGCACATTTTTCTGGTTGCTATGTGTCTCCTTTAGGTCTTCCTTCTCCTTTTCCAATACCAAGCATGATACAGGTCCTGCACCCAGTGTCATCCACACTCCATCTTCTATTTTCATTCATTCTTTGTTTTTCATTTTCTCATTACCATGCCCTTTATTGCATTATTTCTAGAAATCCCTGCTCTGAGTTCTTCCTTCCCATGATATTACTAACTAATTGCTGTCAGTCTTTACCTTTCTTGCTTCCTATCTTTATTTTCAGTGTCATTCTTCTAATCGCCATTTGCTGATCCCTGTGAGTATATGATTACCCCAGCACTGTTGTAGCAACAGAAATATTTTTCACTACAGTCCTTATTCAAATTGTCATTTATTTTTATCTCTGTAACATGTAGAGGCTACAGAAGGTTTTTTCCTCACATACTTGTATCTTTTCATGCTGTATGAGAAGACTCTTGGTCTGGTATCTGCTGTTTAGTTCATACTTCAGACTGCTCTTCCATGCAGCTTCTGGAGGATAGCCACAACTTTCCCAAACTGTTCTGGAATTTTGTTTCAGGGTTTCCTTTTTCTTATGAGCATGGTCACTGTCTCTGCTCTCTGGGGGAAGCCTTATGTTACATTTTCAGTGTTCCATTTATTTAGCATTCAAACCACAGGTATCTGCACCATCAGGAATTATTGCAAGTTAGTGAGTTGCTCTATGGATCTCCTCAAGAAAGAACAAAGCTGCCCATTCAAGCTTTTTGTCATCATGGCGGTGTCAAAGCTATTGGCACAGAAAACCAACTACTCTCCCTAAGTAATCTTAGTGAGGCACTGAGACCTTCCCTCTCAGCCCTCAGTTCCTGGCTGACTGTGGGATCCTTTGCTTTGGGGGCTGGGGGGAAAATGAGAGTACTCGGGTTACCATGTTAATAGAGGTGATAGGGTGCATTTTCCATCACAAGTGCACCTGCAGTGTATACGTATAGGTGTAAAAGTATGTATACTATAGTGAGTATGTATAAGCAGCACATCTTGAAATTAAACAGCTACAGGTAAATAGTGCATGTAAATAGCGCATCTTTCTTGGAATACATTGTAATTTTTCAATTGAAAAGGATATGTGAATGATGGAATACTTGTGAAGATGAATGACGTCCTGATAATTACTGCAAGGACTAACTTCAGGGTGAAAAAGGCCTTCAGGATGTGAAGGTGTATAAAGAAAGTCAAATCCTGGCATTGTGAACACTGTTGGTCACTTCCTTACAAGGTTTTGCTTTATATTGTTTATAGAAATATTTATGAATCTGTTATTAATGTATCTCTTCCTGGTTTTCTTTCAGCTGAAAGAGAAGAGTGAAGTGTGTGGTGGTAACACAGATTCCATAGAAGAACTGAGAAAGGCTATTTATTTAGCTGAAGAGGCTTGTCCAGGCATTGCAGATAATTTGGTGTCGCACCTTGTGCAGAGGCTTCAGAGGTAATGAAATTATTTTCCTAAAGGTTACAGAAAAGTGCAGATTTGATTATGCAAATATTTGGCTAGTGTTAATTTGAAATAATTAATTTCTATTCAAAGAAAGTTAAGTGCTTGCTTCCACTATGAGGGTGGTGAGACACCGGCACAGGTTGCCCAGAGAAGCAGTGTTCAAGGCCAAGTTGGACAGGGCTTTGAGCAACCTGGTCTAGTGGAAGGTGTCCCTGCCCATGGCAGGGGGGTTGGCACCAGATCGTCTTCCAGGTCCCTTCTCACCCAAACCATTCTGTGGTTCTATGAGAAAGGCTGGAACTTCAGCAGCATAAAATGGAGTAACTTCTAGTTGCCGGTTGTTGCAGAACTCCTTTCTGAAAATCACATCAAGAACTATTTCTTTTCTCCTTCAGATACTCGCTAGCTGGAGGAAGTACTTCATCCTACTGACCCACTGTTCCCGATTTTTCTAAGACAACTGAAATTCCACAGTGTCTGCAGTGAAGGCGTACACCCTAATGTTGTTCTGCTCCTCTGTCATTGGAATGTCCTTTGGTGGCAGGACATTTCCTAAACATACAAGAGTGAGAAGGAAGTCTCTCGGATGGAGGCAGACCTTTTCATCAACTTAAAGCTATAATTTTTTAAAAAGTGTTAATGCACATATTCCAGGGAGGTGACTTTTTGTAAAATCTGAAATGTATATTTAGGTTTGTGATAGAGAAATTGAAGATATTGAGAAACCTCAGGTATCTTGCTTTAAGAATTCCACTGGGAGATGGCATACGTTGGAATTGTGTACAGATATGTATATAATGTCTTTTTTAACTGAAAGCCTTTCAACGTGGATAAGGAATCACTGTGTACAAAATGGTAAAGTGCTTTTGTAGATAATGTTAGTGGGGTAAATATTTGACAGGCCATAACTGAGTATTGCCTTGCCTTTATTACATGTACATTTTGAACTCTGTGATAAGTGACTCTTGGTTTGATTTTCGTATGTGAAGGATTTGCCATTGAAAGAGTTAATCCTGTATCATGGAACCTTCTACTAGTACCTCAGCAAAGACACAACTTCATTTCTCCAGTATTTCTTTCTTGATCTATATTCTGAGTGTGACTTTCTAATTATGGTACTATTTCTGGTTGTTTTAATTCACCTGGTCTCTCAACTTTAAGTTTAAATTACTGTTTTCCTAAAGAATAAGCTCTTTTAGTTCTTCAGTTTTAAATTGTGCCAATGCAAATTCTGAACACTGTCTATTGTTCAATTTTAGTAATAGGTGTTTGTGAAGCTTATAGTGAAATTCAGATACAATGTTTTTTTCACCTGACCATGTTTGAATGCTCATGCAAATGAACTATTACCTTCCTTTATTCTGAAACATTTCCATCAGATGTTGGCTCTGAGCTCTGAGACAGTGGCATGAATTTCATCCTCAGGCCTATTCTTATCATTAAAATGAATGTCTTGCAGTGTCAAAGAAAAATTATCCACAGACTCAGTATTCGGTCTTGCTGCCTAAATCTATGTGTCTCTTTACTGAAAGTGAGGGCTGTTGGACAGGAAGGCTGCAGAGCTGAGCCTGAGTGATTGGTGTATACCAGTGTCCTATTACTTGTCTCCCCAGAAAAAAGCCCAAATTTTGAGATTTCCACTGTTCTCAGTGCTCTTAGTAGCTGACTTAACATTTTATAATGACTGGAAGCAGTAACATTAGTGACATGCACCACTGATTGGGCAGCATTTTGGTTTTTCATGCTATTACTCTAGGTTCATCTTGGTTTTTTTCACCAAGGCTATATTCAGGTGCTGCTTATTCGTGTAGCTAGGAGAGCTCTTTTGCCTTGTTTTAATGAGGAAATCGATGATTTTATGTTTTGCATGACAGTGAAGTAACTTACCTGTTTAATTAAAAAAAATATATGAATTTTGGAACAGAAAGGATTACAGCTTTTTCAAAGTACAGGTACATCTACCTGCCTTGGTACGAAAAGACCCAGGTTATCTGAGCAGTCTGGAAGCTGGTGAGGTGTCCTTGCAGAACTTCGTATCACCCTCATTCTATGCATATCAATTGCCTTAATTATTAATGTAATAATTTCACAGTACGAGGACACTGGAGCTATGAATTTCTGACCTGGTTGAAACAAGTTTGAAGAAATGAGTGGACATACGCTTGTTCTCTAACCAGTGTTCTTACACACAAGATGGTTGCAAGCATAATGAGGTAGTGGTTTTCCTTTATGGCTGCATGGATTTAAGGTGCATTGAACAATGCCAAAGTCTGAGCAATGGTTTATAATTCCTCTTTTATTAATATCTTTAAATACGTTGGCTTGTGTGCTCTTAAACATTAAGGCTAGGCTTACCCTTGACGAAGCAAATCTAGCTCTGCTATTGCAAAATGCACCCCTGAATACAGTGCCATGGGAAACTTACCTGTGACCTCTCAGTAACAGAACATGCAGCCCTTCAGTAAATATGTGCTGTTACAGCATACAGAAACAAATTGATGTGTTTGTGTTTGAAATACAGATAGATTAACAGCAGCTTTTCTCCCGTCATCTGTTCATGTAAGGATTTTAAATTAAAGTGAGTGCACTTGGGGATGCACAGAGCTCAGAGATTTAGTGGGGAAATTAGATTTATGGTGCTGGCTGAAACCTCCAGAATTTCTCAATCAGAAAATTGAATGAAATTGCAAGGTATGCTCCTTTCGAACAATCATTTAAAAAGTTATACACACATTTATATTTTGAGTTGCATTTCAGTTGTGTTCCAGGACTGTATGCTGAGGAAATACTTCTTGTGGCAGAATTTGCATAGTGAACGTGTCCTTTGGTTTGGGAACTTAAGATGCATAAGAACTACAGCCAGGGCAATTGGCCAGAAGGCTGGGATGTTTAGGAAAAGACAAGACCTCATTCATGGTAGAGATGTGTATTTTTGTATGTGATATATAGGTTATTTAAATATAGACTATCTTAAACTGAGATTCACTGCAAAACAAGTGTGCTTTATCTTGAATGTAAAATTACAATCATTTGCTTTGGAAAGTATGGATGCTTTAAAAACCGGATCTGTATTGGTAACAGAAGGGGGGCTTTGTTTGAAAGAAGCTTGTCCTCCGTTTCTGAGAGAAAAAGCAGCGTGTTGATATTTTAAGAGGTTATCTTATGCTAAAATCATGTCTGTGTTATAATGTTGCACTGACGATTTTTCTGTGCAGGTAGTACTTCACTTAGTCTTGAATATACTAAGCGACAAGCTAGCCCTATTTATGCAAACATTTAAGTTAGTGGAACTGCGTATTTGTCAGGGATTTCAAGATTAGGCATTAAATAAACTCACTGTGTAAAGAAAACAAAATCAGTCATTTGAACTGAAGGCTTGCTTTTTGTAAGTATCAGATGTGTAATCTATTTTTTTAACTTAATTTTCCGTGCAGTTGCACTTTGTTGATCACCAGTTTACTAAAGGACGATGGCATGATCGCCGTCATTCTGAATGCTTTTGGTGTGCTAACAGAGCAGCTCTTCCTCAGAAGAGCCATGGTTCCTTTGCAGCTCAGAACGTTTTGTGTACATCCACATCAGTATGGGCAGATCAACCAGTTACTGCGGAATGATTTACCTGTGGTGTTGCACCCACATGGAACAGGGGGAAGGTAAGAGCGTGTGCATTGGCACTTACCTGCAAAGCAGTTACTACTGTGACTTCATTCCTCCTCTGGCCACTGGAACTCCTTCATCTGCCTCGACTTTCAGTGTGCTTGTGAAATGTTTAGCTCTTACTACTTCATGTGGCATTCTGTGGTTTCTTTTAAACATCATGCTATCAGTTTGTAACAGTTTTACATTAGCCTTACTTTTAAGGAAGTGTATTTTGCCTTCAAATATGTCACTGCAGGAACATTACCAGACTTGCTAAGCAGCATGGGGATAACACAAGGATCAGTACAATCGCAGGTTACTTTTCTGAGTTGCTGGGGAGGAGCTTGAAGTATAGCACAAACCTGCAAGCTTGCTCTTTAACTGTAGCTTGCAGATGTGTGAGCATCTGCAGTGGACAAAGTGTCTGCAATGGTTTCCTGCCTTCTTGGAAAGCATGATTACAGAGGACGATTCCAGTGTGTATGTGGTTTTCTGTAACATTGCTGTCTGTTTATAACTGTGTATTTAAGTTTTACTTTTGTCACTCTACACCAACATAATAAAACTTGTAAACTACGTGACCTAGAAATAAAGAAGGAAAAGTTTAATGGAATTTTGCCATCTGAGTGGTCAGTAAGATGAGATTTGGGGCTCTCCTCCCAGAAGGCTGTGCTCCTGTGGGGTTCTACCTCAGCTATTGTCCCTGTGTTGGTACTGGTAAGCAGAAAGGTGATAAATTGGTGATTAGGTTTTAGTTGTAATTTGTACAAGACAAAACTCCTGCATAAACTCAAATGCTTTCTGAACACTGAGAATGTTTTTTGCTGTTGGGATATTTAATAAGCTCATTTCTGACAGATGGTCTAATCATGTGGGAAGTTTAGTTCTTTTCTTGATTAAAGTGGATTTTTATCTCCACACGAGCGATTGCTAGTGTACTGTCTTGGTTAAATATGTGCAGCTCTGTATTACAGTTTGCCCTATAGCAAGACAGTGTGCATTTACAGAGGGCAGTGATTTAAAACCTGCTTTGTATTCCCCATCCTGCCAGCCCAGTGACACCGATGAAGAGCTTGCATCAAATTGCATTAATGGAACCCCAAATATTGCATCCATAAGTGCTCATGTAACCTGTGACAAACCATATGACAGCTGCACTCCTGTAATTACATTTCATTAACATCTGCTATTAAAAACCATGTGTGCTGTGGGTTTAACTCCACCAACTTTCCTGTGTCCCTGGTGGAGAGGTGGGGAGGGGCGTATCTGTGCTGTAGCAACTGCTGAGTCCCTGTATGGCCATCCCTATGGTTTGAGGGAGAAGACCACATAATTGGTCCTCTATAAAAAGGAAAAAATGCTCAAAATGGGGTTTTTCAGGTTGTGCTTGTCTCTGTTTTGCTCTTGGCTGTCAGAATAGTAGGATAGTGCACCTGGTTTTGCCTCTTTCCTTGCAAGCTCTTTTCTCTCTAGTCAAGAGACCTTTATCCAGATTCCTGCAATCACGGCAACTTTAGCTTTGCCTGCTCCCTTGCCTTTCAGTCTGCCATTTTCAGCAAGCTTCAGCTGAATTTACAAAGGCACTCACTTCTCAACAGTGTTTAGTTAAAATTTTGTGACAAGGTATAGTGATAAACAGTTGTGTCTTAATGGAGGTTAAGTTGGACAGCAAAGAAATGATGGAGCTGTTCAGTCTTGTGGAAGAAAATCCCCAGGAGCCCACTGTATGTGCTGCAACTTCCTAAGGTAATAAGGCTCCTGTTTTATTTGTTATTTGAAGAAGTAACTGGTTATTCATGGTGAGTAATAACAGCACCAAGAGTAAATCTTTTGGTGACCATTTTGAGGTTTTCCCACTGCTGCAACAGCAAAACTGTAGTCATGGCTGCTCCCCAGGGACACGCTGTCACCTGCCTTTCTTTGTGCCCCACTGGATGGGATGACCAGCAGCATGCTGTGAAATGGGGTTAGAAGCAACCGCTTAAGTCTGACAGCTTTCTAGTAAACTGCAAGTTTTATCTATACACATAGACTTCAACTGATTGTAAGATACGACTATCATCAAGAGAGTCGCCTTTATTCTCTTACTGTTCCCTTTCAGTTTGGAGTTAACCTTAGGAATAAAGAACTAGGAAATGCTGAAAAATGAGGGCAGTTCAACTGGTTCCATTAAAGAAGAAAAGGGATTACTCTGGTAGAGAAGGAAGAAGAAGATAATCTATCTTATTGAAAACTTCTTATTTTCTATAGGAAAAAAAACTAATACAAAAAGGTGAAACTCCTGGATCAGGTGCATCCTATGAAATTGCAGCCACAGACTACCTCTGCTCTCTGCCTGCGCAATACTGTCAGGTTGTTAATCTATCTCTGCTGTGAGCTGTCCCTGTCTCATCCCTATATAGCATCCTCTTCACCTTCCCAGTCAGTGCTGAAGTGCTCGTTCCTGGATGTTGTTGGTATGCTGAGGCTGTTGTATTCACTTGCTCTGGCCCTACAGAACAAGGTTGCAGCCTTGGAATGGACAAGATACTGGCACCTGACACCGGCACAAAAGGTCTTCAGATCTTTTTCTACCTACTTGCTAAGTTTGTCCTTCATGTCATAGACAGAGGTGATGCCAGAGGGTAGATGTGATCATTATATCAGTATTGATCAGGGGAAACAGCTAAGGAGAAGAGCAACCGCAACAAGTTACCTGTCCAGGAGTGGGAAGGTTTCCAAACAGCTAAAGGAAGTATGCAGAAATCCTCGTTTCCTTGTGCTGGGGAAGTTGGCCATGGGGTCTGCTGCTTGTCATAAGGGGTTAGGAGCCTTCCCTCTCCTTGGATGGGCGTCTGCATGTACCTTTGTTTGGGGGATATGAGGGACACAAAGAAGGTTTTGCTGTCTCGAAACAGGAAGAGTATGATCATATTGTGAGGTATTTTATTCCCTTTTGTTGCAAGCAAAGCTGTCAGCCATTTTATACATTGCACATCATAGCTAAGCCATTAACAAAGTGAAGAGCTAGATAAAGAGAAACTAGGGGTAGAATAGTACCAGCTTTTTTTTTCTCATATCCAGGCCACTCTGCCTAGCTCTGTCTCCTCAGAGGTTCTTAAGGGGGATAGGTGTATTTCCAGCATGTTGAACTTGCGTTCGTGGGAGTTTTAAATGACCCTCATGACAAAGTGTTTCTTTAAACATAAGGCAAAGCATCTAAGCATAGCAGACTTAGTGCTGCCAACCTTCTGAGAGGGGCAACAGCTTATCCAAACTAGGGTGTTACCCAGTGGTAAAGCTGGGTATGTGAAATGGGTGGAACTGCTGCTCTCTCTGCATACTGAGCATGTGAGAAGAGAGGGAGAGACTGAAACTCCAACCAGAAACTTACAAGTCACGCCAGGAGGTGTAGTAGGCAGGATAAGAACCTGGGGCTTCAGGCGTACCCCCAGCTGACAGCAACTGCATTACCAAAACACTCTCCAAATCACTCTCAAATAGCTGCAGGTCCCATAGCATATGGGTTTTCTTTCACACAAACAGCAGAATGTCACCACAGCCTTTAATTTCTTCTTGTACATACCATTCACAGTACATTATCAGCCCAAATAATATTGCACTGGAAGTTTTCATCTTGCAAGTAGTATTCACTTTTCAAAGCCCACAGATGAACAGTTTGGTCAACTTGCACCAAGAAAAGGGTTAGATAAGAATCCTATACTTTATTTATACCACATGGATTTGTAACCCCAAAGGGAGATGAGAGTGAGCTGTAAACTCTCTCAAACTTAACCTTGTTAAACATAGAAAATTAGTAATCCCTTGCTGATTAAATGTAGAAAGACTGGGGGAAAAGATGAAATCTGCAAGTTATCTATCTCATTCCTGTTAGACTGCTTGCTGTATATATAATTATATTCTATACTGTGAAAGTCCATCTACATTTAAAAACCCAGCAGTCTACAGATTAACATGGTAAAAAAAAATAATATATTTTTATGAAAAGAGAAGAAATAGCGTTTGCCTCAGAGGAGAAAGTGTTCAGATTGTGAAGTCATCTTTTCTTTTTGTTTTAGGTGCAATCTTTGAGGCAACAAAATGTCTTTTGGCATTTGGCACTCTAATAAGGACAATATTTTAATACTGGCACAAGCTAAAAACAGCACAGAATGACAAAATACAAGACATGAAACAAACCGCAGCCACTGGGATGGTGGTATGTTAGCCTGAATGTATGGAGAGCTTGCTTACTTAACAGTTTTGCTGAGGAATTGCAACGGTCTCTGCAAAACCACACTGATTCTTGTTTCTTTGCTTTTACCAAAGTGTAAGTTTTCCTAAGCCTGGAAGGAGACAAGAGTTTCAAATGTCCTCTAAAAAATCAGCAGCTGCTGGACAATCAATGTGGCGGCTTCTTTAGCCGTCAATAGGCGTGAGGCTCTTTATGACTCAGAGCTCGGGTGCGAGAGGCAGAGCTGGTGGCACTTCGGATCACTTCCATCCATCTGGGAGGAGGCAGGAGGAGACACAAGCAAAAGAATGGTCAATTCCTAAGGATAGATTTCTTAAAAGGTACAGTCTGCACTGCCAGTTGTACAGAGTTTTATTTCCTGTGCCTACAGAAGCATCTCTAATTCACTGCTAAGTCTAGCCAAAGGCAAGAGGATCTAGATCCAGGTGACTGACAAATGCATATACAAAAGGAAGTTTAAAACCCCCGAAATTCATGAACTTAGGGTTTTACTCATTCTGCAGACACCCAGTCTCCTTTACTTTTTTTCTGGATGGGCCAAGTGATGACCAGTCATGACCAACCACTCTGAATTCTAGAGTGAAAAAATGTCATTCAGCTGCAGTTCCTACTACTTTTTCCTAGAACTGAGAAGGGGCTTTTGTGCTTTTCCCTGTTCTACTCATTATCTCTTTCCCACAGTTTGCCTAATTTATACTTTTAAACTGATATGGCTAAAACTTCAAAATAGCTTTCTTCAATAAGAGATGACATTAAGATTTTTGACGTTAAATGTGTCATATAAAAGAGTTACATTAGTTCTCAGTAGGAACAACCTCAAACTGCCATTTAGGAGAAGCAAAATTTGGTTCCTGGCTTTCCATGCATCTGAAATTCAGTGGGAGGTATAAAAATTCCATGCTGAAGTGGCATAAACACATAGTAAGAGTTTTATTTCAGGTGTGGATTTTCCATTCAGTTGCACCAGAGGGAGTGAAGTTATTCTGAAGAGTCCTGTGATCTGTTTATGTGCTTGCTGAAGTGTGAGACACAGAGCCAACCTGATCCGTTTTGACTGGGTAATTCCTGTTTTATAGTGATTACTACACTAATCAGTAGTGTAGTAGACTGATTAGTGTGACACTAATCAGTCACAGCCACCACATCATCAAACCCAACCACTTGGTTCTAAAGTTGTCAGATTGAAAACGTCTTCTGAATTTTAAAGGGTTTTTTCCCTCATTGTTCTGAACTATGTGCCTGTATTACTGAATCAATTTACTCAAACTTCCATTCTACTTACCTTCTTTGGAATCTACTAACCATCTACTAACCTCCTGGAATTCTACCAACTTCCCTCTCACAGCAGACCGACTTACCTTTCAAATGTGTATTCACTTTCAGCCCTGAAGTAGTACACGTGGGACTTGAAATGTAGCTTGAACACATAATCTTTGTGAATGTTTTCAGATTCAGAAGGGATGGTAAGTGAATATCCCAATAAAGGAAGGCTGGCTAAAGGATGATTGTCCTGAAAAGAAATAATAAAAAACGTTCTATGGTAAATGCTCTTAAGTAAAGAGAGCCCGTAAAATGGAAGACACATACTCATTCGAAGTTCATAGTGTTTTTTCTCACATGCATGAAAAAATACCAACTTTATACAATCACACTGAGCTTAACTGTCTTGTAGTTTCAGCTTGCCTATCTTTATAGACCCTTCTCACAAGGATCTGCTGCAGGCTGATCCCATCACTATTTCCTCATGAGAAACTTGTCTGAAATCTTGACCATTCACTACTTTCAAGCTGACAAACATAAAGCCCCATCATTTGGCATCAGCAGGCACAGCACACATGTTCACTGGAACTGGGAAGTGAAAAATTTCTTCCTAATGTCTAATCTAAATCTTCCCTCTTTCAGTTTAAAGCCATTACCCCTTGTCCTATCCCTACATGCCCTTATAAAAAAAATCCATCCACAGCTTTCTTTTAGGCCCCCTTTAGGTACTGGAAGGTCTTCCCAGAGCTTTCTCCATGCTGAACAAGCCCAGCTCTCTCAGCCTGTCTCCATAGGAGAGGTGCTCCAGCCCTCTGAGCACCTTTGTGGGCTTTCTCTGGACTTGCTCCAACAGGTCCACATCTCTCTTGTGCTGGGGGCCCTGGAACTGCACACAGTATTGCAGGTGGGGCCTCATGAGAGTGGAAGCAGAGGGGGAGAATCTATTCCATGAGGTGTTTTTTTTTTAGTGCAGAAACTATCAGTAAGGATTTCTATAGCAATGAAAGTATGAGGTAGCAACTTGAATTATTTTGTGTTTATGTCCTCCTTGAATACAAAGCTTCAAATGTCCAGCAGATTACAGACTTTTGCAGTGGAATGTTTGCTAATATGGATTAATCATTGGCCACTGTTCTCTCTTGTTTGACTTAAGCGTCCATAATGGTAAACTAAATTGGTAAGTCACTATCAGGTCTTTAATTGTAATAATCTCAGAATCTCTATGCAAGCAAACTCTTGTTAAAATCCACACCACAGTTTCTGAGCAGCAGTGGTATCTGTTGTGCTTTTAGGGATGACACAGACTGTAACTGATGAAAGTTCCAGGGAAGAAGTATGTGTTCTTCAACTGCCAAGCAAGCAGATAGAGAAAAGGCTCTGCTCCACGGTCCACCCACTACTCAGCCATGACCAGTGCACCTGCTTCTCTCACCTACAGCACCCCTGACTGATGGATGCTTTTCTCTCCCTCCTTTTTGAAAACACAAAAGGTCTTTTCCAGCCCTCCACACACACTTGTGCAGTCTGTTACCTGGTGCGATTTATAGAAGAACATACAGAAGTTGGTGAACACCACCCAAAGCTTCTGCCACCCGTTGCTGTTCTTGAACTTCCTAAGGAGATTTCCAGACAGCTGGTTCTGAAACAGATCAGAAGGAGCCAAATAAAACAGTGAAGGGTACCTGCAGTTTGGCTATTGTAAGAAAAATTATCTGCCTTTATCTGGTTGTACGTGACCTTGTTGTATGTGAAAATGTCTTGGTTGAAGGGATATATATTTCTTCTGCATTGTTCTGAGTAGTATTTTATCTAATATATATTGTTTGTAGCTGGGTACTTCCAAAAACTTCAAGCTACTATACTCATTATTTTTGTTTTAATTGAGCTGGCTTTTCAGTATTACACTACTAAACATCACTCTTGTTATTCTAGTCTGTCTTTGCTCTTTTTAAAATGATACTTAGAATGGAAACAGAAAGTCTGACATGAGTTTGTGATGTAAAGGAAAATTATGACATACTTTAGAATCACAGATAGAGATTGAGCTCTCAGTACCCAGTGAGTTCACATGGTAACTTTTCAAAGATTTCAAAACCAAGGACTGTTAACCTTAGTCTTAGCTGAATTCTGGATGTTTTAAGAAAAAGGAGGAGGAAGCCGTAACCAAGTACAAGTATTTAACGGCTGGCTGACTCAACTCTCTCCACATTGTGACAATGAGAAGTCCAGTATCATTGTGCCTTGCAAATCAAGGGGAATTCTCAGTGAATTAATTCCTTCCCATTCCTTGCTGACTGTAAGGGCTCTCATGTGGATCAAAATAGCTGTTTACATCATTCTCTATATATAATGCAGAAGCTAACAACTTCATTTGTAAAGCTTAACAGTCAAAGTCTGGTGGTCCTGATGTACCTACTTCAAATGAAATATTCTTGAAAATGTTCTGTTTTCACCAGTCTTGGACATACAATAAAGCCTTTGCTTTAAAATCATCCCCTTCTCTGATATCTGGACTGGTGCCTCCTTGCCCTAAGTTACAGGCGTACTCCTTAGTTTTCTGTTACCTCATTACTCTGGAGGATATCATAAAAGGACACGCTTTGCATTCGGTACCAGCAGACATATGAAATGGGAACAGGCCGCTGATCACTGATCAGTCCAGCAGGTAGGGAAGTACAGTCACTGACAGAGAGAGGATCTTCTACCATGAGAGAGACAGAAAGGAGGGAGAGACACAAAGAAAATAAACGATAATGCTGAAGTGAGAGCCACCAACAGAATGATGTGAGCATGAGCGTAACCTGCCACGCATGGAACAGCAGTGGAGCTGAAGATGTTTTCACAGAACAATGTATGTCTCCGGGGTGTGTTTGGTCTTCGCTGCTTTGTTTGCATTCATTTGAGGAATGAAAATAAGGAACAATGAGCACTGATCTCAGACCAGAATATTTGCCTCACTAAATGTTTAATTGTTAGAATTGGTCACTGGTTTCTGTTTCATATCTGTTTATAATAAGCCCTCTGCTTTAGGGAAAAATATGAGACCTTGGTCCATGCTGAACTATTCCTCCCTTGCAGGACATCAGGGTACACAGAGCAGAAAGTCCACCTGCATGGGACTGACATCAGACTCTACAGTCAGCGTTTTCTAGTAGGGAATGATTTTCTCTGCCATATTTCAGCAACAAACTCTCCTTCTGTTTAGAAACCAAGGCAGTCACACAAACTATAAATATGTCTGTCCTTGCATCTCTACGTTCTGCATCAGTAATTCGTTTTCTCTAGGCCCATGGTAGCCTGATGTCTGAGGGCAGCCCAGTGAGCGCAAGTCCACTCTCAGTTTTAAGATTCCTTTTACCATTTCCATTTGTTGAGAACTGTGATAAAGTACTCAGAGCCCCCTGGAGACTCCCTTGAGTGAAGGAAGAACACCTAAGCTGGCTTACCACCTCATCCTATAACCTATACTGAATGGGAAGTCTTTAATTTTAATCTTTGAAAAGTCAAAGCCTGCATCTCGTCTGTTGAGTACAGAATTAAGGAATGCGTATCAAATTGGCTTAGCTGTGACTGGGGAGGGGAAAAAGGATTTTCATTTTGAGGTGGAAAACGCAAATAAAGAAAAAGCAGATGAGACTGAGCAATGAGACAAGGTTCCAGAAAAGATGGCTAGGTAAAGAAAGTATGTTTGTTAGTAATACATGTAAGTAAAACTGGCTGCAGCAGCTAAAGACAATATCCTTTCAGCTCAAGCAATGACTTAATGCCTCTATAACAGAGCATTAAGCAGTTCAACCTGCTTTAAATTTTAAAGGGCATCAGCATTGTTTTGGACAGTTACTTCTATGAAAATTACTGCTCTAACTGAAATTATGAAGATGCACTAAGGAGTGGATACGTGTTTCTTGACTGATGGTTTATGCCATCTTTTGCGGATAATTAAATAGATGTGCCTGGAACTTCCCCAGGAGGAGACAACGGAACAGGGAGGAGACAACGGAATAGTGCACTTATTAAGGAGGAGCAAAAAGGAAATTGTCATTCAAGAGCGAATCTGGAGCTGCAGTTCAGATCGTTCTGAGGTAGATACCTCCACAGCAATACTAAAGTCGATCATTGAAACACTGGTATTTCTGTGCCAGCAGACGTGCACCGTAGTGTTGCCACGGTGTGGTGACTGACGTTCGAGTGAGGTGCGGGATGCACTGAGGTCGTCCTCAGATTCCTGGTCTACAGTAGTTTCATCAGGAGACTCTATGAAATGCAGGGAAAAAGCATCTTTCTTCCTCTATGCAACAACATATATAATTGGAAAAAATAAACAAATCAATTCTGTCCACAATACTGTGAACTAAAACACACTTTTAAAAGTAATTTTGTGCAGATGTTAAATAGATCATATCTTTTTACGGGTTTCTGGTTTATGTGTTAGAATCAAAGGCTAGCTACCATGCTTTGTTGCTGCTTTTAATACCTTCCAAGGACAGGCACTGCCCAGATCTTGTTAAATAGTTCCTGGAATCTTTATGCTTAAGTCATTTCTCTATTCAGTGAAACTTTCTGCTAACATCAACAAGAACATTAAAATGGCACATATATAAATATATACATATATATAAAAATCAGCTCCAAATATATCAGTTTGACCTGTGGCCAGCATTTTTCACCATTTTACTTAGAAGCAATTACCAATCATACTTGATAAAAATGAACAAAGCCTCCTGTCCAGCATTTACTTACTGTTGTCAGGTGGGCTGCTAGCCAGTAACTCTGGAGCAGGGCCACTGCTTTTCTCTGCCAGGTCTATTGCCATCTGAATGTCTTCAGTCCACTTGTCCATTTCAGAGCGGGAACTAAAAATGAAAATTCAGGTTTTATTCAATTTCATACATGCTGGAAGCAAACACTAAAAACTAGTCACAATCTGAGCTTACTTTTATTTCAAATAAATGAATTACAGAATCATGGAATGGCTTGGGTTGGAAGGAACCTTAAAGATCATCCAGTTCCAACCCCCCTGCCATGGGCAGGGCCACCTTCCACTAGATCAGGTTGCTCAAAGCTCATCCAACCTGGCCTTGAACACTGGCAGGGATAGGGCAGCCACAGCTTCTCTGGGCAACCTGTGCCAGTGCCTCATCACCCTCACAGGGAAGAATTCAGACACAAAATGCTAGGCTTTTTCTCCTAATAACTTAGGTTTGGTTCTAACTTGCCCAGTTACCACTCTATTCTGCCCATTCACATTTTTTGTTTTTTAACAGGTGGCTTTCACAAAACAATACGCTTTTGAAACTGTTTTAAGAGAAAATCCAAACAAAATGCTGCCTCTGCTTTTTTACCTCTACCGCTGTGAAAGCTGGGGAGATACATGGTTTACACATGTATGTTTTCCTCTTGAATTACCTTGCAGCAACAACGATGGACTGGTGTTGACCTCGCAGTGTTAGACAATGAGGAACCCCCCATTCCTCTTCACTTTCTTCTATCTGAGATATAAAAGGCCAAATGCAGTCAGATTGCAGAAGTACATATTTCTTAAGGTGAAACAGTGAACTGAACAAGCTCTTGCCATTGGGGAAAACTAAGAGAAATGCTCATAAACAACAATTCTAAACGAGGTATTGCGAAAAAAAAAAGGGTGGCTTGAAGTTGGAAAAAAAGTAAGTTCTGCAATAACCTCTTACACCAAAAGCATGGCTTTGTCTGCTTAGTGTCCAAAACCAGAAGGAAATAGTGACGTTTTTATCAGAAGAGTGATTAATCATGCAAAAGGATATGTCAAATGCTGGACACTGCAGCATAACGCAGTTGTGTTGTGAACAAGTCCATGCCAAGTGGACTACCAATAGAGTGGATTTCTAGAAACCCTAGATAAAACTTGAAGCCTTGCAGGTGTTCAGAGTAGTTCAGTTGCAGCGGTAGTGATTACCTAACTCACTTCTCAGGAACACAGTACTGAGTAGAAACAAACCCATGAGAAGTTCCAATGAAAATCACGGGGGTGATTCAAGTGTTTTGAAACTAGCAAAAATATTTCTGAACTTGTGTAAGAAGAGGAGGTAACAAGGTGCTATTGGCTTCAGTTCACTGCTTCCCACAGGAATTGTAACAAGAGCTCCAACACATTGCTGCAGCTTTAAGGTACAGCGCTGAAAACACTAGGAAATGTTTTTTCCTGGAAACTAGACTGTCACTCCTATTTACTTGCATAGCACAGCGTGTCTATAAACAATTGTTGATGAAATATTTGTAAGAATCACAGACAAATTTGTGGTTTAAAAAGAACCCATCTCACAAGAAATTTGCATCATCAGGAAGCTGCCCCCACAAATGCCTTTTTTTCTCCACTTCTGCTAGATAATCACCTTTGTGTAGAATACTGCATGAACACACACCAAACCCAACACAGCCCCATCAGGCTCTGGAAAACGTAGGCACAACTCCTCTGAATCAGAGAACAGCCCCTTGGCTGCTGTTTTCAGTCCAGCAGAAATTCATCAAGCAATGCAGATGGGATGACGAATGGCCATTTATGCACATATCCCTTAAATTAAATTCTCATGATACTTACTGTCATGCCATACAGTGGGAGATGCCCATGGACTTTAAACTGATTTGATGCTGTCAGGCCTCTACTTGTGTACAACAAGATATCATTAAACTAAAAAGCAAGAATAAGCATTATCAGGATGATGTTGGCATGTACGTATGTAGAAAAAAAATATGGTGAATGAATGGTAAATATGGGAAAGCTTCTCAGTACTGGCTATTTATATGGCAGTCCTAATGCTTGAATCCAAACTATTGGCTTCCTCAATATTTCAGTAGCTAGGTTTAGCACCAGTAATTTCCTGCCTTCCTTCCCAGCTGGTCTCAGACACATTCCCACAATTTTCCACGATATCTTATGTTGCCTTCTAATGCTCCCTTCATGATCTTGGGGTCAGAACTAACAAGCCACAGCAGCAGTGAAACCAAGTAATAAGTTCTGCACTCTCCCACACTTTGAAGCTATGGAAGATAAGGGTGTTTCACCAATGTTTTCTTCTGATTTGTGTGGAAAGATAAGTAAGCACAACCGAGAGGTGTGCCCAACGCAATTTTGAAGTAAGTGGCTATCTGTTACTCCCCATATTCAGAAGGAGAGGTACAGATGGCTTTAGGTTAGAAATACCAAGGTGAAGAGACTTAGTATCTCAATTTGTAGAGCTTCCTGCATGTAACAGCAGTTGTCAAAAGCATGTCAAATGACCACCTGCATTTTGTTGCTATAAAATGAATGACATATTTCCACTGTGCCACCCGGGTCAAAGGATTTCTGTCTCAAACCAGACAGTTGCAGCAAGAAAATCACACTCTGTGGTGTGAAGCTGAGCTCTCACCACAGACATCTACAACCCAATAGCAGTAACTCTTAAGCTTTGTGGATCAGCCACTAGAGGGGGATTTAATTTTGCTAATGATTACACGTGCATTCAGAGTCCCAGAATACTGACCTGGGATTTTACCTCCAAAAAGATTCTGGTGCTTGAGACAGACCAAAGACCTTTTTGACAGCACAAGAAACTGACTTTAAATGTTTTATACAGGTATAATACAGAGGCATCATCTGGTAACAAGAATTGTGGTACGCAAGAAAATGTGCACCATATGCACTAGTCTTCTTCTTTAGTGCTTTTAAAAGCAGAGGATAATCCTACCCAGGTAGATTCAGCTGATCTATCTTTGGCTCATTTGAAAGATTAAATGTCAAACATCCTGTAAAGCCTAGCACACTCGCAAGCTGCTTCTACACACCCAGAGTCTTCACCTTCTGCATAAGAGAAGACAAGGAAGCATTTTCCTGGACTAGAACTGTAACCCTGGACTAAAAAAATCTATGCACTCAACTGGGCATCCCGCTGGTGCCCTGGCACCAAGGGCTCAGCAGCAGCAACAGGATGCAGAGCTTGGGAGCAAGCCAGCTGGCTGGGAAGAAGGAGGAATCACCTTTGCAGTTCTTGTGGATCAGAGACTGATCCACATAACCTGAAAATGGTGCAAGCGATGGTGGGAGGAGATCACCGTTCCTCACGTGAGAGCCGCAAAATGTATCTCCAGGTAAAGGCAGGTCCAACAACACACTGGGAGAGTTTGTGGGCTGAACCCTGGATACACTTGGTTCTGTAATGTGCCCTGAGAATGTGGATTATTGTTCATACCACCAGGAGCTACTCTTTATCTTCCTTTCTGGATATGATCGCTAACCCCGGTGCCACAATTTTATCATTATATTCACAGTGTCATATAAAAATTGCTTTATCTTCTTTAAGAAGCAGTTACACACAGAATATTAGGTTTGGACAGAAGTGTAAGTTCTTAACAACCAGCTACAAAGGTTGATTATAAATTAATATATAAACTTATGTTAACTTAAATAGGGCTGTTTAAAAATACTTGCTGTAATTCACTATTCAAGTCTACCAGTATGTCTAATAGTTGCTTGTAGTAACATTTAATTATGTAAAGAAAAACTGTCTTCTCGCTTACCAGAAAGAACATCCGTTGCTGTAAACCTTTTCCAGACAACTTACTGAGGCTGCCCAGTCGAATGAACTCCTGCGGGAAACGAATGCAAAACAAATATGTACCTTCAGAAATAAAGATTACCATTATTACTATGCAAACAGAAATATGACTACTTGGTCATGGGACTGACTTGACTATCAGTCACCAACACATTTTCTTTTCTCTATTATATGTGTTAAAAATCTTATTTATAGGACAATTTCTTTCGATTCGTAACTGTCTTTAGGATAAACTCCTCCACAGTCTTTCATTCACTTTCAGAAAATTCAGCTAAGCAAAATTTTCTTTACCTAACAGTGGTTCCTTCAGACAGCTCCTTCTTTCTGTTTTAAGCATTTTTTATGGTACAAATGATGTAAAAACTAACTATAAGTTGGCCTGTATGTTACTGCTTAGTCACTGGTAAGCTCCTGCTGTGTGTATGGCACACATAGCTCTTCACCGAGATGCAAAAATCAGCTACACAAATCAACATCACCATCAGGAACGAAGGAAATTTGTCTGGCAGTGTGAGTTGTGGCTACTATCCATGTCATATCATACAGTACATTAAATCAGATCAAACTGCTAAAGAATATTTAGCAATGGAATTACAGGAAAAGTAGCACATTTGAAACTTTCAAAATGCTGGATTTCCTGGGATTACTGTAAACCAGACTGCAACTCTCCCTTTCACTTACCTGAAACCCACCAAAATACCATTTTCCAGTCACTCTCTCCAGCTTCTGCCAATAGGTTTATATTTATTTATTACAGTCTTTCTAAGGTCATTCTACTTCTAATTGTGAATGTAAAAGTCATATAAAGCATGAGAATCACCTGCACCTTAGACATAAACTCTAAGATTAATCAGTTCAGAGAGACACTCTGGTCACCTTAGGGCTGCTGTGATGTGTTCTTCTACCTGCATTGTGTAAGGGCTAAGGGGTGGAAGGAGTGTCCTAGGTGGTTATCCCTATCTCACAGTAGGCTCATGTTATCAGAGCAGCCATTAGTAGCTGTTGCTGGCCACCAAATAATATTAATCTTGATTAAAATGTACATGGTACCACCTAATAGGCACTTGCAGGCTTAGCACCACCATGGCAAGTGCTGTGCAAAGACGTGAATCAAGAGCTGTAGGTCACTACAATCTGCAGGCACAATCGACCATGGGATGTATTAACATCCAATAGAGTAACCAGCTCACTGGCAGTGGAGACCCCACTCTGGGATAACTGGAAAAGGATGGTTACCTACAGCCTCCTTTAGGACAGATGAATCACCAGCCTGATGTGGGACTTCTCCTCTGAGATGTGAAATTCAGCCACCTTAGAGTAAACACAGCTGTGGATGATAGTGGCATTTGCCTGCCAGCCTGGCCTGCACTGGGGCAGGGACTTCACTTGGAGCCAGATAAGCTGCCAAAGGGCTGGAAGCAGCAACATCTTGGGCATGTGCCAGAGTATAGTGGCCAATGCTTTCTGCCTTGGCAGGCAAAGAACTTCTGCACCCCGCCTGCCTTCTTCTTGAACTTCCTATGACAAGAAGGCTTTAAATAGAACAGGGTAGCAGAAACACCCGATGACAGCATTTAATTTCATGTGATAGAGAGATGCACGGGCTGTGAAGAGCTTGCCAAGGAAGTGTCTGTGGATGACTGGAAGGAGTCATGAGCCATGACAGATTCTTGGGAGACAAGGAAGAGGCAAAGTGAGGGAGTGGGGAACGACCACAAATCCAGAAATGCCTGTGCCCGGCACTGCCTTCACAATGGCACATCAACTTCAAACCCCTTTTTTACACGTTTGAATCCTTAAATGAGCTGGACCCTAAAGAGCTCAGCAAGCTGTCTCCCTGCCACAACCCTACTGTGGAGCTAAACACGGACACAGCACAGCAAGCAGAGCAGCTATCCTGTGGGATCTACCAGGGCCAGATGGACATGCTACAGGGCAAGTTCAAGGGCTGCTGTATTTGCAGTTCAATGCAAAATTCTTCTTTTCCCAAGCTGTTTCCCAGAAATACATAAGGGGTGAGAACAGTCTAACAATGCATTTTACCCACCATTTCAGCTGCTGCAAGTACTGTTTTTGTTTATTACACACAAAAGTCAGGGAGTAGGGGGACATTACTTCAACAACAGACAACTCTCAGGTTTGCATGTACAGATACATGCACCTAGAAAAGTAAAAAAGGCTAAAATATTACACTGAGGCTTCTTATTTCTGAATTAAGCCTCTGTTTTTAAAAAAGCCTTGTCAAGTGAGAAGAAGATGTTGGTATTTTATAACATAATTAAAAGTGTTTACTTAAGGCAACACTGTCTCAAAAAGTACTGCTTAATGTTACAGGTAGATTAAACAGACTGCTTGTTCCTCAGGCCCTGAGTTTCAAAGCTAGGTATCATAAAAGGGCTGAATGTCCTCCAGAACGAGTATCTTTTCCTTTTATCTGCCATGCTCTAGCACTGAGGGTTGGAAAAAAACAAAAATTAAGGGCAGAAGGAAATCAGGAAAGGTGCAACTGCTCAAGCTTTGAACAATGTGATAAATATTACTTTTTTACCACCTGTGATGTAATAAGTGTTTGGAATTGCCTAAACCACCCAAATCTACACATAAGATAAACCTAATAAAATCAGTAAAATGGTAATAAAGATGATTGCTTCTTCCCACTTTAAAGGCTGCTGTTTTCTATGGCATTATGATGTTTACTGGTGAGGGAAAAAAGGTTAATATGAGGAAAGGCAGTTTCACAGCTGCTCCTAAAAAATAGGTTTCTAATATATACCTAATGCTTTGAAATTGTATCAGACCTTGACCATAACTCTGGTACTTACCCTTCCTGGGATCACCAGATTGTCTATGCCTATCAAGTCTTTCTTGAGTTCGTGCAGCTTCTGGAAGTTCTCCATCTTTATCATATTGCCATGGAGCTGAGCCACCATTTCAGAAACCTCAGCCAAAGCAGCTAGATTAGATGGACAAAACCATAAAATGCTTAACAAAAATTTACAAGACCATTCAAAAACAAAGATGGTTTTTGTCTGCAGCGCCCAGCTCATGAACCTCACCGTTCTTGTGTTGCCCTTCTCCTTCACAGTGTAAAGCTACTCAGCCTGACTGAAACCCACACAAACTCTGGACATCATCCTATGGAGTGGAGGGGAGAGGGTGGAGTGTTGTAATGAAGAGACCTATTTCCTCAACCAAAAGTCTGCTCTACTTTAGTCAGAGGAACTTTGTTAGGAATACTCCAGTCAATTAGGTGCAACAACAAACAGGTTCTCCTAAAGGGCATCTCCAATGAATCTACGGATCTTCTCTATGCTTGAAAAAATACTCATTTTCCCCCTGCTTGCAGCACACTGGCCCAGGTCCATATCTGAAAACTCCAGGAAATGAGCAGTGTCATTTATTGTATCATTTCAGATAGCAAACAGTAATTCTGGGGTTTGTCCTCAGTCCCAGCAATGAGAACAACTAAAAGAACTGCATTCTGCTGACTTGCATCACATTCTACTTCATACTCTCCAAAGACACTGCAAACAACAAGTGACCTAACACTTGGGAGTGACCTTCCTAAGGAAAATCTCCAATGTTGAAGGGGATTTTTGCTGTATGAAGAAGGATTGGGTAGGATACAGGAGGAAGCAGGCACTGTGAAGTCCCACTGTGGCAGCAGAAGCCAAATCCAGCACTCAGAAGACCAGAAATGGCAGAAGCCAAATTGGGTGCAGGCTGCTGCCGATCTGCTTCCTGTGTCTTTCTTGTATTTTTGCTGTGCCAACAATGCAGTAAGTCAGCTCAGAGAACTAAGCTGAAAATCACCATTTGATCTTTCGCAGGCAATCAGCTCAGGGACTTACTCCCTGCACCATCATGCATGTGAGCACCAACCTTGATACACCAGGATGGAAGGGCAGTCTTTGAATGAGCTAAACCCACTTTAATGACTGATTTTAGCACTAGGAAGAGCAGTTGGAGTCAGTTAAAAAACAGTCAAGGGAACAGTAACAGTGCTTTTTTCTGCCCTCTTACATCATTGCTCAGTGCACAGTTCATCCATCTGTTAGTGGGAGACCTGTGCTCTCTGGTGGGATTCAGATCCACATTTCCCTTTAACAGAAATCTGCAAACACCTTAGTAAGAGACTGACCCCACAGCAATGGTGTCTTTGAGTCACTCTGTCCTTCTCATGCTCTCTTATTTTCACCATCCATTTCAAAAGTGGAGCTGGAAATAAACCTTGATAGGCACTGCACTCTGTGGGGAGGTGGGATCAGAAACATCATCCTCATGACCTAGCCTTGGCTAAAAGAAATGCAGGCACTACTTGCTGCATTCCATAAGATCATTCAGGCTGTAGCTACATCCAGGCAAACATCCGCGTCACACAGCACTTCAGTGCCACAGACCTCTGTGGCACTTCCTATTGCTACAGGTCAAGTTACTTCTGCGCTTTGTGTATTGTCTGCTGTGGATCTCATCATACAGCATCTAAGGAAACTTAGGCAGCTAATACCTTACAGCTGAGAGCAGTCATATTGAGCTCTGCTCCCCGCCCAAGTGCTTCCATGGATGTGCACTGAGTGCTAGCTGCATAGATAACATACAGTTATCTTTAAATAGCAATAGGACTATATCTAGTAGTACTACAGTAGATAGCTTGCAATAGGGGTGAGGGACTGGGGTGAGAAAAGAGGAAAACAAATCATCAGAAAGAAACATCAGGCAGCAAGTTCAGGCTACAGGAGGAAAATTTCTTCACATTTAGAGAAAAACATGTTGGCAACTTTGAGTTCCTGAAACAAATCATGGGAATGGGAATAGAGAAAACTGTATGTCTGGAAAGAAAAGTGACAACACTTAAAGAAATAATAGCAGCCATACTGAGTCAGACCAAGGGCTCACCTGGGCCAATATTCTGTGTTCCTAGTGGATCTGTAGGGAAATCCAGAAACAAGACAAGCACATATGGTATGTTCCCTGCCCTCTCTCCCAACCCCTCAACTGTTTTCAGTTCGAGTAACTTCCTGAACTGCATGTCATTTCTGTTGTTTAATAACCCCCAGCAGATTTCTCTTCCAAGTACTTGTCCAGGCTGTGACATAACATGTATACGAGAGCAGTCTTAATCCTACCATTTCTGGTCTTCTGAGCGCTGGATTTTCAAACTCAATCTTCTTTCAATGTAGGCTTAAAAAAATATTATTTCATCCCACCAGGCACCTGTAATGGATTTGGATGCCATTCCCCAGCTCCAGGAATTGGAATCTTTTCTCTTACTTACCTCTTGAATCCCTGAAGTCTATGTGGTTTGGTGGGTAGTGTTTGCAAAGCCTCTCCATTATCTGCTTGTAGTGCATCAGCCTGTGTAAAGGCCTGAGAAGGAAGGTGTTGAGAGGCAAGTAGCACACTTTCTGTAGCTCAAAATCTCTGCAAAAGGTCTCCAGCTTGCGAGAGTTCTTGATCCCGTTCTCCAACTCCATTAAAATCTCATTGTGCTTCCACAGGTGAATTGCCAGTTGCTTACATGAACAAAGAAAAGAGCATGTGGTAGAGCTCTTAGCGATTACTGTGAGACATGACTCAGCTCAAACCCATTCCAATAAAAATCCAACTAGCACAGCATTTGGGATTTTGCAAAACAAATCACTGTACAACACAATGGCTCTGATATTCACTTGAAAGGCAGAAATGACATTACTCATTTAAGTGTACCCCCCATTCTCCCTGCATTCCCTGTAAAACAAAAGTATGTGAGCAAACAAAACTAAGTCTCACATCAGTAAGAAATCTAAAGGCAAGATGATGACAAGAACATAGCTCATGCAAGTAGGTGCAACAGGGAGGCAGCCAGACAATGTGAATACAGAGCTAAGAAACAAAATGCGATTTTCTAGGAGGATGAAGGGATTTGGGTGCCTCAGCTCATTTAGGTGCTTTTGGGGAACTGAGATTCAGGCAAATGGACTTCTAGCTCTGCTTCCCTGTTATTATTGAGAAGTTGCATCTCTTGGGAATCTGAACAAACCCAAAAATGGAGGCACTGTCTGAAAGAAATGTCAGATAGATCTTCGTCCTTGGATTACATTCTCTTCTGCTTAGTACAGTTTCAAAGATGATTGCACTGGCAGGAGGGGAGTTAAGCATGAACAAGTGAATTAGCTTTGCATGAAATAACTTCATTTAGGTCTCAGTGTCACAGGCATTCACAGGTCCTATTTAAAACAATTCAGCAGTGTGTTTTCTCATAATTATCATGGGGTCTTAATTTGTATTTTGCAAAAGGTAAACTGGTTCTTCAGGATGCACAGAGCTTCTCTGAGCAGCTAAATAAAGTCTCCTGTTACTAGGTGAAATATTAATGAGCAACAAAAAGAAACTGAATGTGTATGTTGAAAGGACTTGAGAAGAGAGTTTAGCTTAATGTAATGCTTGTGCTTTTTGACACATTTCCAATCAACTCCCTCTCTTCTGTGATTTGTGACTCCTTTACCAGAAACACACCTTCCCTACAGCCAAACTGATTCCTCCATAAAATGCATATTCATTTTATGAGCCTGTATCTCAGGCAAAGACACAGAAGACCCTCTAGACTGCTGCAGAGGCTACCCATTAATTACTTGCTCTTAACTTCTTTCCTATATTAATTAAATGAGCAGTGTCAGTTTTCAGACCTTTTAACAGGTCTCCAGATAAATATGCAGAGTTTTAACTATCTTCATTGTTTCCTGTGCAGTTCTTTAGGTCGAGATGGGTTTTGCCTCTTTTCTCTACATATCTGTGCTTGTAAGTGGTGGTGGATCTCAAAGCAAAGGCAGAAAATCCTCTAACAGGAAAGGGAGAGCGGCAAAGGGGAAAGCACATTGACAGGCCTCACTACCTTTAGAACAGTGCCACAGAAGGTCCTGCAGACAGTGAAGGACAGACAATTTAATGTTGTAAGGTACCAAAAGCAGAAGCAGAGTCTGTCAGAAGCTCTCCTGGATTCCCAAAACTGTTTGTGAAAAGTGGATACTTGTTGAGAGCAGGGATGGAGGTAGAAAAGTCCCCTCTGTGTTTCTTCTGATGCAACTGAACTATGTCTTGAGGGGAAAAGGCAGTTCCTGCTAAGTATACTGCAGAAAGGGTAAGACTGCCTTATTGCTGAGAAAGCTGTCTATGCTGAGGACTGTAAGTTAAGATTCCCATGTTCTCTTTTTCTGATTTGTTGTATATATGTGTGTATGACCTGCATGTCATTTAACTTCTCTGCATCCCTCTGTCCTCCTGAAAGATAAGCCTAGCACTAACGAACACCTCAGGAGAGCTGTAGAGATTAAACTGCCTTTTCCTCCAGCCAAGGACTCAAGGCCACTCCAGTTAACGCTAAAGTGGCAATCACCTAGGAAAGATTTACCAGATGGTTTCAAATGGGCTTTGAGATGCACGTGCCCAAGGTGCAGTGCCATGTTTTGCCACACACTGACCTGGATGCATAAGCTACATTACAATAAGTAAAGCTGTTATCCATCTGCATTGTAGAAGTCCGTAGAGTTTTCCCAGGTTCCTGTGCCTGCCTTCCAAGCTTTGTGTTCAGTAACACAGAGCATGAAAAATACTACTCCAGACAGACTAAGAAACAGATGCGAAGTCTGCAGAATGCTGGAATTAGATGATCTTAAGGTCCTTTCCAACCCTAACTATTCTATGATTCTATGATTTACGGTTCATATATGTTTCTTTGCTTTCAGATTTAAAGGGATCAAAGGCAATTATCCACATTTATTCAAATACTTTTCATCTACCTTGGCATGATAGTGCACAAATTCAAATTTCCCAAATCAAAACAATATCCAGATTACAGTCACTAACCCTGCAGTATCTTAACACTTATATTTGCATGAATAAGTAGGCACACTTGGCGTTTGAACAGTCTCTTCAGCCATATAAATTCCTCTTTCGCCTTCTTATTTGAAAGAAAAAAAGAACTGGAAATGAAATGTTCCTAAACTTTTGTGTTCGTTGTTCCTGTATTTGGAGAATGGAATGAGGAAAGAGGCTGGACAATTTAAAATCACCTTACAATTCTGAAATCTCAGGGCTCACCAAATGCTTGCTACTTCATCAAAGGGAACTTCTACTGCATAAGCCTTGATTACAATTGTCAAAGATCAGCAAAAGAGGCAACATCATATGAAAATTAAAAGCACACTGATGTTAATCCGTGTCGAAGCTTAATAGTTATAGGATCATTCCTACCTTCATACTCTGAATGTTCTTTAGCATAACATCTCCAATTCTTTGGTAATCTCCTTTAATGTGAGCATTAGAGCGGCCTTCCCTGTCAGCAACAGAAGTATCACATTTAGTCATGCAATAAACCTGCATAATCACTTACAAGCACAGAAAGGGACTCAATAACTCATTTCTTTTAAAATCCTGACCCCCATGCTCCTTTGCTGGGGAGTGTGTGAGGAATCTTCCTGATGAACATGTAATTCCCAGGTACAGGACACCTTTCACCCAGCCTGGCTTGCACTCCTGGCAACAGAGAGGGCAGGCATTTATCAGAAGAATTAGACTTTTAAAGACAGTTGTTAGTGTTTTTAAACACACCAGAGAAGGCTGGAAATGGCTGGAAGGAAAGGAAGACAGCAAAATGCCATGACAATATGTAGGCCTATGACAGAAAGGTAATCGTGTTTAGAAATGAGGACTGTGTCCCAGAACAGGACCCGCAGGTGCTCCTCCTCTGAAAAGCTTTCTGCTTGTACAAGGGAGGGTGGGATAAAAAAACCCAAATCCATCCAGCATCTGGGATTGACTCATAAATGTTGCATACTGGCAGGAATTTTCTTTCAGCGTGTCACTTCTGGTATTAAAAATGCAAACTGCTCCTTCCCACCCAGCCAGCTGCACTTGGGTGAGTGCTCCATTTTGGTGAAACCCAGCTCCTGATGAAAAAGATATTCCTGCTTCTAAACCCACGTGTGAGACAGGCAGGGATACCACACACTGACTGAATCTAAACATGTATCCTAGAAAACAGGAGTGAAAATCATGAACGTAAGAACCCACCAAAGATCTGTTCCAACCAAGTCAGGTTTTCAAAAGAAATTCACTACAGGGGTGTGGGGAGAAGCACTGTCCTGCTGCTCCTTCCAGTTTCTAATACTGCATCCAAGTTTCCTGCAGCGTGGCTTTTTACATGCTGCCCTTCAGCTCCCACATCAGCATTGGAATACAGATTCAGTCCTGATGTGAGCAACCGCAATTCAGCCAAGGAAATGCACTACCTTGGTAGTGGGTAGAAATAGAATGGAGCTGTAAATGAACCCAAGGTTAACAGAACCTTTGTTTTGGGTTTCACCCACTTGCAGTAGTTCACACTTTAAAGAAAATTCTATGTGTAATGAAGAGGTAAGTGGACAACCAGGTGGCAAATCTCTGCAATTTAGTCAGAGAGGTCCCACACTCAACAAATCACAGAGGATGCAGCTATGTTAGGAATACACGTTCACTGGTAAAACACATAGAATTTATTTCTTCTTTAAATATATATAATTTAAATCTATATTAATTACATTAATAGATGCATATTCAGAAATATATTTTCTTTTGTAGAGTTAAACATGGTTATGTCCACGCTGGACAATCTCTCTGCGTGCTTTTCTAACTGGGAAGTGTGGAGGGCACAACTTACAGACACTACACAGTAACATCTCCTATTTTATCCTTCAACAAAGAGACTCAGTTGATAAACAGGGATTGCTCCATGTTCATTTGAACACTATCCAGTTTCATAGGCTGTCTTTAATTATTTCCTATTGTGTTAAGTCTCCCAGGCATTCACATGCCTATTTAAACAAGAAAAATACAGTGCTCAAGATTTTTTAAGTGTTTTCTTTTTTAATGAACCCAAAGGTTACACTGGGGTGAGAAGTCGTTTTGTGTCAATGGTACTTTAATTAGCATCACCAGCTTTGCAAAAGCACTATATTATATAAACACTGCCATAGTTAAAGTGTGCCCCAAGAAATGTTCTATACTGCAAGGAACAGCAGAGGTATGTACAGACATTACAAGACTACCATCTCCACACAAACTAAGGATAAAAGTCCAATTTCTCTCTCTAGGAAGCCTCTGCCTGTCAAATCATCTCCTCTCTATGCTGCTCTCTGCCTTTCCCTTCCCCCATGTCCTACCCATTCAACAGCTCTCCCCACTGAGATTTCCTCTGAGAGGCTGTAAATAAAACTTCCCAGCCCTTAAAGCTCTGCTCAAAGTGGTGTGTATCAAAGTGCCCCCGACTGAAAACCGCAACCATTTGAGGTCCAAGGCAGTAGCACTGCACAGGCAGGGAGCAAGGGGAAGTCGCCCTCCACCCATGCAGCGAGTGTGCAGCATCTCATCCCAAACAGTTCACACTGTGCCACACAATCCCAGAAATGTCAAAGGCAGATGAACTTGTGCTACTTTCAGTAACAACGTAGTATTTGGTAATTATCTCTAGAAGAATTCTTGCTTTATGTGTTATTCTCTAACGCTTTGGCACTACCTGGACCCTTTTTTATGTCTCTACCTTTAATTTAATCTAATGGACTTCAGTTTGATACCTTTCTGATTTACTGACAAGATAAATATGTCATTACAGACTGATACTTCTAATCAGAAATTGCTATTCTGATCTCAAGGCTACAATACAGGTTGGCTTGAATACTTGTTGCTAATTTCTTTCCTACTAGCTGGCTACTCGATGGCTGACCACAAGCCTATTGAAGTCCTAGTGAGTGCTTCCATTGACCTTGTGAGCTTCAGCTAGTAATCAGTGCAGTTGCTCACTGAACAGTCAGGTCCTTATTTCCTAGAAGCTGCCCCCCTTTTCAGCACAGCCAGCACTGGCTTCTTGCATGGCATCATCACATCAGTCACACAAAAAGCATCAGAGACATTCCCCTTCGTTGGTTTAGGACACAGACTGGTCTGAAGGGTGTTTTTGAAACAGTCTGAGGGCTTTCAGATCTTCCTCTGCATCTTGGCAGAGTGACAAAGAGGGAGAGAAGGGGGTTCCTCAAAAGCAAGAGCCTCTCTCCAGCTGCTGGCTGAACAGTAAACTGCTGAACTGTTACCACAGCCCTCAGCCCAGGCCAGCAGAGATAACCTGTGCTGCAGGCAGATGCATACCACTGGAACAAATAAAACCATAGGAAAACCCAGAAATGTGATGGCTGAGTATTCCTCTTTGTTCCAGCCATTCTCCTTGCTTTGGTTATTTATCTCCATGCAAACACTGTCTGTTGCAACAGAGATGATTTTCCCACTGGGGATGGTGCATACGTATGTGGGCTGTGATGTGGAGCAGAGGAGCAAGGAAAGCTGAGGACAGGCATGAGGGAACATGATGACTTCACATCTGCCTCCTAAACCCCATCCTCCACTCTGCCCCAGTTCTCTGCTGGGACTCCATAGCAATCCCTACACTACACCGCCCTCTTCCCCAGCTACTCAATGGTGCAAATCGCAAGTTAACAAGAAGAAAAGAAACCCCAAGAAAAGAGCATCCAAGCACACAGAATATTAAAATAAAACCCAAACACACAACCCATCAGATGGTGTCTTACTGCTGCAACAGCCAGAAGCACAGCAGTGGAGAAGAGAGCTCTCCCTGTGTGTATGTTTGGAATAACAACACTCATTGCACTGGAGGGGGAAGAAGCTGCTCATTTGTTGTGCATTAATGGCTAAATTGTTCTTCTTACTCGTTGTTTCACAGGCACTGTTTGGACATGGTATCTACCTGCCAGTGACAAAGGACAGGGCTCAGGGACTAGGTTCTTACAGATTTTTATCAGGAGCTGATTATGACCTGACACTGAACACAGGATGTAGGAGCCGCCTTCCCCACACATAACGTGCCTTCATTGCACTGACAATACACAAAACACATAGGACAAACACTGCCCAAACTGCCCCCTTCATCCCTCTTCACCAGACATGCAGAACCAGCTGAGCAGTCAGTGCTCATGCATTTATGAAGTCAAAGATAAGGGCTGCTGCCTTGTTTATATGAACTGTTTATCGGAATGTTCTTCAGGACCACAGGTATCACAGTATGTTAGAGATTGGAAGGGACCTCAAAAGATCATCTAGTCCAATCCCCCTGCCGGAGCAGGAACACCTAGATAAGGTTACACAGGAACGTGTCCAGGCGGGTCTTGAATGTCTCCAAACAAGGAGATTCCACAACCTCCGCAGCCTCCAGTGTTCCGTCACCCTCACTGAGAAGAAGTTTCTTCTCAGGTTTAGTGGAACCTCTTGTGCTCCAATTTGTACCCATTACCCCTTGTCCTTTCATTGTTTGCCACTGAGAAGAGCCTGGCTCCATCCTCGTGACACTCCCCCTTTATATATTTATATACACTAATAAGGTCACCCCTCAATCTCCTCCAAACTATAGACCCAGCTCCCTCAGTCTTTCCTCATAAGGGAGATGTTCCACTCCCTTAATCATCTTAGTTGCCCTGCGTGGACTCTCTCCAGCAGGTCCCTGTCCTTTTAAACTGAGGGGCCCAGAACTGGACACAATATTCCAGATGAGGTCTCACCAGGGCGAGTAGAGGGGAAGGAGGACCTCTCTGACCTACTAACCACCCCCCTTCTAATACACCCAGGATGCCATTGGCCTTCTTGGCCACAAGGGCACAGTGTTGGCTCATGGTCACCCTGTCGTCCACCAGGACCCCCAGGTCCCTCTCCCCTACACTGCTCTCTAACAGGTCGTTCCCCACCTATATTGGAACCTGGGGTTGTTCCTGCCCAGATGCAGGACTCTACACTTTCCCTTGTTATATTTCATCAAGTTATTCCCCGCCCAGCTCTCCAGCCTGTCCAGGTCCCTCTGGATGGCAGCACAGCCTTCTGGCGTGTCGGCCACCCCTCCCAGCTTAGTGTCATCAGCAAACTTGCTGATAGTACACTCAATTCCCTCATCTAAATCGTTGATGAATATATTAAATAATATGGTCCCAGTACCGACCCTTGAGGCACTCCACTAGATACAGGCCTCCAACTAGACTCCGCCCCATAGACTACAACTCTCTGGCTTCTCTCCTTCAGCCAGTTCACAGTCCACCTCACTACCCGATCATCCAGACCACACTTCCTCAATTTGCGAGGATGCTGTGGGAGACGTGTCAAACGCTTTGCTGAAGTCGAGGTAGACCACATCCACGCTCTGCCATCATCCATCCACGTGTTATTTCCTCATAAAGGCTACGAGATTGGTCAAGCAGACTTCCCCTTGGTGAAGCCATGTTGACTGCCCCTCATAACCCTCTTATCCTTGATATGCCTTAAGATGGCACCAAGGATAAGGTGTTCCATCACTTTCCCAGGAATGGAGGTGAGGCTACCGGTCTATAGTTACCCGGGTCCTCCTTCTTGCCTTTTTGAAGACAGGAGTGACATTTGCTTTCCTCCAGTCCTCAGGCACCTCTCCTGTTTCCCAAGACTTGGTAAAGATGATGGAGAGCGGTCTAGCAATGACCTCCGCCAGTTCCTAGCACCCGCGGGTGCATCCCATCTGGACCCATGGATTTATGGATTCCAGATTGCTCAACTGGTCTTTAACCCATTCCTCATCGACTATGGCAGACCGCTCCGTTGACCTGACTTCATCGAGGTCTCAGCGGTACAGGGCTCTTCAGGACTGCCTCCGGCAGAGTAGACAGAGACAAAGAAGGCATTCAGTAACTGCCATCTCTGTATCTTCTGTCACCAGGGCACCCGTCCTGTTCATCAGCGGGCCTACATTGCCTCTGGTGTTAGTTTTACCTGCCATGTATTTGAAAAAGCTCTTTCTGCTGTCCTTGACCCCTCTCGCCAGCTTTAATTCCAAGGAGGCCTTAGTCATCCTAGCAGCTTTCCTACATCCTCTAGCAGCAGCCTTATATTCTTCCCAAGTGGCCAGCCCCTCCTTCTATGACCTGTAAACTCCCCTCTTCCACTTGAGCATACCGAGCAATTCCCTATTTAGCCACGCAGGTCTCCTGACCCTCTTCCTCGACTTCCTACGTGTCGGGATGCTCTGATCTTGAGCTCGGAAAAAGCAGTCCTTGAACGTCAACCAACTATCTTGGGCCCCTTTCCCTTCAAGCAGCCTAGCCCACGGGATTTCCCCTAGCAATCGCTTGAAGAGGCCAAAGTTTGCCCTGCTAAAGTCCAGGGTTGCGATTCTACTTGCTATTCTACTGACCCTACCACACAAGATCCTGAATTCTACCATCTCGTGGTCACTGCAACCAAGGCAGCCCTCAACCTTCACTCCTTCAACCAGACCCTCCTTGTTAGTGAGGATGAGATCCAGCAGCGCACCTCTCCTGGTTGGCTCATCCACCATTTGCATGAGGAAGTTATCATCCATACACTGGGGGAACCTCCTGGACTGCGGCTGGGTTGCCGAGTAGTCCTTCCAGCAAACATCAGGGAAGTTAAAATCCCCCACGACAACCACGGCCTGTGACTGTGAGGCCGCTCTCAGCTGCCTGTAGAAGGCCTCGTCGACTTCCTCACCCTGATCCGGTGGCCTGTAACAGACCCCCACAACAGTATCGCCCCTGCCAGCCTGCCCCTTAATTCTCACCCACAGACTCTCGACTCGCTCATCATCTGTCCCCGGACAGAACTCAACGCATTGTAGCTGCTCTCGCGCATAAAGAGCAACCCCACCACCCCGCCTGGCTGGCCTGTCTTTCCTGAAAAGGACATAGCCTTCCATGACTATATTCCAGTCATGTGAGCTGTAACTCAGGTACTACTTCCCAAACAAAAAATGGTTAATAAATCAACATTTTAGCTCATCCTCCTACACCTCTCTGCGTGCTTTTTATTACAGGTTTTAAAACTGGCTTCCATGAATCCTGATGAAGGCTTCTCCTTTCATATGCTAAGATCTAAGAGTTTTTTTCTTACAAATCACCAGCCACACATTTCTCAGCCACATCTGGTCATACTGAATAACAGCTTGCCTCAGAACTGACTGTGAACCGGGAGTCAAACTACTGGCTTTTCTGGGAGAAGATGAGCCTGACTGCATTTCTGCAACACACATAGTGCTTTTTCTTCCAAGCCCATGTATAAGGCACAAAATGCAGATTTGTACTAACTGATAGTGCTTCTTAAGGCAGAAATGACTATTCTGGCTTGCCGCAGCATTGCTCTCTGCAATGCTGAGTGGTCAACCAAGGAGGGAAACTTACAATTCTGCCATCTTCTGTCAGAATTTACAGAAACCAGTATGTAAATTTGTAATACAAACACTTAAAGGGGTGTGGGAAGATTAGCTCAATTATTTTTGGCTGGAAATGGTGTTTGGGGCCCAAATGAATAGCCTATTAAACAGCTTAGATAAATAAAGGAGTAAAACCTAAGTGACTTCTCAGATTCAACCAGCCAGATGCGAATGGAGCACATCACACTTTGCCTGCGCTGCCCACAGTGCATAATGTCCTTGCCTTAACATCTCTCAGGATATGGTGTCCTCAACATAAAAAGAACATGGAACTGTTGGAACAAATCCAGGGGAGACCGTGAGGATGATCAGGGGGCTGAAGCTCCTCCCCTGTGAAGACAGGCTGAGAAAGTTGGGCTTGTTCAGCCTGGAGGAGAGAAGGCTGCATGGAGACCTCATAGCAGCCTTCCAGGATCTGAAGGGGGCCTATAGGGATGCTGGGGAGGGACTCTTCATTAGGGACTGTACTGGTAGGACAAGGGGTAATGGGTTAAAACTTAAACAGGGGAAGTTTAGATTGGATATAAGGAAGAAATTCTCTATTGTAAAGGTGGTGAGGCAGTGGAATGGGTTGCCCAGGGAAGTCGTGCATGTTCCATCCCTGGTGGTGTTCAAGGCCAGGTTGGACAGAGCCCTGGGTGACATGGTTTAGTGTGAGGTGTCCCCACCCATGGCAGGAGGGTTGGAACTAGATGATCTTAAGGTCCTTTCCAACCCTAACTATTCTATGATTCTATGGGAAACAGGAGCTGAGATACGCCATTGCTGAGATATCCAGGACTAGGACCTGGATGCCTGTGTGCAGGACACAGCTCTCCTGGCACTTGCTAACAGAACAGCCTGATGTGCATTGTTCCCTGTCCCACATCAGGCAGCTTCCTGCTCTTTTCCCTCCTCCTCTCTTGCTGCTCAAGAGGGCAGAGCCCCATGCATGTCTGCATCCCCTAAAGTTTGCCCTTCCTCTCCTCAAACCCCAGGGCCTCTAATGGGGTATTTTCACTTGGTCCCTGGAACATGGACAGTCTTGTGTAGAAAGGGTTCAGCACAGCTGGGGTAACTGGAATGATCCATGGGCTGCTTCACTGGCCCTGCAACAGCACAACCCAGGTAGAAAACATTGCCCAGAGCAAGGTATGACTGATCTTAGGATACGTAATAAACCCACCAGGAATCTGCTCAGTTTCATGGCCAGAAAGAAACTCTAGCTGTGAAAAAAGCAGCAACTTTCTATATTCTGCAGTTAGCTACTGGTGTCAGCATCAATTCACATCTTGTTAAAAACTTTATCACTATGAACTAGACCAACATGTGATACTCTTAGGAAATGCAGTACTAAAGAGAAAAATGAGTGAATTGTGTAAAGAAACAAATTGGGCCTGCCAGGATCTATAACTGGGTCAAAAGGATACCAGCCCTTAAGATGTTCAGTAGCAAACAGCCTGCCTCTGACAGCAGATTCAAACAGTTCAGAGACCCTTGAGCAAGCCAGAAACGCTTTTAATAATGCACAAAACCTGAGCTTCTTTGAGCCAAATACTGAGCCTATAGATGTTTTAACAAATTCAAAGTGGAGAGCCACCTAACAATTGTAACGTGCAATCCTCCCCTGGCCTTGCTCTCTTCACAGCTCTTTGAGCTGCTTGGATCAGAGCTTCAATGTAATCGAAGTCCTGTATGAGCACCCAACACGTGAAGGTTTGAAACAAACCTTAGACAAACACACTGATGCAAGCAGGCTGAACTGCGCTTGAAGTTGATAAAACCCAGCATCCTACTTGCTAGGGCAACGCAGATGACTGGTTGTAGGAGGCTCTTCTCTGAAACAAGGTGCCACAGCACACCTGGGTAGCTAGGGGCTTTCCAGTAGCTTGATGAAGTCCACAGTCCTTTCATTGAAAGGCTCTTTTTTCACAGACTAGTAGAATGGTTTGGGTAGGAAGGGATCATTCAGTTCCAACCTCCCTGATGTAGGCAGGGACACCTTCCACTAGACCAGGTTGCTCAAAACCCTGTCCAACCTGGCCTTGAACACTTTTTTGTGGTGGGGGGGTTGGGTTTGGGGGGTTTTTGGGTTTTTGTGGGGTGGGTGGGGTGGGGGGGTTGTGGTTTTTTTGGGTTGGTGGGTTTGTGTTTTTGGTGTTTGTGGGGGGGTTGGTGTGTTTTTGGGTTTTTTTGTGTTGTGTTGTGTTACCAGGGATGGGGCAGCCGCAGCTTCTCTGGGCAACCTGTGCCAGGGCCTCACTACCCACAGAATGAAGAATTTCTTCCTTATATCTAATCTAAATCTCCCCCCTTTCAATTTAAAGGCATTCCCCCTTGTCCTATACCTACTTGCTCTTATGAAAAGTCCCTTACCAGCTTTATTGTGGGCCCATTTTAGGCACTGGAAGGCTGCTAGAAGGTTTCTGTAGAACATGCCACCCCCCTCTGACTAATGCAGAGCATGCTCATGTCTCGACACGCGCATCCCACCTTCCTTTCTGCTCCACTTGAAGAGAAATTTAGAAAAGCTGACATAAAGGGTCAGATTTAAACAATCCCGTTTGAACCCTGCCCATCCCTGCCTGCATCAGTGCTGCTGGCTCAGCCAGGCCAATGAGGAGCTATGCAGCTGACATAAGAGTCTGGGCAGTGCTCTGCACAGCAGTGACGAACACTGCCAAAGCCCACTGGCTTAAAACTACCCGCAGCCAAAGCCAAAGGCACAATCATGGCAATATGGACATTGAGCTAAGTGACCTTGACCACACTGCTGAAGATATTCCCTTCCCCACTGCCACTACCTGCTTCTTCTACATGCTGAGGGGCTGTTCATTTTTTGCCACTCACCACTTAAATTAAACAGTAATTTCTACAGGACAGATCTTATTGCCTGCAGCTTATCTTGGCATCTATGGCATTTTGCAAAGGCACCATCTCCAAAATAACACCAGCCAGCAAATCCACCTCTCTTCCTAAGGCAAGTATTCAAATCTTCCAGAACTTTACATAACAAACACCATCATCAATAGTGGTATTATGCTAGGTAAACTCCTGCTGTTGGTTGCAAACTGGATGCAGACCAGAGGGAGGAATGTGATTACTGTCAAGTGAATGAGAGCAGCCGTCAGAGAATTCCCAGTGGCTTTACATTAGCTGTGGAAGAACATGTAATAGCTGAGCTGACAAAGTCAGAATGAGGTGCCCAGCTGGGACAAAGTTACCTCAGCAGAATAATTTTGAACAAATTTGTATTGCAAAGTCACTTCACTGCAGATCAGCACTTCGTATCACAGGGTAACTGCAGTTTAAATATGGTATTAGGAGCCTTAAACTCAGGTTTACCACTCTGTGAAACCATAGCCTTAGGACAGAAGTAAAAGCTGGAGAACAAAAGGCTTACCCAGCCCTAAAAGAAGCTAACTGAAAAGGAGAAACAAAATAAATCCGTGGAAAGTCTAAAGCCTGAATATTCCTTTCCTTTCCTTTCCTTTCCTTTCCTTTCCTTTCCTTTCCTTTCCTTTCCTTTCCTTTCCTTTCCTTTCCTTTCCTTTCCTTTCCTTTCCTTTCCCCTTCTTTCCCCTTCCCTTCCCTTCCCTTCCCTTCCCTTCCCTTCCCTTCCCTTCCCTTCCCTTCCCTTCCCCTTCCCTTCCCTTCCCTTCCCTTCCCTTCCCTTCCCCTTCCCTTCCCTTCCCTTCCCTTCCCTTCCCTTCCCTTCCCTTCCCTTCCCTTCCCTTCCCTTCCCTTCCCTTCAGCTCCCCACACTTCCTACAATGCCACCTTTCCACAGCAGTCTGTTATTGCAGCATCTTCCAATTTTTGAAAAACATCGCACCTGGACAGAAGGTTGGCACCCACCTGTAGTGCTACCAGCAACCAGAAGGATATAGGGGAAATCTCTGTTTCAACATGTGCCCAAGCAATTAGTACCCAGATGACTCAATAGATTATACTGCTCTGATAGACAGCAGAACTTGGCCCTTTACTGACTGCATAATTATTTATTTTCTTATCACAAACCCTGAACGCCAACTAGTTGGGGATTATCCCTAACCAGTTGTTAATCCTACACCATGGCTGGAGAAACAACCACTATTTTATAACATTTGATAGTGCCTTATTGGAGTACCTGCAATAAATGTTCCTTACTGGAAAGCAACACCAGTAAAAATCCTGACTGGATTACACCAGTAGCAGCCCAGTGAAAAAAGGGGAATACTGGCAGAGTTGCTGTGCAGCACTCTGCCTTAAGAGTGACCTTATGTCGAGCATCAACCATGGACCCCCCTGCAGAGAATGTGAGCTCTAAGAGGCAGTATCATGTTCCCCTCGTCCCAGAAAATACCTGCTAATTCTGGAACTATGCAGGGTGGGTTTGGATAGCGCTAGTCTGCAATGTGTTGCGCTCTTATTCAATGATCATGCCCTTCACAGCACAAGAGCTGAACTCACACACTCTAAGACTGTGTTTTGCTTTTGTTTTGATTAATTAGTTAAAGAGGCATTAAACCGATTAGCACTCATCAGGACTGCCTGCTCTGCTTTCACATGGTTTTCCATTGTCACTTTTCTAACCACAAAGCAAAAGTTGGGCTCCCAGCACCAAAGATAAACTACCAAAAAAAAACATCTACACCCAGCAAGACAATGTAGTCCAGACAAGGTCTAGCCAGAGCAAGAAGAAGGCTTCTGTGCTGCCTCTGCTCAGATATCAGCGGTCAAATGAACTAAGAGTCCTCACAGAAAAGAATTACTCCATAGCTATTTCACAAAAATGCCATGTTTTACTGTCACTATTATGCTAAGGGTAGATAATTTTAAAGTCCAGTGCCCTCCTCCAACACTCTGTCAATTCGTAGAGTGCGCTGCAGACTGTGAGAGTGTCAAAAATATGGTGCCTGCAGAATGGTCTCTGAAAACCTACACCTATTTGACAGAATTCCTCTTTATCACTGGTAAGCCTGCTTGCAACATGTTTTTCAGAAGATCTGCCATATAGAAACATTGACATTTGGCAAAAGAAAGCTTCATCCAGAATTATTACCTCATTTGCATATGTCTGTACCCAAGATATCCAAACAACAGAGTTTGTCGAGTAAACACGAACAAAGCATGATTCAATATACCCAGTTTGTTAATAACTGTCCTGGGTTTAGCAGTAGCAGTCAATTTTTCTCCTTCTTGGTAGCTGGTGCAGCTCTGTGTTTTGACTTTCAGCCTGGGAACAGTGCTGATAACACTGATGTTTTTAGTTGTTGCTGAGTAATGTTTACCTTGACCAAGGACTTTTGCGAGTGAACGAGCTGTCTGGCTGGGTTTAAACTATGACAATAACCAACAGCTGTAACTTTCACAAACCTGCCACTACCATAGAGCACAACAAGATAGCCAAAAGGGAATGCAAAAACACTCAACTGCATGAAATAACACAGCTAAATAACAAACAACAGTCTTACCACAGAGCAAGTCTCTGCTCAATTTCCTTGAGAAAAACAGCGTGAAATTTGTGCAAAGGTTCAAAGTTGGAGAAAATGAGATTTTTCAGTGTTTCGGGCATGCAATCCTCTTGACTCACTGCACTCTGAAACCACTACAAACAAAAAAGAAGCAAAATTATCAGGGGGTGAAATGCAGCAGGTATGATAATTTGTTGTCTTTATACACCTAACCCAGTAAGGACCTCATTTAGCTGGTGCTAGGGATACAACCCAGGCTTCCCCTGGCACTCCTGCATGCTGAACTGGTAGTCCTATATGTGCTTAGTTATAAAAGAAACTCCCTTCCCCTTTGCCATCCCTCATCAAATCGTGAAAATTCTTTTCACGCCCAAACTGGTTGGTCAATACAAACTGAAGCTGCAAATGCTGTAGGTGCAAGAGAAAGTGCATTGCAACGCAACAAAAAATATGCTCTGCTTTTTGCTGAGTTCTGTCTGAAATCCCTTGCACAGGAGTAAACACTCAAGCCCCTGCTGCTGTGTGCAGCTAGAGAACATCATGAACTTTGCCCAGTGAACAAGTAGAAGGATGGTACTTTGCACTTGCAAGACAAGACAGTAGGAGCAGAAAATAGGAGCGTCAGTTCCAAACACTGTTAAGACTGCAGCAGGTTCCTGCTCAGTTTTGTTCCATGTTCTCTTTATTTCACCCTAAGAGACCTATGGGGGATGTAAAGCCATAGGACTAGGGGTCCTGCCGAAGTGGCAAAGTCTCTAATCTTCAACATGATAACACTACTACCTCCTGGCTGCCCTGAGGGATTCTATCTACAGTTGACTTCCAGCAGTGCCTAGAAGGCTGTTGTGACCATAGAAGGCTGTTACAGCAGTCTTGATTGGCACTGACTCAGATGGAGCTGATCCAGCCCTGAGATAAAGAGAGATCCCTCCCAAGCCTCCTTCTCTCTTGCTTTGTTTCTACACTGAGCAGAGCTGAGGTTGAAGAACTGCATGCTTACCAAGTCATGCATGACACTTGTTCCTTCTACCTTTTCTAATGACACTGGCTACTCTCAGTGGCCTTCTGGGCCAGCCATCTGTGGAGCACAGCTGGTGGACCTGGTGATTAGCGAAGAGCCACCTGTATGCCTCTTGGTGGCAGAGCAAATATAAATTTGCCTACCACAAGAATAAAGACCATGGTGGGAAATGAGGTTTAATTCTGAAGACCTAAAACTTTCTGTTTCTGCAGCCACTGAGGGAAACAGAAGACGAAAAAAGTGTATCTACTATTGAAACGGCAGCAGTGACCACCGTCCCACAGAACCTGTCCTTCTCCTTTGTTGCCCCAGCTTCACAGGAAGCCAAGGTAAACAAGCAGTGGGACCACAGCTGCCTGCAACAGTCATGCTGCTGTAGCCCACACTGGCTATATCCAAGCTGGCATCAGAGCAACTGCATCTGCCACGTGGGCTCCTGAAACAAATGAGAAGTTGGGAAGAAGGTGTCTGTGTTTCCCAGCTGGTATCAATGGAGTCTTCTCTGCAGCACGTCCTCTTTACCACAACACTCAGTGCAGGACATGGCCACGCACCTCACAGTTTCACACACTGGATTATTAAAGGGCTAGTTGATCTGGAGCTGGCAGCCCTGCTGAAATACCATGAGGGGTTTTGGATCCAGTGCCCTTTTACAGACAATTGTTATTTAAGGCCAAATCTTGCACACATTACACTTGGAAGTTAAACAAGACTATTGGTGTGTGTGCAAAGAAGACAACGTATTTGCCTTGGTGATTTTAACAATTGCACCCTGATCAGATGCTATGGATTAGTGACTCATTTAACAAACAGCTTCACTGACTGAAAAGTCAGAATCATTCAGACAGGTACTCCATAATATTTTATATTAAATGGAGAGCATTTAATCCAGCAGAAAAAATTTACATGTCACCCTAGAGAGCTACTTCAGTTTTAAGAGAAGTCATTGAAAACCCACAGGCATTTTTAGTAATTATGACCACAAAGTATGAGAGCAAGAAAAAAAATACCTCAGCTATGTCTCAAGTTCCTCAACCTAATATAGTTTTGTAGTGCATGTTACTAACCACAGTGCAAATCTCTACTCTCTGCTTTTTGTGTTATTTCCTCCTGAGAGCTGTACTCCTGTGCACTGCAGAGAGTACCTACAATGCAGAATATGAAAGTAGCATGGAACAGCTAAAATGTTAAATGGAGCAGATGAAATACTACTGCTGACTAGAGATTCACATGTTTCATGAGTAATGCTCAAGTAAACATACCGATGTGATGACTTCAAGGTCCTTCAGGTATGTTCGTTCTGTGGTTGCCGCTTCTTTAGCAATGAAGTAAGCTTTCTCAGTTGGGAATCTCTGCAAATTGCAAACACATTAGGTTCTCATCTGCTTTCACAAAGCTGCTTTCTGTAGGAAAAAAACTGCAGACAACAATTGCCAAGAGAGTTACAAACTAGTGACCCTTGCTTGTGGTTACTGTGACTCATGCTTGAATGCTCCTAAGCCCTGAAGCCCTGAAAACAATCCTTCATCGCAAACACAAGAGAACAAGCACTTTCTATGGGTTCTTGAAAGACTTTTTTTCTGCCAAGGTGATTGCTACAGGTCTGTGGTGCTGAGGTTCCTTTTAGGTTATTCCACACATCCAGAGCAGGATGTATTCTTAAGTTCACAAAGAAATCCTTTGCAGGATAAATAACCATTTGAATCAAATTTGACAAAATGCCAATAATTACTGTCTGATTATTATAAATTTCATCATCATTCATCATTCTGGATAAGAATCCACAGTAAAAATACTCTTAAAAAAGTAAAATCTGTAAGCTTTTCCCATTGTGGCTTGACAATAGTGGGAGAGGGTTAGGGTCTTAGGGTAAATTATAGATTTCAAATTTCAGGAAAAAAACAAAACTAAAACAACAAACCAAACAAAATCTTGTGTTACCCAAGAGGTAAAAGTCACAGAATCACAGACTCACAGAATACCAGGTTGGAAGGTACCTCGAGAATCATCTGGTCCAACCTTTCTAGGCAAAGCATGACCTAGACTGGACGTCCCAGCACCCTGTCCAGCTGAATCTTGCAAGTGGTCAGTGTTGGGGAATCCACCACTTCCCTGGGGAGATTATTCCAATGGCTGATTGTTCTCATTGTGAAAAATTGTCCTCTTGTGTTCAAGTGGCTTTGATCTCTTAATTCTAAAAGGTCAAAGGACCCCAACTGATCTGCTCTTTGTTGCTCAGGAAGCAGAGAGGAAGAGCAAAACACCCCTAGATCTTTTGCTTCTACATTTCCACCCTGAAGATCAATGATACAGAGGATGTGCTAGAAAGGGATGCAAAGTAGATTGTGGGTATTTCCTAGCCATTCCATAGGAATCATCATCAGCTGGTATACACAGCAGTCACTGCCTGTTGTAACTTCGACTGACATAAAGAATCATGAGGCCATTAACTGATTCTTGTTTATTTTTCTTTTCAAATTTCTCTCATATCTTGCTAACTCTGAACAGTGGGAAAAAGAGATCTTTCTTATGTATGCTCCCCTTTTCCAACAAAGCCATCTGAGTTCCTACCCTCTTCCTATTGAGATGCTCAGGCAACAGAAGGCCAAGATCAACCCCCTTGCCCGGCAGTACAGAGAAGCCAGCAGGCATCCAGAATAACCTGGCACAGACAGAATCATTTCTGTCTTCTAAAAGCAGTGCTGGATGTGATGCTCCCGTATGGCTTTGCTACAATGACAGGGCTGAGCCAACTCTTCCTGCTGAACACTTCAGGCTGTGGCTCAAAGAGAGCATTTTCAACTCCTATGATCAAATGCTCAAAGTGGTGGTCCCAGTAGAGACAGACTGTAAAGCCTGGGTTGGACACTTCTGCTCAACGCCCTGTCTTTTCCCTCTGTCACCTGGATATTTTCTCTCCAATAACACACTGTTTTGTTACGACAAACTACCAAACTCCACTCCTTAAAAACAAGCTGGATTTACAGCAGACCCTGTCAAAACATGCTTTAAAAGTTCCAAGCAATAGGACTGACCCAGATTTATCCTACGCTAAACTTAGGGACACAGAGTTACCTATCTATCTTCTCTCTCCTGCTTAAAAAGGAGCTGGGGCCCTAATTCCTTCACCTCTGCTCAGGAGAATGAATCCAGGGCACTGAGCCCTCAGCTAAAGCACTGCTGTGTTTCTGGCCTGACCTGCTCCAAACTGTGAATTTGGCCTCAGGAGCACAGGGATGCTCTTAGACACACCATGGCTAAGGACAACAGATACTAAGTCACCCAATTTGGTTTATCTGTGTGAATCCTATAGCTGCAGGGGTCTAGATATTAGTCACTTCAACCAACAGCAGTAGCCACAACACAACATGAAGAAGAAACCCAAGGCTCTGCCTTACCTTTCTCTTGACCTCTTCCTCATCGTCAGTCCTGATGCATGATGGGTCATTCAGCAAAGGGCTGATCAAGGGAGATGGCTGCTTGGCATCAGGGCTCAAGTTTGGAGATAAAGACATGTTTGCTACCGATGGGCCTCCTTGGGAATTGATGGAGAGCTCTGAAAGGTGAGGGCTGCCAGTCAGAGAACCTGCTAAAAAAAGGGTAAAAGAGAAATCAGTTAGGACAAGTTCTCTCTAGAAAGTACCAAAAGGAATTACAACCTTAAGTTGCAGTATGTGAAATTACACTAGCCATTAGGGTCCTCAAACTAGTTCAAATGAACTTGAAGCCAGAGAATGTGCATCCACTTGTATTAACCAAGGGACTGGAGCATTTGTTTTAGCTGATAAAACTGGCTGAAATTAGTGCCTCTGTAGGGAAGGGATCAAGGCATACATGACTGGCTGCAATATTTATTGCTAAACATCAAATTAGTATCAAAATTTTCACTACTGTAATCCACTCTATGAAAAAGAATAAATACAACAATAAGGGAGTCACTCTAGGAGTGCCATTCTTTCTAACAAAGTAGAACTGCAAGGACTCAGATCATTATTTCATATGGAGCTACAGGACACAAATTAGAACAAAATTATCTAATGGAAGTCTAGAGAAAAAGAAACTATGACTTTCTATAGCAGTGTTGCTGCTAAAACCAGTCTGATCTAACATGAAAGAAGAAAACTACTAGTTCCCCAGTTTCTACACACAACACAAGTATGTATATTATACCTTGTAGGTCTTTCCATGCTCCTCTGATTGTTTGGGATGGAAATGCTAGCATTACATTTACATAAGAAAAGCAATAGTTTTAATGCACAAAGAATTACATCTTCAGATTATCACAGATATAAAGTCCCATTTAATTTTGGATTAAAAATATTAAAGAATCAGACAATTAATTACACTTCCATGGATTTATATACACTACATAAAATATAACTGAAATTAGCATTTTGTCTTCTGGGAGGCAGCCAGACTACTGACTGCACAAAGGGAAGAGTTTGCCAAAAAATGCCCAATGCTTTCCCAGTTATCCCCTCCTCCAAACCTCTGAAAATCTAAACCTGTTTTAGAAGATGGATCTGTCATGTGGAAGAACGTTTACAGTCTGTAGCGTTTTGGCATCATACATCAAAATCCAACCCCCAAAAATGTGACAGGTTCCTGATTACCTCAGCTAATAGGCTGTCTAGGATTAAACGTAAACCACATACGTTGCCATATATAATTACAGTCACACACATTTTACTATTATGCGTTTATGCCCTCCCTAGATTATGATAAGTAAGTGTTCCTGCAGCTCCAACACAGCTGAGGTACTCTAGTATACATAGGCACCAATAAATGTAATTAGGCCAGTAATAAGACCTATTTATTTTATGGAAGAACTCAATAGTTATTCCTAGAACATGAATGCTTTCAAATTCCAAACCAGATCATGTTTATATATCATTCCTTTGAGAAAGAGAAGGAAAAAAAACAATACAGTTATCAGTTTATGTAATCATGACAGTTATGTAGCCTATTATAAATCAAAGTCAGAGCAGTACTTGTCTGAAATAAATGTCTGTATTACAGCTAGCAAGAAAGGATTTCCCAACAGTTTCACACTAAATCAATGTTCAGTGAAATCTGAGAAAATGCCACAGCTTGTTACACAAATGTCAATTTTATTGACACTAGCACACAACTGTATACAGTGTTTTCAAAAGAAATGGAATTCATCATTGAGAAATAGTGAAACAGATTAATAGCAAGGTTGTAAAGTTTAAAGTACTTAACTACATTACAAAAGACATAAGAAAAGTTGTATCACCTCAAACGTGGAAACAAAGAAATTCTGGCACTATGTCTGTCATATGACAGTGAATAAATGATTTGCACCTCTGTGAGAAGTTCACAGGCATTATAGTCTAGAAGTTAAGTAGCACCTATCTGTGATAGATAGATATAGATATATTGACATATCTATCTACCTATTTAATAATCCTAGATCTGACTTCTAATGTACTGGAATTTTTATCAGTACAACTCAAGTATTTCAAACTACAAAATATCAAATGGATGATGGATTAAAAAGATTTCCTAACCTACTCTTGGAAGACATGACTTGGGAAAAGTATAATGGAAAGTATCACAAAAAGTGTGCCTGGTGGCTTACAGCATTGAATATACACCCCACTGATTAAAGACTTGCACATCAATACATCACTGACATTCTCAAAGTTATTTTGCAGCAAGTTGAAATGCTACATCCTCCTTTCTGGTATCAATATGGACATGAGCAGTGACCAAAGCAAACCACCAGCACCTGCAAGCAAGCACTCAGTTAGACCCCATCTGCCAATATGCTGAACAAGTGAAAATTAAAGCTAGGTATAACCAAGCGGCCTCAAAATGCTGTTACATTAGTACATTCTAGGGTTGAATTACAACCTACATATCCAAAAAGATTAACACATTGGATGTTGTCCTGGTAAAGGTGGGAAAAAACATTCTGCTTTGAGAAAGTAAGTCAGGCAGAAATGAAAATGGAAGGTCTTCTCTCCCCCATCACAAATCAATCAGGACAAGTGTCATGCTGATGGGTCATAGCAATGCTGCAAAGTGACATTCTCTTTTTCATGGAGGAACAAATAACCTGCATTAACCAAATGGTCTTTTCTCAGAGTTTCATCTGACCTCCTGTCACGTAAGAGTATATTTATATATGCTCTACTCATCAATTACATACACTTCAGAATATAAGCAGAAGCAGAAGGGAGACCAATCTTATTTACAAGGTACTGAAATGTCTCGCATTTTACCCTAAAGGGTTCATTGACTGACAGACAATTATTAGCAATGTCAGTTGCCAGATTCAAGTGGTACTGCACAACACATTGGAGGCGTAAAAGGTCTGCAGCTAGTAACATGGAATTGTCATTGCTTGTACATGATTTTATTTAGTTTCAAACCTGGGCCATCTTTCAAATATAATGGAGCCAGCTATATACACACAAACCAAGAGACAAGTACAAAAGGATGTTTACCAAAGGATTGCTTAAGCACATGCTAAAATTATAACGTTGGTGGAGTGGGTAGGAACTAAGCACGTGCTTTAATTCTTATCTGAGTTTGGGATTAGGGAGGGAAACAAACAGTGGTTGATGACTGGCAAATAATGAGATACACTTTATCACAGTATGGCAGATTAGCCCATTAATGCCAAAGTACCTGGAGCAGTCCTTAGTTCCACTGAGCTAGTTTACTCTCCAGGCACTGGGAAAAGTGCTACAGCAGGTAAGGTGACAGAAAAAAGTAAACCTTGATTGAAAGCTAACTTGAAAAACAAAAAGAGAACAATGGCATTTTACATGGCCATGAAACTATGGGTTATTGTCCTACCTTTACACGTGCCTCATCCCTCTCCATCAACATACGTGTTCCATGTGCTAAGTAAAATGAATCCAGTGGCTAAAATCAAACACGTAATAGCTATGCCTCTGTCAAAACACACATTACAGTTACATGCTACAATTTGGTTGAGCGCTGAAGTGGGGCGCCCAGCCAGAGAGGGACAAGCTAAACTCTGTGCCTGGCTGGCCAACTATGATCCATCCCACTAGCACTATGTGCTTTACTCTAGGCTTGCACCATGCACAGATGTTAACCTATAGGAACCTGTGCTGAGGTCCGTGCCTACAGAGCCTTGGGCTGGCTGAGCGATACTGCTTTAAAACACAGCTAATACCAGGAAAAAAGAGTTCAAATCAGTACTTTCCTGTTGATGAAGAAAGTCAGTTCAAATCATAGGTAAACTGAATTGTCTCCTGCTTTGTTGATTACATTGACAGCATAAGATGATCTGAAATCCCTGTTGATGACTTTGATCTAACATGGGTGGGCTCCCCTCTTTGTCAGGAAGACAAATGGGACTCTGTATCCTGAAGATACTCCTCTTCTATGCCTTTTCTTCTGAAACTGCTGAATAACAAACTACAGACACTTAGTGTTCTGAATCTGCTTCAAAAGTTCCTATTCCCTACACAGTTTTAACAGTGAGGAAGAGTACAGCAGTGTTAAGATGCTCCTGGGTATGTTCCTCCTCTACGGAGTCCCAAGAAGTAAAAATGACTCAATTATTGGAACTGAGAGGAAGCATCAACCATTGCTGAAGATGACTGAGATTCTGCTGGAAAACTTTATGTACAGCTACAGTGTTCACTAACTCAACTGTTAAGGTTTATATTGCTCTTAAGGTTTATAGGTTTATTATTACAAATTTAAACATATTAAGAGCCAGAAAAGCACCTTTCCTAATACCTGGAATGCTGCAGGGCTTGCTCTCTCTTAAGCCTGCTCCACAACCTGCTCTGCAGTCAGGGGAAGCCTGTGACATCCAGATCCCCATTACTCTGCTTTAATGGCAGTGTTTTCTAAACTCCAGTCTGAAAGATGAAACCCAAGTTGTTGCCCTTTCATGTTTTGCATTACTGAGCATACCACTTATGAAGGCTCTTTAATAGGAAAGTATCTGACAGAGCTGCTGCTGCTGTGACCACACAAATTTAGCTTAATTTTCCATCGTCACAGTGGCTGCATGTCTCTAATTTCTATCTAAAAAGTTCTGGTCAGAGAAAGATGCATAGTACAAAATGACATGGGGGACAGACAGCACCAGATGAAGCGGCAGAAATTTTCATATGTACTTCACCAATGACTGAAGTACCTTAGATTGGAGAAGAGTTTAATAAGGGTGTCTATCCCTTCTCTCCCCAGCTGTGAACCAGGCACAGCTGTGCTGCTGAGCTAACATAGTTACTGGATGAAGATTCTGCATTGCTCTCCCACAATACAAGAACAAAATCCACTGACTGCCATGAAAGCTTGAGGGGGACTAGTTCATCAAGCTGCACTCTTCCCCATTATACAGAACAAGCTGGAGTGCTGGATACAGATTGTTAGAATTAAAGATCTTGAAAAGTAATTATACATCAGCCGTAAATATATGTACAAATACCCCTGTATGCAGTACCAAAGAATCTGAGGAAGAACGCAAATTAAAAACAACTCGGGAAGAGAGTTTCATGTCACACATAACCAGTAACTCTGCCTGGCTTGAAGAGGAACATGACTGGGAGAAAGGTTTGTATTTGACTTCACAGCTTCAAAAAGCATGCCTATGGCAGGAGTAGCAGGGATTTGGGAGAATGGTGCCCTCTCTCAATGAACCAATTCCCTCATATTTAGGACAAAGCATCAGCCAGCAAATGGACAGAACAATTAAACCAGTGACAGTTTTACAGCAAAATACCAGTTAGAATGAGTAAAAGCCTTCAGTACAGGTAAAACTAAAAATAATAATTAAAATTAATTCCATGCATACACAGTTAAACGGCTTGACATGCTTATAGTCTCATCAAGCTTGGTGTTGGTTTAGTAGCCAGCAACCTCCCCAGTTGGTAAAGGTCCATGCTTTATTGGTATACTGCAGTTTTAGACAGTGGTGAGTGTGAAATCAGACAGTAACTGCTGTTGGCCTACATCAGGGTATACTTGCATCTTAAGAACAAAGAGTGAACAGTACAGCCTGGGAAGAATACAAGGTCACTGGGCATCAATCCTTTGTCTAGCCTTGATCCTTCCAGACAGAAATAGAGCAACCTATAGGATTCCCTGATGCACCCAGAGCTAGGGCTGGTTTGCTTTTGTTTGTTTGCCTTTAAACCAACTTGACATAGTGCTACAAAAGAACTGAAAATGTTAAGCCCCCATGTAAGCTTACGCCACAGATACTGTCCATTTCATCAAGACATCTCCCCAAGACTGCAGTGATCCTGCTTACATGAGCTATGGCAGACGCCATCATCACTGGGTGCAGCCTTCATTAGGAAATGAAGGGCAATCCGGCTGTGCTCAATGGAGCTCAAATGCCCAGGAAAACAGACTTTCTTTCCCCCTCCCTCCACTCTTCTGCTCCTTAACAATGTGTTGTTTCTCAATTTGAGACTCACAACCTGGTGGGGGTTTTCTCCAGTTTTGAGGTGAGAAGTGCTCTATAAAACAGGATTACTGTAATAAGAGGAATTAGGTACTCCCAATACAAATAGGTATTTCTGCAGTAAAAGGACATTGAGACAGTGCTGCAAACAATGCAAGGAACAGAAGATACACCATGCTTTGAGGATAGACAGAACATTGAAAAGGCTTTTTCTCCCAGAGAGGTACATGCTGACAAAACAGTGCATACAATGAAACAAAAAATGTTTCTCTTTAAACGGTATTAAACAAATGACAAAAATGAGAATGAAGTCCCCAGCATTTTCAATTTTAAAAATTAATTTTAACTTTTGAGATTTATTTTAAAAAATCTATGCATGTGCACACATAGAAATCAGGAAAGGGCTGGATAAGTGAAACACTGCCAAGCTTATGAACTTTGTTAGTGGGCCCAAGTGAGTTTCTTAGCAGGAAAAGGGAAAAATATGGATTCAGCTAATCAAAGATTTTTAAGTGCTTTATGGAAAGGCAACAGTCATGAGCTCTACCATTCACTGAACTGAACAGAAAGACCTACCTCTGATCTTGCTGTAAACCATCAAAGGGAAAAAACTGTTTTCTTCTCAAAACAGGATTTGCAGCATTTTAAAGCAAGCATCTAATATAATTTTACAAGCCTGAAAGCCCTCGAATAAGAAAGCATTCATTTTCTTTCAACCTTCCATACTCAGTCCATGACAGATGTATCATTACTGTCTTTAGAATTAATTTTTACCAGTAGGAACTCTGGGTTTTTATGGCTCTCAGGAGCCAAAACTTTACCAAAACCCCATCAATTATACTTTAGAACTCTAATGATTGTAGAGCAAACTAAGTATTTTCCATCATGTCATGTAGATTCATGATTCTAAGGGCTTTACCCCCCTTACTGTAATAACACCATCTCTTATTGTGAAAAAACATGCCTGTGAATACACAGCTCAGCCAGGCACACAGGCTTTAAAGATCTCTCAACATTTAAAACAAAGTGCTCACTGCTTTTAATGACAGACAAGATAAAACAAGCTTATTCTACACGCTCCTTATAGACCACAGAATTAGAAGACAAAATATAAAGAACTGCTATATGTCACCCAAACAAGGCTTCTTATTCGTATAAAGCCTTTGAGTTTTAAGTAGAAATTCTGCATTTTAAAATGTCAATGGCACCACACAGCCTACCACACGGAGGAATGCAGAAGATGCCTTTGCTCAGGATCCACACGTTGCACAAGAATTATTTTCCTTATAAATGTAAGTAAATAAGATACATGCCCTTGCCTAGGCTTATTTCAGCAACTAAAGAAGTTACTGAAGTAGAGGAGGAAAGATTTTGTAAATTGATTTCCTAAGATTTAAACTTCCTTTCTAGAAGCTGACAGCATGGCCAAAACTGTCTTGTAAAGTAGCTTGACTGAAACCAGAGTCTGCTGCTACACACACTTGAGAAAGGCTACACATCACTCTAATCTTTGGTGCCTCCTGACATTAACACCGTGTATCAGACATGAAACCCCAAAACCTTCATCATCAAGTAGGAGACACCAACAAACAACTGGGTTTCTGACAAAAGGACTGCTGGCCTACCATTTGTGTCTCACAGCAGGGTAACAGAAGAAAGGTGTACATATAAAAAAACTGTTCCAGAAGATTCGCTTTCCTTCCTATATTTAGGGTCTCTCTTATTTGGTATGGAGAAAAGGATTGATCCCCTAAAAACATTACAAGTTGAATTGCAGCAATTAAAATTTCATTCTTAAGTCACCTCCGCCAGCAGCCTAATGCCTCACTATGACAAATAAGTCTCTTTAAACAAACATGGTATTTGACAGAATTCACAGATCAGAAACCCTTTCTTCTGCTGAAGAACTGTTCCAGAAATAGCCACAATTCATGCTAATTGCACATAAATCATACTGATGAGATCTGAATCACTGTTATCAATATTCAAAATCAGGTCTACTACCAGAGCTCAACTGACCAACACAGTTCTTGCTCTCCGTACCCTATGGAACTACTAGGGCTTTAAACTCTCAGGAAAAGGATGGAAAGCATGCTATGCCAAAGGGAACTGTAAATAAATATGGCTAGACATTTTCAGTGTGCTTAAGGTATTTCCTGTTCTCTTTTATTTTATCTTCCCAACCCTGGAGCCCTCCAGAAGAAACTTCAGTTATGGAGATAATATGTGTGTGTTTATTGTGGGACAGAAGACAACAGAATTGAAAACATTTCTGCTTCTTTAGCGAAGAAAACGAGAAGCTATAAACAGGTCTTAGATCTGTCTAACCCATTTTCCATTTGACTTTCTCTGGTCACCACCAAATAATTGCATGCGCATCTGTACATATAATTTGTACCTGCATAAGAGGCCAGATAAGAACTTCTGGTGTGAATGTTACCGCTTCAGAATGAACACAGCTGCTCCAACTAATAAAAGCTTCTCCAAAAACAACTGTGCAAACAGAAACCAGCCCTACAAATATTCAAGAAGGTCCTAAATAACTCTGGTGTAATAATACTCTTCTCACTAACTGAACTAATTTGCAAACCACTGTTTTTTCACTGTTTGCTAAGCCCTAATGATTAGGTTCAGCATTGCTAATGTTCCTGTCAAGAAAATTCTGTCTGATTTTGCATGCCCTTTAATCTTGAAGCAAACTGGTAGATTGATTTATTTTTTCAAATTATTATCATGCAACTCTGATAATGCTTGGGCAACATGGTCTAGTGTGAGGCGTCCCTGCCCCTGGCATTGGGGTTGGAATTAGATGATCTTAAGGTCCTTTCCAACCAGCCTATGATTCTGTGCTCATCTATTTACTCTACAACTGATCTCAACTCCCCTAGCTCCCACAATGTACACTCAAATACAGCAAACCTAAAAAGCTTCAGCTACATATTGACATTTTTTAGCTACAGAAATGTCTCTTCCAGTTTTTCTTCAATGTAATTTGTATATAGTGTGCACTGCAATGGTTAATGGGTTAACTAGGCACTAGGCATTTGCAGCACTCAGTACAATCATCTTCAGAGAACACCCCTCTCCATTATGCACAAGGAAAACAATGTAGTCTAGGCCATTCAGATATCAGTTACTCAAATCTCCATACCTGCAATATCCTATGTACTTCCTAGCTCCTACATCAACTTGCCACTATCCACATTTCCTTCACTTAGCCAAATTTATTGTCAAATTTTACATCTCAGGTCACTGAGGAAAACTAGTTTCTAGGAAAGGCTGATATGAAAAACAAAACCCCTCCAACAAGAAGATCCCAACAGGACATAGCAAGTTTGAGGTGCTGCTGGGTTGGAATAAACTTAGAATTGTCTGACACAACTTTTCTACTGTCATTGCAGAACATGACTGAAAGTTATCAGGTAGTTGGAATAGCAAAGAAAGAATCAAGAGTGCCTTTTATCCATAGACTAACTACACCTACACACTATCTTGGGACAAACCCATAAACTGCCTTTGCAACTAATTTCCACATTCATCCAACTGCATGGACAGAGTTGGCTCAGCACAACGATAAGCCATCTAGGCAGCCCACCAACAGGCTTCCTCCACATCCTCTGGGAAGACAGGAGGTGGGCAGCTCAGCACTACTCATCCACAGCAGACATAGCTGCTTGATCTTACTGGGATTCGGCTCCCTCATTTGTAGCAACTACTTAAGGATATCTGGGCATTGATGAGTATGGGATTTAAACATTAATTATTGAGAATAAAAGATTTAGAACAGTGAATCAGAAGTACTATCAGCCACACTCCAAAATCTACTGGAATTAGTGGGAGAATCAAATCTTTTACTTAGTCTATAACTACCTCTGTTACACTTGAGACACAGGTATGCTTAGACCACTGCTGTTGACCCGTGTATGTAGATTAATCAATGCTTGCAATGACTAAGTTGAATTGACTGGCTCCTCTTCCCATCTCATCGTTAGTTCATTGTGAACTATCTCATCTGTAGTCCTTCCCCAAAGGTTTCTGTTCTTTCCTGCAAGGTCTTTCTGTATTTGTCCTACAGAAACAAACTACCAGATGGGTTCTAAGGGACCTAATCCTATGTGAAAACATCAGTTTAAAACTGCTCTCACTTACAATTCTTGGCAAGCACTCAGACACGAACCACATGCCTGGTGGAGGAATTTGGCCCACAGATTGTTTTTAATTAAATACTTGTCAACTGATATTAGATGGAACTTCAGTGGCATAAGAATGCTGCAGAAATGATTCATCCTCAATGAAATTATTTCCTATGTAATTTACAAACTTCATTTCTTCAAACTGGAAGAATTTCACATGTGTTGAAACAACAACCACTTAAACAGTTAAAGTTGAAAAAATGCCAGATGACAGAAAACAGTGAGAGAAAAATCCTCGTATTTCATTTTTGAGGATAGTATTCAAACGGGAAAGTAATAAAAGCTATTGAGGTACTTCATTAGAAACTAGGCTAACTCCAGCTACCAGCAAGTCTGTTCTTGTAAAATTATAAATCCATTATTTTTGTAGGCATATGAGACAAAAAATCAGGCCTGAAAACAGTATCTGAAAGGATGCAAAATAGTAAACAACACTTTCATATTCACTTAAATCCAAACAATATGAAACCTATTCACTTTTCCTAAGTAGCAGAAACGACTGCAAATCCTTTTTGCTGAAAATCCATTATCTGAACTGTAATTTTACTGGTTAACAAAGCAATTAAACCATCTGTCCAGACTGTTAGTACTTTACTATACAACTACTGGTACTTTTGCTACACAGGCAGCAAAATAAACCCACAACCCAAATCAATAGAAGACTCATGCACCCACTCCCCAACCTCATGCTATCTGCCAATGCAGGCTTCAACTACTTATATTTCATCTTAAATATTGAGAAGTTCAAGGCAATTATTTTACAGCTGTACTAAATCCAAAACACAAACCATCTTCTTTTAGAATAACATACAAGTAAGCTTATTCCTAATTACCAATCTCGCTGTTCCTTGATTCATGCTTTAAACTACAGGAACAAACAAGAGCATTCCCTGTCACCGAAATATCACTGTCTAAAGAGATGCTTTACATCTTCCAGTTCAAAAATGAGGTATCTAATCTTTAAAAAACCTAACATGCTAAAGGAGATGAGCAGGTTAGAACTTATATTTACACAAAGTATATTTTACTGCAAAAAAGTAAGGTATACAACAAGACATGCCTAACTACTGTAGGTATCTTTTTAAATATCCTTCACTCAGATTAAACTCTTAAAGTGTGCATAGACCAAGGCAGTAGAAAAATCAAAAAGAAATCTTATTTTATTATTTTTGTAAAAAACAATCTTCAAAATTTTATATGTCCTAGATTTATGAATTCCTGTAACTTATTCATCAGTTCTTATGTGGGTAGACCATTATCGCTGCATGCATGCACCGTATGATGCAGATCACTGCAAGCAACCTGCATTTCAGTCAATGCTTTTGTTCATCACTTAAAATTCACAGATTTGGTTCCACTCCCCCACAAGAAAAATATATGAAAGTTGAAATTAAGGCCAGTGTTACAGAGAACATCTTGTCTCCCAGCTCTAATAACTGCAGGACACTTTCCATACAGGAGACCTTCTATCTGGATTTTCTTCATTAACTCAAGAAACTATAATCAGATTTTATTAGGATACAGCCTTAATTCTCAATACTTTGAGCACATGAATTTGAAGTTTATAGAGAATTATTCACTCTTTCTGCACATGGGCCAAAATCTCACTACGCTATGTACAGTAAAGCCTGGACCACAGTTAGTGCCATCTTTTTCTGTGTCAGGGGATGAAAAATTTATGAGGCGGCACTGTAAAAAAAAAATTTGCCTACGACAGACTAATTGGATCCTGTACAGAGAAAGACTTTTCATGATCAAAGAAAAAATAAAATTAAACAGCCACCATCTCCAAACCCCCACCAAAAATCGCCCACCACAAAACTTTGATGTCTCCATAATAATTTCACTGAAAGAATAAGGGAGGAGGAAAAATCCCTTGCAATTAATCTTTATACCACACTGACAAAGGGTATAAAGGATTGCTTTGCAAGTAATACTCATACCACTCTTTGTTAGAGCTATTTCAATCTAAGTGTTCTGTTCACTTGAATTATCTTTTTCATCTTGTTCTCTTTCTTGCCCAAGGAAGAGTCTGGAGTTTCAAAATCTCCATCACCAAATCAGCCTGTTGAACCCACTGAAGAAAAAGCTTATAATTGTTTTGTCATTGTTCCTGTATACATGCCTGATTTGTACCCTCAGTTCATCAGTTAAGATTATAAAACGGGTTATGAAGATGAGTAGACCAAACACATTCTTGCTGTGAAAAGATTTTCCAGTATATTTCAGGATTCCAACAAGACTTGGTCCTGAATATCGAGCTGCCTGCATTTGGCTGCAAGTTTTTAACTCTAACTCTGTTGAGGCACTCATTAGTTGTTCTCCTTATACAGGAGAGGAAAGAAAAAGTAACAGAAATACAAAAGAGCACAACGTACCTACTTAATTTCATTTTTGTTTGTTTTGTCAAAATAACTAGTCAAGTGTCAAAGTAGCTACAATATATACCTAAAATATGACTTCATACAAAGAATTGGTGAGTGTCTAAAGTCTTACAAAGGTACCTCAATGAGTAATAATTTTCCAGTCCTCCTGCCTTTCAGAGGAGATGTGTTTCTGTTAAGCTTCACTGAGACTTACTATTGTATGTCCAGCATCCCTTCCCTCTGGCTGGTCAGTATAATGATAAGTCTTTGAAATAGCCCATACACTGAAATTATTACGAGCCACTCTTCATGAACACCAGAAGATACAACCACTTTGAGCAATCACAGTATCCACTGGTCTTATACTCCCTGGTCCTTAGCAGCTGAACACCTGCACACCATCTTCATCACTGAGACGAACAGACACATCTTCCTCTACCTCCTCCTCAAGCTGAAGGCTTCCCAATGAATACTTATTTCTAGGCATGGGAGAGGAACTCAGCACAATGGGATTTCCAAACACCAGAGGGTGAGTGAAGGGGTTAATGATTTCTGAATCAGAATCACTTGATTCTGTCCCACTGCTGGTGGAGCCCTCCATCATCTGGACTGCAGCCATGTGATCCACCATGCCACTGCCATGCAGTGACTGTATGACTGGGCTATGCTTTGATTGTGCCCCAGCTGGCATACCATTGGCCATCATTTTGCCTTCTGGAAAAGACACCTTAGCCATCCCACTTCCTTTACAATACCTCTCTGATCTACACTCTTGTCCAGGGGTTGAGGATATCTGACTTAGGATAAATGGATCTGTAACTGATTTATTGCAGAGATCTGCTTTTTTCTGTGCACGAGACTGTTGAGAACCTGGAGAATATCTGCAATACCCATGGCAGCTGCCGTCATGGCTATCTTCCTCCCCAGTCCTCACCTTGCAGTCATGCCCATTTTCTGAGACATAACCCTGAGAGCCAGTTCTACTCAGGCTCATGTTAGGGCTTGACCCTTTGCTGCTGGGAGGCAATGGAGTGGCCAGTGGACTCCGACTCCCTGGCCCTCTAAACATTTCGTCAACCAGTGAGCTGTGTCTTGGCATCCTGGGGCTTCCCCCAGTGTAGAAGGAGATATTAGCTGGGTTATCATCATCAAGGTACTCTTCAGAGAGATACTGGGAAGACTTTAGAGAAGCTGAGGAATCCCTGTATCTAGTTCTATTGCAATTTTCATCTCTGTAGTGAATATAGGCACCACTGGTCAAATCACCCTCATAATTGTCATTTGTTTGGGAATATGACCGGGTTATTTGTCCTCTGAGCAGATCATACTCGCTATCTACATCACTGCAGTCAATGAAAGGAATGGAGGTGCTGCTGCCATGAGCAGCCCTGGAAGCTGGACCTGTGCTTGGTTGCTGTGATTGAGGTCTGTTCTGCTGCATCCTGTCCTTAGCAGCCTCCTCTTCTTCCTCCACTGTTGACACCACTGCTCCATCCACCTTTTTGCCTTCCTTTGGGCTCTTCTTTAAGGAATGGCTCTTGTGCTGTCCAGTGTCTTTTGGTGACGCTTTCATTTCCTTTCCTTGCCGGCAGCTCTGCACTGCTGCAGTATCATTATCGTCTCCATAGGCAAAGCTAGAGCTCTGGAAAGATAAAAAAAGGGAAGGCAAGGGGGAGACAAAGGGGGAAGGAAAGGGGGTAGGGAGAGGTTTGGGAGGGAAGAGAGTCAGAGGGAAAAGGGTACGTGTAATTACGCACCAGAATTTTGCATGGTACAACATAGGAATCTCTTGAAAGCAGAAGAGGTAACCCAAGCTTCAAAACAAATACAATTAAAAAAAAGAGGTCTCTGATCTTAAATAACAGAAAAATATATAAGCTAAGCAAGGGAAGGCAGACAATGTGGTGGTATTTGAGGTCCTTGTGTGCCCTAAGGCAGCCATCAACACTCTGGAGCATCAACCTGTTCACACTACTCTGAGGAGGTGGAGGTAAAGATAAACACATGAGACAAATTCTGCACAGCCTACTTATATACACTAAAAAAGCCATGTGTGGGCTTTTGAGCACCCCATATTCACTCCCTGGAGCATACCTGCCACTAGTTCATGGGCTGACTTTTCTGTATATATAAATATGTCGCATTTGGCCCTGTAGCTACGGTCTACCTACCTGAGCTTGTCTTTCTTATTTTAAAATGCTAACAGATAGTTCAAATGGGCTGCATTTGTAATAGAATTCTCTGAAGTTCTTAGATTTGCAGAAATGAGAGATACTCTGAACATCAAAAGGAAGCAATGCAATGAAGGTGAAGGTTCGGGTAGCATTCTTAGATACACTAACCTAGTAGCTTGATCCTGTCATTTAAGTTTTATCTAACATAAAGTTATGTCATTAAAGGTTTGCCTCAACAAACACAGATGAGCACAGAAAAATACTGGCAGGTGGAGGAACCCCAATATCCTAGTCAGGAAAATGGAGCTCCCTGACCTGGCTCCTCTGGATGCTGTCCCAGGAGAGCCATCACCCCATGGTCTGGGTATGTCTGGGATAGCAGCAACTGGAGAGACCACAGCAACAGACCTGGCTGGGTAGGTAGGTCAATGCGTAATTGTTAGTGAGCATTCAACTGGACTAGTTGGTAAGAAGCATAAGAGTTGGAAGCCATACACTGGAGCAGCTATAAGTCAGGCCAGCCAGATGCTGGAAAGACCATTGGGTCTGGGAGTCAATTACTAGTAATGTCTGAAGTCTGTACCAGCTATCGGAGAGATATCTTTTATGTGTTTTTCTCTGTGGCTGAGGTAACCGGGAACCTGAGAATCCAAGTGTCAGTTACTGGAGAGACTGTCTAAGATGAATTACTGGAGAAACCCATACATGTGTGCGTCTGTATGTCTGAGCAACAGTAATTGGAGTGGGGCTGTGAGCCTTGCAGGATTGTATGTCCAGCCACTGGGAGACCTAGGGATCCAGGGGCCACTACTGGATAGACGAGTGTCTAAGAGCAGTTGTGGGAAGGATCCATACTGTATATACCTATGCATATTTTTCACTAATGAACTTGCAACCTGATCAGCCAAAGAATGTAACAGGGTGAGGCTACTGGCACTGTTCTTGTGGGAGGTGCTGTTTTCTGTTTGCTTTTACGTATGTGACTGGCTTGTGTATATACACTGTATATTTGCATTTATGTGGGTGTCTATAGGGAATACATTCACAGCCTTACTACTAGCTGGACCTGGGAAAATGCAGCTGGTGCAACCTCGCTGCTGTTGGATTTGCAAACTCCTAATGCATAGCAGCTAATAACGTAAGACAAACACTTTAGGTATCTACCAGAGATAATGACTATAATGCTCAGAGCTGTAATTTTTCTAAGGAAATAATTCTTCTTCTCCCTGGCTAATACAACAAACACCTTGTCATGGACAACTAAGACTTCTCAGTGAAGGAAAAGAATTAAACTTTTCCCAGATACAATAACCAAATAGAACCCAGGACCCTAGCAATAACACTGCGGACTGCAGCTTTTTCAGATGGTCATTAGTACAGCTCAGATAAGCTCTGTATTTATATTTGTCTGGTTGTCTGGAAGTAACACTATTCCAGAGTGAAAATGAATCTGTCCTACTTGAAGAACCTAAAACTTATGACACCCAGGGCTCCTCGGCTCCCAGGTAAATGGTGAGCAGAAATCTATGCTCCTAGAAATTCAAAACCAGTAATCAGGGTAATCTAACAAGAAATGTCTAAAAGGCATAAGCCAGGGTTTCATCAACATCACTGACTTGTTTTGGCACCTCTGTATGCTGTTCTGAAGGCTGTGCATTCAGACTCCTGATGGACTGAATCTTGCTGTGTTTCCTGGAGATAAAATGAAAATCACGGTAAGAAGCCATTTCATTGCTTTTTTTCCCCCCTACAAATAGCAATCAAGAGAAATGCCTTTTAAAATTAAACCTCTCAATAGCAGCTTTCACGAAAGTTTGCTCCCAACCACATTAACATTCCTCCTTTTTGTAAAATTTCAATGCACTATGTGCTGCAAACACATCACTGTAAGAAAAGGGAGTGGCACTGAAGCAAAACCGGTCTATCATATGAACATGACTCATAAGCAAGGAACTGTTGTCACGGCCTTTGTGGCATCTTGGCCATTACTTTCAGTTCATCACGAAAAAGATGAGCTCAGACAGAACTGGCTCTATCAGGTTGGAAAATTTCCCTGGAGACTCTCACTTGAGGTTGGCTATGCCTATTTCTGTTACTTTCAGTATTATTATGAGCTGAATATCCCTGTTCCTATACATTAATGACAACCCACCAAAGAGAGTGCAAATCAATACAGGAAGAAGTTACCTGTGATGGTTAAGACATTCACTGCTGAAAAACACACTGAAAAATACTCACTTTAAGAAAACCATGGGTTATAACAACTGCCACCAAAATATTCAGGACCAAATCGGAATTGGACCAAACCAGCAAAGAAGGATTTGTTTTTTAAACTTGGTCTGGTGCCAAGATCTTAGAATATAACTACCTGGAAATTGTTACTTTTGTTTGATTAACAAAAAATTGAACAGGTTACTTATTTCCTCTCACCTTTCAAACTGCACTTTTTTGTGCCCTCCTTCTTTAACATAGTCAAGAACTTGCTTCTGAGTCCGACCACTGGAATTAAAACACAGAAATAAACACATATTTTTATCAACTTGCACATTACTTGCCTCTTTTTTTTTTTTTTCACTATGGAACTACTTTTGGATGCCATTTCAGAGCTGCTTAAATTCTGTTGTGTGCCCTTTATGGGGTACTACATTATTGGGAAGTCACCACAATAAAAAGCAAAGCAGGGTTTAAGTTTTCCTCTCATGGAAAAAAAAATATTCTTGAATCATTTTGGGTCAAATACCAGCCTTCCCTAGTATGAGTAAACCATGGAACCAAGATGAAAAGAGCAGAAATACATTTCATGACTCAGTTGCTACTACGAAAAATGTCAACTAAGCTTATACATATTTCCTGCAGAAATGTAGGCTAGAAATCCCTTTCACCCTTTTTGCTACAGGCTGTGAAAAAGTAGTGAGAAATCCCAGCAATTCTTATTGTGCAAAGTTATAAATTCCAAAGGAAACTGGGACCAGTAAAGGAAACCCACACCTTGAGAATGCTCAACAGAGAACCAAATTCCTCCCATTCATTAGAAGCTTTCAACCAACTGAATTACCATAAGGTCTGGAAAAAGTTACTGAATTTATTTAGCACAGACCACACTGAGTGGAAGACATAGCCAAAACCTGCTCTCTAAAGCAGAAGGTAAGTTGAATGGACCTACAGTCTTTTATTACTCAGGCAGACTCTAACACAGGTCCTCCCATCTTGATTAATTTACTTTGCAGGCAAGAAAAAAAGTGGAAAGAGAGACTGAATGGCTGTATCTGCTGCGTTCTTGTGCAAGACAACTGGAGTGTACAGCTTATCTCAGCAAAGAGGGTTTCTAGCTGTTCAGTTTATATCAGCTTTACAAACAAAATAAACTGTATGAATGAAAGGATTTCCCTCCTCCCCCCCCGCATATGCAATGCAATACAGTATCTACAATGAGGCTTCTGTCAGTGTAAGGAAAAAACCACATTAACCCAACTATTAAAAACTTTTCTACAGCTTTAACAACATCGCAGGTAGATTTGGTCTCAGCATAAGGGGTCATCTCACATGAATCCTTTGCAAGCATAAAGGTCTCACCATGAAGACAAGCCATTGTTTCTTACTGCACAGAAACGGGTTGACCACAGCAACATGCAATGGAAATAAAAATATCTACTCTCTTACACAGGAAAGATCCCATGCTAGAAGCAGAGGATCCAAAGTGTGCCAAAAAGTTGCCAGCTAGTGTTGTTTAGGACACACGTGGATTTTCTTATGTGAAAACAGCTGGAATCTATACACATTATATCATACCTCCAGAAAGCTACATTGCAACACCTAATACAAAATTAATGCAGGCTTTTTCCCTACAGTGTTCTTTGCACTGTTCTTGCTGAGAAGATGCAATGGAAAATATAAAGAAGCAAACTACAATGTAAATAAAGGAAGGTGAAAATAATAGGTTTAATCTTAGATCATTATGGATGTGATTTTGAAATGGGGAGGTAACAAAGGTGGAAGAAGAATGCAGTTCTTACCTGAACCTAAATGATGAACCTCTAGAAAAAAGAACAGGTTTAGGCTTTGGTTTAGGTTCCTCAAAAAGCCTGAAAAAGGCATGATGCTCCACACAGATCTTCCAGAAAGACTTGCAAAAATCTCTACTGGCCATAAGGAATTCCAGGGTGTCCTGGAATGAACTCTGCAAACAGATAGAACTTGCAATGTAAAGAAGCATGCAACATGTATTACAAAGATTTACACTGACACAGAGGTGCTATTCTACAAAAAAAATAAAGCTTTTTTCACTGCCCTTTAGGCTTAACAGGCCCCACCTTTCCCACTCTGAGACAACAATCTGACTGACAGCATCACAGCTATTGCTCTAACTTCCCTTCACTGACAAATATGACAGAGACAAAATTAATGGCAAGAGGTGGTTTACATGCTACAACTTAAGAACTGATAATATAGTACCAGAGTCACAGCCAGAAGACAAATCTGTGACATTCAGTTAACATTTCCTTTGCTAGAACTCTCACCTGAGATGCCAGGTTGATGCATACAGTACCAAGAGTGAACATAACAAATCAATTTAAATAAAGAAATCTTCTTGAGGTGACAAAACCATATGTTTGATCTGTGAGTAGAAAGTTACCAAATAACCTTTTGTCAACTTCATCAATTCTCGACAAGAACTTACATTCACATCAGGACGTAGTTTGATAAGGAAACGTTTCCTTTTGAAGCTCAGCTTTCGAACCTTAGCCCAGTTGAAGGCATTGATCTTGGTGTGACCCTAAAGAGAAAAAAGACAGCAGAGTTTAAGTATTCCAGATCTGAATGGAGAAACCTAAACCACTAGAGTAAATTTGTCATAAATAAATCTACTCACTTCACTTGAAATTGTTTTTTCTTATCATTCATTCTCTGATAACACAAACTATAAGGCAACTGGTGCTGTGAGTGGAAGCAGATACTTATAATTAAACTCTTGCACCTAGGACTAGGTATACTGAGTTGACTCAGTACCAACTGCACAAAACAGGGCGGTCCAGTTTTTGCCCAGATGATGTTCCACTATGCTGACTCCGATTTTCAGTGGACCAAGTTACTTCCCGGAGGTGCCTCCTCCTTTTACCAGCTACCGGGAATCCAAACACATAATGTGTCACCTCACTTTTGGGGGGGTAGATTTCCTCCCTCTTAGTCTTTCTACAGGGCAAAATAAACACCCTTTTAAATAATACTTAACTGAGGGAAATAGAGCAACCGAACTAGAAGTATTCTGAGCTTTTATCATAGGGAGCAATGGAAGTAAATGAAACTTAAATAAGTTGTCTCTAACGAGTCATAAAATGCTTTTCCCCAAAAAGCAATCAAAACCCTGAAGCAAACAGCAAGCCTGAAAGAAATTATCTTCAAAACAGTACAATTCCCAGACACTGCATCATTAGCCCATACCCCCCCCGAAGTCTCAATCTTACCTATGTTTAAAAGTATTTGATGTATTATTTTAAAATACTCATTAACAGCAGTTTGTTCAGTAAAGACTTAGTACAAACATGTTTACAGCGCAAAATTCTGAGAGCTACTATAGGATTGCTAAATGCAGAAACCCATGCTGATTTGGGTGCTGTCACCAGACGCCGTAGGAGTAATGACAGTGTGAAGATCTCTGCTAAGTCAACCTGCTGTCTAAGAATCCCATAATTAACCTCCCTTAGAATATTCAGCAGCACTGACACTGATTTCTAAATAAATGACAGGCTTTAAAATAAGTCTGACTACTGCTTATGTAATTTGTGAGTGAACCTTTACTTTTCTCCTAATGAGGTTTTCATAGTTCAGTATTTACCAGTTATATCCAAACTAAAGAGATGAACTTAAGGCTCTTGCCCTGTGAAGTGCTTAAAGGAAGCCTTAAGCTTACTGCCAGACACCAATTGCTGGACACATTCCAGCAGGTTAGAACCTGACTTCTTTTTTAGCATTCAGTCTTGGAGCTTGACCCAGCAAAACCTCAAGCATTTCTGAAAGTTCATAAAAGATGTGTTTTGAAAGTCCCTAACACATCAGGACATGGAGAGATGACTGAATTTTAGAGCTTTACCAATCAGGCCAGTGAGGTCTATGCTGTTTTATGTGAACATGTACTTTCAGATGAAAGACAGTCTCAATTTATAAGGCTTTGCAATTCAGTAATTCAGCTGATGAAAATACTGTGGGGGAGAAGGGGATGGGTGTGAACATACAATTAGTTATGTGCATTTCTAACATCACTGTGGTGTTCTGATGCTTCAGTTTTGGGGTTTTACTAGCTGCACATTTAGTTATTTGGGGCTTATATATATTTCTGGTTTTGTTGTTTTTTGTTTTTTTTAATGTCTATTTCAGAGCATCTGGGTCAGAGTATTCTGGGTTTGTTGCTGTTTTTCTTCATAAAAAGTCTCAGAGCACTTTATAAAGTTAGAAACATTAGTATTTTAACTACAGTCAAACAATTAAAATGAATAATCAATTACAAGTGTAAAATTGTGTATTTTAAAGAACAGTTAACTTTTTTTAACACAGAGTGAGGTAAATATGATTTTGGATGCTAGCAGACGCAATTCCATCTGAGGTGAAAGCGGTTTATACCAGCTGACTACCTGTACCTTCACAACTGTAAAAGCCCAATTTGTTACTTACCTAAAGGGAGCTGCAGAACAAGAATTTGATAAATCTACTAATGACGTTTCACAAACATTTGCTAGGCTGACTGGGGTAGGAGAGAAGAGGAAAGAAATCTAAGGAAAATACTTTGGATCTTTCAGGGAAAGAAGTAAGATTCATGTATTCAGCAAAAGTAGAATGGCCAAGACTGGTTAAGAAAATTGCAAAAACTCTGACAAAGTAATGCTGCAGAGATTATATTCACTATCTATGTCCTTCTCCATGTACTCCCATTGTCTGCTGTTTAAATTTGTCCCTGCTTCACATCCATTTAGTATGCACCACACCTGCAATACCTACCTTCTGGTATATGTAGGAGGTATCAGCATGACTAGCTTGCAAATTGTAAGCTATGGATCAGTTTGCATCTTGAACAGCACATTGTAGCCGTAAATGGAGTTTTACCCTGTGCAAGCAAATAAGGCAAGAGTCCCTGGAAGTGAAGTACCTAATGCAGCTATAAAAGGTTTAAGGTCATTGTTAGAAAAAATGTGGAAGTTCCTGAATTTTCCCAACCAAATTCTTTCAGACATGGCTCAGGTCCTAAATTCTCATCACTGTAAATATCTGTGCTTTATGAAGTACAAAGTCATGTCCTGAGCAGCTCTAACCTGAAACACGAGAATGCCTGTGTTGGCAACAGCCAGGTTGATTTTTGTCCCTTCCCTGTCCTTGGCTGGATGTAAGCGTATTCCATACATCTCCAGCCGGCGAGCAATCTCTAAAAGCTGGAAGTCTGACTCTGCTGGTGTCTGCCCCCTTGAGAAAGAAAACAGAGAAGACACACAAATCCATCACACATTTTAATAGAGATTAACAGGTCCTTCAGAGAACAAAGAGACATTTCATCAGAGAGACTGAAACCTGTCAGAGGTGTATGATCTGTATGGTTTTATTATGTTCCCAGAATTATATCAGCTAGAACAACAGCTTTATCTTAGTCTAAATCAGTATCAAAGAATCCACAGATTTTACAGTCTATTTGAAATTTTGAGTGCTCCAATTCTGAAGCATGTGATACAGCCAGATTTTGAACCATTAACTAACATAATTCACTACCTCTCTTTGTATTTCCCATCAGAAAAACATGCTGTATTCCTAAAAAATAATAATAATAAAAAAGTCAAAACAAAACAAAAAAACAGAAACATGTATGGACATTGCTCATTGTAAAAGTAAATGCAATACCAAAATTAAAACAGAAGACATTAAAACCTTAACATAAAAGTTGGGGACCATTGAGCACTAAATTAATCATGACAGAATTATGCAGAAGTTCTGATTATTACTGCTATAGAACTCCCTACCATTCGTATCTAATCCAATCTAGCTCAAAATGAAACTATTCAGGTCTTGAAAGTGTTCTCAACAGCATAAAACCCCTAACTGTTCTATGCCATATTTGTAATTCTTTTAACCATCTTCTTACCACTAGTCTTTTCTCCAGGCCTTAGGATACCGATGTGCATCATCATCTTGAATTCTATTCCCCTAAATCCCTAATCCTGCAAGCAGTATGTGCTTTTCCTGGAACTATTGCTAAACTCGCTCACTCATCTCTAGATGAGTGGTGAAAAAGATGGAAAGCTGAAAAGGCAACATTTGATGTCCTTGAAATAAAAAAGACTGTTTTCAGAAGTGCCTGGCTGATCAGTCATAATTTGCAATCATACCTGCATGCAGAAAATCAGCAGTGAAGCATTTTGTATGAAATAGACTGTAAAATCATGACATGCTTGAATGAATATTAAAATCAATTGCTCTTTAAACATCTTGTTATGATGATGAGAAAAAGGCAGAAGTAACCTTCAGGAAACTCATAGGCTTGAACATTTTTTAAGAAGCAACCTCTGAGAAACTCAAGAGGTCCATATCTCTTTTGCACTTATGATGTAGCACATATTTACAGTTAGAATTACTCTAAAGGAAAAGATGACCATTAACAAGAACAAAGAAGACTTACGTGTGGCTACGGTGAAATTCCATGATTTTGTCTTCTAGTGCTTCTTGCTGAGGTATATACTTGTTCTTTGCCAAGTGTTCACGATCTATGGTTTCATCAAAATCCCCAATCTCAGCTATGGAGAATTTTAAGAAATGTCTATTAAAACACTGTATTAAATCTCAATTATCTGTGCAATCCAAAAGGTGCAGACAGCTGGGAAGAGGACAAAGAATCAGTTTCTTGCAAGCTGTGTCATGGTTTTACAATTCAGATTCCCACTGAGTTATCTTCCAGACATTCCTCTCTTCTCCCGTTAGCATGTGATATGCAAAAGAAGCCCAAGGTTTCCTCCCATCTAATTAGCTGTTGGATGTCAACTGAAAAAATGAAGACATCACAGTGCCACCCTGACTTGTGTGCGGGATAAGTGTGGGGGTGACAGGGAGGACAGCACTAATTCAGCAGAACTCATCTGCCTCTGTCACACACATCATGGTGCTCAGGTGCCTTTCCGCGGAGCAGCCAAGCACAAGCTTACTCCCCAGGCCCATGCCCCATGCTGTAATCTTGGAGGGAAATCTGAAAGATGACTTTTGTTTGCTTGTTTGAACGCAGGCATGTATCCCACCTCATGGGGTTATGAAACATTCGTCTTCCTCTAATTTTGCAGCAGTTTGAGACACATTCTGTCTCCCTCCTCCTCAAAGTTGCTCCCATCTGCTGCAGTTATTCAGTACCGTGTGTGCAACAGTATGTCACACCCACCTTCCATTTTGCAGCCCATTGAGTGAGATTTCCTCGTTTTTGGGGGTTTGGGGAATGGGAAGGAGGCAGTTTATGTGTGGGTGCCAGATTACTATCTTGTTGCCTGCTATTCTTGGAATGCCTCTGAAAATCTTGCCATTAGCTTTTTTACTGAGCAGCCAGAGTAGCAGCTCCTGCCAGCAAACCTGCTGCAGTAGCAGCAATATCACTACAACAAAGGCTGCTACGTTAATAATGCCAGTGAAATTAAAATGCAGCACCCTCAAATTACATCCAGATTGCAGTCACATACATTGTGCAGTTGACCTAGTGTATCATGGACCCAAGCTCAGATATTTGCCTCAGTTCTGCTCACGTAAATGAACCCGTAATCCAATTCTGTCCAAAATAAGTTTGTTTAGAAAAAATAGATGTTTTAGATGATGTTTATCTGCAAATGTGGATGAGGAGGTAATAGCCTTGTGTAAGCAGGGAAGATGAGGACCAAAGCATCTATGAATGACAGAGCAAGTATCACAAATCTTTAGGATCTCCTTTTAACCCTAATTCAAATAAAAGACAAATTTCTCTTCTTTAATGAAGCTGTAAGCCTGTGTAGGTTTGCAACACCTCAAATAACATGAGTCTTGATTCTTTAAAATGCAGTTCATACTCTATACGTCCTTGTACATAGATGGATTTCAGCCACCTTCTGTAAGGCTTTCTTCAGAGCCAAGAGTACAGAAGCCTCTTACTTCACTTTTACATGGTTTCTATAATGCTCTCTGCATTTGTCAGCTGCAAATCCATTATCCAAATTGTCCTCCTGGCTTTCAAGTTACTTCTGAATTTGTTCTCTCTGACTTCATACTCAATTGCTTTTACTTGTCTCCTTAGCCCTCCTTTTCCCTATTAAGTGCCTTCCTACTAGCATTCCCCCTAAAATGAGAGGGAGTTGTATTTTGAACATTGTCAGCATCACTTACAACTCTTCTCTAAAATCTTCTCATGTGTTTTAACCAAAGACTGATTTTCATCGATGCTTTCTTTTCTCTTATTTACACGTGCATTGTATCATGCTGCATTCTGTCTGCATTAGCACTGATATGTCTAATGCTTTGTATTTCAGCTCTTTTAATCAGTCCATCTTCTTACTTCACATTCACATTACTGCATCATTTCCAGTATCAAAGTTTCCTCACACTTTTAATAATTTCTACAATGCTTTTAAGGTGTTTTTAAATAGCATGTTCCAAATATAAATTTTATTCTCTAATATAAATGCTAATTTAACAGAAACCTATTTGCTGTCATGTTTTCATATAAATAACAGTCTCTAGTATTGACATAAGCTTGCATACATAATATAAAGGTCTCCTGGAATCAGATATCTCCTATGGAAAACGCTGGTAGGCACAGCACTGATAAGACATACAATCCCTAACCTGCATTCTCAAGCTTTCCACTTTGGTATCATTACTCTTATCAGCTGTCTAGTTTTATTTCTGTTGCAGACAAACACATAATACGTGTGGGTTTGGTTTTTTTTTGCTACTGAATAATAATCTAGAGAGAAAATAAATATAAAAGACAGCCATGGGGGTGAGGTACATCTATAGATAACTCAGACCAGAGAAAATTTTCACAGACAAATGTTAATGAGACAAGAAGACAGATAAATGAATGAGAGAGCTGCAAACTTCTACCAGAGGTTTCTAGCAAACATTGTTACACAAAAAAAAGGGAGAAGGGAAAAATCATAAACAGCAAACAAAAGGTCCATCTTGCAGTCAGGAGATGGCAGATGCACCATGAGGCACAACATCCCTCTGCCCAAAATGGCAGTTCAGATTCTGTGAATACTCTCTCACTTCTGCATGACAAATCTCTCACCTCTCTCCTTCTGACAAAGGGAAAAAAATCTCATTTTTGAGTACAGAAGTCTCTTACCTTACTCACCCTATAACGAAAGTACTACTTGATTACTAAAATCCCAGTTCAGAATCACTCCGCATCTCCAGCTCAGAGGGGAAAGGGACAAAAAAATAGAAATATTTCAAATGCATCATGCCAGCAACTGAAGAGAATTATTTAATCCAACAGTATAATTCACCTCAGCAGCATAAAAGCAATGGTGGTGATTTGCCATTTTTGCACACTTTCGAAAGAAAGCGTCTTGCCAGTCTGCATAGATGTGTCTAGGGGAATGGCGAGGAGTATAATGGGGGAATTGAAAAAACACTGAGATATATTTGACTGCACAGAGGAGGGAAAGGGACAGTTTGTAAATGTGAAAGGACATCCTGTATTTTACTCTCTTACGCTGCTGCTTTAGAAAAACAAGTTAACAGTTGCTCTCTGAGCAGTTCAGACACCAGAGATGTAGGTGGTCCAGTGAAGAACTTCACTGAGTAAACAATAAAAGATAAGTAAGACATGAAAAAGGATCTAAGTAGAAATCATTCATATGAAGTATAAGAGCTCAAGAAAGGATAATCATGGAGCAATACCTCAAATGAAGAGAGGCACAAGCATTAGGGTGTCTTCTCCCCAGCACCTTTCCTTGGTGCACAGGCATTTAGTAGGAAAACTCACCCTGCTAGAATGCAATGTAACAAATGAAAATCAATTCTCCCCAAATGATCAAGACTTTTTTTCCTGAGGTGAAAGTAAGAACTAGCTTAACCAAGGAAAGAACCACCGTTGGCACGATAAACACTGTAACAGGATAAAATGAAAGACATTAAAAGCTCACTAGCCAAGAGTCTCAGTTTTAAAATGGTACGAGAAATACAGAATTTCAGAGAGGCTGTTGCACACCTTATAGTTTCATTACTCGGTCACACTGGGCAATGACGACCATGGCAAATAGAAAACTGTGCAATACCTGCCTTTCCAACAGCAATTGATGAGAAACTGCCATAACACTCAGAGTATAACAAACGTCTCTGTTGACTGTAATTTCCACACAACAGCATTTCAATGGAAATATGCAATACTGAATCACACAATGACCATTGAAAACAATGGTCTATTATGACCATTATGCAAGCTACTAAACGTTTTTTACTAACATTATAATCAAGATGAGTAACCATAAAATCCTGAAATGAAAAACATACATTGCCTTTCAAGTGATCTGAAAGCTAAAACAAGTTTTGATTTGGTTAAGAAAATTAATGTACAATTCCACTGAACAGTGTTATTGTGCATACTTTGCAATTAAAGAAAAAAAAAAGCTTAAAATCTGTTGGTTTTTACTTCCCTATCAGTTTCCTCTTAGGACTGTGATTCAGTCTGGCATTCTAAGCATGTTTGTTTACTACATTCTCTAGACAGCATACAGATTTCCAGGAATTTGACTGCTCTGCTGACATGATACAAAGTATAATTAAACAGGAATTTAGAAGAATTCAACCTGTTTGCCACTGCCTGCAAAGTTTGCTTTTTAAATGATCCTAGGCAGACTATCAAGTGCAGCGCCTTAAAAATGCAAGTCGTGTCTCCAGGAGCTCTTCATTATTTGAAAGAGTAAATTATCTGTATTTGAATGCCGTTATACAGAAACACATTCAAAGGTCCATATGGCTTGAACCTGTCCCTAGAGCAGCTACTAACAGCACATCCAACCAATCGTCCTGTTTATCCTGCTAGAAAGAAGAGAAAAGGGAACTTACACTGTACTATGTGTGAGATTAAGAGGGCAGTGCTGGTATCATTACATGTTAGCCTTCCCTGTGCCAGGTCCTGCTTCACTTGCAATGCAAATAGGTACCTGCGAAACCAAAGGGAACAAAGGATTACACAAAGCATAAGGGAAAGAGGGGAAAGTATTTCAACCCCAGCTCCTTTTTTGACTCCATGTTCCTTTAACTTCTTGGAATCTACAGAAGTGATCTGCATTTCCCAAGTTTAGAGGGTAAGTAAAGCATAACAGGTACTGTATTACAGCCATTGCAGTCTTACATGGTGGCTGCTTTGCAGAACCAAAGTATCTCTCTTTTTCTCTCTCTTTCCCTCCCTTGGAACCACACCAATGAGATATGACTGGAAGCAAATGTGACAGCTATTAAGTGCTCAGCAACCGCACGGCAAGTAGCACTAGATAATGGAGCTGCTTGTAACTACGAAGAAATGCCAGATAAACCAGTGATTTACAGTTATCAGTTAGTTCTTGCGGAATACAAGAACTCTACCACCTCTGCACTCACCTGGAAACAAGGAGCAAGGTCTTGATTAAACAACTCTACCTAGCTCTGGTACTTCTGCAGTCCCATTACCTGCACTGCCTATGCATCAGCCATTTTTAACACTGCCTCCATTTCAGCCACATAGGACAATTCTACATTAACAGTTTAAGTGCAGGGACAACAGGTCTGTAACATTATTTCAACATTTAAATTTCTTTAAGCTTCAACAGGAATTTAAATTGCTTAATTTCACTCAGCATACTAGTAGAAGAATATAGCACAAAAGTGTTGTATTCTCTACTTTTTCAAGTGATGAGGCTGTTCCCTGTGGATACGCTTTCACATCCTACACACTGCTCTGTACACATATTCGTTACCTACCATGCACATTTAAAATCTAACCAAGAAAGTCATTAGGATTCAGAGACACATCTTCAGGTGCAGAAAGCAATCAACAAAAATCATTTTACAGTTCACATACTAAGCAACTGTTACGTAGATTATCTATTTAGAAACAGAAATGTTCCATTACCAACATCAATCACATTGTGAGTTTTCATTCATCCATTTTATTGTTTTTACTTAGTCTTTCCAGTAAATATTCCCTGTTCCTACCCCACTCTTTCACTTTTCTCTGTCGAGGCCAGTGGGAGATATCAATAATTTCTTTTTTTTCCATTCTATTGCTTTATTACCAAAATAAAGCGAGACAGAGACAAACACAGAATATCACAGAGGTGGGCTTGTTCTTTATAAAGCAAGTCATACGAAGACCAGAGTTCTTTGTAAAACAGAACTTCCTTGTGTTGGAAGACTGAAACCAAAAACTAATACTCAAAATACTGAATCAGAATGGAAAATTGTAATTAAAACTAATAATATTACAGATCAGAAAAGAAGTTGAAAAATTGCAGTGAAGAAATACTGCATCAGAACAATGTTTCTCACCATAAAGGAAGGACCTATTCACAAGGAAGAACCTTAATAGATCCTTCATATACATACAGTATCAGGTTGGAAGGGACCTCAAGGTCTGAACTTGAAGCTAATACCAAAAGGCAGCCATTGGTGCTCTTCCAGTCAATCCTCACCCAGTCATTTCAAATTCCATGTTCTCCCTGTGTCCACTAGAGATTTAGTAAGAAAAAATAGCCATGTAGCTACTAACCTTGTCAGTTCCTCCTGCAGCTGAGCGTGGTCAGGTGGGAAGAATTTTACTACAAATTTTACAACAACATGCTTCGGTCCTATGGGAAATGTCAAAGGAAGTTAATGAACAGCAGTAATGTGCTGACCAAATTTTATTACACAGAATGATGTACAAAGGACGATTCTCGGAACCTGCAGTGCATACATACAAGCTGACCTCCTTTCTTTGTTATTCAGGTTATTTAGAGACTGCACAATAAAATTTACACAGATAAAAGAGTACCTTGGTTGTGGGATACTCTGGCAAAATGGACTCTGGTTTTAGTAATTACATCAGTTGATCCAATAAAATGCATGTGTCTATTTCCCTTGCTTCAGAACAGGAGGGAGCTAAATTACAATCTATTTTTCAAGTCCACTAGCAAATTACAATTCCTGTTTTAATAGCAGCACATTTGTTCTTACAAGTATGACCACAGACAGAACCAACAGATCTCTCTTTTGTGAAAAGGAGAGGCTCCAGATGATACACTCAGAAAATTATGACCAGAGAGTCACCTATGAAACCTTGATCTCAATGGCAAAGCTCAATAGATGAAGCTGGTTCCAAGTTCAGCAGGAATGTCCCTCACTGTTGTGATACATTTGCTAGCGCCTTCCCAGTAATTATGTCTTCCTGCTCCTTTTCTTTTATCCTTATTACCGCTAGCTGTTGACAGTGTATGCTTCCTCAAATACTTATTTTATTGCACTCTTTTTTCTCTACAAAATAGTTTCCTCCATTGCCACCACTACCTCTTAAACTGACTGGCTAAACCTCAGCCTCCTACTGGATCAGTCCCTTCATATGTTCATGTGGCACAATTTCACAGCACATCCAGTACATATTTTAAGGACAGACCAGAAATAAAAAATAAATAAATACATTTAGTGAAGAAAGTTGAGAAGATCCCAACTGATGGAGTCCTAATTTATTCAAGTACTCGCAGAATGACAAAAGTAAATGACAGCAAGGAAATACTTACTTCTAATCTGTTTCGTAACAGGCTTCAAAAGATCAAGCCACACCTGAAAACAAAAGAAGGTGGCGTTATCATCTCTGAACAAACTACCACTCACAGAGGAACATTTTTCATTGCACTGCTTAGATTACCAATTACTTATTTATTTTTTTCCAGTGTGGTCATCATTATTATGATGACCTCCCTAATTATACGTAGTGGGTATTCTCCCCAGAACTGTGGAAGACACTCAGGAAACAGCATTGTTAAGGAGCTGTCACTGTGGTACAACTTTTGAAGCAGCACAGATTCAGAAAGCTGGGGAACAGTGAGGAAATCTCTCCCTCACACGTCTCAGACACTGGGAACCAAACTAATTTTGTGGAAAGAACAACTGAAACAAGGAGTTTAGAGTAAGACAGTCCTGTACTGTTACTGTGGTCTTCACCCCAATTAATCTTGAGAAAGGCAAGTGAAAGGGGCTGGTGCTTGCTTTTGAGCTAAGAACACTGGACAAATGGATAAACAAGAAGGTGGCAACCTCCTGGTTTTGGGTGGCCAAGAGGAATCCCACTGTGAGGCTTAAGCATAAAGGTGGAGCTCCTTTGCTTAGCCAATAAAGTCTTACCACCACCACCTGGGGGAGGAATGTCCTCTCAGGTCAAGGGTGTGAGGCTCACAACAGTGTGAAGTGTGGGTGGGAAGAAGCTTACTTTTGGGCTGTGAAACATTCTTCTATAAAACTGGGAAGCTCAGGCCTAGGTTTTCTCCTGGGGGCAGTGCAATTTCTGCAGATAGTTTACTTTCATCCATTTCTTAATAACCCGGTTTTCAGGATGGCATGTGGGTTTCTTCTTCAGCTTTCAAAAGAGCAGCTATGGGTAGAAATACAGTTTTCAGAGCTCAAACCCCTGTTCTGAAGGACCCAAGGAAAATGTTATGGAAAGCCAAGGGACAAGTGCACATAAGGTAAAAGCTAGACTTGTAGAACCCAGAGAACTATGACAGTTCAGAATCCTCAGCTGGTAACTACCTATTGCTCAAGCTTTATATTTTGTTATCTCACTAAAAAGAGTATGTATGGAAATTAATACATCTTAGACCTTTAGTAATTTTAGATTATGCAGAGCCTGAAACACTCAAAATATTCACTACAGAAAATCACCTGTGAAACCAGGCAGGAACAGGCCTGTATTGCTATTATCACTGTCCAATGTTTGCTATTTTCATCATTACTAACGTAAGTGCTTCCAATTAGCAAAGACCTCACATTACTGCCCTTTCACACCCATGTTTCTCAATGGAATTCTTTTTATGTTTCTCAGCCTCTGCAGGTTTGTGGGTTTTTTTTCCTCCTGAAGGGTTAAAGAAACTTAGTTATCCAAGAATGAGAACACTGCTCTTATCAAACATCAAACTGGTTCTGATGCTTTCTGCCATTTCAGTAACTTAAAACTGAAAGTTCTGAAAGTTGACATGTACATAATCTGCAACGATGGTCAGGGACTTTGCCAAGTTTAATGGGAGAAAAAAAATTAATCTTGAATATGAAACAATCAGTTTATGGGAATAATGTATTTTACCTGGCACCAAAAAATAAAAATCTCTCTCTCCAAAGGGAGTTTATGATACAGCATGAGCACACAAATGACACAAGTCATTCCGTTCACTTTCTCAATCATCCTACAAGCAAGTAACAATATCTTTGACCAGACTACTGGATATCAGAAACAGAATCACAGAATCATAGGATAGTTTGGGTTGTAAGGAACCTTCAAAGGTCTTCTAGTCCAACCACCTTGCAATAAGGACCTTCAATGCAGACACCTCCAATGGGATCAGGTTGCCCAGAACCACATCCAGCCTGGCCTTGAATGTCTCCAGGGACAGTACATCCACCACCTCTCTGGCCAACCTGTGATTTACCACCTCCATTGTAAAACATTTCTTCCTCGCATCCCTCCTGAATCTCCCCTCTGTTAGTTTAAAACCATTAGCCCTCATCCTATTGCAACAGTCTTGTCTTCTCCAGGCTGAACAACCCCAACTCTCTCAGCCTTCCCTCACAGGAGAGGTGCTAGAGCCCTCTGATCATTTTTGTGGGCCTCCTCTGGACCCTCTCCAACAGGTCCATATCTTTCCTGTACTGACTCCAGAGCTGGATGCAGTACTCCAGATGGCGTCTCAGAAGAGCAAAGGAGACTTGCTGGCCACGTGTGGAGGAAGAGAGGGAGGGCAAAACAAAGACCTTACCATTATCACCAAACCTGAGCAATGAAAACTTACACATGTGTAACTCCCACACTGTATCTAAACATAGCCAATCTGAGACCAATTTATAAACTGGAAATTAAAAATAATGTGAGGATTCAATTAAGATTCATGTTTTCCATTTTCTGCGGAACTACAAAGGCTAGATTAATTTTTAAACAAAGTCTGGCATGCCCTCATAGTGACTGGATGTCAGCAGCTGGAGAACTGAGCAAACATCAAGTGTGATGAAACTCCATGAAACCCCAGGCTTGGCCACAATGCCTCATTTCTCCTTGTCCCAACAGGAAGTGCAGCCCTCAGACCCTCCGCGTTCATCTCCTATGCAGATTTTCTCTGCTACAAACACAGCACAGTTGAATGCATACAGCTGCCAACTGACATCAATACGTCAGATATGAGCTCTGGAGCCTTGCACGTTGAAACAAACACAGCTGAACTGTAAATACATGACTTCAGGTACATATGATTACATCCAAACAAATATGCTCTAAATATTTATTTTTCCTTTTACATTGCACTCTGCATTGGAAAAGCAGCTCATTCTCTTTAGATGATATGAATGCAAAATATACACGCCTGGTTTATTTCTCAGACACACCATTAACTGCAATTTTTTTTTAATTTGCACAGTGCTTGAGTTCTACATTATGGCCATTATGAAGCTCACAAAGTTTTAAATCCCACAGGCACATTCACCTCAACTGCATCATATAAACTCGTTACTATAATTTAAGTGTAAATATTACTCTCAGTGTTGCTTTGCATAGAAACAACGATTCACAGAATCACAGAATAGTTAGGGTTGTAAAGGACCTTAAGATGATTGTGTTCCAATCCCCCTGCCATGGGCAGGGACACCTCCCACTAAACCATGTCACCAAAGACCCCATCCAACCTGGCCTTGAACAGTGCCAGGGATGGGGATTTCACAACATCCCTGGGCAACCTATTCCAGTGCCTCACCACCCTTAGAGTAAAGAACTTCTTCATTATATCTAACCTAAACTTCCCCTGTTTAAGTTTGAACTTGTTATCCCTTGTTCTATCACTACAGTCCCTAATGAAGAGTCCCTCTCCAGCACCCTTGGAGGCCCCATTCAGACACTGGACGACCAACCACCTTGCTGTTCTTCATATGCCTTAGCATGCTTTCCAGGAGAATCTGCCCCAAGATTTTGCCAGGCACAGAGGTGAGACTGACTGGTCTGTAGTTCCCTGGATCTTACATATTCCCTTTCTCGAAAATGGGGGCTATATTTTCTTTTTTCCAGTCATCAGGAACTTCACCTGACTGCCATGATTTTTCAAATATGGACAGTAGCTTAGCAGAAGCTTAGCTTCATTTGCCAGCTCCTTCAGGATCCACAGATGAATTTCATTAGGTCCCATGGACTTGTGCACATTCACATTCTTAAGATGATCTCAAATGTGATCCTCTCCTACAGTGGGCCTAAAGCCTTCATTCTCACAGCCCCTCCCTGTGTGGGGTAAACCCCCAGACTAGACACATGAATGTTAATAAACACAAGGAAGTATCTAAACACCCTGTGTAACAAAAGCAGATTTCTTAAATTATTCCTCTTTACAAGAAGAAGACTTCTTTTTTCCAGGAAGAAAACCTCACCATAAACACCATAGTATCAAACGCCCCTTGGTGTACTGATAAGGAATGGTGAGGAAATCCTGTATGCTCTCTATGTTTCTGTGAAGTTCATGCAGAGGGAACCAAAACCCCTTTCTTTCACCTCTGCGATCGCAACAGTCAAATGACTGTATGTGGTATAAATGCCTTTATTGATACAATCTGAACACACAGATTAATTTACAGGGACACCCAGCAGCAGTGCCCAGTGTGTGGCCACCATGGGCAAACATATTCCCCTGGGCCTCCTGGGCACAGGCGCTGCCTCAGGGCCAGCAGCCCAAAGGCCTTTCTCTAAGGGATGCTGGGCAAAGGGGCAGCAGCAGCAGGGCTGCGGTGGGAAGGGCTGTGGAGGCCCCATCACCCCCGTGTCACAGGGCCACCACCCACCAACGCAGCATCGCAGTGCTCTGGAGCAGTGTAAGGCAGCATCCTTCCGGCTCCCACTGCCAGAGTACCCGGCGCTGCCACCAGGACAGAGCTGGAAGCCTGAAGGCACCCGAGGGGAATTCCTTAAGGCACCTGTGGAATTACTTGGAGGGGCAGAGGGTGGAAGACTGCCCGAAGCTGTGGGAAGTTTTCTTTCTTCAGTAAACTAAACTAACCTAAACTAACGTAACCCAACCTAACTTTACTTATAAATAAATAAAATACTCCTTCCACCTGTAACTTTTCTGATTTGTGTCTTTGAAAGTGTTTTTGGTGCTGAAAACCGCTTGGCATTTCAGGTAAATAATGGTCTCATACAAGTCATTGTGAGTGCAGGGAATGGAATGGAATGGGATGGGATGGAAAGGAACAGATGGAACAGCATAGCTCAGAACAGCTATGCTATGTTATGCATATAGTTCTGCATGACAAGCTCTGACTTAGGTCTGAGGGGCCATCTACAGTGCAGATACCAAAGGAGGCTAGTCCCAGGCACTGAGGCCTATGTAAACCCTCTGGACCCTGACAGAAGTAGACCTGTGATAGTAAAAATTCACTAAAAGAAGCTATATACAAAGACAAGGAAGCTTTAAGAAAAAGCATGAAATTGTAAGGTCAGCTAATTAATTAAGCAACTTTGTTACTGCTTGTCTAGGCCTAAGCCAATAGCGACTGCTTGTGTGCTAAAGATGTATACCCGTCAGGAGTACTTCGGTGGTTTGGGAAACTGCCATGAAAGTACTGCACATACTCCAAGAAAAAAGGTAAAAAGTTCAATCTAGAGGAAGACTTTGAGCCTTCATCCTCACGATCACCATCAACCACCATCAGAGGACAGCATGCATGCTCAAGGAGGAGTGGCAGAGTTCCAAGAAGTACCCTTCCTTTTCTCAGAAATCTTATCTGTATCTACTAACAGGAATTTGTGACAAGCTGGACAGTGAGTGCACGTGTTAGGAAGAGTGATACTCCACACGCCCATCACTGAATAAACATGTACTTAATAGTTATATTGACAATATATTGAGTTTCTTCATAGTGCTTTTCTCATCTGCACTCCTCATCTACTCTCCTTTAGACATGTATGGGGTGCCACAGGAGAGAGAATACTGGGCCAAATGGACTCCTGATGGAGCGCTGTTTTTCTCAGGCTCTTGTGTTTTGGTCTGTTTCTCCAAAAGAAACAACACAGGCATTTTTACAAACCAGGATTTGGGGGAGGGGTGGGGATGGGAGTGGGTGGAAATCACAAGGAAATGAGCAGGTCTTGCCCACATGAACAAGATTTGCAGCCACTCAGTTCAGGAGCATGTCCTGTTTCAGGCTGAGGGCTTGATCTTTGAGCTTCGCTGATGTCAGAGATGTGGTCCTTTGCTATGCCGTGGAAACCCAAACAAACTGGATGAACAGAGAAGAGTTTAACAAACCAGTTCACACGTGTTTTTCATAAATCTGTTCAGATGCTCAAATGATCCAGAGACAATCAACATCTCTCACCCCCATCAGAAGGCACAGGCCTCCTTCCCACAGAGTGCCACAGCCAATGCCTATGATGAGTCATGATACCCATTCAAGTCCATTCTGCTAGTGGGAAGAAATGTCATCCAGTATTTCCTCAGCATGTACTGTTATGGAAAGAAATAGGGAAAAAAAAATGGAAGTTGGAAGAGACCTACAATGATCAAGTTCAACTGCTTGACCACTACAGGGCTAGCCAAAAGGTAAAGCATGTTATTAAGGGTGCTGTCCAAATGCCTCTGAAACACTGATGGGCACAGGGCATTGGTCACCTCTCTAGGACAGCTGTTCCAGTGTTTGGCCACCCTCTAGGTAAAGAAATGCTTCCTAATGTCTAGTCTAAACCACCCCAGGTGCAGCTTTGAAGCATCCCCACATGTCCTATCAATGGATCCCAGCAAGAAGAGATCAGAACCTTCCTCTCCATTTCCCCTCCTCGGGAAGAGCTGTAGAGAGCAATGAGGTCCCCCCTCAGCCTTCTTTTCTCTGAACTAGACTAACCCAGTGTCCTCAGCTACTCCTCACAGAACATGACTTCCAACCCTGTCAACAAATTTGCTCCCCTCCTCTGGATGCATTCAAGGACCTTAATGTATCTTGTTCAATGGTGGGGCCTAGAACTGCACCCAGTACTCAAGGTGAGCCTGCACCAGTGCTGATTACAGCAGGACAATCACCTCTTCTTCCTATCTTGTGTTTTCTTTTGTTACCCGCTCCCAGCTTCCTGTATTAATATCCTCCTCCTCTTCTGTATGCGCTATGGTGGATGCTTGTGTTCCCTGCACAGTCTGGGCCTGGGCCAAGCTGTCCAGCTCCCTTTCAGCTCCCCTGACACCTTTCAGCTACAGACAGTGCCCGCAGCTCAGCCCCTCTTGCAGGAGGGCCTCCACCAGGGAGCACCGAGTGCAGCGCTGCCCATTGTGCACCCTCCCCTCAGGAGACCGGTGCAGGCCCTCTCTGCACCCCGCGCTCCGCCCTGCAGCCTCCCCTCCCACCGGCTCTGTCTGGTGCCGACGCTGCCACCGCCGGGGCAGCCAGAGCAGAGCTCCGGAACCGGGCCCTGGCCCTGACCCGAGCCCTCCCACTCCCGCTGCCCCCTCGCGCTGCCGTCGTCAACCGCCGCACCACGCCCTGACAGCTGCGCCATGCGCTGCTCCCGCGCTCCACGCTCAGGGCGGGGCCGTCCCTCCCGCCACCGCCCCCTGTGAGTCCCTGCTCGCCTCAGTGGAGCTGCGGCTCCTGGGCAAGGCCTGGGGGCTCCCTCTGTTCATAAGTGAGGCTCCTGCCTGCGGGGTTTCGCCTCGCTCCGGGGCTGGAGCCTCCTCTCTGGAGGTACCTCTGCAAATGATTCATAATCAGATCTGCTGTGGAATTTCTGTGAGTTGCTTTTAGGTGGTCAACAGCACTACTTCCACTGAATCTCACCAGGCTTGGGGCACAGCTGACTCGATGCGGGCAATACGTGGGCACCTTTTCAAAAGCAAAGACTGGAACCGCCAGCAGGAAGACGGACCGTCACTCTCAGATAATTGGCTGTATTTCCCTTTGCAACAGTAGGGGCCAGGTGAGTTTTACCATGCTCTATACATGGAGGCATTTTCCTTCAGGTCAAACTGGCAATAGCCTGAAGGCTTGCTTCATCAGAGCTATGGCTGACCCGCTGTGATTGTCTGGACATATTTCTAGCCAGTCCTTGCCACTGCGAGGGCCTCAGGCACTGGCAGCACCTCGGTCTCTCCTGTGTTCTGCCTGAAGCAAATAAACCATTTTGTTTTCACAAGACTGAAAATTGTTAGTTTACTTAAGGTTTCTGAGCAAAACACAGAGGGTCATCTATTTGACACTTAAATGACCTGTGAAGTACAGAAGGTTGATCAAATGACCTTCTCTGTTTTCTAGAAAACTAAAAAGGAACTGTATATACAAGAGACAAGAGGATTTGTTTCAGCTTTACATCCATTCATCCATCAGGAATGTCAGGCTGTCATTATTAACATGGCTACATGGGCCCTCTGTTGCAACAGTACTGTACAGTTGCCCTGTTTGAAGAATTACGTTAAGTTCTCAAGTTACCTAAAGCATTAGCCAAGGATATCTGGCAGAATGTGAAACTTTCTAGTAAAATGTGTTTCATGTAAATCCAGGAGCAAACTGTGAAGCAGATCACTTTTAAAGACCGATGCCCATGTTTTTACAATGTCTTCTTTAATTATAGTTAGCCTAAAACATTCTGACCATGAGTTTTTGGTTTTAGCGTCTATGTAAGCCTGTACTAAGGCATGGCAACTGATTACTGTGGCAGCAGATAAATTCTTTTCTTCCTTTTGTTAATAAATACTCCTTGCAGAAATTTATGTACATGGACAGAAAATAGATTCTTTTTAATTTATTTTTTTTTAATTCCCCAAAGTAATCTCTTTTATGTCAGCCAGGACACTGATGCAGAATTCACTAACAAACAAGAAATTCAGTACACACCCAAAGGTACTGGTCTAGCAATCCAGATGACTAGCACACATACCGCTGGGTCACACAGTAAGTCTAAGTAAAATAAACTTCATGAAAAAAAGCATTAGAGGCTGAGAAGTCATTAGCCTTCGGCTTTCTCTGCTACCTGATACTCTTTCCACCCTAGAAGTATTAGTGTAATGCCTGAATGTTTCTGGCAGCTCTTCTCAGAGTTGTGTCAGGACCAGAACACCTCTCAATTCTCCAAACAGGTCTTTCACCAGTTTGTGTTTTTTGATTTTGCCATCCTTTTTTTAATCTTACTGTATTTTATCTATCCATTTCCTTGCCCCATGGTGGTTTTTATGCAACTGTGTCACAATCATGGCAACTTCTCTGTCTGTGGAAAAGATTTTCACACTCTAAATTAAGCAGGACTGTAAAATCAGAGTTGAGATGCTGTAACAGTCTCGCCTTTGGCTTCTTTACAGCAACTGATTATGATAAAATGCTTTTCCAACTTGTGTCTGAATTGGCTGTTACTTTCAACAGAAATGAAATCTGACAGGAGTAATCAGGTTTTAAAAACACTTCTTCAACATTAGCAGGCAAGAATATTTTTTTTTAAGTCCTTTTTTCATGTGAAGATTGAGGATTAAACGTACTGTATAAGTAAGGAGCAGAATGAGAGAATAATACAGTGTGTATGTAGATGGAAACCAGATGAAAAATTAATCCTTTTACATACCATCATCTTTTTATGATCTGGAAATTCAAGGCCAAAATAGTCGCCTTCAACAAGGTTCAGGTGGTTGCAAACAGCATCATGCAAAACCTTCCCTGGAGCTCTTTGCTGGAGAAGAAAACAAAGACTAGGGTTACAAAGATGTTTTTAATTAGCGGCAGAAAAATTATTATGCTAAGAAATTGTCCAGCAAACAACACTGTCAGAACAGTTTGCAAAATCAGTGGATATTCCAACCATACCCACAGGGCAGCTGACAATTATTACATTAGTTTTAAAGCTACAGAAAACATTCATCCATCTCTCTGGATCGCACCTGAGAATCCATCTTTAGTGTATTTTTATATTTGAGGGAAAAATACCACAAAACAAAAGAGGTAGAAGAAGGGAACTTGTGATACAGTTTTCTTATGTCTGCCAAGGATAATTTCTAATGTGAGTTTTGCAAGGTAGCTATTTCATCCCATGGCCCTTCAAGCTATGTGAGGTGCTGCTATGTACATCTGCATATGACATACTAAAACCAAAATGTTCATTAACAGACCTATCATACAAAACACAAGGTACTGAGGGTTTGTTGAACACTGCATGATACAAGCTTAAGTCTTGGGTTCTTACTTCATATGGGCTTATCCCTAGCCTCCTGCTGTGAGGCACTGAGGCTGGTCAAAGCCCATCTGTGCTACCCTAGCAGAGTTGTTGGGTAATTTGGAGGAGTCAAGAGCAAGCATTTCCTTCCATACTAACTTCCAGACTGAAAGTCTTCCTTCTATAAAAACCAGATGTTCTTGTTCAATTATTAGCTCCCAGAGCTGCTGCTTTGCTGATCGTAAGGATTCATCTCATCAGCACGTCAATTAAATCCACACCTGCAGCAAATACTGTAAATTACAGCTCACCAGCAAGTCTTCAGCAAAATAATAGTGTTTCTGTATAAAAAAAAGCCAATCACTGAAATAAAATATTTTTGTTCCTTGGACAAACACACCTATTTTAACTCAAGAGGCCCTGAAACACAGATGCTCACTCACTTCAGAACAAATAATAATCCATTAAACTGCACAAACTCCACTGTTACAAGAAACACACCATATCCCAGACAAATGCTCTTGTACTCAGCCTACAGACTGGCCCTTTCCCTTTGTGCCCAGTAAATACTTACTAGAGCAAAATAAAACAGCAGTAACTGAGGGTAGAACAGAAAACCATTATAGGTGGGCAGTTCAGCCAGCCTGGCTCAGATCTGAGCCTGAGCCCAGGTCCTGATACTTCCAGGCAGTGCTTTGCACAAACAGGCTACTTGTGAGTGGGCAGCTGCTCAATCCCACCTCCTCCCAGATCCATCACTGCTCAGTTTGGTCTCTGTTTCACTGGGATACTAAAAAATAAATCCCCATTTTTTTTTCCACCTAGGGTAACACCTGGTTTTCAGCCACAACTTCAAGTACAAAGCATCTTTACAAAAGCAATTTATCTAACATTGTTTAATACGATTTGTCAAAAGTAACTGCCCAGTAGTGAGGCTTACACCAGAGATATTAAATGAATGATGTTTTCGTGGGGAAAGCATAGGATATACTTGCCACCACAGCAGTGCTGTCACTCAGGTGATGGAGGACACAATGACTGAATCCTTGATGCTGACTGGTTTTAAAAGTCAGAAGGGAAAGGCCAAGTTCATCTGCCCCGGAACTTGCTGAGCAGGTTTTTGCCCAACATACTTTCATTGCCTCTAACAGACCTATGCCACCGGGAAGCAATGCTCACTTAGATTATCTGTTTTATTAACTGTTTGAGGGGAGATTCAGGATGGAAGTGAGGAAGAAATATTTTACAATGAGGGAGGGTAAAAGACTGGCACAGGTTTCCCAAAGAGATGGTGGATGCACCATCGAGGCATTCAAGGCCAGGCTGGATGTGATTCTGGGCAACCTGATATCATTGAAGATGTCCCTGCTCGTTGCAGAGGGGTTGGACTAGATGACCTTTGAAGGTCCCTTTCAACCCAAACTATTCTATGATCCTACAATTTTATAATATTGTCAGAAAGCACATAAAGAACAATGGCAGACAGAAGTACTAATTTATTTATTTTTTTTAGCATTTGTCATAACCAACCTTGCAGTAACTAAGACAGTTCATAACAAAATGCTAAATAAGAGATACAGAGAAGAAGATAAGGAAAAAAAAAGACATCTATTTTTCTGTACTGAACATTTTTTATCTGACGCAATGCTATCTACAATAAATCTGAAGTGCAAATATATTTGAACACACTGACTTCATATTCTCCACCTTCATTAATCCAAAAGCATCCCCAGTGACCACCACCCAAGCTTTGCCAGCCATCACAACCTGTGTGTCAGTTGTAGCAGAAAACCTCCCACATTTTCCACTTCGTCTATCCCTGTATATAGGCACATCCAAACATACATCGTCTTTTAATGAAAGAGATTCCTGGTAAGTGCATTTCATTGGAGGCAAGAGAGTAACATTAAAAAGACATTAGATGGAATGTAATAATGGTATTAGTTTAGTGCTCTGAAAATACATCTATAAAGGATTTAGAAACTTCAGACAAATGCTCCTGTTCCCAGACTAGTCTCAGGCCTCCACAGTTTGGCTGAGGCTGTGGAAGGATGTATTTATCAGCCACCCTTTCAGCAAGATACTTGCTTTCATCCTCATGCACAAACAGAAAAATGGAAACGTGCCTATGCTTATGTATGTGTCTTACTAAAGTAACTGATGGATTCTACCTGACAAAGACCAAACTTCATCAATCCTCCCAGGAAAAAAAGGCGTACCTTGGAGCAGGGAGATTTTTGACTAACAGGAGAAAAGGCAGAGAGCCCACCAGTGTTACTACACTGCCCAAGGTTAGCTGAGGAGAGCAAGCCTGTCTGCTATCAGCCCATGAGTAAAAGCATCTGATTAAAACCTGCTAAGTGTTTTCATGGAGGTTTTTTTCTTACAGGCATTTAGACAATGGAACAGCAGTCTTGTAGCATTTATGTCACTCAGCATTTTCTCTGGAGTGTGCCTCAGTAACATGAAATGCTTCTTACTCAAGTATTAGTAAATAAGATCATTATTCCAAACTCAGCTTTGATCAGTCTACCTCAGAATAAAATCTGTCAGTTTATTCAAGTGAAACACTGTGCATATGAAATCTACTGAGATTCAGAGCCTGATGGCACTCCAGTCTTGCAGGACCAGAAGTACTACAACATCCACAAAAGCAGGAACTCTCAGGTCTCACAGAGATGTTGATTCAGTGCAGTTCCATGACATCCCTACTAAAAAATTTAAACACAATAAATTAAAATCTCTGTCTGCTGGGTATGGAAGCAAACCAGCAGTCATTCAGGGCACAGCAAATAGGAGCTGACAGAGGAAGCATTCAGGAATGAGTGCACCACACGGATGACATCATCTGTAGCCAGCAGTCGTGTCATGTGGTTACAAGGCCTATGAGGCCACACAAATTTTCCACAGAGCTTGGAAGGCATTTTTCAGCCATCAAGTATGGCCCTGCTGCCATACTTTAGACAACAAGTACTAGGCAAACTTGTCAGCTCGTGCCCCACAGCCCTGCGGCTGCATCCATCTTCCATGAGCTTGGCTGCTTTCCCTGCTTCACACTAGTACTGTTCTCATCCATGGGGGCTCCATGAGTCCCCCAGAATAGCTGTGCATTACATGACCATAACAAAAGCCTCATACACTGGACTGAAAAAGGCCAAATGTGAAAGACATTAGAAAGGAGAGCCAGAAGACCTATCTCTGCTCTCCCTGAGCATCATGGAATGAGAGCTCACATGAGGGAAGGAAAGAAGTGATCCCAGGGTGAAGATCAAAGGAAGAGGATGAGGCACAGAAGTGGGACATTGATATGGAAGCTGCCACAATGAAGGCTGATGGCAAGACTGTACCTCCAGATCATTTGCTACCACAGATGCCACTCTGTAAGGTAGTGAGAGAAAGGAAATGTGTGTACTGGTGCAATACAACTTGTAGCAACATTTGGAAGCTGGAAAGCAGCTGTAGTGGGTGGCGGTCCCCTGTCCCTGTTCCTCTTGACAATCAGGTTCTTTGTATGAGGAAATACCTCAGCTCCAGAGAGCAATTCTTTCTACCCCAAAAAAGCCACCTGAGCACATTGGAAATGAACTTGTCCTTAGCAGTACAGTTGTACTTTTTTAGTGTCAATGACAAAGAACCCAAACACCTGTGTTACAGGGTTCCTTTTAGGTGAGGTGGATCCCAGCCATCATGCCAGCAGGAAATTACTGTTATTCTTGCAAGGTGGTACTTAGTTACAAAAACCCCCCAACATTATAAATTTACTGCAGTGAAAGGAAGCTCACTGATTTCCAGCTACACATCCTTACTGCTTTATCCATTTTGAACTGGCCTTTCATTTAGCTCTGTGAAATCACATTTTAAAAGTCACTTTACATTTTCAGGCAACATCAAGCCACTAAGTTGTAAATTATGAATAATGCACATCACCATGTTTAGCTGCAAGCTGTGAAGGTACCTGGTCAAAGTAGCCTGCTTTACACATTATTCATTTGCTGTCTGCTCATTTTTTCAGCCCTACGCAATTCATCCTCCCTCTACTTTCACCAAAATCCAAAACAGTACGCTGCTTATGATATTCCAATACTAAATATTTTAACAGGTTCACCAGTTCTTTCATGTTCTAGCAATCAATAATCATTAAAAAAGAATCTACTTACTTGCTTAGGCCATTCTTTGGCACAAACTGCAATACAGAATTCTTTAAAAGGAGAAAGTGCACAGCAGTATCTGGAAGATGTCCAGGACACATTCCCCCACCTCCCAGTTCATTTAGCAATTATTTCACTAACCATTTACCAGGGGAAAAAAAAAAAAAAAGTACTACCTGTTTAGGATCAAATAGTGATACTACCATTTCCATCAATCCAAAAGTGAGATTTCAACTTTTGATTGAATGGTTTTTGTTTATTTTATTACATTTGCTTGTGCATTAGTAACAGCTAATAAGGACAGAGTCCCTTTATGTTCATCTAAAAGAAGGTGGTACATTCATCATTAACACCTGCCACAATATAAAGACAGCCATTTCTTCCACTAATGCCCTGTGTTCCCATCATATTCTGGGTGCTCAACAATGAGATGTCACAATTTGGTCATGCTAAATATTTTACAAATACTTATGAATTATACTGTGAAAAGTTTAAACACAAAGTTCAAGATTTTGTTTGTTCTTTTGTGGGTAATCATCCAGAAAGCCCCTCGTACTTCAGCTCAGTCGGATTCTCAAATTATTTTTATACTTCAGTTTAACAACTGCACTGAAATGACAGCGAAAACTTCATCCAGTGTTTTCATTACTATTTATGAAGTCAGATACAGTCGTAACCAATACTAAAAATAACCACTCCAAATTCTGAACAGCATAAATTTTCTCAGTAAATTAAAGCTGTTAAAAATTATATATGTATCTACAGCTTTGAAAGGGAAGAAAACCAACCAACAAGTGTTCATGATAGGCAACCTGTATGAAAATAACCTTAAAGATGATATTGAGCAACAGGGTTCTTAAACAAATAACCCTGCCAGAAATTTATACTTCAAAAGAGGCTTGAAAACTACTCACAGGAGAACAACGCTGTCAGCATCCAAAGACAAATTTCTGTTTCAAACAGTTCTCCTTTCTGGCGTAAAATGAAATGTATATTTCATATTTAGGAAAAGTCTATTGCTTGAAGGGTGGGATTAAACTCAAGAAGCAGTAGTCCAAGTGTTGTTGCTCTGGACCTAACATTGCCAAGACACTTGGAGTTCTTCTGCCCTTTTCCTCTTCTCCTCCCTTTTAAAGTGTAGGTGTTAATCCTATAGGAAGGATTAGATGACCATAAAAATAGCTTTAGACCATAAAGATAGCTCTCGCACCTGGGCTTACTAGTTTTTACTTTGCTGTTCAGCTTACACAGCGTAGTTAGGAAGTGTTGGAAGAAGTGTGATTCATCACCCCTACATACTAGGGCAAAGCAAAGAGAAGTGACACATTTAAACTGAGCAGCCACACTCTCCCACACTGCTTTTAAGTTTCCTGATCTCCACTTTGTGCCTCCAGCCACCAGGTATGCACCCAATTTGCAGGGAGGGTGTAGAAGAGGCAAATTTTCATGATAACCTAATGGCACCTCATTCCTTTGAAGATATTTTCCATGTGAATGTAGTTGAAAGCTCCACTCCTGGCACATATCCCACATGCTTTTGCACAGACTAAGCACATACCATCAAAGGCAGGATAGAGGCCAAATGCAGTAACAGAATAAGTCTCTTATACTGCCTTAAAAACAGGCGATTGATCATCTGCTGTGTATGTACAATAAGACTATTTAGTGCTCCTTTCTTTCAAGATTTTAGTGGACTGCTTTCCCACTTTATGCTCACCAAATAAGCTGAATTCCCTTTAATGCAGGCGCTTGCCTTCCATTATCTTTGATGTACAGTTTTATCCCTCAGTCGATTTTGATGGTGGTGTCTTTTTTTTAAACAGTGGGATTTACTTTAGGTGTGCTTTACTCCAAATACCTGCCCTTAAAATGAAACACAGCAGCAAAGTTACACTTTTTGCCCCCGCTTTTTAGCTGTGGCAAACCAGACGACTTCATAAATTACTATTTTAGGTATGCGATTACTAGCCAAAAATCAACACTGTAATTAACGAAGTGAAAATACACAGAGAAAGATTTTAATAACAGTCTCATTCCTTGGCATTTCTAGTATGGTCTCCAAAAGAAACTTGCCATTTTCTACATTTGAAGATACACAGATTTGTTATTGTAACCATGGATTTGGATTTCTGAGCATGACAAACTGGCTTATGTCAAAATATTTTCTAAAATAGGCAAAGGTAGCAGGATTGCTCTGCTAGACTTTAAACTCTCTTCCAGTGCCCCAAATCAATTAGTGGAAATACCCAGCAGTAAAATTCAGGTGAAAATTAAATATTTATCAGGAAAAGTAGTAACTAAACAATCTTCTTTAATTAACTATTAAACAGTGTGGAAGTTAAAAAATTAAAGTTGTCTAGGAAAGCTAATGCAAAGTTTTATGACAAGGCTATTTTCAGTAGTTCTTGGTTAAAACTTCTTACAGCAGAGTTAGATTAATACAAATTTCAGCTGCAGCAAATCCTCAGGTAGCTGTACATCTCCATAATTGCAAGTTCAGCAAAGCTGCTGGAACTGGAGGCTCTGCTTGGTCTCTTTTCACTAAGCTAATAAAATCATAGCTGTATAACGTAACGGGCAAATGCCACCCATGCTGTATTATATATGCTATTTCAGTGTGCAAGTCAGGAAATACAAAAGAAGAGATGACATGGGCACCCACAGATATGGGCCTTTCATTCCACAGACCAACCTGTCATCTTCACATGTAAAGATCCAATAATTTAATTTCCTTGCAGTTCTTACAAATGCAAACTGATATTAATACTGATTTTATTTCCCACCTTTAAATTTCTCGTTGATAAGAGTTTGCTACTGCAAAGCCAGCAGCAACCACCACAAAACTAGCAGAGCCCTTTGTAAAGAAGAAGAAAGGGGAAGAAAGGCAGATTCTTGTAGCTCAGAGAACTTCCTCCTCAGGTAGCTGTAGGGACAGAATCCTAAAGAAGAATTTATTTTGCACACCCATCCCACTGTCATCAATGCCAAGCAGCTAACACCACAAACCCTATAGACCAGAAAACATTCAGCCTTTGGTCACTAGTCAAAGTACCCATCTGTTTATTACAAAATGTTATTCATGGTGAAAAGCATTAACAAAACACTTCATGATTAGTTTCCCGGTTCACTGGTTCCTTTAGCTGTATTTACAGCATTTTAACTAGGTGACATCTAACCCTCAGTTAGAAAGTTCAGCTGACCTTTAACAGCCTTAACGTCTCTGTACTGATGAAAAAAAAATACATTTGACACATATGCACTTAAAAAACACTTTATCAACTTGAAAGGGATGCTCTGATCCCATCTGCTAATTAATTCAGCTGGAAAATTTCACTGTTATCTGCCTAACACTCCTCTAAAAATTGTCCTGATGAGGTCATTCATGCCTTCACATGAAATGCGCATGGTAATCTTGGTACCTCCCAAAAAGCCTCAAACTGCAACAACAGGTCACTGCACAAGCTAATCAGTCTTCCTGAAAAAATATCCAAACAACCCCAAACCTTGTTTCTTGTAGCACAGCCATTACTGCTAACTTTCTTCAGATACATGTAAAATACTTGTGGGAAACCAGTATTGGCAGAGCAAGACTTTTAAGTAACTGTTCAAGGCCGCAGAATTTCACACACCAGCCATTCAGTTCTTGGACACTTCCATCTGGAAGCTCTGCCAGAGCCACTGTTACTAGACCAAAATTACTTTCCTTGAACATTGTTTCAAATGCACAGTGTGGACAAGAAAAATGAGGCATTAAGAGAACGAGAACATTTACTAAAAATATGTCATCTTACTCCCTAAATTATCTCTGCAAATGCTGAGTCATCTCCACCTAATTTTATTAGTAAAACTAAAAAGTGGTTTGTGGCTGTTCCTTAATCCATTAGCAGAGTGAAGAGACCATTTTCCCCTTCTGAAGAGTATAATTGGCACAATGTATTGCAGCTTCAGGGCCTTGAGGCTGAATGGTGATGACTTGCAAGAACCAGTGCCAGCCCACCGTGAATTTCAGATCCTGGAGTAAGTTGCAGAGCAGATGCGTTAAGTGCTTGAGGTGCTTTCCTCATGACCTAAAACACTACTTTGCAAATCAGCACATAAGAAAAATAAGAAGGCAACACCACTTTTGCGCTACTTTGTGCTAAACCCAGGTGCATGCTAAAAAAGCTTCCCTGAAAAGCTATGTCTTGCTGAGAGGTGCAAGAAGGGAAGGAGTCACCCCAAAGCCATCACAACTATGACACCAAACCCCTTGGTAGAGACCCAGAGATGCCAGCAGGCACCTCTCTGGCAAAGGTTACCTCTGAATTATCTATGTTTAATTGGCAGCCAGGGGGGTAATTGGGCAGATGCCCCCATCTGGCAGCAGCTGCACATCCACCAGCAGCCTCTGCCTGCAGAGGTGTGCCTGATGGGCAAAGGCACAGCGACTGCAGCGGGATGCCTATAGCACAAGTCCAGCCTGTGCACTGTGGGCAACGGCTTTGGAAAACACATCACAAGGCTCATTTTCAGAAACTAGGAGTTTGATTCAAAGCTGATAGAACCTCATTTTTCAGGACGTTTTCTATATGGAAAGCTGTTTTAAGCTTAACTCTGGAAGCAAGTTTATATCTGTCAAATAAATGTTGATACTACTTCCCCTCCCTGTGAACAAAAAACTGAATGAGTTTAACCCTCAGTCTAGGCACTATTTAGCAGCACACTGTGCTCCTTGTTTCTTGGGAAGAGCTGCAACTGAGGCTCAAAACACTCATTAAAAATACCTCAGATTGAATTTCATAGCCCACAACTTTTGAAAAGGAATATAATGGCACCATTCAGTGCTTTCAGTGTAATGCAGCAGCGCAGCAGCCAGTGCGTAATTGGGGATGGAAACCCCAATCTCTGTGACACCCCCACCCCCTGCATCCCACTTCACCACTCCTCTCTGTTTCAAGGCAAAAATCATCTAACCACCTTCTCAAGCTCTTTTTTTCACACTGAGTAGTGCTTGAGAAGAAAATAAAATCGTTCTATTATCCTGAACATTTTCTTCTCCTGTTTTCTTTGCCTGCTCATTTTTTGTCATTATCTTTAGCCCTAAGCAAATACTACTAGAATGCAGCAGTAGGCAATTCTGAAGTCATCAGATACAAAAACAGAACCCTTATATGAGGCTGGAAACATGAGAATATGGAATGTTATGACTATACAGGAGTTACTAACCACAAAACCAGATTGAGCTGCGAAGTGTTTATTTACTGTTTTTATTTAGATATATTTTATCTTAGACATTATTCTAGTAAAAACCTTGGAAGAAATCATTTAAATGTATGAACTCTGAGACCTGAAAAAAACCCAAACCAACCAATAAACCCCAAACAAAAAAAAACCCCAAAACAACAAACACACAAAAATCAACCAACCAAATGAAAAAAAGAGAGATGTTCAGGCAAAATATTAAATCTTAAACCTAAAGCAAAATCAAATGTAACAGGAAAAAGCTTCTGATAATCCCTCTTTAGTCCTGCATCAGTCACAACATGACTATTTAGCTGAGCGCGAGCTGGTACCACCCAGGACTGTATGTATTTTACCTTTCACTTTACTAGAAGGAAAGCACGTTTTAACAATAGGATACAAAACTTTTTAAGACCAGACTGCCAACTTGAAAGGACATCCTTAGATGAAGCCTTTAGGCTGTGGCCACTGCTAACCTATAATGTACCCAGGTTACACCCTTGTCTTCAGCCAGGCTCCATCTGGATCTAGTGCTCCTATAGCCACAATGTGAGGCAGGATAAGGAAGGCAACCTTGAATGAAACTTGGAATGTCTTTAGGATCTGCTTGATACCAGCCTGTCTTGCAAAACTGATGTGGACCACCTAAGGAAAAGCTCGCTACAGCATTCTACAATTACTCCAGAGTGGATGTAACCCTCTATTTTATGTGTGAAATTGAAACAGAGATGGTCCTGAGTTCATGTCTCAGTGAATAAAAATCATACCCACAAAATGTCTCCATAGAACAGAAACATCCAAGTGCAAACCATAAGTCTCAAAGGCTATCTCCTCTTTTAAATATCCAAAAGGCAGAACTTTTGGGTTGGTTTTTTTGCCAGTCAAGTTCCCGATACTCATAAGCTTCTTATCATGCAAGGTCATGCAAGATCTGCCACCAACCTGACAGACTGAAAACACCTTGGTAACCTTTGTACCATGGATATATAGAGAACATATTCAACATTTCCCTAAGCAGCCTTAAAGGACCTTAAGACTGAATTCACAGGGAGCCTGAACTGTCTCTTAGACATGCAAAGAAAGATGCAGGAGAAAAAGTGAGAACCATCTATACACTTATGGGATTTGCAAGGGAAGGCACAAGCTCTCTGTTTTGTGCATCACTGTAAAGTACTCCCTTTGGTGGGACTCAAACCAGAGCTGAAAGAAGAGCAAGGGGAACTGGTGTAGTGGGCGTTAAAATAATGGATGCTTCTACCAACAGATTTCAGAGACACCTCATAATGATGCAGTCAATTCACATTTTCAAGAAAAGATAAAAAATAACCACCTCCCCTTTTAACAGAGCTGTGGTTTTCCAGAATGATCCTCAGGAGCTTTTCCACTCGTTCCTTGCAGTCTGTCTGCCACTTGCAGTCTCCTAACACTGCAGACACTTTGAACAACCCACCCATGAGTCATACTAGGTCAAAGATGAAACTGCCTCTGGATTGTGGAAGTCTGATGAATGGTTATGTTAGCAAACAACACATAACTGTAGCAATCATTGGGGAACACAAACAGAGGAGTGGTGCGGGTGTACGCTGGGAGAAACAGTGACTTAGCCTCCAGTCACTTCAAAATTCAAAGCTGCTGGGACTGCCCCATATATTAAATTTAGCATTAAATATAAAAGCAGCAGGCAGAGCAGAGATCTGCCTACACATTTGTGGCAAACGAGGAAAAGTAGGGATTTGTGCTTGTATCTCTGGGGCAGGGTGAAGTGGAGGGAAGAAAGGCCAGCAGCACCTTCTAAGGTGCACCTGATGTTTGTGAGCTGGGATAAAAGCCTCTCATCAGTCTTCAGACTGCTTCCTCCTGATTACAAACAAGGTTTTACTCTTACCTGTGTTGAACTGGGGACGTTCAACTTTCACCTATTTGCCATCACTTCTTCTGCATGTGTGTGTGCTGCCAGTGTGTACCTTACAGAATTGCCTGTACCTACAGCTTCTCCTTCATTGCTCATTTAACCATACAAAATGTTCAAACTAAGGAGATTCCTAAGAGATCTGCTTTCTGTCACTGAGAGAGAGGCCTCAAATATCAAAGGAAAAGCATCATCATGTTATCATCACAAGTACATTAACACAGTCTCTGAAATACAACTTTTATGGCTTCTATTTTGTTTTAACGTGCAATACTGTTTTCTTTTATACTCTGTTTAAAAACATGTGTTGTACAGACTTAGTTACTGTGATCTGGGCTTCGGACAGAATTGTTAAAACAAATCTTTAAGCACAGCAAAGTTAAAAGGCAAGTGAGCCACTTTACTGTTTTTTCTTAAGGTCAGAATACAGCAGTACTGTAATAGATACCACTTTGATACAAATGAGCTTTATCAGCAACAACAGGCTTCGTGGGAAACAAGCCTTCTCTGTTCAGGATACGTCAAAGTGAAGTCTTTGGGGATGTACTATCAAAAGTCAAACATCAGGCTGACACAATGTGACTTTTTTGACCACATTTTCAGTCTTAGGTTGAACTCCTTCAGAAATAAAAATTTTAATTCATTTAACCTTAAGAATAATGTGGTAAAGGAAAAGGATTTGATTTCACCTAATTGGCAGGAGTTTTTTCTCTTTGTGCTGAAAATCAAGTCCTTATGCGCTTAAGAGATGGCATGCATCTCATTTTAAATTTACATTTACAAATATGTTTTATTTCATGTTAATATTCAGGTAATTGCCAGATTCCTGAGCTATGCAAGAGCAATACTTCTATTTACAACACAACTGGATGCTACAAGTGATTATTACCTAGATGCCATTTCAGTATATCAATAAAGATTACCATGGAGTTACTATCTGTCAGGGGTTTAGCAGCTTGTCAGGAACAAACTTCTCCACCTTCTGATGTGCACACAACAATCTAAATTAATCCCACCTAACCCTAAGCATTTAGCTGACATGCCTAAGACAGAAGAGGAATTTTCGCAGATTCCTGTCTGAGCAGCAGAGGAGAAATAAGCACTTTCAAGGCTACCTGTCAGTCAGCCTAAAATCTGAATCATCTGGGAGGTGGCCCCTCTTCCTCCACTTTTTTATAAACTAGAGTAACTACAGCTGGCATAAATGTCTTGCTGAAAGACAGTTTTTCATGGATATATATTCTTTACAATATTTAAGTTTAAAAAGAAAAAAAAAAAAGAAACTTGTAGAAAATAAAAGATGTTCATGCTTATTTAGAACAGAATTTTGGCTCCTACAAGAAACCATTTCAGAAAATGACCAAAATAAAAGCAGATTGTTATCACTCCTTTCTTTGATGGGCTTCAAAACTCCCCAACAGAAAGCAATGGGAGAAACAACTATGCAAATCCACGTGCAAAGAGAGTGGACCATTTGCTGAAGGTGCCTCCATATGGATATCGAGCATGTGGAAGGATGGCTGCACTCTGAACAGCCAGAATTCAATGCCATCAGCTGTCGGTTACCTGAGAGCAGCTGTCTTTTCCCATCCAGGCACATAACCAAAATAGGCAGTGGGTTCCTACAAAACAACAGGACCCCACCTACCCAGCACTGCACTGGTGAGATCACATTTGCCAAAGCACTGAGAAGGACATCATCATTTTTTTCTAGAAGCAGTTTTAACAAGAGATAGAAATCTTATGATAAACCTCAGGTATGAACAGCTACTCCTGTTAAATGTCAGTTGTTCAAAAGACCACAAATATCTGGAGACAAAAGCCAGCAGAAAGTTGCTTAGAATTTACTACTGATCATCTATTATATTAATAACTCATCAGAATGTTGCTCCAATTTTTTTTTCCAAATTATAAGACTTTTTTTGTACCTAATATGAGACTTAATAAATATCCTTCATCTTTGCCTATTTAGAACATGTTTAGGTTATTCATGTTCTCACCAGCCCTCAAGTGAAGTTCTGGGCTAGCATATACACATACTTCAGTCATTGCCATCAAAACTGACTTGCTACCAGCTTCGTCTTTAGAAATTACCTTTCTCCATCATAATTTACTTAGAGAAGTCAGGCAACCCTGTCAGGCTCAGAATATATTTACATAGGGAAAGAACTTCAGCATACAGAAGACCACAATGGCATTGAACCAGTATTACTGCTTGCACACTTCCTTTACTGACCCTTTACTCATTTTTAAACATAATGTCTCCTAATGCTTGACAAAGAACACGCTGTGATTAAAACGGGGAGAGCCATAACCCTAATTTGGCATTAAGGAGCCAATATTATCAGCTCTTGCTTTTTTTACACTGTAAATATTTCTTCAATTGTTGATACCTTCATTTTAGCCTTCATCTCACTGCTACTCTTCTTCTCCCTCTGGATTAAGCAATCTTTAATATGGTATGCTTACTCCTCGTTATCATTAACATTCATGAGGTATTTTGTCTACTGTGCCATTAGGAAACAGGTAAGTGCTTACACAAAAGGTATTACACTTATTAACTGACATCATAAGTGTATTTTAAACAGTCTTCCCAAACTGAATTCAAAAGACCGAACTACTGAAGACAAACATTTCCCAATAAAAGATGTAATTCATACCCATTAAGCACCAACCAGCTATTTCAGGATATCCTGATCTTCAGTGAAATAGTTAAGGAAGGGTTTACATTTCTTTTTGAGCAATGCTGAATATATCTGGATACATTCCCTTGCTGGAGATTTATAATTAAGGTTAGCATTACACTGGGCAATTTTAAAAGCTTGAGAAATCACAAGATCTGTTGAGGTCATTTCTCTGACATCACATGTGGATCCAATAACGAACATAAAATTTCCACAGACCACATGTTTGCTGATGTGCAAAAAGCTATTAATCCTGAAAGCAGTGGAGACGTGAACTTGCCCCGCCAATTGCACTTTGACAAAAGCACGATCACCTCTCTTCCACTCCCCATAATTATGAGCATGAGAGGGCACTATAAAAATTCATTAAACTCCTCGTAACTGCTGGCGACAGTGTCCCCAAATTTTCCTAAATATGCTTTTAACTAAGGCAGTGAATGCATTAAAAGCAGCAGATTTCTGTCAGGGCTAGGCTGTGGGCTCATGCAGAGCGCTCCCACAGCTGCACCGGTGGCCACTGTGGAACTCACCCAACTTCAGCTGTCTAGAAATTATGTGTTTAGTCTAAGCTCATTGTCCAGACAAGAGAGAAGTCCATGCAGTCAGAGAAGAGAGAAGTACTGTGAGAGAAAATTAATCCCATCTGGAGACAGATGTGTCACACACCCAGGGTGAACTGCCTGCTGGGGCACCTCTCATTCCAACTGCGGGAGCCTTTCCCACTCCCTGTGAATCCAGTGTTCAAGCAACTAAAATCAAGTGAGATCAATCTTACTCTGAAACTTCAGCACAGGTAAGATTTTATTGCCTGGTACACTTTTTCCTTGCAATATTCCCATAAGCCTGAGATACAATACACATGGCATTTTTGCTCTGCGGGACAAAGGGCAAACAGAAGAAAGATAAATTCTTATAAAGCTGTATATTTGTTTTAAGCAAGATAAGTCTCAAAAGGGCTAAGAAGACAACAGCAGACAAAGCAGAAATAGAGTAGCATTGAGAATGTATTACGAAAAGAAGAGGTCCCCAAAGCTGACCTACTACAAAGGCTGAGTAACAGCAAAATCCTCCATTTTCTAAATCTGTTGCCCAATACTTACGAACCAGAACTAGAAACAAAATGTAAGTCACGTTGTTTTCTCACAGTAAAAATAACTGCTTCCATTCGGTATCATGTTGAGGCCTATATTGAAAAGGAGGTCCAGTAAATTAGTTACCTAAACAAGAACACTGAGCAGTTTTCTACATCTAGAGCTCTGATGAAACTCAAGACTCAACAACACAACATTCAATAGCACTATCTTGATCAAAAAGAAGGAACTCTGTCTTCTTTCATTCTTCAAGTGATGGTTTTAAGGAGATTCAGAGTCCAACAGTAACCTACTGAACAAGGATTAAATTTTGATGTAGCAGACCCATCCCATTAGGTGTTGAGTTCCTGTGCTGAGGCCCTGTATGTAAGTGGTGATGCTCTTCAGGAACTGAGCATCTTGCAAGGCCAGCTGGCTGGAATGGTTCACAGTATTTCCCAGAGCACATGTGACCCCACAGGCAAAAATTTTGCTAGCAGAAAATTGCTCAGCAACGGTCTTCAAGAGCAATGAAGAAACTCATTTAGGAAAAATGTAAATAAAGTGCTTTATGTGTAGGCTGATGCTTAAGGTCTTAAAATAGATGCCAAAGAATGGAACAACATGCCTGTCTACCAGCCATACTTTTCTAGGTATGAAGAGCTGGCATTATCAATTAAAAGAAACAGTTAAGTAACTGATATACTCAGTCTCTGATTCCAGTATCTCCACACTAATCGATCAATAGGTGATTTGGAATAATACAACTTCTAAAAGCCATTAGCTAGCTATATATTTATATAGTTATATTGAAAATACATGTATGCATGTGTTTTTTTCCTTCACTACTTTGAGTAATAGATTGAAAAATACCACACAGACAACACATGCAGTTATACAAGGAGCAATTTATAGCCCTTTTTTAATGACTGCGTTTGCCAAAGGTAAAGATCTGCTTACTGTGATTTCTAGCAATAGTATACTTTACTAAACAGCCAGTCTTGTATAAGAAAAAAATCCCAGCATAAAACATACACTAACCTTTTATGCTGCTGCTAAGTGGTTTGTGAAATCTGGTTTTGTGATTATATTCAAGATGTTTTGTGCAGTCACTATTAGCCAAATATCCTACAGAGGGGCAGGAGGCACCTTTAAAGTATTCACAATACACTTGAAATGCTACACTGTAAATCATGGTTCCAAGCATCACAGAAGTCCATACATCATAAGCAGATAAATAAGGAAAATCAAGCAAAACCAAGGCTTTGCTTTCTTTGTTAAGAATGTCTGAAGGTGGCCAAAGTTGACAATAAAAACAACCTACATATTCAGATTCATACAGCAGTATGTCTTTAATAAAACTGCACCTCTAAACTCTTATGTATTAATAGAAATAACACTCTAATAACATAATAACACAGTTGCATGCTATGATACCAACAATAATGCTTTAGAAAGAAAAATATCATTCACTGAAATTTTCAACAGGTGTCATAAAAAAGAGACGTGATCCTGCAGTTACACCAATCACTGTGATACTCTGTATAGATCATATACTAATATTTCTGATGGCTTTTACGTGGAAACAATAGGCACTACTCATATAGAATCACAAACCACTGCTACAACACCAAGTATTACATCTTCAAACTATCAATCATCTATACAAAGAGTGATGGAAAATTTCAACCAAAATACTGTGCTCCAACTTGCCTCCAGTACTTACCATTCTGCTTTACTTTTCTGAAGAGTTCCACTTCTATTAAAAAACAGCCCAAAAGTAGACACTGGTCCCTTACAATCATGCACCTTGAACCAGAAACTCTTCATGTCTTCACAATTTCTCATTAGTGATGCAAGAGGATGACTGAGTTGGAATCAATTTGTGAGTGGTTTTCAGCAAACAGTGGGTTGCTCACACTCAGCTACATGCTCTCCTCTCTTGTTTTCCTTTTTTGTAATAATTGCCCTGGTCAGTACACAGCTGGTTTTTAAACATGTGGTCTCTGGCCACAAAGGCAGGAGGTCACTTTGTCCATACCTGGAAGGCTAACCTAAGGTGGCTGTTGCAACCCCAGCTACTGCTCTTCCAACACACGAATGCCCATGAGACAGCACACACATGTGCTCACCAGTCAGGCTGGGGAAAGCCTGTGCCTGTGGCATCAATAGGTAAGGGGCACCAGCCTTCACATCAAAACTCTGCCCAGAAGTTACTTCCTGCTACTGCAAAGCTGTTTTGTGTCCTTAAACCAAGAACAAGCACGGGGAAGGCAAGAGGGTGAGGTTCCTAAGATCCACTGGGGCTTGATGGCAGCCCTCTCCTTGGAAATGCCCCCTATGATCTCACAAGGCCAGGGAAAGGGCCAAAAACATAACTGGAAATGGGTGTTGCACTTCACTTCTGATATGTGTATGTTTTACCTGTAGTCAATGTCATTATAGAAAGGCATATACTATCACAGACAAGCACATTTCAAAATCACACAGAGATAGAAGAGGCAGCTCCTCCCACCCCATAACCCTTTATTTGCAGTTAAAAGTTCATGTCCGGTAGAATAAAAATTAACCTCTATGTCAGGACTGAAACCATACATATTAGATTTCCTCAGCCTCAGAAGCCTATCTTATTGCTTTCTTGACCTTTGTTTATATGGTTAAAACAAACAATAAAACCCTCAACCTTTTAGCCAAGTACCATAACAAAGAGAGAGGACAGCTAAAGCAACAGCTGCTCTGAGTTGAACCAGAGTTTGCCTAATGTGTTTTCCTCTCAAAAATCTGAATGCCTGCAACAACAACAATAAAGCAACTTACTGTAGATTCCCCAGGAGGTGAACAGAAGTCCAAGCAGGAGCTCTGATGAGGAATGCGAGCTAATTTACACTGGTCAGTTTCTGAGCTACCTTCACTTTTTTTGTCTCACAAGAAGGTGAAGCCTAAAAGCAGAGCTCACCACAGGCGTGGCAATAAGCTTTCTAACTAATCCCTGGTGCCCAGACTTATGTAGGTGATAAATTATTTGAAGTGCTGCTGGGTTGTAAGTGGATGTCACCTTGCCGTCCTTTCCCACTTGGGCTGGCAAATCTCAATAGCAGAAGCACCTGAAACTCCTTTCTCTACAGGGTCTAGTGATTCCTACATACCACAGCCTCGTGAAAGTAATGATGTCCCTTCACTGAAAGTGGTGGGGAGAGAAGGAAGCATAAGTGCATTTCAGAGACCCATGCTGAACAAGAGCAGGGAGCTGAACACCAAACAAACTGTATTTGGTGGGAGGCAAAAGAAACAAAATAAAACCAAACATGAACAGTATATTTGAACATTCCTTAGTTTGCCACTCTGTCTTCAAAGCAGTGAGTATTTCAAGGAGGTTGATGTCCCAAAATAAGTTTAAAAAACCCTTGTACCTTTTTGAACAAAACTTCAAATGGACTGCTATTTCCATCCTCTATGGGCAATTCAAAATAGAAGAAACTCACCCAAAAGTAAAACAAATTCTTACAGAAATAATTCAAAATCTGGTAGCCAGTGAGACCAAGATATCCCAAATTAACATATTTCTGACAGAACCAGCAGGACGCTTCCAGAAATGCGGATGAAATCCAGCATGTGGAGCATGTACTACTGTCATTACATAGAGTGATAATCATCCAGAGAAACAAAGCAACACCCCTCCCCACTATTGTTACAGGGTTTTTTGTAAAAACTCAGCAAATCAGTTCCAGAAAATCTGGTACTGTGAACTGGCATGCAATTAACCTAGGTAGAGTCAAACTACACCAGACCGGTGAGCATGGAAAAGCATTCATTTATGTATTGAAATGAATTATCTGTGTAAGATATGACTCTCTAAAACCTTGCAATTACCATTTAGAAAAGTGGTAACACAAGCATCAACTGGTCATCTGGACTTGATGATCTTAAGGGTCTTTTCCAACCTGAATGATTCTATGATTATATTCTATTATCTTTCTTCATTTTGTCATTTTAAACTTGTGCCTTGAAAGTCTTTCACTGTGGGCATTTTATCTGCCAACCACTAGCAATCATAATCCTTTAGGAACCAGATTATCAAAAGGTTGTTTATTAACAGAGAACAAATAACCATGGAAAAGGTATCTCACAGTCAGGCATCTCACCTTCCTTAACCAAAACTGAATTTGAGCCACAGAGGTGAAAGTCTGAGATGGAAGTAAAAGTTTCCATCGAGCTAATCTAGAAACCTAACTGCAAAGAATCAGACATAATGTCCCGTATGTCCACAGACTTTGCTTTAAGTGCATCAAACAAGCCCAGGACACTGAAAAGTTCTAAAGGAAATCTTAGGCAATTGAAGTGCAGGTTTTCAGCATACAAATCACCACCAAGCACCCGAAAATGTCAGCAGAATTTTCTTGTTCTTAGTATACAAGTTTGACAAGTGTGTTCTCAAAGTAAGCCTGAAATTTGAGGTAATATAATCTGCAGTGATCAGCTGGGACAATCTCCAGAAAATGCCTATTCTGTGTGGGCATTTACATCATTTCCACTAACTTTCCATATATCACCAGTTAAACTAGTTACATACTACGTTAGACTATACCAACTAGGAGGTAAGCAGTATACTTTCCCCACTTTATTGTCATACTACCTACCATTAAATCACTTTGCATATTCACTTCTACCTAATCATTAGGATGAGCTGTTACTCAAAAGCATATGCATACTTTTGATTACACTGCGGTGTAACCTTATCTCATTCTAAACTATTCTACTTTTACTTTAAACGAGTCAACATCTAAGCATTACATATAAATACACAAAATCCCTAAAATTTGCTCACATCCAAGATGTGAAAGACAGGCCACTGTATACTGGGGATGGTTTACAAGCTTAAGATAGTTGGAGGCTATACTGATTTAGCACAGTTTCTGTCAGTTTGCAATGATGAAGATGATGTGACCACACCAGCTGGCTGTTGGGAAAGAGAGCAAATAGAGAAATAATACTCAAGAAACATTATACACTCATATCAGGGGAAGCACAATGTTCACACAAGAAGACGTGAGTATTACCCTGGCTATGAATAAGTTTAGACTAGGAATTAGATGAAATTTTATGACCAGTTGATTAATGAGGTTCTGTAAGAGTTTTCCATAGGAAATATACAGGGCAGTAAATGTACATACATTTAAGATGGAGTCAAAATAAATTTTGGATGGAACTCTATGATACAGCTGTTTGAAGTAAGAGAGGACCGTGCTCAGTAACCCAGAAAACCAAGTCCGATCCTATACTCCCAAAGATGACCTCAAGGAAGCAAGCAATGCCAACTCATAGAATCATAGAATCATAGAATAGTTAGGGTTGGAAAGGACCTTAAGATCATCAAGTTCCAACCCCCCCTGCCATGGGTGGGGACACCTCGCTCTAAACCATAGTACCCAAGGCCTTGTCTAACCTGGCCTTGAACACTGCCAGGGATGGAGCATTCACAGCTTCCTTGGGCAACCCATTCCAGTGCCTCACCACCCTCACAGGAAAGAATTTCCTCCTTATATCCAATCTAAACTTCCCCTGTTTAAGTTTTAACCCATTACCCCTTGTCCTATCACTACAGTCCCTAATGAAGAGTCCATCCAAAGCATCCCTATAGGCCCCCTTCAGATGCTGGAAGGCTGCTATGAGGTCTCCACGCAGCCTTCTCCTCTCCAGGCTGAACAGCCCCCAACTTTCTCAGCCTATCACAGTATCACAGTATGTTAGAGATTGGAAGGGACCTCAAAAGATCATCTAGTCCAATCCCCCTGCCGGAGCAGGAACACCTAGATAAGGTTATCTTCATATGGGAGGTGCTCCAGTCCCCTGATCATTCTGGTGGCCCTCCTCTGGACTTGTTCCAACAGATCCATGTCCTTTTTATGTTGAGGACACCAGAACTGGACACAATGCTCCAAGTGAGGTCTCATGAAAGCAGAATAAAGGGGCAGGATCACCTCCTTCGCCCTGCTGGTCATGCTCCTTTTGATGCAGCCCAGGATACGGTTGGCTTTCTGGGCTGCAAGCGAACACTGCCGGCTCATGTTCATTTTCTCATGAACCAACACCCCCAAGTCCTTCTCCGCAGGGCTGCTCTGAATCTCTTCCCTGCCCAGCCTGTAGCTGTGTCTGGGATTGCCCTGACCCAGGTGTAGGATCTTGCACTTGGCATGGTTAAACTTCATGAGGCTGGCATCAGCCCACCTCACAAGCATGTCAAGGTCCCTCTGGATGGCATTCCTTTCCTCCAGCGTATCAACCGAACCACACAGCTTGGTGTCATCGGCAAACTTGCTGAGGGCGTACTCAATCCCACTGGCCATGTCAGCGATGAAGATGTTAAACAAGACCGGTCCCAACACTGATCCCTGAGGGACACCACTCGCTACTGGTCTCCAAATGGACATTGAGCCATTGACCACAACTCTTTGTGTGCGGCCATCCAGCCAGTTCTTTATCCACCAAGTGGTCCATTCATCAAATTGATGTCTCTCCAATTTAGAGACAAGGATGTCATGTGGGACAGTGTTGAATGCTTTACACAAATCCACGTAGATGACACCAACTGCTCTACCGCTGTCCATCAGTTCTGTAGCCCCATCATAGAAGGCCACCAAATTGGTCAGACAGGATTTCCCCTTAGTGAAGCCATGCTGGCTGTCACCAAGCACCTTGTTGTTTTTCATGTGCCTTAGCATGCCTTCCAGGAGAATCTGCTCCAAGATTTTGCCAGGCACAGAGGTGAGACTGACTGGTCTGTAGTTCCCTGGGTCATCCATTTTCCCCTTCTTGAAAATGGGGGTTATATTTCCCTTTTTCCAGTCGTCGGGAACTTCACCTGACTGCCATGATTTTTCAAATATGATGGCCAGCGGCTTAGCAACTTCATTTGCCAGCTCCTTCAGGACCCACGGATGGATTTCATCAGGACCCATGACCTTGTGCACGTTCAGATTTTTAAGATGGTCTTGAACCAGATCCTCTCCTACAGTGGGCCCAAGGTCTTAATTCTTACAGTCCCTGCATCTGCCTTCCAAGACTTGGGTGGTGCAGTCAGAGCCTTTGCCAGTGAAGACCAAGGTAAAGAAATCAATCAGAACCTCAGCCTTCTCCAAATTCTGTGTAGATAGTTCTCCCGAGAGCTTCCTGAGGGGGCCTACGTTCTCCCTAGTCTGTTTTTTATTTGCTATGTACCTGTAGAATCCCTTCCTGTTATCCTTAATATCCCTAGCCAAGTTTAATTCTAACTGGGCCTTAGCTTTCCTAACCTGGTCCCTAGCTTCCCGGACAACATCCCTGTACTCTTCCCAGGCCGCCTGTCCTTGCTTCCACTTTCTATAAGACTCTTTTTTCATTTGAATTTTCCTCAGCAGCTCCTTATCCATCCAAGGAGGTCTCCTGGCCCTCCTGCTGCACTTCCTTCTAGTTGGGATGCAACACTCCTGAGCTTGTAGCAGGTGATCCTTGAAGACCAACCAAGAGTCTTGAGCCCCCCTGCCCTCTAGGGCTATATCCCATGGAACCTTACTAAGCAGGCTCCTGAAGAGGCCAAAGTCTGCTCTCTTGAAGTCTAGGGCAGTGAGCTTGCCGCACACTCTTCTCACTGCCCTAAGGATCTCAAATTCAACCATCTCATGATCGCTGCGTCCAAGGTTTCCCTGGAGTGCCACATTTCCAAGGAGCCCTTCCCTGTTGGTGAGCACGAGGTCAAGCATGGCACCTCTCCTTGTCGGTTCCTCTATTACTTGCAGAAGGAAGTTGTCTTCCACACAATCGAGGAACCTCCTGGATTTTGCCATGAGCATGGAATTTTTCTTCTTTAAGCCCCCATTACTGAGGTTGATGGGGAAATCTGTTTTAAATTTGAAGAGTGAATAAATAAACTGTTAGCCTGGGATTCGAGGAAAAATGCTTTTAAAATATGATCTCTACAAGCTCAAAAACCAGAAGGCAAATAAAAAGAACAAAACATCTGTTACTTCTTAAAATCTTATGGTTTCTAAGCCACTGGGGGCAGGGGGAAGCTGATTCATGATTTCTGAATGCTTAGGTTGACAATTCAAAGAAGTGAAGTGTGAAGGAGTCCAAAACTTAGCACACAAAAGCACTAAGATGCCTAAAAATGGAAGAGTCTAGATGCCTAATTTAAACACTCAACTTCCAAATGAGACTTCTTGAGCTCCACTGCTGCTGCCTTTGAGCAGGAAGCTGCTCTGAGCTTTGACCACAGCCCTCTCTGGTTGCTCAAGAGCACTCCCGCAGCCTGTTGCCCTGGCCACAGTGTTTTTTGTTTTTCAGATAGTTTGAAATCTTACCCCTTGGTTTTGTCCTGACTCATTGCCAGCCACAGTTCCTCCTCCTCTAGAAGCTGGTCATTTCTAAGCAAAAGTCAATGGACCTATTAAGAAAAACCTTTAAAAATGATGCTGATATATGAGGCAAACCATGGACTCGATCCTGTTACTAACAGACTTGTAAAACTACTCATTTTAAAAGCTCCAGCACTTCTCAGGTTTAGGATTGCTTCTTCATCTCAGTTTTTAAAAGACAACCTACCTCTCAAATGTTTACTCACATTGTTTCTGCATATCTGCACTCAAATGATACCAATGTACCACAGTAATATTAAAAATAATTACTTGTTACAATTATAAAATTAATTTTTATTATCACCAGCAGGCTTCTGAAAGCAACTGGTTCAACCTTCACGGCAGGATCAAACACAAGTATAAGGTAGAGGTAGTAAGGATGACTGAGAGTCCTCATTTGCTTTTCAAGAGTCTCAAGCACAGATGGCGGGTCACTGAAGAACTCCTTTCTCCCATTTGCTGTTCTGTCTGCAGTACTTCCATAGCTGCTGTGGCTCTCTGGTCTCATCCCTTCACATTTTTCTGATATTTTTCCAGCTTTAACTGCTCTGACACTTTACATCATCTGCTACCTTTGGCATGACACGTCAAAGAAGCAGGGATCTCTTTTCTAGGGTACAACATCAGGACACAGTTAGACCTTGCCACCACCTTGACAGCCTGAACAAAGGGCACTACTACACTAGCAGCAGCAAGCCCTGCATTATCTACTGATCCAAAGTGCTTTAACAGCTGATAAGATACCTGATGGGAAGTTCAAACCTCCAAACCTCTCTCTCATGACAATGAAATTATGGGTTGAATTTCATGCAATACAGGTGCCACACTGTAAGGTTTGCAGTCAACTCATATTTGGTGAGTTTGGAGGCACTTTGGACTTATATGTGCATAACTGCGTAAGCAAGCACCCCATTACTGTCCAAAGAGAATGTCTGTCTAAATAAGAACAGCAGGTCAGGTACTGACACCAAGCATAGGAACACATGTACTCCAAAAAGAAAAATCAGGTAAGATATTTCAAGCAGCTTTGATAAACAGAGGGAATTAGAAAATACCTTTAAGAAATGGGTTACATACAAGATAACACTTCAATGTGTCCATAGTGAAATAAGCAGCTCTCGTTCTATGCTTCTTTTCAAAGCTGCCAAACCATACCTAAACTCTTCCATCTTTTCCCTATCTTGTGTTAATAGGCAATATGTGTAAGGAGGTAATGAATATCAACCTCTAAACCCTTTCACAAATAACATTCCACTCGGGCACAACCCTGGGCTGTGATCTTCTTCATACCAACGCTAAGTACACTTTATATCAAATTCAGGTTTAGTGAGAAAATACATCCATAACCTCTGGAGCAGGGAGATGAGCTCTTGACTGCAACTGAAGCATTTTCGTCAGCAAGGCCCAGGGCCAAGCCCCCTAACCCTGCTCTCCCTGAGGCCACAAAACCACAGATGAGCATCTAAAAATCTGTTCTGCTGGCTGGTTGCAGCATCCCCAGTCAGCACAAGAAATGACACTTCACTAAAGTACTCTGCTCTTGCTGGTCAACATTTCACATGGCTAACTCCTGAATATTTATCCCTCTCCAGGTGCCTAATCCTCAGCAGGGCAAACCCAAAGCTTCTCAATGAATCTGTAATGCAAAGTTTTTACCTAGAGAAGCAGTAATGAACAGTATCATGTCCGTGAACATAAAGATTTACACATTTATGTTCACCTTTCAGCTCCCCTCTGTATTTTAGATCGTTATAAAAACAGAAAACAAGACTATTTTTCAAATTCTTGTTAGTTAGTGTTTGCTGCTCACTGCTTGTGCATTAGCAAAAGATGCCCATTAGGAACAGTCTGAGACATCTGTTTCCCTCAAGCACTGTGACTGCTATAGCAGAATTGCTGATTTGGACCTTGGAAGCAGTTTCTGACCTTGAATTTACATGAAAAGGTTAAATATTTTAGTGGTAACACAACAATGTTCTATGAGTAATTGTTTTCTATTACCCCAAGGGCCATGATTTTGTTTATAATTACTCAGAAATAACTTTTTCATAACATAAACTCTCTTACTTGAGCACATCTCTACAGCTGCATTAGCCTCTTGTGCCTGCAATCCAGAAGATGAGAATTTTCAAATCACTTTCTGTATTTTTTAAACATTGTTTCTGAATGCACAGTTGGAAGAACTTTACACAAGCAGAACCCCGTCTGTCCTCCTTCCGATCCAAACAGCAAACTACAATACAGCTAGTAGAAGAGATATCTGCTAACATCTTCAAGAAATCCTTAATCTATAATTAATGTCAACAACTGTTAAAGTCTGTAATTCTTGCATCTCACATTCATATTTTAAAGGTACAGTAGTTCTGAGACGCTGGGTATGGAGACAGTTTAAAAATTCATGAAATAGCATTATATTTAACAGCAATATAAATAGCATTGTTTTTCATAAGCTAGAAACTCATTTTTTCTCTAAAATTAAGTAAAAAATTCTTAAGCACTGCTTGCTAAAGTTACAATATCTAACCTTTGAGTTTTACTTCTCTGCTAATCTATGATTGTAATAGTTTCCTTGCTAGTGTTCCTCAACCCACCACAGGCACTGGATGATGCTGTGAATTAATCTTTCTCCATCAAACCTTATATCCAGTAACACATTGATGCACCATGAATTTTAAATGCATGCTATGACTTCCCAAGTCATGCCCACTCACTTTAAAAGGATGCAGTCACATTTAAAAGCAATCGGTTTAGTGCATTTCAATAAATATTCAACTTGCCACTGGCCACTCTTTCAAGCAATGGCAAGTAAAACCTACAGCTCACAAAAATGTTGCTTTGGTTATTAAACCATCACTTTTTCTCCACCTCATCAATTTTCTCCTGATCTCTGCTCAGAATTATGTTGTATATGTAAAATGTCTGCAACTCAAAGTTCTTCAGTAAAGTAATCTTTCTGTCCCTATATGAATCTGTCTACTTCCAATGAAGGCACTCGGATTTACTCACAATGCTTGCAGGACTCAAACTTCTTACAAGAATATCCTGTCACTGACCTCAGATCTCTCCTGCCATCAGTTAAGAGAAGGCAGACACTACAACTCTGCTATGGACAGGGATGCATGAGGAGAGGAATACTCAAATCTCAGTAAAATACAGCTTCTGCACTGAGGTAAGACACACAAAAGGAAAGCACTATATTCCAATAGAAGAGATATCAACATTGTAGCATTTGCTGTTAAACCATCAGAACTGGAAAAATCAACTGGATAAGGCCAGCAGCAGGAAGATTTTTTTACTCTTTAAAATACTCCATCAAAAAAATTTGGAGACAGCAACTCTAGGTAGGCACTATGACTAAGGGAGACTGGGGACAGATGAAAAGGGTCAAGTGTTAGCTTTTCAGTTTGGATTCAGTTTGAATGCAACCATGCTTGCAAGCAAATGCGTAACTAGCACGTACGCAAGCCGTAAAGCCTCCAAACACTCCTACATTTATTTGGATAACTTAAAATATTTTAAGTAGAGAGCACCTCAAAAACATGCCCTGTGCCATAGAAGTAGGTAGTGCCATCTACAGCTGTGTTTGCCAGGCTATTTCCATTGGTAAACACTGTTTTCAGTAACTTAAATTTTTGGTAGGTCATCTTCAACACTAAGTGGATTTTCTTAGGAAAGTTTCAACCCCAGCAGTTTAGGCAAACTACTATAAATGAGATGAGGGAAAAATCTACCTTTTCCTCATCTGAACCAGTCTTGTAAGTATTCCTTTGCAGAGGTTCAGCTGGTATCATGCTTCTAAGAAAGGGATTAAAATCTGAACGAGGAATAGCATGGAACCATGCCAGGAAGAAGCATACTGTTTTAGAAAGTGTAACTGATGGCATAATACACCTGTATCAGAACCTGAATAAGACTGCAGCCTAGGTCCTAGAATGTTCTTATGTTTGAAAGCTCAAGTTAACAACAGGAATATTCTTTGTTCCATTAAAAGTCATCTCAGTCACAGAGAAACTTGCATTAGTAATTCCCAACAGGGACTGCAGTCTGTTGGTATATCCTCTCCTGAACGCCCAGGAGAACTGTACTGGGATGCCCAACACCTGAACAGCTCCACACGACAACTGAAGATCTTTGTGGTAGACAGGCACTCTGAAATTGCTTCTAAAAGCAGAAAAAGACATGAGTTGAAAACTTCCTTATACAATCTGAACACAGAGAGTGCAGTGAACATCATTTCTTTAGCAATATGAGAAAAGAAGACCAAAGTTAACCTTAGCTGTACTGCAGATCAGACCAGGAGGTTTTCCCTTTGTATCCCCCAAGCCCTGTCAGCTCTTAGGCTAGTCTGAAGTCCTGAGGCTTGCTGACCCTGAGGAGAACACATTTTATAAAAAATGCCTTCCTGGGTTCATCTTCATTCAAATCTTCTGCTCCTCTGGACATCAAGAATATTAATTAAACATTATTTTCCTGACAGATTACATCCTGCCCTCAACTTGTAGAAATGTTAATGCTCTTCAGATAGGATTAAATCATCTAGTCGTTTCTTCAGAGTAAACCGATCAAGGTAGTATCTGCCTGCTGTTTGACCAAGATGAAACGATCTCTCAGGAGGAAGATGTTCCTCTCCCTTTGGCAAGATGGCATTCAAATCTGAAGGTGAAACCTTTTCCTGTGCTGAAATACATCTCAAGCATTGGCACTTGACAAGTGTACTCCATCAGAGGGAACAAAGAGCATTACTGACTGCATGCAGTTCATTGCTAGTACTTCTCTGAGAGCAAGCAATGATCATAACTTTGCAGACTCAGAAAATGTGATCCCCAGCACTGGCCTGTGGGGAAACAAAATGGCACACACTACTTGGCAGAACCAAAGCAAAGCAGAAAACGTAGAGGTTCTGAAATGGGCCTCAAGGTTTGCTGTGTTCTTACACCCATGCTGGCGGCAGCATCTCTGAGGAATAGCTGTATTTGTGGCCACTATTACCCCCAGCTTCTTCTCCAGACTGCCTCGATGCACAGTGCCTGTCCATGGTGCACCCAACTGGGCTTGCTGTATGTAACAAGCAAGCTTTCTTCAAATGAGTTGCCCTTTTAACCATGTTATACTGATTTCTTTCTGGTGAAAGAACCCTGCTGCCTTGTGGTGGGGTGACACCATCTGGTAGGTAAACCCCAAACTGGTCACTCTCACCTGAAGACAGGAAGAGATTTATTCATTTATTTCTTAGGCTAGTACTTGGAGTTAAAGATAGAAACATGCAGAGATATAAGACTGGTTTATGTATTAAACTCCCCTTGCTTTTGGAGCAAAGAACAATCTCCAGAAATCTGCAGTATCTTGTATTTGCTGGAAACACAGACCCATATTTCTCTTACATCAAAAGTCCTAAGAATAAGCAAGGTACAGGCCTGTTCAGTCTCATACTCATAGCACGAAAGCTGCAGTTGGCCTCCTGCAGCTCCCCAAGCCATGCTTTTTACACAACAGCAAAACCACGGTTTTCCTTCTTTTCTGCATGGCTGTAGTTTGGACTGTGGCTCCTTCACTGGAAGAGATGCTTTCCAAACAGCATACTCTGTGTTGCCATGTGAAGCTTTTCTTCTGCAATCTCAGTGTGCCCAACACCCTCCCCTGCCTTACTGTATGACTCTCTGACCTGGCTTCTCTCAAACTGCACTTTAGGCAAGTTCATCAGTCTGAAGGGACACTCCAGTGGAGCCCAGAAAAATAATTACAAGCATTCACTTATACTTCAGCTGTGTTTGAAGCACTGCTGCCAAAGTACAGCATCATGATATTTACCACACAAAACCAACTGCATATTCAACTGTGAAAATGTATGACATTTCTGCAGCATTACATGCTACTTCATGAAAGTACATATTTTGCTATGAAGACTGTACTTACAATGGATTCACAAGACATTTTTCCTCCTTTCCCTACTGTTAAAAAAAAAAAAAGGAAGAAAAAAAATCTGCAAAATCTTCATCAACACAAATTCAGCTGATAGGGACTGTAAATTGCTAAATAATCTGAGGACTGCATCTTCTTTCCCTGTTGTTTGTCAACCACACACAGCATAGTATCTGCTTGCACTTCTATTAATTCATCAAGAAAGCTACCACACAAGAGAAACAACTTTCCCATGTTGAAAGCTTGATCATCCATATTCTACAATTACAGGAGGAGGGAAACTGGCAAGGAGCGGCACTTATGATTCTTTGGGCACTGAGCCCTTAAGTGTTCACTAGCGAGCTTTGTGGTATTCAGAATCAAGGAAGCACTTACAGGTTTATTTTCCTTTCCCTTTCAGGCAATCACAGGGTCCCACCATGCCAAGAACAGAATCAGGCACAAGAAGAAAAATCTCATATTCACCTTTATCAATCTCCCATGAATCTTTCTAATGATAAATTTAGCATAACGAACGAGATTTACTTCTTATTCCTCACTCGGCTGTCAAGAGAAAAAAAATTACAGTTCCTGTCAAGTACCTCACTAAGATGTATGAAGGTCACTCAGGTAGGGTGCAAAGAAGCTCATATGCCATGTTATACAAGCAGAAATGAAGAAGATTGACTGGGAAGACTTCCGAGCCCCGATTATGCTGGACTTTTCCTCCCCATAAAAGTACTCAGTACTCCGTATGGCAAAGATGCATAAATATTTAACAAAATTTTGTGAACAGCACATCAGGAGCACTGAAATCTCACCTTCCTTTTGCCTCTGAAAAAAAGGAAGAAGTAACATGTTCCAGAAGGTCACCTGAGTTCATTTCCTTGTAATCTACACCTTTAAAATCAAGAGAATTCTGCTACATCGAATACAAAATTCAGAGTTCAGTCATACCCAGTTTAACCATTTCTTTCTCCATGCTGTTTGAAAAAAAAACACATTAAAATGCACTATTCATTTTAGGGACTGTAAAACGTTGCCAAACACCCCTACTGCCAGCACCCTGGTTCTCCCCTTTCTATCTCACCACCTGATCTCACAACAGCTCGTTAGAGAACCTTCCTCCAGGTTCCCTGGTAGAGGCTGGGAAGAGAGACACAAACACAAGGAAATTCTCCTTTATTATGGCTTAAATACACTTAAGATTGTTCGAGGGGTTGTTTTGAAACCGACACAATAAAAATCAGATTAAAGTAAGAATGAAGGGCTAGTTTAAAGAGACAATTTGGGGGAAATGGAGATGCATACTTTTCACAATTTAAAGCAGACAAGGCTTTTTCAGGTAAGCTCCAGGGATAAAAAGGAAAGTGAATGCCACACACCTGTGGCAAATACTTTCCTTCTGTGTGCTTTGATCAGTCTGCCGGCCTCCCTTGCTGCCCAGCAACTACCACTTCTTTTCTCCTTAATCAAGCCATCAGGGGACAGCTGCCAAGCCCCAGTTCCCCTTCTTCAGTCAAGGGCAGGCACTGCCATTCTCCAGGGGACATTTCTCTGGGCACATCTGCTCTCTGAAGGGACAAAATGACATACACATACACCAGCTTTGCATCCACTTGGTTTTTTTTCTGCTGCACTATTCTTTTGAAACTGGTAAATCGGCATTTTCCACTGCTCCTCAACACCTTCAGCTCTTCTGAAACAGCCGAGACAAAGCACATGGTCTTCCACCCCAGCTGAAAGCTTGGCATCCCCCTTTGGTAAAGTATACCAAGGCCACATCTGAAGTACTGCACCCAGTTCTGGGCTCCCCAGTACAAGAAAAACATGGAGGTGCTGGAGAGGGCCCAGCAGAGGGCCACAAAGGTGATCAGGGGTTTGGAGCATCTCTCTTAGGAGAGGTTGCAGGAGCTGGGGCTGTTTAGACTGGAGAAAACTGAGAGAGGATCTCATTATTATGTATCAGTATCTCAAAGGCAGGTGCCAAGAGGATGGTGCCAGACTTTTTGGTGGTGCCCAGCGTCAGGACAAGGAGCCGTGGGCATAACTAAAACACCTGAATTTTCACCTCACCATGAGGAAGAACTTCTTTACTGTGAGGGTGGCAGAGCACGGAGCAGGCTGCCCAGGAGGGCTGTGGAGCCTCCCTCTCTGAATACATTAAAAACCCACCTGGATGTGTTCCTGTGTGACCCAGTCTAGGTGGCCCTGCCCTGGCGGGGGGGTTGGACTGGACAATCTCTCCAGAGGTCCCTTCCATCCCTAAGGATTCTGTGATTTTCCCTTTCCCCTCAGCTGGCTGGAGCAAAGGCCCCGCAGACACAGTTAAATCAACAACCTGTGCTTACATGCTGTGACCAGCAGCAGCAGCTCCAACTCAAGGACAAGTCACACTTCTCACAACAGTAAGTTAGCAAAGATCAAAAGATGATAAAGAGTTTAACTTTGCCACACTTGTTCTTGCTCACTGAAGCTCATAAGAAGTTACTAAATTATTTATTTGAGAATAAAAAATACCCTTTACATCTGAAGGTGGTAAATGGCCTCATTTCCAATGCTGTTCATTCAATACCCTAATCAGCATCTCAGAGAAATGTATTTATTACCCATTTATTAAAATGAGGTTTCACAGATTTTCCTTCTCAGCTGAGTATTATTCCCACTATGGGGGATTAAGGCACTATTACCCTTTCTTTTCCCACCCTAAAAGCTCTTGCAATTCATTAAACTCCTTATAACTTAATTTGAAAACATAATCATACCTCTTAATTTTGTTCCATCTTTTTTCCCTTCCTGGTTTTACTGCACCTTCTTTCCAGCTAGTGTACCATATTTTTCTGAATGGCTTTGTATTTTCCATTACCCCTGTCCTCCACTACTGCTGCATCTTTTCCACAGCTTGTGCATTTCTATCAATACCGTGGTTTCTGCCCCTTTCTATGTGTTCCCTCTGCAGATCCACCAGGAGACTCTCCCCCACTTCCCCTCTCTTCCCCACATCTCAGCAGGCACAATCCTGATCCATTTGCACTTTCTGAGAAGCAGATAATGCAGGCAACCTAGTGGCTATTCCTACAAAGCAGGCAGCTCCCAGGCAGGATGTTTACCTCTCTCAAAAGCAGCTCTGTGCACATTCCCAGATGGTGTGGATGTCTGGAGGATAAGGTAGCAGAGTGCAGCGCTGACAAGCAGGGGCTGAAGCTTTTGGAAAATCCTGGACCAAAGGATGAGGCAGCACTAGGCCAACCAAAGGACCGCAGCAAGGACATCATATGGCAACAGAAAGATACAGTAAAGGCAAGCCATAAGATCACACAAATCCTGGACCACCCGAGACCTGTGGTGGCCCTCATGGACCTTTCCATGTGAACCCTTCCATGTTCACAACAGCTGAACTCACCAACTCATCCAGCATCACCCCAGCCTCACAGATGCCTTCTCCAGCTGTCTGAAGGAATGCTAAAATCAAGGGCCTAATGGCAATCTAGGTCAGGAGGGCTCTAAGGAAATCCAGTGTAACCTCTGCAAAAACACCACACTGTTCCTGGCAGTGATCTCCTCCACTTTTCTCCTCCTTGATTCTCTCAATAGATTCACACCCAGGTAAGTGAGAACACATACAGTCTTCCTCACACAGTATTTGCCCTTCAGAAACACTGAAAAATACCAGGACATCTACAAAAGAAGGGGTGTAAATTCATAGTTATCCACCATCCAAGATAGTAACAGAAGAAAGCAGCCATGCCTCTCCTCCTCACTTAAAGGAATCACTACAGGGATCCCCTCTGGTGAGCTCTGCCAACTCTTATCCTTTAAAACATATGTCCCAGTGATTTTCATAAAACTATAGAATCTGGAATCATGTACCTAATGCATTGATATTACATTTGGAAATAGAACAGAGTCTAACTTTCACGGTTTCATGGGAAAGATTAAAAGACCAATCCACACACAATCTAAAGATCTCCACAAAAACAGATAAAAAGGAAATTACTTTTCCAGCTTTTTAAGTTTTTAAAGCTTATTTTCCAATGTTTGAATATAGCAGTATCATGTCCTTGAACAGACCATGGGAACCCTGTCTTGCATGCCCTATGACATGCACATACCTGGTCAGGAGTTTCTCTCCACCAGTGCTCAATCATTCCATGTTCCCTACAAGCTCTCTGAAGAAAGAAAGGTCACTCTTTTCACATTTGCTGTAATTCACTCTAGATTTGTCTTCTGAAAAGGATAAGAGTAATAAAGCATGACATACCAGGCTCTTTCCTCACTATCCTCCTCCCACCCTGACTGACTTGCATGTTCTTCATCCATAAACGGATGCCTCTCTTTCACTTTGGGTAGGATCTTACATCTTGGTAAGAGTGAACAGGAAGCTTTCACATGGTGAAACAGAACAGAATTTCTTCCCTAGCCCTTTTCAAACACTGGTTGGACAAAAATGTTTTAGAACGTCCCCTGATTGCTCTTCCCCATAAAATGCACATCAGGTGCAAGCCAGCAGACTGGGAAAAGTCTTTGGTTATCCTACATTAGCTGCACCAGCTCTGAAACTTTCCAACACAATTCAATTTGAATTAAGCCTCAAGATTAAAACCAGTTTCATTGTGCCCTTCAGCACTTGGCCAAGATTTATGCAGAAGCAGAGATAGAGTGGGATGGCACCTTTCAGAATGAGACCTTACTAGGTTCAAACTTTGGTGAACCCTGTTCACATGAGCTAGGCTCAAGCAGCCCAGGAGCTGTGCTGAGACACAATAGCAGCACTGTGTTTTACAGTTCTTAAGCTCCTGTCCACATTTTATACTGCAGCCATTTGATTAATCTTTTGATTTCATAAAGGCATTTCAAAATCTAAGTACTGGACATACACAAGAGTTTACCACAGATCACCTATATATTGCATAATATAACATTATGAATCTGCATTATCTGTCATGGCAAAGTTCCTGCATAAACTCACTGCATATATGCTGGTTTTGATCCAACAAGGAAACAAAGTTAAATAGCCAGGCCAAAGAAAAACTGGGAAGCCTAAACAACACATCTTAAAATCAATAATTACCAAGTGAAACAGCTGCTGCCAAGAAAAGGCTGGGAGGGAGGGTGGCAGGATTCTTTCTTTCCTTGTCCTTTTTTTTATTAACAAGGAAAGAAAAAAACCCTGCTTAGAAAACTGACACCTACATGCAAACGCTGCTTCAAAGCTTTTCGCACAATCTCCCAGGGCAGAACAATAGCAGCTCTGTGCTCATAACCAGCTCAAGCTGTTCCAGGCAGGAAGAGGGTGCCCTCGCCTTTTACAACAAATGTAATTCTCTCTGATGCTTGGGTCAATGAAACTGGGCTCAAGCTCTTGCAAATTCATAGTCCCCAAAACAGGACAATGGGCAGCAAGGAGATGTACCTCCAGTGACAGTGCAGTTAGATGCTTTTAGCAACGTTTGCCTACCCTGGTCCTGCTCAGTTTCTCCAGTACTCAGGCTGGGAAAGAGGCAGAACCACATTTAGAGATAAGGCTGAATTTCAAACCACCCCCTGCTCCTCCAATGTCCTTACTGTGCCTGCAAGCGAGCAGAAGGGCAACAGGTACTCCTTTGTCTTGCTAAGAGGAAGGCATGGACCTGGCATGAGAACTGCCTACCTGTTATAATCCTATAAAAATCAGCTGTCTGCTGTCAGGTCTATTAAAAAAAAAACCTTGAAGTAGGCCAGAGGGTTGGCTTATTCCGTGCAGGCAGCTGGCACAGGATTTAACACACTGCTCACCACAGGCTGCCCCAAGGAGGACTAACCTAAATAAGAACTTATCAGATGCCCCAAGATCAGCATCGATCCATTCAGGACTTTAAGCACCACTCTTGAGCTCTGGGCTCATCTCAGCAACAGAAGTCAAAAAAATCAAACATGCTTCTGTGAAAACCAGTGTGTGTCAACCAGGAAAATAAAGAGGGCAGGGACAACAGCTACAGCAAAGAGCTGAAGGCATTTCTTGTGGTGAACCAGGCGAGCTGCTGTGGCTTCTGCCTGGTTTTATGGCATGACTGGAGAGGTGCTGGTTACCTGACTTGCATGTGGCCAACACTATCACACATCATCAAAATCATGCAAGCATCCCTCTGTGCACCTTGGCAAGTATATTCCCATCCCAGGACTTCTGGTGGAAAAAGGCCAGGGAGAAGACTGCAGGAGTCCATAGTGCCACAGCTATAAAAGTCTTCCAGGACTGTTCCTGTACTACAGTGTAAAGAGAACCGGTGAGAGAAACATACATTCAGAATATTTTTATACAACTTTTGCATTACTGTACAAGTAAAAGAGGTGTAACACTTAATACATGAGGGTCCATGACTTGCATGTTGAAATAGAAAAACTTGCTGAAGGGACAAAAATATCACCAAAATTCTTCTTCCCTAATCTGAAACCCTCAGGGGAACAGAAGAGCTAGGTCAAGTAAATGATTCTAGACACATACCTCTACATCCTGCAATGTAAGTGGAGAATTACAGAGTGACACGAACTGTGAATTACGGTGTGACACTGTCTATGGTAAGGGCTCCTTAAGGGATGTAAGTTTTGACTACCATTTACAGAAAGTGTAAAATGATACAGAAAAAGGGGAAAAAAAAAACCCAACCCCCCCCCCAAACCCCCAAACCAACAACAACAAAACCCAAACAAAAACAAACAAAAAACACCAACAGAAATAATAATGGTTTACCAGAAATATTCTGAAATTACCTCTTCGTCAAAAATCTTGACATCTTCTTTTAGTATGAAAGTAATGAAATCCACTGAATTTGTCACTAAATTTAAAACATTTGCTCCTGACTTACACTCATGCTGCCTACTCTCCATTGGGGTGCTCCTTGCCTCCATATCTCAGGAACAGCAACTGGCAGAAGGGGAAGCAATTCAGCTAAAAACCTAATGGAAAGAAGAAAAAACACCCCACAGGTTGGGCTGCCTGCCAAACGCTCGTGGCTTCTCAGGACAACTAAGCAAACAGCCCTGTTTCTGTTAGGACACCTGCAACAGCAGAAATGTTGTCAAATCCATAAACAGTTACTGACCTGCCAGAACAAATGTCATAAAACAAAATTAAGGCCCATCGTCCAGTTAAAAGGATTTCTGAGAGCAATTTACAATGGCAATCTATACGCTGTTACCCGGGGCAGTGTGTGATTAGCACTGCTCTGTCACAGCTGATCTGGCATCTTACAGTCCTCATCCTGCCTAGGGCTTTATGGGGTGGGGAGCACTTCCACAGGGGGAAGAACCTGTACTCCTGTTAATAAATACCAACTTCCATTTCAAACTCCAACTTCAAAGCGCTGCTTACATCTCCTCGGAAAGAAAAGCTGAGTGATTTCCCTTCAACCGTGCTCATCTGAGGCAAATTTTGCTATCAGTAAGTCAATGTGTAATTACAGTCATCCATCCATAAAAGCTGGGGGTTGAAAGAAAAAAAGGAACATGCCTTATTTCTCAGGCATTAAGTAGAGGACTGGGGATTTTCCAGGAATCCAGAAACCAGAATACAAGACCCATCGAAAACTTCTGGCTGTCATTTCTTCCAGTATGTGTCTGGATCATACATACACATGTGCACGGTACACCACAGCTTTAAACAGTAACAGGGAATTACCAGATCAAGATGACCTTCGCTTCAGTGCTTGCACCACGAGAGGCATGTCAAGTGGTGTGGTTTGGAGTGGGTTCCATTTTTTGGTCTACTTACTCAGGCAGGATCAGCTACTGGATAAACATCAGAGAGATGTTTATCACAGGGACTACTACCTCACTCCTTCAATGGAAAATCAGTTGCCTGAAAACACCAGCAGTTTAGGAAGCAAGACTTCCCTCTTCCTTTGCATTTTAGAGAACCATACCCCTGGCAAACAGTAGCCCTGCTGAAGGCTGATATCCTATTTAGCCAGCCCAGAAACCTGTAAGCAAACCACAAAGGTGAGTAATTAGCTTGTCAGTGTCAAAAAAATCCAAAGGCTACGACCCAGAGAAGATTTCCAGAGGAAGTGACTTCCCAGACATTTACATCACGTGCAGTCCACCGTCACAGCAAAAGCTGCAAAATAAAGGCTGTAAGGCTGAAGTGAGGGAAATTAAAATAAAGAAGAATAGTTTACAACAGAAGTGCCATGAAAAATGTGAGATAGAAGTTGGCCAAGTTTTAATAATTTGAATGTGATAAAGGTAATACTACAAATTATTATTTAACAGGTTGCCCAAAAAAGTGGTAAGTGCTCCAACCCTGGCAGTTCAAGGCCAGGTTGGATGGAGTCTTGGGTGACATGGTTTAGTGTGTGGTGCCCTTGCCCTTGGCAGGGGGGTTGGAACTAGATGATCTTAAGGTCCTTTCCAACCCAAACCATTCTATGATTATTCTGAATTTACCAACAGATAATAAAATCTTCCTATTTCTAAAAGTATTTTCTCTCAGCATGGTAAAAGAAAATATGTGGCCCACCAAGCAAACACCGAGTCATCCAGACTTCTCCAGACTGGAAAAGTGTTTGAGGATGATCTGTACAAAACGTGAAATTCAAGTACATTGATTGATCCCCTGCAGATTTCAACAAAAAAGAAGGGAAAAGCTGAACCAGGAAAGTGAAAACACCTTTATCTTGAATTGAAGAAGCAATTCAAACCAAGTACAAAATCTAATAAAAGCTATTAACAAAATAGAAGGTTTTGTTGTCCAATAGTGACAACAAATGCAAACAAACTGTAAAAGCAGAGCAGATTATTTTAACCATTCACCACATGGGAACTTCCCTAGCATCAGGGGTGAAGGAATATGTGCATCAATTAAATTTCCCCTTATGCTATCAGCCAAGAGCTTGTGATTTCTATTTTCACACAAATCAGAACTTTTCTAGCAGAGAATGTGAAGGAGTCATGACAAGAGAAAGATCAGAGGTACTGGCAGAAATGCAGCCAGAAGGAAAAGAAGATCTCAGAGGCAGATGAAGCAATGGTTGTAAACGGGTGGCATTCTCACCACCATCTCATCTGAAACAACTGCTTACAATTCAGTAATACCCAAACAGCATTCCTGGGAGAGGTGGTGGTATGGGAAAGCCATACACATCACTTCCTTGGCATCTTTTACACCCAATCTACCCTGTGTACGCTTGAAGGTGTTTTGGCTGCTCATCTGGGGAAAACAGTACAGTCTTTACATTAGGGCTCTTTTTAACCCTGCCCAGCATAGCCAGTAATAACAATATTATTTAAAAACCTTGGGTTTCACATAGACTTTGCAAAGTGCTTAGCTCTTTGAAGAGTAAAGTTCACTCACCGAGCCATACTAAGAAAAATAAGAAGCAGCTTAAGAGAATGTCAGCTTGCAAGCTTTAGTAATGCTTGCCGAAGCTGCCATAGGACAGCCTGTCCAGCACTGTAGTTGGGCTTTAAATATTCAAAGCTACATAATTCCAAAGGAAGACAAAATTCCAGGTATCAAACAGCATCGTATCTCAACTGTAAAACTTTCTTTCCTAACATGGAGTCTAGAAAGGACAAAGTAAAACATCCCCTCCAATACAGAAAATTGGTTCTTATCCAAGAGATGGGGTATCTGAGAGATCAAAAGGAAATCTCCCAACGTAAAACATGATCTGCAGACCATGCCACCAGGGCGTATGTAAGTAATGACTTCTTCTGCACACTTTGCATACAGAGAACAAGAACCTGTCCTCAGAAAAGTGTTCCACAGTAACTACATACACAAACTCCTTTACAAACCATGACCTGGAAGCTGAGCGAGGGGAGAGGGAACAACTTCAATACAGAAGTGGAAGAGGTAGCAATATTCTACACTTCCCTCCAAAAGAAACAAAAGCCACTGGAGTGAAGGGGTGGGAGATGGGAAATATTAAAACATGGTACACAGTGCTGGGAAAAGGTGAGAAAACCCTGCTGATTAAAGCCAGGCCCTTTGCAAGGGGCAGTGCAGCTCTCTTCTCCCACCACAACCATTTGAAGCAGTCATGCTATGAGGAGAATGTTTTCCACATCCCATTCCTGTTCTCACAAGCTCTGGGAAGTTCAGCAAACACTTAACTGCTCCAGGTAAACATAAAATAAAACTGATACAGGATTTGTTTGCTTTTTGCTCTGACCAGCAGCATCAATTAGCAGTGAAGTACAGAAATAGTTGGGCCACCTCTGTTTATTTTTCCATGTTAATTAGCAGTAGAGGTCAACACAAAAAATCTCTCATTAAGGATACAAACTCATGTGGTCTGACCCACTCTGGATGCAGTTATCTATGTGCTTTCACTGGTGACAAAAATCAATCTCTCCCCTCACATGCATGGCCCGTCACCATACTCCCCAGGCTGAGTCTCATAAAAAGAGGAGAATGCAGCTCACCCCAACCTCCCATGGAAAGGAGTAGGCTCATCCCAGCTGGCACCAGCCTAACTGAAAGGGACCTTATGGGCAGAAAAAGTGGGGAGGAATTAGTTTTTAGCCTGACCAATTCTCTGATCAATAGGAACAGCAACCAATTTACAGAATGTGCACACTGGTAACTGGCCCATGTAAATGAAGGGGAGAGAGGGGGAAAAATACCCAGAAGGGAACAAAAATAGCTCAAACAGGCTGCAGCACTAAATACTGCATCAGTTGCAAGCAATCATCAGTGGCTTGAATTCATACGGCACGCTTTCAGCCAGTGGGCATGATCTGCAGAAGTTTTGGAAATGTTTTGGGTTTGGCTTTTTTGTTAATTAGACCAAACGATACAGTTAGGGAGGATGACGGGAGAGAAAGCATGGCTTCCCTGCCTTGGTGGGGTGGCTGTGATAGCAGGGGCTAAACAGCAGGGGTGAGAGGGGTGGAAACATCAGTGGAACTGCAGCCTCACTCATTTTTCATGTGTGTATGTGACCTCAAGTCACAGCCTCAGATCTCAAACAAAAAAAAAGCCCTTCTTACACGGTCTTCTGCAAACCACCATAACCACACTGTTACAGTTTTGATGTAACAGTTCAACCCCTGTGCAACAAAATGATGTGGAATAGAACATAATCGAATCATAGAACAGTTTGGGTTGGAAGGGATCTTCAAAGCTCATCTAGTCCAACCCCCCTGCAATGAGCAGGGACATCCTCAACTAGATCCGCTTGCCCAGAAGTACATCCAGCCCGGTCCTGAATGTCTACAGGGATGGTTTATCCACCACCTATCTGGGCAACCTGCGCAGTGTTTTACTACCCTCATTGTAAAACATTTTTTCTTTACATCCAGCCTGAGTCTCCCCTCTTTTAGTTTAAAACCATCACCCCTTCATCCTATCACAACAGGCCCTGATAAAGAGTCTCAATGGCTCAATGCCCAGCTGGAGACCAGTAACGAGTGGTGTACCTCAGGGATCGGTGTTGGGACCGGTCTTGTTTAACATCTTTGTCGCTGACATGGACAATGGGATTGAGTGCGTCCTCAGCAAGTTTGCCAATGACACCAAGCTGTGTGGTTCCGTTGATACGCTGGAGGGAAGGAATGCCATCCAGAGGGACCTTGACATGATTGTGAGGTGGGCTGATGCCAACCTCATGAAGTTTAACCATGACAAGGGCAAGGTCCTACACCTGGGTGGGAGCAATTCCAGACACAGCTACAGGCTGGGCAGAGAAGAGATTCAGAGCAGCCCTGTGGAGAAGGTCTTGGGGGTGTTGGTCGATGAGAAAATGAACATGAGCCGGCTTCAGTGTGCGATTGCAGCCCAGAAAGCCAACCATATCCTGGGCTGCATCAAAAGGAGCGTGACCAGCAGGTTGAAGGAGGTGATCCTGCCCCTCTACTCTGCTCTCCTGAGACCTCACTTGGAGTATTGTGTGCAGTTCTGGTGTCCTCAACATAAAAAGTACAGGGAACTGTTGGAACAAGTCCAGAGGAGGGCCATGAGAATGATCAGGGGACTGGAGCACCTCCCGTATGAAGATCGGCTGAGAAAGTTGGGGCTGTTCAGCCTGGAGAAGAGAAGGCTGCGTGGAGACCCCATAGCAGCCTTCCAGTATCTGAAGGGGGCATATAGGGATGCTGGGGATGGACTCTTCATTAGGGACTGTGGTGATAGGACAAGGGGTAATGGGTTAAAACTTAAACAGGGGAAGATTAAATTGGATATAAGGAGGAAATTCTTTCCTGTTAGGGTGGTGAGGCACTGGAATAGGTTGCCTAGGGAGTTTGTGAATGCTCCATCCCTGGCTGTGTTCAAGGCCAGGTTGGATGAGGCCTTGAGTGACATGGTTTAGTGTGAGGTGTCCCTGCCCATGGCAGGAGGGTTGAAACTTGATGACCTTAAGGTCCTTTCCAACCCTAACTATTCTATGATTCTATGATTCTATCTTTCTTATAGGCCCCTTTTAAGTACTGAAAGGCCACAACAAGGACTCACCAGAGTCTTCTCTTCTCCAGGCTGAACAACCCCAACCCTCCCAGCTGCTCCTCATAGGAGAGGTGCTCCATCCTGATCATCTTTGTGGCCCTTCTCTGGACCCTCTCCAACAGGTCCATATCTTTCCTGTACTGAGGACTCTAGAGCTGGACACAGTACTCCCCGTGGGGTCTCACGGTTATATGATGCTACAAGGCACCAAAGCCCAGCAAAACTGTGCCTGGACTGTATGCCCATTAGCTTGTAGAAACTCAGGGCTGCAATGGTGCTAAAAATGCCGGCTATTCTACAGCATGACTCACCCACCAGCCACGCAAGGAGCTGGGCTCATTTGTGCTCCCACTCTCCTGGGGAGCAGGTTCCTGGCATATCCCAGCAATGTTTCTGCTCACAAGGTCAGAGCTGGCATACCAAACCAACGCGCACACCTCAAACCATACAGTAACCTAGGCCTGCTTTTCCAGTCCCTAGAACACCAGGTATTTTCACCTGTTCCTGCAAATCCCTACATGGCCTGCAGCTGACAAAGCATGTGGATCCCTTCACCTCCTCCCCCGGGCAGGGTCCTGCTTACAATACATATACTTACATATCATGTCTTGAATCTTCCACCAAGAGTGCAAATCCAAAGAGTAATTTGTTAAATATGTGCTTAAACTTACCAGGTATCGACTGCACTGGGGGATGCCGGCAAAAGGAATCATATTCCACCTAATGACCTTGTAACAGACTCACACGTTATCATTAACCTGTGGAGCCTTCATTAGGTCTTTAGACAATTTTCAGCAGCAGAGTAATCTGATATTAAAACAACCTAAATATACCTGATAAATTCTGATCCACTCTGGTGCGCTTGCTTACTGCTCTGCAGCTTCCATAGTATTGTTAAGGCATAGCCTTGCTTCACTCTTGTAAGGCTGCATATCACTCTCTGATAAAGTAATCTTTAGATTTATTCTAAGCACATTTTATTTGTGACTAGAACGAAAGTCAGCAGCTAAGCTAGCAAAAGATATATCACACCAGCTCTATAACTGATCCACTGGCTGAGCTCAAAGTCCTGCCTTCCACTTGGAATAACATAAGAGATGGTAAAAATCACTTGTAAATGTGCAGCAGAGCAGCAACTATCTAAATGCCAACTATGTGAGATTACCTGTACTACCAGTTATTTTCTGCTGAACAGTGTTTGCATGATCAGTTTTTACTGTTGCAGATCACGCTGGCATTGCTCTGACAGAAACCACTCAATGTGCAAGGGAATTCAACTCACCAGGAACATCTGAGAGGCTTTGCATGCTGTGTGTGTGGACCTAATGCACGCATTTCTACAAACCCTAGGATTTCTCTTGGTTTCTCATAGCTGCAAAAATACCACCACAGATAGTCAACCAAGGATATACCAGTGCAATGCCATGTTCCAGAGTCTGAGGTAAATTGAATGCTTTGAGACTTAGTTACGTTTTGTTAAGAAGCTACAGGATGGAATTACCCAAACACCAAGTATCACAGCTGCTGCTGTGCCAGCAACTTGGTCAAAACCTAACCAGTTGGGTGTTAGGTCCACCTAACACTGATAGCTGTGTGACAGAAGTAACAGCAGCCACAGTAAGTGGCAAGACACTGCTACAGGGGGAAGAACCTAGCATGCGAGTGAGAAGAAAACCAGAAGTCCTGCTGTCCCACTCAACAATAAGGAAACAGAGACAGCAGCTAGAGGGGAGTAGAGCTTCAAATTTATCAGAAGCCTACCAGAAGAGAAGGAAGATGCCATTTCACCATCATCTTCCAAATCTACCAGTATCTAACAGTTTCATTCTATGAAACTTCATAAATCTGAACTGCTGTTTTGCAGTATGTTATGTATGTATACTGTGGCATTAGAGCTGTATTGCCAAATAGAGTTCATAGAAGGGTGGGGAGCCTTTTTGAAACCATCAGATTATTAGGTTCTGATACATGAGTTGGGTGTAAAATAAGCAGGTGCTTGACATCAGATATTTTTGGGAAGTTCAGAAATATGTTTCCAAGGAAGACTTGCATTCACAGCAATAGAGTACTACTTTTAATGAACCAAGTAATTAGCAACTCAATAAAAAGGAGGGTATCCCTGAGTGTTCAACATCAAAAGCACTACATTCATTTGCAATTTAAAGGCCAGAATTGGCAAGATCCTGTGGACTCTCTGCTCCCATTTGGAGGCAGTGAAACTGAAGGGTGCATAACACCTTTCAGGGTGAGATCCAAAGGAAGAAGCATTCATCTGACTTACATTAGGATTTTACTTGGAGAAACACTTAAGCCTCAGAAATGACAGAAGGAAAACCAATACTGAATTCATTGCAGAACTCCTCATTTTCAGGAAAGGTGCTCTGGGAACATAAAGTGAAGTGCCATAAAAAAGCTCCTCTATTTCCAACATGCTGCTGTAAACTGCAAGTTCTTGTGGAATGAAAGGGAAATCTTGGAAGTTCTGAAGAACTATGAAGATTGTCTGCTGAGCTCCTACAGTTCAAATATAAATTACATACCTTATTACTGATGCGGGTCCATTATTAATTCCATCCACAAGATTCCATATGCTGATCTCTTTCAACTTCTGCTCTACCCTTTCCATTTTAATTCATGCAGACAGTGCCCACCTTTCCCAAGTTTCCAGAATGACCATTTTCATCATAGTATCCATGCAAAAAGCAAGTCAAAGACATATATTTTTAACTTCTTAATAAGCTAAAAACTTCACACCAGCAAGTCAGGACCCCTTCTCTCTGTTCGGAATACATATTTATATCTGACCTATTTTAACTGTGATTAAAATCAGACTGCAAAGTCTTACATGGCCTTACCTGTTTTGGGAGAAGCTTGGCACACCTTTCTGCACTATAAAAGGTAACAAAAAGTATATGAGTGCCTTGTATATCAACTCTGATCCTGATGTTGTGCAATGATCCTAATGATTCTAATGTTGTGGAATACCACCAGGAATATTTCTTCAATGTGGAAGTAAGATGCAAGTAGATACAGTCAGAAAAAACGTGAAGAATAGCGAAGCAACAATTCAGTCTTTGTACAAGCTCATGAAACAGTAAAAGAAGGAGCTAGGATGGTGCAGGTCAGCGGGTTCTCCATTACACCTTTCCACACTACAGGGAGGAACAAACCAGACGGCAGAAGTTTTATTTTAGAAGACTTTTACTGACAATTAGGGTACATCCTGTATTCCAAAAGGAAAGGGTCCAGCTTTTCAAAGAGTCAAATTGCCAGAAAGACGACCCAACAACACTTCAACTCTGAAAGGATTTGTCCTGTTTCCATCATTAGCATTCCACCCCTTCCTTCAAAGACCTCAGGGGTGGCAGAACAACTTGTGACACTCGCAGCCTGCCACTGAACTGCTAGGTTTGGATTCATGCCTTAGAGGATCAGGACTGGCATAACTGCAGCTTCACATTTATATTCAGTGGTACGTTGAAATTCAGTTGCAAACCTGGAATGTGTGATGAATGACCTATGCAGAGTCTACAGACCTCTCATTCCTTACAGTCTTCACCTTTACACTGAGTTATTGTTTGCATGGAGACCAGCAGTAATGAAAAAAAGCTTACAGAACAAGCTAGCGACATCAAGAATTTCTGTTATTGATTGGATATTTGTCCCCTCTTTTTTACCCTAGTTTCTGAAGCCAATCTATCTTGGTGAAGCCAATCTGACTTGGGATCTCACATGTCAGGTTGCCTGGCAAAGTTAATGGAAAAACTTATTTCCCATCGTGCAAACTTCATTGATTCCCCTCTGCTTCTCACAAGAACATCTGGAAAGCAGCACCATAGAAGAGATTTGCTCGAGGGTAGGAGGGCATGAGAAGGAAAAAATCCTTCTGAATATTTGTGCTATATTTAAACTCCAGACCAAAGCTAAGGCTTGGAGTGAAAGTGTCTCTGCTGTAGGAATGCAGAATTCCAAGCACTGAACAAGGATGTGCTAAGCTGTTCACAACATGCCTCTAAGCAATGGCATTACTGCAAGCTTGTAGAAATTGGAAGTACAGTGCCTGTATCTTCCATTGCAGTTGTTGAAGAGACAGAAAAAGAGGGAGCAAAAGAAAATTTCAACAGTGAACGGGGGGGGGGGGGGAATGGGGTCGTGGTGGAATCTCAATTTTCAGCATCTAAAGCTCAACTGTTTTGCAGAAATATCTCCTGAAAAGAAGGTGCAGGGAGAATGCTGTAAAATCAGAGCAACTGAGACAAAATTTCAGAAGAAGGTGTCTTGGCTTGGAATTCAAAATTCACATAAAATTGGAGCAGTATCAGAATCAACTGTCAGTGAAGGTGATGGGAGCTACAGATACTTAACCAAGTTGGGGAAGGAACACCTAGGACATGCTGTTGTATTAATTTTACTGTTTAGGTCCATAAATCTAGCAACTATGTTTTAAAAAATAAACTAGCTTAATTTTCTTAATACCATCTGACCCCAACATATTATATGTGCAAGGTGTTGTTTCCCTCCCACAGCCTAGCAGGAGCAAAGTGGCATATAGGAAGGGTCCAGACACATACAGGAGGACTGCACAGAAATCTGTCTTTCTGAGGAAACATTTCTAAGATGAGTAGTTGATGTAGCCAAATCCTGGTGGGGACTAGTCACTACATCTGAAGTCATTAATAAAAAAAAACTAAGTCATCAATAGAAGAACAAAAAGCTTCTCAGTCTGAACTGCCAGTGCTATACATAGCATTTGAGACTAACAGCAGCCTGTTCACATGAAATATAAAAGAAGTTAATGCAGCTTATTATGTGAATAGGTAGGAGCTACACTGACTCTCAGGGTTAAGGACCCTGTAGCAGTGAACCACTAACTTACCACTGGAGTTAATTGCCTGCATATTTTCCTGTATGATGGGGAGAGAGTGACTTTAGTCATTACCAGTTCAAGATAAAGATATGTCTATGTGACACCTACATGATACCCCAGCTAACTATGCTACCAGAAGAGATGTACCACTGGGAACACAGAGGTGTGGGCTGATGTTCTCTACTGAGGAGGATAAATCCTTTTTCACAGAATTCCCCACTGCCACAGTCATAGCGCTATTGCTATTTTCACATCTAACTAGGCTACACTATGCTGTCAGATGCAGCAGAGACATGCTCTTATTCATATCAAGATGACTATCCTTAGAGTAACACAAAAAGTATTTAAAAATGACAGATATCCTTCATGCACCAGAACTTACACTGTGGAAAGTGATAACAGCAGATTCTTCTACTTTCTTTTGCCTCTTGTGTTTTTCCAGTATTTCAACTGGTGGCTAATCTGTAGCACTGAGGTCAGAAGGCTTAATATGCAAGTTCGTAAGTACAGGCAGTGCTTCTAAAATGCATAATGGATAACGGGGGAATTCCAGGATAAAACTGTACAGTTTGAAACACCACACGTTCTTCTCCCTTTACTACTTTTTACATCAGCAAACAATGATTACAAAATTATGGTTACATCTTACACTTGGTGTATATTCGTTATAGCCCATTATTAATTTAAAAATTCTTTCTCTTCCTAATTTACAGGACTTTACTCTTGCCCAAACTTGTAAACACCTGATTACCTTCCAAATCAAAATCCTGGTTTCTACAATGACCCTAGTGGTGTCTACAGAATCACTCATTCACCTCCCTCTCTTGGACTTCAGCTGGTCTATTTTTACTGAAAGTAGAAAAGGGGACGAGTAAGAAAGTCAATTTTTCAGATACTGTGGTCAAGGCGAAAAGGGTTTACTGGACAGAAAGGCTGGAGCCTTGCTAAATTTTTGGGGCTTACAGGAGGAATTTCAATCATCTCTATAAGTTTGCCCAGGTTGAAACACAAACTGTCCTGGAAGACATATCCTGCTGGCTTAGTCCACTTCTACAGCTGGCTGAATAAGCCCTTCAGTGGTCATAAGACTGCAGTTTTCCAGTATATGAAAAGCTGACTACAAGGTGGCTTCTCCTCAGTCTCTAGGTACACTACACATGCAAATAATAGTTTTCATCTCACATCCACTTATACCGGCACATAAAGACTCAACAATGTTGATTAAGGTGGAAGTTCTTTACTGTGAGAGTGGTGAGGCACTGGACCAGGTTGCCCAGAGAAGCAGTAAATGCCCCATCCCTGTCAGTGTTCAAGGCCACATGTTGGATGGGGCTTTGAGCAACCTGGTCTACTGGAAGGTGCCTCTGCCCATGGCAGGGGGGTTGGAACTGGAGGATGTTAAGGTCCTTTCCAGCAATAACCATTCTATGATTACACTGGACAGTTTATACCATGGGATCTAACTTCTACTAGAATTTTCTTCCAGTGAACCACGTCTTTCAGAGCATTGCTAGGTGAGCCACACACTAAACTATTAGCAGTTTAAGTTTTCCTAGCGTATCAGAGTTTTAATTAAAACCTGCCTTTCTGCTCCTTCCTCCATTGGTAAGGTATATGCTATCTTACTGCAAAATCTAGTGACAGGAAATGAAAAAAGAACTTCTATTTGTTTTCTGTATGTAATGAGAGAGAAACCACAACTGCTATTCAAGATTATTACTGCAATAACAGGATGCAATGAATTAAGTTGGCTGCATTTTGTTCATTCTTTAAAAGTAACACCATTGACTAACTTACTACAGAGGTAACTAAATTACCATATTTATTTCCCTATTTAGTAAAATAAGTACTGGAACATATCGTGTCATTTATAGCTGGATTTCATGATGTTTAGAAATTTAAGGAAAGGATTCACCTATATGTGGAAGATTAGCTTGCATTAAGATTGGCCTGAGTTTAAAACACGTTAGTTATGAGTACTGAGTCAAAAAAACCCAGAATTCCTAAATGTCGCTAGATTAATAAGGGCCACCAAAAAATAAAAGCTAGAGAGATATCTGTTATTTTGTTAAAGTTTTCCTCTACACTTAGCTTCTCTAGAGCTGGAGAGGTTTATGAACGATGAAGGTGAACACGTCCTTGATATCCTCCTTGATCCAGCTTTAAAAACAGTGCACCAGAGCAGAGGCATCCCATTCTGCTTCAGAGATGTTTTTAACCTGGACCGTTGCACAGACAGGCTAACACATTTACATCTCAGACAGTGGAAAAAAAAATACATACAATACATAAAATGCTTCTGTGGCAAAGTCACAGGGGAGGCACCAATAAAACACAACCTCCTCCCTACCTCCCCTGCCAATGGAGAGGAAGTTAAACAAAACAAAAATATGTCAGCAATTTAGTGTCAAGTACCTGAAGCAGAAAGAATTTGGAATGGCTGCACCAAAACATACGCTTCCCCTCACCCTCAGATTTAACTGACCTTACTATTTTATGCATTTTTTTTTATTTGTTAACAATCTGCATGGGCCTGTATGATACCAAAAAGTCCATAGTAGGGTGCGATTTGACAGTACGCTGACATGCACACTGTACTGTGAGTAGGACACAGCAGTTTACCAAATCATCTTCTGACAAAGAAAAAAACATGTCCACCAAGAATGGTCTCCAAAACCAACAGCTAAAAGCAGTTTTCAGAGGGACAATCACCATCTGCTTCCAGCCAATATGGCCAACAATAATTCACATCATTCTGCAGACTGCGTAGACTCAGCTACTTTTACAGCATTCTGATTTTTTATTTGATTTTTTTTAAAGTGATGGATTTTGACTCATTTTGCCCCTCTAGTTTATCTTCTCTGAGATGTTCAAAGTTTGACAAAAAAGGGAAAGTGGAACAACATACATGGAATTAGAAAGGACCTACATATATGGAAGAATGGACATGAGAAGAAATACCACCACAGAGGTTTCAGCTGCCAAGCTTCTACCGTAGTACTTTCCTTTATTTCTCCTCTGCATGGTGAGCAGATGGATTCACACTTCAGTATCTTGTAGTTTAAAAATCAGTGTATCTCAGCTTAACTGAAATCTTGGAAGCAAGAAACCAATTAATTATTTTAAGCTTGCAGAAGCCAGACAACCCAGAGGAGTTCTGCCAAGCCAAGATGGAAGAGAATTTATGGATGTAATTGTGAACTTCTGATAAACTGACACTGGTTGGAAAAAGTATGGCTCATTTCAGAGTGATGGGAACAGGTTTCCAGCAAATTTAAGAAAAATTGTGATGGATGGCTGGAATAACATCCAGTTCCAGCTTCTTTCTACAGATGTCTCAAATCCTCAGTACCTCTGATCTTGCTGTTAAGTAATCCTTGTGCAACACTTAGGGCATGCTCACCTGCTGCTTGTACTTCAGCTGCACCCCAGCACTTTGTCTCCTTCACCGCAGTATAATGCTTCACACTGTGTTGTTTCCTCTATCACCATAACCCAAACATCACTTCGATGACCTCCCGTTTTCCACAGTGAGCTTTTTTTTTATCTCTTCCCTTTATTCACTCTTGCAGCTAACCATCTATCTTCTTCCAAGTTGTGCACCAAAACCAGCCACAACATTACAATGGTATGTCTCTAATGCTAAATACAGACGTAATACAACCTTACAAGACCTGCCTGGCATTTTCCTGGTGGTGGATCGATGGAGTACATTAGGTGTCATGATGGGTGAAGCTCCTCATCTGACTAGCAACCACAATCCTGCATCATGTCGCGTTGGCTTTTTGTTTTCTACAGACTGCAGTGGTGGTAAGGGTAACTCAGCATAGAAGCAACACAGCAGTAAAAAGCCTGCAGGAAGCCTGAAAGCAAGGGGTTTTCCCCAAGTTTTTGTCTGAAGTGTATGTAAACAGATTCTCAAGTTGAGAAATGAGCTGTCATTGCTTTCCCTCCTCCCACTACGCAGGTACACATATTGTTTCACACTGCACCCATTTAAAAAGGCATTTACCAACATCCCTGCTTACACACTACAGAGCGAAGACCCATGGAATGAGATAGCAGATTCCTGCAAAACAGTGGGCCAACTACTCTGCACTTTCTGTGCAACAGTAGGGACAACTGACCAACCAGTAGACAAAGCTAAAGATAAAACCAGTTTGATGATTTACAGATTCCCAAACCCAAACCTGATAAGGGCCCATAATGATTAACAGCCAGCCGCAACAGAATCGCAACGGTCTATAGTTCGGAAGTACTGAAAACACAGAGCTTCTTCAATGGAAGAGCACAGCAGTGAACAACAGCTACCACATGCTCAACTACAAGCAACTTGTGCAGAGACAGAAACCCCAAGTCCTCCCTCAATGGAGCTGGCTAATTACAGCTCATTTCTATTATCTGTGCTTTTGCAGTCCTTGCCTTTACCCTGTCAAGGAGATGAATTTGCTGATGTCAGGGCCTAAAATGCCCTTTTCTATCTTTTCCCTCATTTCATTTCATTCTGTTGTCGATCAGCTTCCCCTTTATAAAAGTCAGAAAATACAAAAATGTTTTGTAAAGAAAAAGCCAGGGGACTAAGCAATAATTTCCTTATGTAACTCTAGCATCACGAAACAAACTCCCCCTGAACTCCTGTTTATACATTTCAAACCTTTTCTGTGGGCTCTTCCTGAGATTGCTTCTGCACCTTCCCAGCAGGAGATTTAACTAATACCCATAGAAAGTGTGCTTTCATATGTTGTAGCCCCCAACAGTACTAGTCTCATCTGGAGCAGTTTAATGGTTGTGTTTCTCATGGGGAAGACATCAAAGGAGAGAGTTCACCTCTTGCAGGTACAAATTCCATACCTGTCAAAGCAGCTATTTTAGAAACTTACTCTTACAAACTACAAGCCTTTTGCAAGTTTATGCATCTTACACAGAGACAAGAGACATGAAATTCTGTGCATTAATGGAATGAAAATGCAGCTTCACAGAAGTCACTACTTGTAGGTCCTAACAGATAGAATTCACATAAAAAGTAAGGACATCAATATTACAGAGCTTTGGTTCTCTCCCTGTATATTACCGGCAGGCATCATGGGTTTGCTGCAATAGTATTTTTAAATGTTTAAGGCCCCATTGCCAAACTGCTTTTCTTTCTAGCAGTTTAGTCCAAGAAGAAAGCCTAAAAAATATTTGCTTTGTTTTTGCACAAAATAAAGATTTTCCTGTAAGCTATTTGGAACACTGATTTGTACCTGCAGACAAAAGCCTGTAACATACCATAATTCTATGTGTAATGGTGGTGCTGGTTTGCTCAATAAACTGTCCTCCTTATGAGTGTCCAGTTCAAACGTTAGTGGCACAGCTCCTGAAGAACGCCAGAATGGATGCCCTTTTTATATGGAGAAGTTAATGGGAAAAGGTATTGAAAAATAAACTGCATTGGAATGGCTCCTCTCCCTGCAGACACACTGATCTGAAATAAAAGTCACTTTATTCTGAAAATAATTATTTCCCTCACAAAGCTCAGCAGTAAATCTGGCCTTGGAAGAACTGACTCTTTTCAGCTCAGGACACAAAGAATCACAGAATATGAATTTCATGTAAATAACTCACTCAAAGAAAAACTAAAAAGTTGCTTGCCTTGGTAGACAGGCAGTAAAAATAAATAACAGCAAAAGGGCTGTTTTTTATCAAAACGTTGACCTGGACCGTAATTTGTGTTCTTCAACCAATGAGCCACTCAATCCTTTCAAGACTAATTTCTTTTCTGAAACCTTAGGAGGTTAAAGCCATATTTTAAATTTATCATATGATCAGAAGGTCTATAAAGAACTGGTCTAGTGGAAGGTGTCCCTGCCCATGACAGAGGTGTTGGAACTAGATGACCTTTAAGGTCCCTTCCAACTCAAACCATTCTATGATTCCATGAAGACTGATTTTGGTATGGTGGGCTTCTGAACAAGAGCTGTAAGTAGCCCCTTTCTGCTCCCTGCTGGACCACAAGTATGTGGGGACGAGGGCACAAGCCTCCTAGAACAGGTAGCTGGAGAACAGCTACAGTTTAGAACCGAGCAAGAACTGGAAAAAAAACTAAGTAGAAGCAGTTTACTGGCAACAAGTTACTAAAAACCCTGAAAAAAAGAGGAGTAAATGCTGGCTCCCTATGCACAGTCCATTCCTTGGGAGTCCTGTGAGGTTGCTCAGCAACATACCACAATTACTGTGGGTCAAGTCCTTGGGACATAATGTAGCCTATTGACTTTAATTCAACTACCTCTGGCACAAGGTACTGCCAAGCATGAGCAAGAAGGAAACACAAGCATTGCAGACTGGAGAGCTCTCAGAAGATGCTGAGAGGAAATTTCACAGTTTCCAAATGTTGTATCCAAACTGTTCTGATCTGCTCAATTCAAAATCTGTGTTCTACGGACAATCTTTGAAAGAAGTACTTTCAATTTAATAGGCAATCGAAACCCAAACTCTACTGATGCAGTGAGACATTTCTGAGTTCCAGTACTCGGATCCCTGCTACAGGTACTCTCTCAAAAAAAACAACCTAATGCCTGAGATCCTGGTGAAGCATTTTTAATAAAAATACCCTCCAGTCTGTCAGGCATCGTTGTTCATGATAAGCTTGACCAGAAAGTCACCTTCACCTCTTGTTCATAACTCAACCCTCCCATTCAGCTTAATACATTATTGGGAAACTTCACTCTAAGTCACAGCTTGAATACATCACACATGACTCTCCAACCTTTCAAGAAGACAGAACTGCTTTGAGATGTTTGTATGTGTATATATATATACATACACATATGCTTTTTTAGGAAACAACTTCTACGAATAGGAAATGAGACCTTGGGATGGCATAAAGTTCCACCAAGTGTTTGCCTTTCATATGCAAAACACACACTGTGCATGGTGCAAGCAGTAGCAGTCAACAATCCTTCTGCACAAGCCTTCCTGGAAGAGTCCCGAAAGTATTAGATTTACTAAAAGAGAAACATCATATAGGCTGGAGGAAAAGAGAACCCTTCAGAAAGCACTGTGTCTCACAGGAACTGCAGCATGACTCTTAACCCCAGGTTTGTATGGAATAGTAGTCCACCTACTGCAATCCAAGTATCACTGGGGGCTGGTCCCCCTCTGAGGAATCCTTAAGTGAATTTTAAACCTATTATTTTTATTACAAGTTCACTCTGAAATATGCAAAGTTTGTTAAATACCTTTGTTTGGGATGAAATCTGGGCTTGAAGTTCTCTGAACTACTCACAAGAATGATGGTCACAGAGGAAGCAAACTCACCACCTTACTGCATTAAACAATGCATGTAGTTGTGGGTTTAGGGCTTCTGATGGATACAGGTTTAAAACTGATGACTTAAAAGCTTAAGTAATCCTAGACTCTGCTATTTTACACTGGCATATGTAATAAAGATGCCCAGTGCAGTCCCCTGGACCTGATAGCACATGGGCACTGCACCCCAGCCTGCTTATCAACAGTAGTACACTGCCATATGGCTGCTCCCTACCAAACCTCAGTTAATTACTAAATGACATTTCATTTCTTTAATGGAGATGATTTTAGCAGAAACCAGTAGAAGCCACAGAGAAAACTCTGAGTATAAACTTATAGCAGGATGCACAGACACACAACTGTAAATGCACATATGTACAAGTGCAAACACACCTATTTCAGCCTTGCCCTGCAGGGAAGAGCCACAGACATGTAAAATGCAAACTTTGAAGCACAAATCAAGTGAAGAAAGCAGCATTCTGTTTGTATCATTATTAATACAGGCATCTAAATATCCAAACTAGTGTTTCTGGGAGGCTAGATTGCAGTTCTAAGTATACTCCTTTCAAAACATATTTGTGGTCTTTCTGTGAAGGCTAATGATAATTTTATCTCTTCTGAGCCTTGCAGTAATAAATGTTGACAGCCCCAGATGCCAGGTCCTTCGTGAGGGCATCTGTTTGTTTATTCAGGATTAAGTTAAACTACTTAGCCGCCATTACAGTAAATCCACCTCTCCTACAGAACTTCTTAAGAGTACTGAAGACAATAATGAAAAACCACATACTGTTGTGAGATCAATCACGTTCAGAAGGCTGAGAAATCTGTGACAATTTATTCTCTGCATGGAGGGGTGAGGAACAGACTGCACCAAACATCAAATGCTGCTTGAGTAACACAGAATCTCCTCCCCAAAAAAGGAAGAGAAAGGCAGTGTGAGCTGCTCTTTGTCTTGATTTCATCACATCGCACCTTGATACTGCAGCAGACTTTCAATGAGGGACAGTAAAGCTTGATCCTGCAGTCTTTCTCCAGCAAGGAAAGGGTTCAGATTACTAGGTAATTATGCTCAGTTACATGAAAAAAGGACTGGATGCCTCTTCCCCCCCCCCCCGAAGCAATTCACAATACACCTTTACCATCTTTCAATATTTTAATTTCCTCTTCCTTAAGGTTGCAAAGGGATGTTATGCTCTTACTGACAGGGACACAATTTGAGACTCCAAATTACCAGACACATAACACAGATGCCATTGCTTCACACTGGCAAAATATTCTCATATACCATATAAAACTCTAAAGCTGTCAGTGCATCAACATGTAGTAAGACTACAGGATACCTATTAAGTGGTCAAACAGCAAAGAATGCATTTGAAGAGGGGATTTTGAAGGCATGCTGCCCTGCAGTCTATTTAATTAATGAAAAACTCTGAAGATGGCAGAGTTAGCTTCCATTTTGCCATTTAAGGCAGCTGTAAGATTAGCCTTTAATTACTACACAATGGTGCAAAAGCATGAGACAGCTCCTGCTAACCAGCTGTTTCTGCAGCACAAGCAAAAACAATCTCTGGGTACACCTCAGAGTATCGGGGGGGCAGGAGTGAGTAACTGCATGCTACTGGGCTGGAGTGATTTTAATTGTACAAGTAGGATTTCGGAGGCTTTTATTCTCATGAATAGGCAATGGGATGTTTTATAGATACAGTAGCATTGGCTGCAGGATTAAGAGAAGTTGAGTTTGTTAAGACTGCAGCCTAAGACCTTGGCTGAGACACTCAGGGTCCCCTGACAGTATGGGTATCTCTCTGGATTACGGTCCTTGCCCTGTGCTACCAGTGTTTCTCCACTCTGAGCTGGAGCTGATGTGCAAAGGGTGGCTAGCAGCTTGTCATAACACCAAACACTCAGCTAGAAGTGGGTGGCAAGACCACCAGAGGCTGCATTGCTGTGGTTGGGAACTCAATCCTTAGCTCTCCATATCAAAAGGGAGAAGCTGCTACACTGATACTGCTCAGCGAGCAGCTAACAGCTAAAAACCTCCTGGGCTGCAAAGAGACTGAGCAGACTGTGTGCATCCTAAGGCAGAAGCTACATCAGCCCAATGTGATCGGTCCCCAGAGTAAGAGCTCTGCAGTGGGAAAACATAGGAAGCGGGCTGGGGACGGACTGACAGGAGACTCTCCGAGGTCAGGGCAGCAAGTGAACAGCTTCCTCTCCGCAAGATGCTACACAGCGCTTCCCCCACAAGTTCGGGGAGCAAAAAATGATTGCAGCAGGAAAAGCATATGACATTTGGTAACACAAGTTGACAAGTTCTCAGCAAGAATGAAACTTATTTTTTCCACTTTGTTTCTTTATATAAATAGTGTATGCTTTTTAATGTGAAAAAGACTGACAGTGCACAAAGCAGAAAATAGATAGTCATCTCCGTAAACCAGGATGGCTGTTATCAGATTGGCAACGTAAGAGGCCATTGTTTGAGCTAAAATTACCTCTCAGGTCTGGCAATATGCTCCATCAAAGGACACAGTGTCCCACTGCAAAGACACACTGCCTACATGGACATCCACTACAGGGCCCAGGAGACAAAGGTCCAGGAGAAGTGGAGACTGGACAAGGTTGGCTCATTCTCAAGAGGCTGGATTTGCACTCCAAACATGCAGCAAACATTCAGGAGAGAAAGAAATGCTGAATACTTCTGAATTTAACTATGCTCATGAAACACAGGTTGTTGACACCCTCCGATGTTCAGTCACCAAGTATGGCCTTGAAATACTTGGTGGTTGAAAGCTTGAATTACCTGCAAGCTTTTATTCCAACGAGTAAATGAGCATCAGTGAGGATGCCACCCACTATCCCTCTGATTTTCAAAGTACTACTCATTTTTCTACTGAAGGACAGGGAAGGTGGTTAGCACTTTCTGCATATCTAATCTGGTAATCACTTCTTTTTCTGCATCATTATTCATGACTTTTCCTGTAGGCCCAGAAAACTGTTTCTTTGGTACTTGTCTCACATACATTTTTGAATAGCACGTAATCTTCCCTGACACTTCCTTTGTCAGCCTAGCTTGACACACCCCCATCCACTGGAGTACCCAAGGTCTGCTGTAATACCACTGGAGTACCCAAGGTATGCCGTAATACACAAGGCCTACTGTTTCAGGATAAAAACAAAAGCTTAAACAACTTTATTTTGGTGAGTTTGCCTTTGAAGGAAGAACACTGGAAATTACATTTTAAAAGTAGATAATATCTAACCTGGCCTGAAAACAGCTGGCAAAAAAACTTATGACTCCTTAAGGACAACCTGAGAAAGAATTGTTGCTTATCCCACGCACTGATAGCTGGGCAATGGGAGCAATAGAAAATACACCAAGGAAAACCATTTCAAATACAGTTTGCAAAGCAGTACTGACAAACAGCATTATATGACCCATTTCTAGGCCAAGAGCCAGCAGTGGGCAGTGGACAGGGCAGAGCTAGGATCACCGTGACAGCAGCAAGAAGCAAAGATGGGATGGAAAGAACAGGATGCGCTGAAGAAACCTGGGAATCTGAGCTCCTAAAGGGATACTGCTACTGAGGGGATGTGAAGATGGGGGTGAGGGACTGCTGTCTGTGGGAATGGCAGCTATGGCTCACACACACGAACAGTTATCATTAATAACAGAAGGCTCCCAGGCACAAGTAAAATTTACTACATAAATCTCACGCACAGCAAAGTGTGTGTTCCTTATGCAGGGATCTTATGGATGCATTATGCCCTGCAGGGAGGCAAAAGGCAGACAGCTCTATAGAGGGGATCTAGTCTCATGGCAATTTAACCGATAAGTGCATTATTTGTGGCCAAAATGGTCATTATTCCTATTCCCATAGACTGAACAACAAGGAAGACAGAAAGATTTGCAATGAGGTGGTCACTCATCACACCTCTTGTTCATTACTTGTTTGGATTATGTCACACCACAGTTTTTAAATATACAATATTGTAGCACATGTTACACATAATTTTTTGTTATTCAGAATTTGTTAAGTTTTGGCAATAGAAAAGATAGAAAAAAGAAGTATGAATAAGTGGTTTATTGAAGATACCAGTGTAGGAAGTAACTTATTTAATGAGCACAATCAGCTCTGATTAGCAGCAGGCAGTAATGCTCATAGAAGTCACTGATTTCTTTCAATTAGCTTTATCTGAGATCCACAAAGCCTTAGTTTTTCCACGCAGGAAATGTAAGTATTTTACTCGGGTTTAAATCTGTTATCAATAAACTCTGTATTTACTGCAGCACATCTTCAGTAATTAAGTCTCTTAAAAGTTCTCTTTGTTCTGCTAGGGACTGAAAGCCAGTGAATGAGTTTTCATTTAAAGCATGAGGGGGAGGTGAGCAGAGGAGGAGAAAGATAACTTTTTGCTGAAGGTTAGGGGGGAGGATTAGGCAGAAATGGCTCAGGAGAAAGTCAGACACTGACTCAGAGCAATTGAACAGAGCTGGAGTGGGGCTCCTGGCACTGAAAGCACTGTCTGACAGCAGAAAACAACCTCAATCCCTCCTACTTCCACCATGCATTAAAGAAGGAAAATGGTAACAGCTTCTTCATCAGCACTTGAGAGATGTAGCAGTGAGAAATGCCTGGAAGAAGTCAGTGGTGAGGCTGCAGATGGCACACCAAAGGAGCAGCCAGCTCCACTGTCCCCTGTCCCCCTTCAAGCTGTGGACAAGCCTGCCTTTGCTCTTCTTCCCATGCATAAGAGCAAGGTGTACCCCTAGGCTTTGTGCTGCATCTTGCTTATGAAATCTTTCTTGCTCTGCAAATGAACAGCAGTCTGGTTTGAAGACAACTCATGGTTTCACAGTGTCAAAGAGCAGCACTGCCTGGTTGTGGGTTGGGACACCAGGAGAAGCGGTAGTTCCCCATGGCGTGGCAGAAGGACTGACATGGTGTCATGGGCCATGAGCAAGGACAGGCAGGCCTGGCAGTGCCCTCAGGGGCCTGGCACGCAGGCAGAAAGCAAGCACCCCTGACCTGCAGGGACAGCCAGGTCTACGAGATGGTGAGGCTGCAGAGCATGGCTCAGGTGGGGAGGGAAGAGCTACAGTATGCCTCCCAGCACCCGGAACATGCGCAAGGCTCGGGATGCTACTTGGGCTAACAAGGGCAGGACAGAGCGGCCCTGTAGCCACAGCAAACCAAGCCTGATGCTTCTCCAATTTGCACCCAAAGAGAATGGGTTGATTTTTAAAATTAAAAGTCAGCTGTATTCATTTCAGAACAACCTTTTCCCTGGCCCCGGATCCAGCAAGGCCTGTCTCTAACATCAGAGGCCTCTGCAACCCACACTAGTGGAAGGTGTCCCTGCCCATGGCAGGGGGTTGGAAATAGATGACCTATAGGTCCCTTCCAACGCAACCCATTCTTATGCTTCCATGATTTTATGGAGCTACGAACGTGGCCACATTTACAGACACGTGTTACCACATGCAGCACAGCACCAGCATTTAAGAAAGCTTGTGATATGAATACTACACTACATAATTATTTAAATATATAGTAAACCAGGTCTCGCATATGTAAGGAAACACTGTAGATGAAATACGCCTCCTTCCTGTCAAAGGTAGCAAATTTTCATGACTGATTTAAGATAATGCATTTAAAAGATGTGGTTTGCCGCATAAACAGAACATACCCATGGACAATGTAGTTTTTAACCGCCCAACATCTTTCCTCAGTTAATAGCAGGTCGAAGGACAAACTTTCCTGAATGTTAATGATGAGAAAAACTAACAGTCACTGTCCTGCCTCAAGATGTCCCCTCCTCCAGCTGGCCATGAAGCAAGCAGAAATTCCAGATCAGGAGGCGATTATTTATATACCTGTCTCCTTCTAATCTCTCCCCCTGCCAAACCTTAAGTTTGCTTCTGACTAAGTGTGAATTAATCCTGCCTGGAACACTCTAAACACTGTTCTATACCAAGGCCAATGCCAGTTTTTGCTTCAGTCAGGCTTGAGAGATTTTGTGCCCATATTCCTAGCAAATTTAATGTTATTGTGCTTGAGAGAAAACAATTCTTCAGTTTTGGGGTATGCTTTTTTTAAACGCACCACCACACTCCAACCAGAAGTCATATTCCTGCCTACTACAACCTGCTGTGCAAGTTAAAAATTCTTTCATGCTTTTAAAAAGACATTTTTTGTTACTAACCATTGAAAAAAACAAATTCACAAGTACAAGAAAATGCCATTTTTACTTTAGGCTCTGGCTCAGTTCTCCAAGAGAAAAGGATCTCACTAACAGGCATTCACTATCACATTTTCCCCCTCAAGTCATTTTTTTGGATAAACAACAACAAAAGTCACATAATCTACTGAGTAGATCTTATACTTTTGGATGAAATAAATGCTCCTTTTCTTGTGTAATGGATTAAGAAAGACTGAAAAAAAAAATCTCCTCTTAATTCGTTTCCCTTGTTGATTCAGAACAATTCTTCATTTCATGCGGAAAATGTTTCTCCAAGTGATCCAACTTCAGATCAGAACAAAGTATCATCTTTTCATCCAGCTCTTGAGAAAGGCTTCAGTATGTGCAGTAAGTAACATTGGAAACAAACAATACTTAGCCAACAGTGAGTCTGTTCCAACATAGGTTTTTAAAAAAAATCTAATTGGGGCTTTAATCTGAAAATAACTCTTTTTGACTGGTGGTTTTGCAGAAGAGAAACATCTCTTACACCTGTGAACATGAGGCATTCAAATGCTATTAAGTGATCTATACATAACATCAAGACACTGTAAATCACTGCTGAAATACCTACCTACTGCAGTTGCATCCCTGAGGAGCTATAACACACAACGTGCAGACAACAAGAGAGGCTGCTTATAAAGGGTGCAGTGTATCTTACTAGCATTGAGTAGAACTCCCAGAGGAATCCTCAAGCACAGACACAAAGCAAAGCTCATGAAGGCAGCCATTAAGTGAATCTAAATAATCAAGAGCTATGATCTGAGCAGGGCAATACAGGTGAGCAGTGCCAGACTACTCTGAATTAGCATTTTTAAAGACGGACAATAGAAGATGAAAGTTGCCCCCTGTGCTCAGCCCAGCAGAGCAGTGTGAATGCTTATAGGGCAGATGTGGATGATGATTTCCTGGGGTTGTATGGTCAAGTTGGACAAGACTTGGCCCATCAACAAAACAACTTGCCCAAAAGACAAAAAATGTCAGACCGACAGCAGCTGTAGGAACTGGTAGGCATCAGGCAGGAGCTAAGACAGACATAAACTTCAAAATACCACACTGGATCTGAAAAGGAAGCTCTCAAGAGATGGTAGGTACAGAGCACCCTTTGCTCTGTGACATGCCCAGTGACACCAGTCATGACACCAGTCACGACACCAGTCACCTCAAATAAATTATTTATATGAAAAAGGCAGGTAGTTTTGGGGGGGTTGTTTTTCAGTTATCTGAGGTAAATGCACATGTAGAGTCATATCTGGGACAATCCACAGACTGTGACAATTGCAATTTTCCCACGTTTCTACACACTTTTACCACAGGGCAGGAGCCACAAGCAGACACCTTCACTTCTACAGCGCAGATTCTTGTTCTAATACAAGCAGAACTGTCACTGCAGATTTCACCCTCCTCCCTAAAACCATCCAATCTAGTGGGCATGATCTGTGCCTCATTTACCGTGTCTAAAGATGGTAAATCTATTCAACCAACCCTACTTGCTAGAAAAATTATCATGATAACACAAACAGCTTTGCCTTGGAGCATCATTGCCATTCTTTCTTTTTCAGTGTTAAACAACTCAGTTGTGCTCCCGTTTGCCTCAATGGTGCTTCAGTATTCAGCTGCCAGTTTATGTAGGCTAACAACGTATGTGAAGGTCTTTCTAGCTTTTCAAGACAGGACCTACTGCTTTAGTGTGTATCAAAACCTGCAGCTAGACAAAGAAGTATAAAGAACTTAAGGGAAATGGAACAAATTTGCAATATATAAATCATGTGAAAACTGGCTTTCAATGAACTGAGTCAAGAGAGATTTAAATATAGACAGAATAAGGACCCTGCAGAGATACTGCATTATGCATATGAGTTTTGAATGAAATGGAAGAAAAGCTAATAAATGGATAGGAATAAGCAAAACTGAGAATGAGACTAAAGAGAGCCTGCAAGAAAGACTGGGGGAAAAAAAGGATGGTAACAGAACCTCTTTATTGTATTTTGTTTTTTGTCTAATGTCTGAAAATTAAATGCTCTGTAAGACAAGGCAGCAGAAGCAGAAAGGAAGCACATACACAAAGGCAGCAGATGCAGAAAGGCATTACTGGTAACTTAGTCCTTCCCCTCTACACTGCTAGCATTTGGTTCTTAAAAAAAAAAAAAAACAAAACAAAAACAAAAAACCAACCACCCCCCCCAAAAAAACAACAAAACTTTCATAATAACACAATTCTTTTCCCTTGTCAGGAATGAGCTGTAATGTCTGGAAATCTGGCTTTTAAACATCCCCTGACTAAGAGCACTTTGCTCAGTTTTGTGACCCTGTCCTCTGGTAAAGTAAGTCACATGCAAACAAGAACATAATGCTGAGTAATCAAAGCATTTAAGGTTGTTGTATGCAATCCCTTCCTTTCCGTGACAACCTATGCCTTTTGATTTTATCTCTATATTCTGTTTATTTCTATATCACTTCCTGATATGCTATAGGCTACCTCTTCCTCTTTTCGTGACTAGGTATAACAAAAGCAGCTGCTGGAAGCCTATTATCTAATTATCTTGTTAGATCCTGCAAGGACTGTGGTGCTCCTATAAGCAGATCACATGTGCTTTGGCCTCTCAGATCACTCTTTCTTATCTAGCACACAGAACATATTGTCATAAGTTCTCTAAACTAGAGGGTGTTCAAGTGAGTTTTCAGAAAAGCCTTTTGTCACTGTCATCACCTGGGTTGTTTTCAGCCAGAAGTTATCTTCCAATTCAGCTGTAGGGTTAGAATGCCTCACCTAGAGAGCAGGGCCAAGCCCTGTATCTCAGCAGTCCTTCCAGATGCCAGTGGCCTAATGACACCAGGATGAAACAGCTGGTTTCCAATGCTGGAGCTGACAAGGCATGTCCATTTCTACTGGTGGTCACTTGCTCCTGTGTCTTCAGCTTAGGTTCTTGCTATGAGCCTCAAGAGTCAGATTGCTCCAGATTACCATTTGAAAAGCACATCTGAATTTGGTCAGTGAACGCCTGTCAGAAGGCAGAAGGAAAACTGCACCCAGCACACAGTGGTGCTGCTCCTGCATGCATGGACAGAAAACAGAGAAGCAGTCCATATAGAAGAGTTGTCACTGGTGAAGAACTACTTATAATCATTCCAGGGTGCTCTGCCCCTGAAACTGTGACAACATGGGCAGCATGAATAACACACTCAGGGTCGTTACCAGATCGAACTGCTCTCCTATTGCTCTGCCAACTCCAGCTTGCTTTGCCATGGTGATATTCTTTGAATTACTGAACTAGATGAAGCTGAGCAGTGTAAGGTAGCTGAAAGAAACAGTCTTATCTCTAAACTCTATGAACATGCCAGGTCCTGGATTTCTTTTGAAATCAACTCCAAAAATAGTTCTAAAAACTCTGACTGCATTGAATCAGTTTCTAAAGCTCTAATCAGCAATTTATATTCTCTCCAGGAGGAAGAACTAAGGAACAGCAAGGGTGGGTTTTGGTTGGGGTTTTTTTTCCCAGAAAGCAATACAATGTGCTATTATTTTCTCCCTTCCATGTACCTCATCTACTTTCCAACGCAAAAGAATAAGCTTCAAACACTTCAAATGTATCTATTCAACCTTTATGTTGATTCTGTTCTTAATTTTCAGAAATACTTGGAAAATACTTCTGAAACATCCTGATGCAAATTCTGACCTGAACAGATCCTTGTTGCAGATAACAATAAAAATTACACTTTTGGACTGTGCTTCTCATGAAATAGAAGCTATTCTTAACTATTGCACTATATATAAGCTAATCTATATTTCAATACACCCTTCGTGTCCTGTCTGCCTGCTTCTAATAGGCTAGAAGAGAAGTACACAGTTGAAAGCATGATCCACTACGGCAAATCCTATCAACAGTCAATCCATTACAATGCCCTGCCTCTGACATGACCTGGCAGAGGAGAGCAAAGTCTTTAGTCAGTTCCCAGGTAGTTATGAACAACCAAGCCTGGGATCCAAGAGATCGCAGATTTCTTCTCAGCCTCCTTAATACAACTACTTTATACTCTGGTTCATTTCGACTAGATTTTGATTTTTATTACAATTACCTTATCAAACACAGCTAGATATGATGAAAAAATTACCTAGCTCTTAAAAAATGATCAGAGATACTTTATTTTGTATCTTCCTGTAGCAGCAAGTATTGTAATGGAAAAAACACCATCAAATTTGTCAGTTGAGCTTTTGATTGACTAAAGGATATTTTTAAAGCCTAGAAAAGAGGGTAAAGATTTGAATAATTACATTAAATGTAAGTAACAGCTATTGATAGCTTCAAAACTTCCTATTTATATTGCACTACTCTGCTAACTACCTCTCCAACTTCAGAGCAGCAGAAATCAGTACGAAGAAATGCAAAGGTGTCAAATATATGAGATGTATTTGTTAAAGAAATGCAATTCACTTCTAGATTATATTTATTTTTCAGCTTTGACAGTAGCTGTGGCCTTCAAATAGGAATTGTAGACCAAATTACAGCTTAGGCAAATGCATCAACAGAATTTCAGTGCAATGGATTCCATGCATATCAATACTGAAAATACACAAGGCTCCTTTGCGAACCAATGTAATGACGGTATGCTTAGACACTTAACCAGAGGAAGTGTCAAGCTCAGACCATTAAACTTCCACACTTGTCATCCTTCTTTCTGCTCATTTTTGTGTTAAGTGTTAATGTGTATAGCCTATGTACATTACTGACATGACGCCTAGCTTTGTGGCAAATGCACTGCTACTGTCAGTATACACTTAGCACTTGGTTCTCAGCAAGCCTTTAGATAACATTTTCTGCCCATGCACCTGTGAGTCAGTACACACAACTGTTGTTATACAGAACTGCCAATATATTTGCACATAACCATTATTTATCCTCTTGCAGTAATATTTATCTGACAAAAACATGAAAAATGCTTTTGTAAGTTCTACATGTAATCAAGCAGCCCAGGAAATACTCAGCGTATTCAATTTCCTTTAAGAAATAAAGTTGGTAATTTGATCAATGAACTCACAAACAGGCACTTCAATGTAAGTTTCAGTTAACTGAGCTTTCACAAGTGAATGGCAGGAGAATTTCTGTTATTAATACAATATGGAATTTTTTAAGACCCATTGGTAAGGAAAGTTGTTTTAAAGTGGCACAAGGCAAAAGCAAAAAGCCCAGACTCATCCCTTTAGTTTAAGCTATCATCTACATTGAAAAAGCCATTTTTGTGGAGCAGAAGTACATCTGACATAGGTTTGCACTAGCCAACAGTCTTCACATGGGACATTCTGATTTAACACTTTGTCTGATATTCCCCTGCTTTCCCATTTCTCCACAATAATCCTCCTATCCTGCCTGGTGCCCTCATTCCTTCTGCTACATTCAGTACTGTCAAGACTTGCAGCATGGCTGTACCAGACAGTAACCGTCAGGAACAAGTTTCATGGGTTTCTCTGAACTTAAACCCACAAACAGGACACGACTGAAAGCACAGCATACTGTATTTTTAAGATAGGAGAAAGAAGGAACAAAAGCAGTATGATAGCTATTAATTAACATTTCCTGCTCTTCTTATGCTCTATTCCACAGCTGAGCTCTTCATCCACACAGGCAATGAGGATCACAGCCTCTTCCCTCACCGCTCAGCCACTTGTCCTTTATCCCACTGGGTCCTGCCAGCCTACTGACTACAGCAGAAAGGGAAACCACAGCACATGGATGCAGAAGTGCTGCTCTAACCAAAACACAGCACCACAACAGCGGTCTGACCCTCTAACAGCCCATGCATAACCTCATTCTGAACTTTCAGCACCTGTGCCTCCCTTTCCTCTGGAAAAGCAGCCAGACACTTCCAGGTTAGGCAGTTGCCTCCCAAAGCTCTGCTACCTTGACCCTGCACCCCTTTCCTTTCTGCTGTTGCTGCTCTCCCAGGCAGGTCAGTAACAACCTCCAGGCCCAGCAGAAGGACAGTTAGATGGACAGGAAACCAGGAGAGACCTTCCAAGCAGAACTATATTCCAGCAATAAACAGTTCACTCAGCAAGTCATCCTATGCAATGGCAGAACAAACTCTTAGCGATTAGAGGACAAACAGCCAAGCCTACACCTCCCAGGCTCCTGGAGCCCACTTCTCACTAATCCTGAAATTTCAACATTGCAGATTAGCCTCACTCACTTTACAAAGATGACAGAAATTCTCTGGCTGGCAAAGCAATCCAGGAAACTGAGTCAGTTATAACAATAGCTGAAAGAGAAAGAAAGAGAAAAGGAGAGAAGGGGCATTATTATTGGGCTGGATTAAACCCTGATCTCTCTGGCAAAACAGCTTTGCTAGCACAACAAAATAAATAAGAGACTCTAGAAACTGGCACATCAAATCCATAGCTCCTAATATACTGTCACTACAAAAAATGACAAGCTTTTCCATAATACAAGCTCACAAATGACAGATCTTTACTGTAGACAAATGTGTAAAGCATGCTGTTTTGTTAATATTTTAGAGAATCTGTGTTTATACATAAGGTACACATAAAGGTCAATTAGGATAAATATCCCAAATATGACTGTAGAAATAAGCAGTAAAATAAAAGAACTAATAAAAACTCTGAATGCTTGAAACTATACATGCATTGGATTTTACTAATGTATATCAGCACTACAACCAGGAAATGCAGAATCAACTCTAGGTCAAAAAACATGACCCCATTTTCTGCATTCCAGCTGACTACTGCGTGATCTCTAAGTTTCTGTTAGAAATTATCCAGCTCCTCTTAGAGCTGAATGGATATACAAGCCGACTTAAGGCTTTTAAGCAGGGGTTTTCATTTGGCTTCTGAAAATTGAAGAGGTAATCAGCTTTAAAGAAGAGAAACTGAAACCAATTTTTGTTTTGTTTTTCTAGTTTGTTATAACCAACATCTGTGTTTCCTCTTCCTATTAACATGATTTATGCAAAGTAAACCAAAATTTACCAAACCAGATTGAAACACAGAGCACTTACCTACTATGGAAGCTTCTCTAAAAGCTTATCTGTAGTTAGACAGATAAATGCATACATGCTTAATACAGGAGAAGCAGACAGAAAAATGCAGTGTAACATTCTAGATCTCTGTCGCGCTTTTTGTTCATAGGTATTCATCTAACTATAAGGCAGTGAAAAGCCCAAGAACATCTTTTGGAGATTTAAAGCTGAACAGATTTTTCTGGTAACGCAGCTTATGAAACACAGTATCACAGCTGACAGGCATTTCAACAAGACTCATGTTCTGTATTTCACCATAAGCACAATTGCAGAGGCCACGTGATGATTCTTAGTCCTAATCCTCTCTCCATAGCAGCACGTGGAACTTAATTTGCTTTTCCATGTTCTTCTTTAACAAGTATCACACCTATTGACTCTTTACATGCTGAGCTTCTCAAGAATTGTTTACATATCAAGGAAAAGAAGGTGAACTCCTTTTGAAAAATTAAAATCTCTGCTTTATTTTAGTGCATAAATACTTTAAGTTCAGTCACTGAAGCCAGAGAACTGTCTTCTGGCAGTAAACTCTCTTGGCACAGCTTTTGCTAGGAAACTTTTTTAGAATCACCACCACTAGGCATAGTGTCTTTGAGAGCTAACTTCCAGAGATCAGCTCAGAGCTCGTCTCCACAATCACATTATCATTCATAACCAAAATTCTGAGTCTCATTTCTTCCCTTGTTCACAGTTTCCCCAAAAGAAATAAATCCTAACTTCATTTATATAGGAACTAGGGAGAAACAAAGCCCAACTTGTTTCTGAAGGACTTTGAGATCATTTGTTTAGTAGGTGCAAATTCTCCATATAAAAGCCTGTGTGCTGTGTCCAAGAATCCTCTCCCAACATGAAGAATAAGCTATATGTTTTTACAGGCTTCCAGGAATACGAATACTGTCCATACAATAACCTCCCTTGTTAAAGGCAAGCAGTTTTCAGAGCAATAAAACTGATGCCCTACAGACGTCTTGCTACATACACATTCTCCTCACTGCAAGAACACAGAGTCCTTGTCTGTAATCTCCACTCATCCTCCCAACTGTGATAATCCACAGCCTAAATACCCACTTCCCCACCCAGCCACAGCAACCTCAGCTCTCACTCACGTTCTCTCACCACCCCATGACTGAGAAGCACCACTTGAGTCCTGGCTAAACTGATTTCCTACCAAACCACACCCAGCACAAATGCTGAACATATCTTACACCTTTTCCCTTAGGTGGGGTAGTTATTTGTGTGCGCCTCCTCTACTAAACCAAAGCTATTAATACAACTTACCAAAGCTTAACAGCATCAGGCCACACTCCACCAAGTTGGGATAGTTGATTATTGGCTTCGAAAAGCTCAGTGGAAGACAGATGGATAGATACAGCCATCCTATAAACTTCCGTTCCTCAGGAAACCAGGCTAAAAATAGCTGATCTCAAAAACTCAGTGAACAAATCGAACTCAAATTAACATAAATACCAACTGGAATGTTAAAATGTGTTGGCTCTTAAATATTATCTTAAAAGAAATGTTGTCTCAAAGGGTCAAAATTAAAACTGTAATTACATATAGCAACAGAAAAGCATTAACTGACTTACAAGTCCACAACCAGAAAAGGTTATAGTCTAGGGTGACATCAGTGCAGATGAATGTACATTTATATGACGTGACTGAGCCGGGATGTTCAGTACTTCTGCTCATTAGCTTGTCGGAGTGGGTACAGAAAACATCCAGACTTCAGCTCCCTTTAAACAAAAGTGGGTGCTTTCTTATTTTATCACTGGCTTCCTAGATTTCCAGCTGGTTTTAAAACTTCCTTCAGTCCAAAATGTTAGAACCTATGACCTTCAACCATAACAAATTTTGGCAGAGATCCTTCAGAGTTATGCATGAGGCTGAATTTATATTAAACACAAAACATTTCACAGGCAAAGATGATCTGCGAGTTAATATTTGCCCAACATGGGGCCTCGTTTTCTTATTGACAGTGGATGACTCCAGATAACCCTCGAGATTCTTAGTGTGGGGAATACCAAACAGATCTTATGCAAACTGATGCTTCTTTGTGAAGACTTCTCATGGCAACGTTAGTACCTACTGCTTCCCGAACACACTAATTTCATCTCTCCTACTAGGATAATTTCAGATGAAGTAATTCTAGAATCCACATGCCAAAACTTTCTTTCCTTCTCCTGTCTCAAGAATAAAATAGAGCAAGCCTATGCAAAGTCCTTACAATCCCCTCCTCCAGGCACCTCATTAATTCTGATACTATTTCCTATCAAAACAAAATAATAAGCATATTGGTCTAAGTCTGATGAAACACTAATAGTCCTAACTTTCTACCAAGATGAGTAGAAAATTAGGACTTCAAATACTTCTTTCTATCCTAGTCATTTACAGCCAGTCCTCAGACAGACCAACACAAATCCAAAGTATCAGTAGGTATCCCGATCTGGACTGGCTAAGAGTGGGTCAGACCTGGGGTGTTCTGGATTAAAAAAAAACATTTCATGCTTTTGACTCGATAAATGCAATGTTTCCAAAATTTTCCTTTGCAAAATTTCCCATCTAATCAAATAGCTAGATAACTGAAAGTGAGAACTGCACACAAGCAAAACTCTAATATTACTGCTGAAGACTTCATGGATTCAGAGAATAATATTATGGGGAACTTGAGAAGAACTGTATTTCATATTAAATTAGGCTCCTCTGAGAATAAATATGCCTTTTCCCATCTTTTTCAGACTCAAGTAAACTGAACGCAACTTATTATCTAGAACTGATTTTCACAGGTTAGACATTCAAAGTGGGATCAACCCAACTGCGCTGAGGAAGGGAAAAAAAAGTGGTGAAGAAGCAGCTTTGTAATTCTGCTATGCTCCCCCATTAAAGTTAAGTTACAATAAAAATTGAGGAGAGTTTGGTTTGCGGCATCTTCAGCAAAGGAAGCACTGTAGTGCCTTTCTACCTGCTGAAAAGGAACCGCAGTTATAACTCAAGTGATTGTGTCTTGGAGAATCATAAAGAGTGAATTCTTCCAAAGAGTTTTAACAATTCACAGGGGAAAAGATAAAAATGCATTGTCCACTAGAAAGGAAAAGAGTGACTTGGAACATTATTTGGCACAGCTTAAACAATAGAAAGCAGAAAAGAAACTGCATAACATTGAAGATGACACTGGAGTAAACTGTATATTTTTAATCTAAATACATTCAACACATGGGAAAATCCTTATTGAACTATAAGCCACAGAAACATGTGTTTTGATTTAGTTTGTGTTGCAGCAAACAAACATGAAAGACCATTGCCTGTATTTTCCCCTGGGTTTATTTTTTTTTTTTTGAAAAGGAGTGCTGTTTATAACATTTGTGCTACAATCAGAGAATTACAGAATAACTTAGGTTGGATAGAAGCTCTGAAGATCATCTGGTTCAGCCGTCTTCCCACCCCATCAAAGCAAGGCCAACTTCAAAGTTAGATCCAATTTCAAAGATGGGTCGGGTTACTTAGGGCCCTGTTCAATTAAAGCTTTGAATATCTCCTCCAAAAATGGAGATATCACAGCCTGTCTGGGTGACCTGTTCTAGTGTTTGACTACCTTCACAGGGAAACAGCTTTTTCTCTGTCACAGTGATGTATCACTGACTCAGGTTCAACCTGTTGTTCACCAGGACACCCAGGGCCTTTTCTGCAAACCTGCTTTCCAGTTGGTCCATGCCCAGTTTGTACTGGCGTGCAGAGTTATTCCTCACAGGGGCAGGACTTTGCCTTTGATGAACTCCATGAGATTCCCATTGGCCCATTTCTTAAACTGTCAAAGTCCATCTAAATGGCAGCAAAAGCAATGGGTGTATTAAATACCACATCCAATTTTGGATCAGCTGCAGATCTGTTAAGGGCATGCCATACTCCATTATATCATCTGGTCAATGAGAAAATGAACACGAGCCGGCTTCAGTGTGCACTTGCAGCCCAGAAAGCCAACTGTATCCTGGGGTGCATCAAAAGGAGTGTGACCAGCAGGTCAAAGGAGGTTATCCTGAACCCTCTACTCTGCTCTTATGAGACCCTACCTGGAGTATTGTGTGCAGTTCTGGTGTCCTCAACATAAAAAGGACAGGGAACTGTTGGAACCCGTCCAGAGGAGGGCCACGAGGATGATCAGGGGGCTGAAGCACCTCCCATATGAAGAGAGGCTGAGAAAGTTGGGGTTGTTCAGCCTGGAGAAGAGAAGGCTGCATGAAGACCTCATAGCAGCCTTCCAGTATCTGAAGGGGGCCTACAGGGATACTGGGGAGGGGCTCTTCATTAGGGACTGTAGTGATAGGACAAGGGGTAATGGGTTCAAACTTAAACAGGGGAAGTTTAGATTGGATATAAGGAGGAAATTCTTTCCTGTGAGGGTGGTGAGGCACTGGGATGGGTTGCCCAGGGAGGTTGTGAATGCTCCATCCCTGGCAGTGTTCAAGGCCAGGTTGGACGAAGCCTTGGGTGAGATGGTTTAGTGTGAGGTGTCCCCACCCATGGCAGGGTGGTTGGAACTAGATGATCTTAAGGTCCTTTCCAACCCTAACTATTCTATGATTCTATATCTGATTAACGCATATTAAGGGCATGTCATACCCCATTATGCAGGTCTTTAAAAGTGATGTTCAGCAGGACTGATTTCAGTGTCAAACAGTGATTTGCCTCTAGCTGACCTTTGTGCTGCTGATCTTTGAGCACTTCTGAGCCCCAGCTTTCAGTCCTTCGAGTCCACCCTACCGTCGACTTACCTAACTCACACTTCACCAGTGTCTATGAGAACATTATGGGAGGCAGTATGAAAAAGTTGAGTTAAACATCATCTGTGACTTCCCGCTCATCCAACTTGTCAGTCATCTCACTGCAGAAGGCTATCACAGAACAGTTAAGGTTGGAAAGGACCTTAGGATCATCAAATTCCAAACCCCCTGCCATGGCCAGGGACACCTCACACTAAACCACGTCACTCAAGACTCCATCCAACCTGGCCTAGAACACTGCCAGAGGTGGAGCATGCACAACTTCTTTGGGTAACCTGTTCCAGTGCCTCACCACCCTCACAGTAAAGAACTTCTTTCTTACATCTAACCTAAACTTCCCTTGTTTAAGTTTGAACCCATTACCCCATGTCCTATCTGGTTGGTCCAGCTTAATTTCTCCTTTATAAATCCATGCTGACTACTCCGAATCACCTTCCTGCCCAGTTCAGAACTGTGGATTCCATTCTCTCTGCTGCTTAATTTGATTTGGGGGATGTGGGTTTTTTTTTTGGTGTTGGTGTTCTTTGGTGTTGGTGACATAAGGATGCATTAGCTAGTGCTTGTGAAACAGCAGAGTCAACCTGCTACCCAAAATGTGTGCCCCTCCATTCACAAATTTCAAGAGTCTCTGCTCTAGAACACTGTGATCAACAAAAAAGGGTTAACAGGCACAGCAAAACTTTTTCTCCAGCTCGCAACTCAGAACTAGTATCTCAGCACAACCAAAAAAATAACAATAAAATGTCTTAGCTTAAAATTCACTGAGACCTCTCTATTTATGTCGTATTTGCTGAGAACCAAGAAGATGAACAAGAACATGATTAAGATGATGCACAGCACCTCATAACTTAATTGAATTTCTGTAACTTCATGAACTGTTATTGTTGAAAAAAAAAATGCAGAGACAAATTCAGGGTCAGCCAAACACCCAGAATGAAAGGCACAGTGCATATTTTATAAAACCCGTACACTAACACATGAATTAAAATCATATCATTGTGTGAAAATATATGAAACTTCAGTAATAGGTGGAACAAACTTCTCATTTCTATCACCATACATCATCACTCTGTGCAGGCACTCTTTGAGAGTAGCGAGGCACTGGCACAGGTTGCCCAGAGAAGCTGCGGCTGCCCCATCCCTGGCAGTGCTCAAGGTCAGGCTGGATAGGGCTTTGAGCAACCTGGTCTAGTGGAAGGTGTCCCTGACTGTGGCAGGGGGTTGGAACTGGATGATTTTTAAGGTACCTTCCAACCCAAACCATTCTGTGATTCTATGATTTTCTTTGCTCTACATCACCCAGCAAGGGAGTAAAGAAAAAACAACCAGAATGTAATAGGATTTTGATCTACTTGCCTAAGAGGTACAGCGTAAACACTCACCATGTAATCAGGGTAGCTTTCCCATGCCAACCACTTCCAAAGTAGACACAATTCTGAACTCTGTAACAGTAACCTGAACTACTTCTCACCTACCATGTGGGAGGAAAAGAGTCAGCCCAGAAACAACTCCTTTCACAGGCAGAGGCAGAGAGATGCCATCACTTCTGGGACCCTTGACAAGATAGGGAAGGCACCTGAATGTTGCTTATGTGCTGCAAGTTTTTCAATTTGTAACTGTCACACATGCATTGCCAGAGAAGTCAGAGAAAGTTTAAACGCTCAAAGAAGGTACATTTTCATAAACATAATGCCAACAGGATTCTCGGGTCTTTCCAAGTGGATGTTTAAACTTTTGGGTTTGGCAAATCTGAGAATATTTCTGAAAATGTCGTTTCCCCCCCCCCCCCCCTTTAAACTTGTAACTTGAAGAAGCAACAACAAACTGCATTTTTTTTAATTACTGTGGTTTCCATTTTCCCTTTCTGCTTCCTTTTGCATGTGATTTTAATATATGAATGGTTTTAACAACTATTCAGTCCCAATGCCACAAGCTGCTCCGTGAGCAGCTATGCAGAATCCCACTGGCATCTGCCTGCCCAAGATCAGCTGCAGAACACGATCTTTGCTTAAATGATACTCATATGCCTTTCCTTAGATCCAAGGTCCTCATGTGGTTAACATACAATTAACAGGTAAAGAGTTCTCAAGGTTTTCTATTTCTTTCTTATGTTGAGCAGTGAAATCCAGGTGAACCTCTGGAAAAATATATTGCACAATACAGACACAGAGGGAACGAAATCCCTCGTGCAGTATGACATGGGAAAGTAATGACAGACTATACTGCTGACGTGTCCACAGTAGGAGTTTATTACTTTAAATCATACAAATCTCATGAACAAAACCTAAGCTTGAATGCTCATTATTATTCTAAGTTAACATTTAGAGTTGGAAGCCCTAAACGTGGCCTAAAATTCATACCAAACTCAGAAGAAGAGTAAGGCGGCTTGACCAATGGCACATTTTAATCAGTAAGTGGGCTCCTTACTGGAACTTTCATGGTTTGTTTTTTGGTTGGTTGAATAGGACCCTTCTGCTTTGCAAAGCCCATTGTATGGCTTGGGTTAGCATAATTCAGTTCTTATAAAAGCTTTCAGAAGCTGTTTGTTGGTGAGCAGTTACAAGAACACACAAAAAGCAGGGGCTGTATGCCTGCAGTTGCAGTTTACTCGGGGCTCAACATGTAAAAGTTTCCCTTCCTAAAGCATTTAGTTGGCAGGCTCAGCAAACGAGGAATCCAATGTGCTATTGAGTTGCTGCCATTACCAATATGGTGTTTAGCACAGACGGCTTGCTGAAAGGTTGGCAAGCCTCTGCACAAGAACCATGTTAGCTTTGAGCTCTGCCCATGGTGAAACCAGGGACATGCAAGCCTTTACACTGTCCTTCTGAATAGTAACTGAATTCCTTCTGCTCCACTGACTACAAGATACTGAGTATTAGCTGTGATTTTCTGTAGAGCGCTCTGACTCTGAGATGAACCTACTGTTTCTACTCCTGACAGCCATTCTAATAACACTACCCATACCAACTACTGGGTTCAGAAGACAAATCGCTCTGAACAGTCACTGAAACACTTTTCACTTATTTTACCAAGAAGACATACTGGTAAAGCAGATTTTCACTAAGAAGTAATACTTTCTCCACACAGCTTTCAGAGACAGTGTGGTGGAGGAGCATACAGTCACAGTTAAAACACACCCACTTTCATAGAATCATAGAATACTTAGTGTTGGAAAGGACCTTAAGATCATCAAATTCCAGCCCCCTGCCATAGGCAGGGACACCTCACACTAAACCATGTCACCCAAGGCCTCGTCCAACCTGGCCTTGAACACTGCCAGGGATGGAGCATCACAACCTCCCTGGGCAACCTATTCCAGTGCCTCACCACCCTTACAGTAAAGAATTTCTTCCTTATATCCAATCTAAACTTCCCCTGTTTAAGTTTTAACCCATTACCCCTTGTCCTATCACTACAGTCCCTAATGAAGTGTCTCCCCCCAGCACACCTATAGGCCCCCTTCAGATACTGGAAGGCTGCTATGAGGTCTCCACGCAGCCTTCTCCAGGCTGAACAGCCCCAACTTTCTCAGGCTGTCTTCATATGGGAGGTGCTCCAGTCCCCTGATCATTCTCGTGGCCCTCCTCTGGACTTGTTCCAACAGTTCCATGTCCTTTTTATGCAGAGGACACCAGAACTGCACACAATACTCCAGGTGAGGTCTCACAAGAGCAGAGTAAAGGGGCAGGATCACCTCCTTCGACCTCCTGGTCACGCTCCTTTTGATGCAGCCCAGGATACGGTTGGCTTTCTGGGCTGCAAACGCACACTGCCGGCTAATGCTCATTTTCTCATTGACCAACGCCCCCAAGTCCTGCTCCACAGGGCTGCTCTGAATCTCTTCTCTGCCCAGCCTGTAGCTGTGTCTGGGATTGCTCCCACCCAGGTGTAGGACCTTGCACTTGGCATGGTTAAACTTCATCAGCCCACCTCACAAGCGTGTCGAGGTCCCTCTGGATGGCATTCCTTCCCTCCAGCGTATCAACCGAACCACACAGCTTGGTGTCATCGGCAAACTTGCTGAGGGCGCACTCAATCCCACTGTCCATGTCAGCGATGAAGATGTTAAGACTGGTCTTAACACTGATCCCCGAGGGACACCACTCGCTACTGGTCTCCAGCTGGACACTGAGCCATTGACCACAACTCTTTGCATGCAGCCATCCAGCCAGTTCTTTATCCATCGAGTGGTCCATTTATCAAATTGACGTCTCTCCAATTTAGAGATGTCATGCGGGACAGTGTCAAACACAGTAACTTTCCTTTAATAACTTTTTTCGTTTTGTTTTCCTTTTTCCTTTTTTTTTATTTTAATGAGTTGGTAGTCTAAATTTTATAATCTCTTTTGCTGAAGGCTAAGAAGCTATAAGAAAATAATCCATTATCAGGTACAACCTTCTGGTAGCTTGCTGTAGCAACATTTTGCCCAGACACTGGCTATACTGGCTGACAAGTTCCTGTATCTAATGTGAAAGAAAGAAAACCAAAACAAATACAACCAGAAATGTCTAACTAGAATATTCTTACAGGTTTGTACCACGTAGAACAAAGATTACTTTGTATTTTAAAGTATTAAGAGTCTTTTCTGATGACAAGCTGTGAGAGCTCCAATTCAGATTGCATTTTTAAAGCAAATCTCATATCAAGTGATATTCTGGCCTTTGGGCACCACAGTCAGTTCATCTAATTAATAGGCTAAATTGATTTTTCTTCTTAAAAGGACACTTGTTTTGATTGATTTGGAAGAAAAAAAAAAGTGACATTGCTGACAGCATTAGTAGGGTGAAATTTTAGTTTTGGGAGAGAAACAACATGGTGGTGTACTAGAAAAAGCAGGGCTTTTTTATTGCTGTGTTGAATGCATTTTTACTTAGTACATCTGCTAAACTTTTTCATCAGTTAGAAGCTTTTCTAAGTCACAGTGGTGGCAGTAAAAGAGAACAACTCCAACAACAATGCAAGGATTCAGAACTGCTCCATTCACGCGTTGTTTCCTAGACAGGTGCACTGCAATGAAACGTTCACGTAATAGCCGCCAAAAAAAGATCAGAAAAGTGCTTTCCGCCTTGATATTTAGCTTCCTGATTAGAAACAAAATTAGACTTAGCTAATAAGAAGTAGGCCATTTAGCCTTTAATTGGTGTGCAAACAATTGATGTCTTTTACAGGGAGCTGCCTAGGGTCACTCCTCAGTTTCAGGAACACATATTTTTTCCCGGTCTGTTTTCCCTTCCCAAAGCATATGAATTAGCTAGAAAACAGTAAGAATACAGAAGCACTTATAAATACGGATTTCATAGATATCTATTAGAAAATATCTGTATTACTTCTTACACTTACAGAATTGTATCTTTATTTGAAGTCTACTGTGGAAGCCTTCCCCTGCCCCAGCCCCATCATGTATTTTGTTAAGTTGGAAGAAAACCAAAACTGACTGCGCTGAGTAACATAATTCTGCTCTGTGCATGTTTTATATTGTACTCCATTTTCAGACCTTTGTTTAGTATGTCCTGCATACACTCTCATGCATAAAAAGGGAAGATAGGGACTAGTGGCATTCCTGCAGAGACCAGAAGAATCAAAATGAACCTCGGGAATTGCAGAGAACATATTCATTTAAACTCATGCATACTCCCCGAGAAGTCACTTTACTAAATGTGACATCAGAAAAAGATGATGGCTACAGAACCACTTAAGGCAGTGTCTAACTTTACAGAACTTGTTCTAGCCAGGAGTGATGCTGCAGCTGTGCAAGGGGGCAGAGGGAAGGAAGGAGTAGACAAAGTAAGGAGCTCCTTACTTGTAACCTTCCCACTGAATGAGAAGGCCATGCCAGGGTCACGTTTGCCATTCAATACTGCCGACCTCCTGGGGAATGGGACTGAAGCTTGTGGACAGACAACGTGCTGATATAGTCCCATTTCCATCACCAAATGAACTTTCTCCATCCCTTCTGCCCTACAGCAGCCTCAGCTCTGGTCTCATTACACGTACTGTAACTAATCTAGCTCTCCTGATTATGGCCTTCCTTGTACATCAGACAATGCCAGGAAAATACAAAGAACAACTCCTCTATGCTCTTTTGCACCACACAGTTTTCAAGGCTGGTGTCAGCAGTAGCTGCACTACACCCATAGTAAGCCATCAGGAGCCCTGAGGGATGCCAACCAAGGATTGTGCCTCTTAATTCCACATCTTCTGTAGAAGAAACAACCATATCCTGGCAGCTAACTTCTGCACACACGCTCTCCACTAAGGGAGGGGACTAAGTCTCAGGCAGGGCACTAAGTCTAAGGCAGGGCAGGGTACTGTTCTTCATGGAGAGAAAATGCAGAGAGGCCCAAAATCAGCACAACTGAGAATCACTGAGGTTTGGCTGCTGTCAGAAGCACAAACAAATTAAACCTCTAATCTAATTATTTCTCTGACATATGTAGTTCTTTCCATTGCCACAATATAGACATATTCACTACAGAAATAACTGTTATTCTTAATAAAAGTTTCTTCTAAGGTACTTTCTCTGTTTATATGCTGTGGCATAAGAAAGCACCACCACCATTACGAAATCACTCCTGTGGAAATTATTTAATTCAAGGAAGACACAGCAGTAGGTGAATGAGCAACAAAGATACTGATTGCATTCAAATACAGCAATTTGCAGAAGGAAAACCAGAACACACTACAATGTTGTATAAATCAAATACATGTCAGACGTTCTCCATGAGATTACAGAAAGTCTGATGGGTATTCTCAAAGTCATTTGTACCATTTATCAACATGTATCTTGTACACGCATTGCAGGGAAAAAAGTCATCCTGGTGTTTCCATATCAAAACAATGATACAGTTTCCTTTCTCCTTACCACTTAAGAGAATAAAACTGCATGAGTTTTCCTCTTTGGTGTATATTGACTCAAGATAGAAGAGAATATCCTGATTGAGACTGATCTGGAAAACACATTTCAACATAGATGCTGCCCCTCAGACACAAGGGATTACAACAATATTCCTTGTACATATATTAGTCACTAGATAAGAAGAATTTGTAAAATCAATATAGCAAAGAAGAAATCAACAGAACACTTTCTAAAAAAGGTATTTTCTAATCCTCTAGCTATGCACACTCTTACTACTAAAAATGCTGAACTATCTGCACATATTCAAATTCACTGCCTGCATACTTCTTTGCAAACAAACTATGCAGTTATTTACTAACACTTCAGAAACTTCTGATTTCCAAGCATGTTGTCATCTTGAAAAAGGCAGGGTTTGTTTAGAGACTGGTACTAAAAATAATGCCCCCTAACCAGTGAATTCCCAGTACAAGTCTTCAAGAGGGAAGCAAGCCTAGTTTCAATGCAACCCCTCGCAAGAGAAAAAAAAATAAAATAAAAAAAAATAGGAGTCTGCTGTCACTATCATCCTAAATCCCATCTTGTCCAAAAATCAGAAACTGATCTCAGTGTTAGGAAGCGTATCACCCATATCCTACCAAAAGCAACCTCGGGAACAGGTACTTCTTGTAGCAGAGAGGCAGAGATTTCATGAGTCACAACTACCCAGTCCATTTAGTTGCTGTTTAGTTACAAGAATGGCTAAGTATTACAGCTAAGACTAGCATCATGGGGACATGCCTAACTGAGGCGTAATATAATCCTAAAGAATTTGCCAGTGGAGTTTTTAGTTGCCTTTATAATCTTCCAAGCTTGTCACTTTCTCCAGTTATTGCTATGAAATTTTCTCAGCCTGCACAAACACAAATCAAAGCTTGAGACAAAAAATTTACATTTCCCTTTAACCTTCAATCTTAGTGCAACAGAGGAGATAAAATGCAACTTCTGTTTGCAATTAAGTAAGCTTCCTCTTACAAGAAGCAACCCAGTTTGAAGAAAATATATTGGGTAAAGTGCTTAATATCCAACAGAAGCAAACTTAAAAACTTTTTAATTTCTTTGCTCCATGTAATATGCAGCTCAGGACTAAGCCCATTTCTTCCTTGAGCCAAGAATTTTGAATATTCATTGCAGAAGACACACATAAAAAGCACAACCCTGCTAAGTATGAATTTGCAGCTTAGTAACAGCCTTTGCAAGTTATCTATAAAGTCTCCACTCTCCTTCAAAAGGGGTTGTCTAAGATACTGTCTGGATATTTTGTGAGTTCTTATTGTTGGTGAAATGGGATCCACAGGATAAAAGAGCAATAAGTTGTTAGATTTTCATCTTCAGTGAAATTCTAAAAGTAAGTCAGATCTAAAAATCATGTATAGTATGCCTTAAGATACTCTAGTTACAGTATATTGTATAATTGTATTCCTTCATCCTGGTCACGCCTGAAATCATGAACAGAAATGAGGGAAATTCAAGCTGGAGTTTTCAACCATACAATGCTGTATTTCCCAACTGCATTTACTGAGTTTTCCCATCCTGCAGTTGCATTTTGCTGGCTTTTCACATCCAGTGGATAATAAAAGATGTAACCACAACCACCTGGTTACATATTCAAATTAATTCAATCCAGATATAAATAGCCTCAATGTAAAAACATGAATTCGTGTACTGCTGAGAATACAGTATCTTAGTTCACTGCTGGGATTAATTTCTTTTCAACAGACTGGTTGTCTGGAGAATACCCATAATGCAGTAAATGAAAACACGTGTGTTACTGCCAGCAGTGAGAATTCATGAAATTGTAACTGATAGATATGCAAAAACCAGAACCGTGGTGGGAAACCAATGGTTTGGCACTCACTGGAACAAGAATGATAAAAGATTCCCATTCGTGGCTCTCACTTAGAAATGAAATAAACTTTATCTTGTATGGAGATTAATCAGCAGGGTATTCCAGATACCAGAACCTGAAGATTCAGATTTTTGTGCAGCTGAAAAAAATGGACAGTATATAAACTATAAGGAAAACACTTCCCTGTCCCTTTAATATAAAGAAAAAGTATATCTCAGTGCTCAGAACATAAACACTTTGGGGCACTTTTGAAAATGACAGAAGCAGTCCAGTTTTACATTACCAAGTTCTACAGATACCTCAAAAGAATTACATTTGAAATTTTTAATACTTTTAACAGTAAATTATTCAGGTAGAGGGATACAGGATGCTTTATTAACACTTAACTTTGAATAACTTCTCTGACAGAAGCTGACTTATAGTCAGCTGCTTATAGTATCAAGTTATACAGATAATTTGCCTTGGCTCTGCAGTTTGGGTTCCTTTCCCTTATAAGGCACTTAAGTATGATCTCCATTTCCTAAGTTTGTGCATGCATATTTTTGACTGTCACAGTGCACCTGCCATTCAAGAATTTAGGTCTGAAAAAGACAGCAGGTACCAAAGTGAAACAGAAGAATGTGACTACAGTCAGAGAATGCAAAATCACACAATAGGTGCTGACGCCAGCTATGGTTCTGCTTGCATTCAAAATAGCAACTACTGCCTGCTTTAGTAGTTCAAGGTTAATGTGACAAAAATAATCAATGAAGTTAGTAACCTAGGACTTACTAAAATAGTTATTTGGAGAGTTTGCAACAAAACCCTTGGGCCTGGGCTACTCTGGAGACTTAGAAGAGAATTTCTGCAGTGAAGGGGCACTTAAATCCCTATATAGCACTACGTTCTTGCTGGCTGAGGGAAAAAGAAAACAAGAGAAAACATAAAGGCACATTAAACAGAGTGGATCTGATTAAATGTTATGATTAATCAGAGACAGTTTATTGAATAAAAGCTTCCCAAATAAATGGCACATGAGATAAACACAAGCTTAGTATGACTCTCGGGAACAAAGTCACAACCAAGCCTAAATATCTACTTATTAGATGGTTTTGCAGCTTATGAAGCCTCATCCCATGGGATTACACTAGATAGCCTTAACTGATAGAAATGAATGTAAATCCTTAATCTTTGAAAAAAGGACTGTGTTTAAATATCTGTAATGTCTCATATTAGAGAAAATGGTTATTTTGTTATTACTGCACTCAGTTCTGAGAAATCACTTTCTTCTTCCACAGTTGTTGCGCAAAACGCTTGTGTCACCCCTCAAATCATATCCCTTAATCTCTGTTCTTCTGCAAAGGATAAATGGAAGGAGAGACAGAGCAATTATCTCTCCTCTCCATAGATTACAAATCTATCCCTGACTTTAGCAAGTGTGTCTAACACCACTAGTTAGTGTATTCCAGGTTGTATGATATGTATTATTGATAAACTAAAAAAAGCAAATAATTTCCAATGCTAACCCATTTATGTCAGAATACATTTTGTAAAGCTTTTCATTTGTAATAGCAGGAACACTGAAAGCTGTGCTAGTTGAATTATCAACCTTCCTTCCAAGCAGTTTACAAATGCAAAACCTAACATTAATTTCTCCAATGACTAACATCAAGTCCTGTAACAAAACCACCGCTCAAAAGTGAAAACAGAAGACACCTTTAAGACACATAAGTCTGTAAAGACTACTGGTGGTAGTTCTGTTTTGTTTCAAAACGCATGCATGGCATCCGGTCCGCTGGTTCATGTGTCAAAGGTTTTACTATGGCGAGGGGTGAGGCGCTGGCACAGGTTGCCCAGAGAAGCTGTGGATACCCCATCCCTGGCAGTGCTCAAGGCCAGGTTGGACAGGGCTTTGAGCAACCTGGTCTAGTGGAAGGTGTCCCTGCCTGTGGCGTGGGGTTGGAACTGAATGATCTATAAGGCCCCTTACAATCCAAACCAGATTACCTAACTGTATGAGAAAAATTGGGCATTTTAATAATCTTCGGTTTTATTTTGCCTATTAACTACATTCTAGAAATGCAACCCACAGAGCTACATGTGTTGCAGAAGTCTATAGCAGAGCCACCACCCTCTCAAAAACAAGGAACGCTTTTAGCTCCTGTGCCCAGTGATGAATGAGTGCTTCTTCAGGTTTGTGTGTTCCTTCACCCCTGTGCAGAAACGAACAAAACAGAATAAGGCCAAGATTTTTCTCTCTGCTCTTGAACTTTTCCCATGTGGGTAGCTAGAGGCTGAGATAAACTGGCAACATTCCTCCTCTGCTTCAAGTAGCTGCCCTGTTGTGAGAAAGAGCCACTGCACAAAAGAAGAGACGGAACTGGGATTCCAGCTTTATTTCCTTTTTCAGCTGGAGACATTAGAAGTCTAACAACACACAGTCAAAAACAGGAGACATTTAAGTGCTCTCAGTGCTTGGACCAGAAGTACAAACAAGCAATTAATGATTCCCATTTTCCTCCAAATAAAACTAGAGGTCTGTGGGATTATTTTTTTTATTATCCTCTCTCCTTATATTCAGTTCTTCAATGTATGACTAATTCTTTAAAATGCTCCCCTTACAGTACATTACACACAGATTTCTCAGTAACAAAATAACTGATTAAATTTTGTAACCAAATATGTACTAGTTTTCTTGAAGTAAAACCAAAAAATAGCTTTTTAAATTAGATTTTTACAAAGTTGAATATACAATCAATATCCTACTGAACCGAGGACTTTATGATGCATTACCTGTTTCTGAGAGCACCGAAAGCTTGTGTTTTGAATATCCCCCCCTGTTACTGCAGATGTTTTCTTACAGCTGGGGTTTCAAACCTTATATTTATGCTAACATAAGATTAGGACTGTTACATATTCCTGCTTCCCTCTTCTCTCTTTCCCACATACACAGCTTTGAAGCCTCAAGCAGTTGTTAGTCTAAAAACAAGGGCTGAAATTTCATCAACTTGCTAAGAGAAACCTGAGCTGTATTCATTCCCTCTTCTCTGAACAACTGAAAAAGCACAATAAATTCCCAACTGTCCTCTCAACCTTTGCCCATGGAGCTCTAGTAGTAGCTGGAGCATGTTTGCAACCTGCAAAACAAATCTGCAAGCAAAGACTACACAGTATGCTTGACAAAGAGTCAAAGTTACTCTCAATGTCTCAGTAGTTACATCTACATTAGACACAAAGTATTCCTGTACTGTTAATTAATTCCAGCGTGACTGTGATTGCTGCTAACGGAAGTTAAGGAAAAACAAGCTTCAGATGGATGTACAACACAGCTCACCCACCTCTGTATGGTTCTGCTATTTTTGAGGCAGCTTGGTTATTTGCATCAAATGGTGCCAGATAATCTTCAGTCTTGCGAAGAGGACAAACAGTGACTAAGCGCTAAAACCAGCACCTATTGTTAACAACCTATAATCTTAAACCAGAGCCCTCACCACTTCCTTCATTAGCAGTCAAAAGTTTGTTTGTTTTTTTAACATCTGATTTACTGTGAATTTGCACAAAAGCATCAGAGCTTACTTTAATTTTGTCAGTTTGGGAGGGGACAGTAAAGTGATACCAGCATGTAAGGTTTTTTCCCAACTCTGGCCAAGATCAAAATAAAATTAGGGGAAAGCAATATAAAGCAATACTTCCTGCCTTCTGCAAGGTCAGACCAGATGACATGAATATTTAGTGATCTTCATAAACGGATCACTTGGGTCTTGGACATGGAGACCTAGTATGACTATGTATTCAAAGATTTATGCTATCTGAATGTGTATTTGTAATGGCTGGACCTCTATGACATGTTTGTTTCAAATACTTTGTGAGTACACAAAACTCCATCATCAAAAATCCATACAGGCGTCTGCACTTATTGCTGCTATCACCTTTACCTTCAATAGTTGTGAAAAAGCTGGAAGAAGGTCTGTTTCAAAATACAGTGGAGGTCACTGAACAGCGTCTACAAACACAGACCCCTGATCTGGTTTATCCCTTCCATCTATGTAACTCAGTAGGATTCCTTGATTACATTACTGAAAACATCTCCTGGACTACCAATTTCAGTGCTTAAATTAGTGAGGAACTTCACTTTATCAGTCAATGAAGCAGCCACACAGAGCTCGTTGGGACAGTTCACACAAGGAAGCAAGTAGGGAAGAACAGTCTGTAAATTAATGACCTAAAACTTTGTTTGTATCACATACTTGTACCTCAGCACATTTAGTCATCCACCCCCGAAATATGTATCTATTTCTGTGCTAACTGGTTGTGCCTTAAGGCTGTTTTCACCTTCTTACTTTTTGGAAATAGATGATCAACTGGATAGTATCTCAGGTTGTTTCAAAACTTGGCATAATGAAATGGTTAACCCTGTTCTAGTGCTCTCTGTTTTCTGAACTTGCCAATTATAATGTGAATTCCTTTCTTTTCAATTATCTTTCTTGGTAACCCACACTGACATCTTGACTTGAACTGTACTCATTAGGACAAGAAAGGACAGCCAGTCTCCAGACTCCAGATTCTGTAGAACTGCCACATCACTATTTTAATCGGTGAGTCTGCATGCTGTTCCAAGCAGGACAAATACTGGTGTAGTTAATTTACTTGTTTGGAACCTTTAAGTAAGCAGATTCTTAACCTACCTCAAACTGTGGAGGCTCTGGGGTGGTAATTACCTATATTAAAGTCAGCCCTTTACCACTTTCCAGTTGGTGGCCTGGGCAGACTTGAAATGCATGCTCTCTGCCTCATTTTTTTGGTTAACGGCCCACCTAGTTAAAATACTGCAAGAGTCTGTGCCTTCCCTCTTCCCCAGCAAGCTCAGCAGGCGCCCTGCCAACTCCTCCTTCTCAGTTGTGAGGGAGAACATGAACATCCTGCTGCAGCAGCCAGCTGGCTACCTTCTCCTGTCAAGGACTTAATATACTTCCATAAAGTATTCAGCTGTTGCTGGATGAGAGACAGAGTGCTCTATAGTTCCTTCTTCAAACAGCCCTTCTCCCTGACTAGCACAGACTGAATGGATGAAAGGACCATATGCAAAGGAACAGGAATGAGGGTGCAAACACAGCCTTCATTCTTTGGATAATCAAGAAGTCACCTGATTCATCTTAACCTTCAAGCTAAACATCTTCTCTCCAGAACAAAAGCTCACCAACAAAAGTTCATGCAAGCTTGAAAAACCTTCAAGCTACTTACAAGTTTTATTGACTTCTCATCATATTTAGCTCAAGCTTGGCTCAATAAAAGCTTTCTTGTACCAAGGATGAAATCGTTTCCACTCTCTTAAAACAAATTCAAGAAAATCAAACACTTCCAATTTTGTTTTAAACATTAACAGTCCCTTTCAATGTCTCCATCTCAAACACTGCATCACTGAAAAACTGGAAATGAAAGCACAGAGAATAGTAGGACTAGCTTTGCCAATTCTTACCTTACTTTCTCCATGGATTACAAAACACAGTCAAGACTGGAACTTCTGTTGCCACAGGAGCAGGAGGCCTACCTTGCTGGCAATTAGGAATTACCCTGTTGGTCCTTTCAGCCAAATGCTGGAAAACGTTGCCCAATTGCTCCTGCCTCACTTCCCTGCCTTTCTGGAGAAGATAGTGAGTACTACAGGAGACAGGCTACACCATTCTCCTTCTCCCCCTCTAAGGTTAGCGATCCCAGAGCAAACAATACTCGGCATCCTATGGCAGCTCTTGCCTGGGGAGCTTGCAAAAGGCCGCAATAGAAGCAGGAGCCCAGGAAATGAGAAGCTGAGGTCTGGAACGCACAAAAGGGGCCAGGAGAGCCGCAGTGCTCTTGTTGTGGTGTGAAGATGCAGGCAGCAGAGAGGCAATGAGCAGATGTGAAGCTAAGTAGAGGAACTTCAAGCAGCTAGGACAGGCAATTAGTTCCTGGAGGGAAATTCCCTAATCTTTCACTTAGGTTTCATTTCAATAGTCAAGCACCCATTGTTTTGGGATAACTGCAATGGCCTGTACTGATTTGGTAATTTAGGTATTTTTATTGTGGGTATTTTCTTCACTCAAACATATTCTAGGCCATTGTAATTTGCTTCTATATATTATTTAAAATACCATTCTCCTGACATCTACATTGATACTGAATATAATAAATTAACAGATCAGCCCCTTTCTGCCATTACAGAACATGGAGAGAAAAGAACAGGCAGTTATGCTACGGCTGCACATACAACTTTACATCTCTACACACCAATGTGCCTTAGCAGTATCTTAGCTACGGGTTTTAGTTCAAATTAATCATATTAATGTAAGAGAACTGCAATTTGCAGTAATTTTTAAAAGCCACATCATTAGCTCTCTGCTATGTGTAAACGTCTGATTGGAGGCAATTAAACAGAGGAGCGACTGAGAGATTCTGCTTTCAAGTCTGACACTGACTGCACTGTGCAGTCACTGCTAGTTTCCAGTGCTCTTCCTTTATGTGGCTATGTCATGCTGTGATGTTTAAAACATGAATGCACCAGACCACCAGCACTGCAAGTACACCCAAGGGGGGGGGGGGGGGGGAAATGAATTTGGTAAAGTTACAGAAACAATTCTTTCCCCCTTTCTCTTAATGTGCTTTCTTGCATTTGCAGCTTTAGATGTCCCTTTTCCTACCTATTCTATCCTTTCCCCATCACTCTCTTGCCTGCATTTGATCTGTCACCAAAGTAGATTTGCCCTCCCCTAAACAGACCCATCTCCTTCACCTACCACTCTACTAGTCAGTCAATAACCAAAGAGATTGTTTTTCACTGAGATGTAATTATGCCCAATAATAACAACTGGCCCATTTTTGTGATGTGGTTTAAATAGAATAGCTCAAATCTTACAAAGCAGAGATTAGGAAAACAGTTGATGTACCTCTAACATTATCTTCGAGAGAGTAAATGAAGGAGCTTCTTCACATAAGTAACAGCAAACTCGAACTTTCTGCCATAAAAAACTGTGGAGGTAGGAGGCTTGAAGGGGACTTTGGATGCCAGGAAATAACAAGAGAAAGACAGAGGAGCAAGCTCATGGGCCAGGGTGGGAGAAAAAAAATGTTAAGCCAGGAGGACTGCTAGCCTTATTCAGTAAGGCATTTATGTTCCCATGAAACGATTTTTCAGAGAGGGTAAGGGTACGCAGAAACAACACGGGAAGAAAACGAAGCTAACAAGCTTACTATCTGGCATGCTAGGAGAGCTGCTACATCTTCAGCTGTACCCCAGGACTATCCTTACAGTTACAAATAAAAGAGAATGAGGGAGCAACTCCAACCCCAATGATTAGAAACACATATACTGATTTGATGGTCGGGACAAGTCGTCACTCAAAGCTAGAATTACCTCAGAAAGATCTCCTTGGAACAGCCTAAATCACAGCCAGAAACGCAGCTAACAGCTAAGCATTGTGGAAAATCATGGACCTAGTGCTCCAGCTCACTCTCTGGTCCTCTTAGCTACCAGTAAAGGAATGCAAAAGAAACCCACTCCTGGACTAAAGCCTGAAAGTGAAGGCAAAAGCATTCCCCTTTACAGAGAGGGCTCCACTTGCTGCTACAAGTGCTCTTCAGGGCCAGAATACTGTGTACAATTGCGACAGATGAAGAAGAGGAAAAAATAGCTTATATGCTGAGATAACAGGGCTATATATACATACCCAAGCACTTCGTGTCCTAGTGCAGAGGTTTTCAGCCCATGGTAACAAGCACCCAGGAATCCATGAACCATTTCTACAAGTTCATTGATTGTATTGCCTTTCACATGAATGACCTTTTCAAAGGAATTTGCACCACCACAAGACAGCCTTACAGGGACTTCAAATGCCCCCAGATGAAAACAGCAGTAATTGGTAACACATGTTCACCTGGGAAATATCAGTGTGAGGATCTGATCTCTAAGAAGGACAAATGAATTACCTGCAAGCGGTGCTAAGACGTCTGCAGGAGAGGAAGACAAGTTATTTATCTTCAGAAATAATTGTAATTCACAATCAGATTAGGCAGTATCTCCTGTTAAATGAGCATTACCTGTTAAAACATTGTGTTAATATGAAATACAAAAAATCAAATGTTAACTCTTAAACTATCAACTGATTCAGATCTATTAGTTTGTGTTCATTATTTTAGTTATTTAATCCTTTCATGATATTTTACTGTCAGGTGACCAAGTTCCATTTTCAAGTAATTATTTCCCAGGCAGTGGCTAGTGAATTAATTCTGAGATTGCTGAAGGAATTAACTTTCAGTTTAACTGTCAGTAAAACATTACCATGGATGCTGAGGACTTGAGCTCTGGTGTTTTTTTCTTCCCCCCACAGCACCCTAAATAGAAGCAGCTCAAAGAGGAAAAGCACCTCACCAAATCCAAAATACATGCAACCAATTTACTTCACAGCTATACCTATACAGGAAATCAGTTATTTCAGTGCAACTAGCAACAACAGTGTTAAGTGACCCCTCAACGATTTGCTCCTTCAGCCCAAGGAAATGCTGAACCATTTCCTCAGTAACCTTTTTTCACTTCACCTGGTTAAACTGTGTGTATGTGATCCCTATAATGAAATGTAAGCATTATAGATCTGAAATGCTCTGCAAAGACGTGACCTTTCCACTGAAAGGCATATATCTGTTCAAAGTTACTTTTCCCATGGAATAGATACAAGAAGAAATGGCAAGGCCCAGACTCATGATAGTGAAACAAAGATTATCTGCTCCTAATTCTGTTTCTCTACAAGAGTAATCCAGTTTGACTTCACAGAAAAAAAAATATATTCAAAAACTTGTCTCTTCCACAGCTGGTGTGAATCCAAAAGGTTTTCAAGGGGATGGGAGGTGGTGTTGTCTCTTTTCGGGCAGCTGCAGTTATGAAAACCTCCCCTGTTCCCAAAGCCTGCTCTCCTACAGCTTTGTATTCGTACCTTGCTTTTCCTGAGATTGCCAAAGTCATGGAGCTGAACATGTTGTGACACCATCAACCATTTGAAGTGTCTGCTTTCTGCTTGAATCTTATTTTTAGAATCTTCCACAGCTTTTCAAAGCAGACAGACCCAAAGTTAGACTTTGACATGAAGTAAAAAAACTAAAGAAGAAAATCTGAAGGGTTTGATGATCTCTAGAACATAAGCAAGCTTATGACATGTGTCTCATTTATAAAATTACTACTGCCGTGTTTCTTTTATAAACCCACAGATACAGCTGCAAATGCCCATTTGCCACACAGAAACATAAAGCCTTCTACCTCAGACTTGCCAGTTGCAGGATTAAAAGTGACAGATTTTCAACTGGTAACTTTGAACTTCAACTAAAGCTCTAGAAGAACAAAGATGCTAAAACATAGCAGCCCTGAAATATTACAGTTACTGTTTCTTAGGAACCTTGAGCAATCTGGTCACTGCTGACCCTGCCTTGAGAGAAGAGTTGGTCCAGACTACCTCCAGAGACCCCTTCCAATTCAAGCGCTTCCAAGAAAAGTGTCTTCTTTTGCCAGTTGCTAGTGCTTGTCCCTAAGTGCAAAGGGGTTTCTGAACTCTAGAATATTTAACAGTATAAAACATCAAGCCACATTTATTTATGGTTACAGCATAAATGTGTGTGAATCCAACACCAGAAACTACTTGATACGGTCCTTTTATAATTCCTGTAATGCAACTTTTTATGTAAGGTTTGACAAAGCATTCTCTTTCACATCAGTTTACACGTATTAACTTAATTAATTCTGAAAAATCCCTTTTATTTCAATTCTGTTCACCAAAACTGTGGTATCTGAAATTAATTTCAATCAGTAGCGCTCTCAGAGGAGACCCCTGGATCACCATCACTGCATAATGTAACCCAGTTTATTTCCAGTAACTCCAGTCAACATAAAACAATGCACAGTAGTTAAGATCTGGCTTATCATAGAACCATACAATTGTTTGGGTTGGAAGGGATCTTAAAAGACCATCTGGTTCCAACCCCCCTGCCATGGGCAGGGACATCTTCCACTAGACCAGGTTGCCCAAAGCCGCATCCAACCTGCTCTTGAACACTGCCAGGGATGGGGCAGCCACAGCTTCTCTGGGCAACCTGTGCCAGGGCCTCACCACCCTCACAGTACAGATATTTTTCCTAATCTCTAAATCTAAATCTCCCCTCTGTCAGTTTAAAGCCATTACCCCTTGTCCTGCCACCACATGCCCCTGTCAAAAGTCCTCTCCAGATCTCTTGTAACCCCCTTTAACTACTGACAGGTTGTTATAAGGTCTCCCCAGAGCCTTCTCTTCTCCAGCTCAACTTTCTAAGCCTGTCTCCATAGCAGAGGTGCTCCAGCCCTCTGAGCCTCTTTGTGCCCCTCCTCTGGACTCACTCCAACTGGTCTATGTCCCCTTGCCTTTTGGGGGCCCCAGTGCTGAACACAGCACTGCAGGTGGGGTCTCATGAGAGCACAGTAGAGGGGCAGAATCACCTCCCTCAACCTGCTGGTCATGCTCCTTTTGAAACAGTCCAGGACACAGCTGGTGTTCTGTGCTACAAGAGCACACTGCTCAGAATGGGAAAGTGTTCCCCTAACTTACAGTCACTCCAGATCCAATATCAGCTGCTCTGATCAAATGTGCTCCTTGTAAAAGACCAGAAAGAGAGCTCTGTAACGAAGTATAATGAAGAGCTATACATCTTGTCCATGCAGAGAATACAAAGATGGATGTTTTCCAAGAAAGTTCAAAACTGAGAAGTTAGATGGGGGTGAGATGACAGAATAAAATTGAGCATCTGCACCAGGTAATGAAGCAATGAACTGTGAATTAGGAGCAAAAATGTCCCCTTTCATGCATGAAGAACTAGCCTCTGAATATTAAGCAACATCTACACAGAAATACTGTCCACTATCTACTAAATTGAGATTCTTACAAATAAATTCAGCAAGAAACTTATGTCATGTCATGAGAACAGGACCAGAATTATAATAGCAAGGCAAACTGAAGAAAGAAAACTGAAGAAAGGACTCCAGGTTCAACCAGAAAACCAGGTGAGAAGGTAGCAAAGAAAGAAATGAGAAGAGCACAGCTACAGGCTGGGCAGAGAAGAGATTCAGAGCAGCCGTGTGGAGGAGGACTTGGGGGTGCTGGTCGATGAGAAAATGAACATGAGCCGGCTTCAGTGTGCACTCACAGCCCAGAAACCAACCGTATCCTGGGCTGCATCAAAAGCAGTGTGACCAGCAGGTTGAAGGAGGTGATCCTGCCCCTCTACTCTGCTCTCGTGATACCTCACCTGGAGTATTGTGTGCAGTTCTGGTGTCCTCAACATAAAAAGGACATGGATCTGTTGGAACACGTCCAGACGAGGGGCACGAGGATGATCAGGGGACTGAAGCACCTCCCGTATGAAGATCGGCTGAGAAAGTTGGGGCTGTTCAGCCTGGAGAAGAGAAGGCTGTGTGGAGACCTCATAGCAGCCTTCCAGTATCTGAAGGGGGCCTATAGGGATGCTGGGAATGGACTCTTCATTAGGGACTGTTGTGACAGGACAAGGGGTAATGGGTTAAAACTTAAACAGGGGAAGTTTAGATTGGATATAAGGAAGAAATTCTTTACTGTAAGGGTGGTGAGGCACTGGAATAGGTTGCCCAGGGAGGTTGTGATGCTCCATCCCTGGCAGTGTTCAAGGCCAGGTTGGATGAGGCCTTGGGTGACATGGTTTAGTGTGAGGTGTCCCTGCCCATGGCAGGGGGGTTGGAACTTGATGATCTTAAGGTCCTTTCCAACCCTAACTATTCTAGGATGCTATGATTCTAACTCGCTGCTGCTGTGCGATGCATGAATATTTGCATCTGCCAATAGGACATCAAAAAACAAATTGGCAAAGAATCATAACTCACCGTTTGCTATGTATATTCTGGTAGCGTTATGTTTGTGCAATTTCTATCACTCATAGCCTTTTTGGGGGGGGATGGGGATAAGAAAAGGAGATATTGGAATCTACTTCTGCTGCTGCTGTTTATATTCACTGAGTTATCTGGTGCTTGAAGAATGCTTCATGTATCATCTTTTATTCAAGAATTGACATATTTATTCAAGAATGATTTTAACACACTAGTCGTAGTCAAATACGTGCAATGGCTTTGGCAGATGTTTTCAGCCATGCATTTTATATCATTTATGCATTGGCATACAAAAGGTAATCTTTAACTGTGTGTGCGGATTGTAACCGCAACCTTGTCTAGGCACCTCATCGGAGCAGTAAAGACATGATTACAGGTAAGCAGCCTACTCCTAAGTCATTCTGAAGGCTTTTAAACTTGGGAACTGGTGGAGCCCCTTTAGTACCAAGATTAGACAAAGACATACTGCTTTAATCACTTTACCCTAGTTGTAGGGTTTTTAGTTTATTTTAAGCTGGTCAAATTTCACTTCAAAACCACAAATTATCTTTGGTAAAATCTGAATAGATATCCCACTTGTAAAAGTTTGGGTATGGATGAGGATTTAACTATGCCATTGCAGAAAGCATCTCTAGTTCTGTCGTGCAGATGCAGCCTTTAATGGTGATGAGTGTTTTTTTCCCCATAGATTGCAACTTTTAATACAAAGACCTAATACTGTGCTGAGGAAGGAGACCATCATCAGAATGAAGTTGGTTGAAGGCTTAGGAGTTACACCCAGAACTCCTGAAGTGCTACTGTTTGTTTGGAGAATACCGATAGAAAGGAATTGAACCAGAAGTTTCAAAGGAGAGGCACAGAGGACAAGGAGGATAAGGAATGTAGGGTGGCATGTACTAGTGTCAAGCAAGAAAGGAACGAGAGATAACAACAAGAAAAACATGGAAGTGCTAAAATATGAACCAATCTAAAGTCATATTCGCAAACATTTTAAGGGTTGGAGGTATTCCTAACATTTCTCTCTCCCACCTCTGTGGCTGTGTATTTCCACATCAGCTTTATCCAAGTCTGAACCACTGCTAACATGACCCCTGACAAACACAGAATAACAAACATCCCAAGCCAAAAGGCAAAGCAAGGTTGGATGCAGAGAAAGGAATCATTAGCAGGCAAATTAACTTGGAGAGAAGTATTTCAACAGGTTGTGTTATCACCAGGCAAAAAACGTTAATACATGACCATATTCAACTGAGAATGAACTGAAAGAGAAATGAATGGACAATTTATAACATTTTACTATCCTTTTATCCTGTAGTGCTTAAGTCTTCCTTTACACAGATAGCTTTCCATTCTGTTCAAAATAATGGAGGAAAGCAACTGCAACTTTATTCCTCAATAAAGGTTCCTTCATTTTTCCAACAGGGGAGAGAACAAATTACAGAGAGATATGCTTTTACTTGCAATTTATGTTCTTGAAATTCACACTGTTCTGAATGGCCATTCATCACACTGTGTGACATAGTCACATAGCAATAGTGCTTTACATACGAGCCCAAGTTTTCTGTCGTTTGCCTAGCCATCTAAATGCCTGGAGTCTTACATGAGATTGTGCTCTTTGCAAAGCATAACACTTATGCTGCATTCCTTTAGCTATGGAAAACACACACATAATTCATGAGAAAGAGGAAGGCAGCTATACACTCCAAGAAGCTTATCCTGCTCATTTGCTCATTTTTTATGTCTTTCCAGAGCACATGGCCATAAGCAAGGACAACTGGTTTTCATACAGACCTTAAGGAAAGTAACTTAAGCTTGACCACCCTGTGCTGACAAAGAATGCGCTTAAGTAAATCACAGCATGCACGTTCACCACTGCAGCACAGCACCAACATACTCCACAGCATGCTTTATTCTGCAACTTCTCCGATACAACTAGGACAGAGAAAAGCAGCACTACAGCAGGTATAATTCAACCAGCCCAGCACATCAGCTAGACAGCACTGCCAGCCAACTATGGAGTGCAGGGAAGACTCATGTATCACTTTTGGCATGGTCAGAAGCTAAGAGGAAACAAAGGAATTTCTGTTGAACAAGTCAGGTGCCTGGATGATAAATGAAGTCTAAGCAATTGCCCTACACTCCCCTTAGAGGGATATACAAGCAACTCCAGAGAGCAATTAATCTCATCCTAAGATACGTGTTTGAGACAGGCATGATGAACAGCCTGTTGAAGGTACTATGTTTTCACCCTAACTATGAAAGAAAGAGTGATTATCTGAGGCTTTGGTATCAAGTTTTAAAATCTTTAAAGCCAGAAGGGATGAACCCCAGCCTCAGGGCAAAGGAAGGAAGCACACAGTTCAGCTCCTCTCCTTCCTCTGACCAGAGGCAGAACATCCCTCCCATTGACCCTGAAACAGGAAACACAGTCCTAGCAGAATCAGCCTCCACTTCTGACACCAGCTACCCATTCACCCATAAGTGTACACTTTAAAGAGGAGAGATAGCAAACACCTCCCACCATCCCATGGACAACTGCCATCTCCAAACAGGGTGGCCAAGAGGAACATCCCATGGCTGGGGACGGATCCCATGCTCCCCCCCCAGAGCATCAATCCAGTCTCAATAGTACTGTGCAAACCAACTTAAAGACAGACGTGGTTAGAATTAACAGCATGCTTTCACTGACCCCTTCAGCTAGGGCACCAGTGCTCAGAAATACTCACACACAGCCTCTTCATCCATGGCTGCTCTTCCCTGCGCCAGCTCTATCCTCTGCTTTGTACCAGCTCACCCACTGGTGCATGACTTGGTGAGTCAGCTGAACCATGAGAGGTGAAAAGGCGTTTTTTGAGAAGTCTTCCCTGATTACAAGTGAAGCTAATTCGTTCAAGGAAATTACACCCATTTCCCAGTTACCTTCAAATAACATCAATCCAGTCTGAAAACGCACTGGATCTGTTGGCGCTTAAGATTATATCCCCCACTTATTCTGTTCAGCCTACAGAACATTTTAACAAAGAAATCACCAGCTCAAGCTGCCTCAGGTTACAGAAGTTTGCTTGTGGATTATTCTCTACCCCATTTTGAAAAGCACATAGATCATTAACACAAGTCACTGAAGTTCCCTGTCTTTGAACAAGGACATTCTAATCATTTGTCAACATAAATCACAGTTTACTGGCTATCTACGACTAATCTTCTGCTGAGAAAAATGCAACTGATGTGTTTCAGAATTACAGGGTAAAAAAATGCTTTTCTTCTTGTAATTTCAGGAGATCTTGCAGGGTTGCTGTGACAATAATGAATATTTAAATGCCTGATATTCATTGGAAATAGTCTGACAGTGACAGCCAAATAATTTCAAGCACAGGAAGAAAAGAAAGTCTCAAACTGATGAGTAACTGACATTTGACCTCCTGTTCACTTCCTAAGCTGGAAAAAAATGGAATTTACATTGAAGTTGAAACTGGCTAAGAAGGCATAAACCACTGTTTCATGCTTCTGTATTGCCTTACTGTCTAATGCTCTTATAAAACTGTTTTATTCACTGGTTATAACTGCATATTGAGGAAAAGGGTAAATACCTAGGACAAAGCAATTATGGTAACCCATAAATGTTACAGAAAATAATTTAAACATTTATAAATCTGTGCCTGAAATGTCAAATTTAACAGAGTAACACAATGCTTGTGGAAATTTATAACAAAGCACATGTGATCTTTTTTATTAAGTATCAAGACTTCTTAATACTAAAGTTTTCCTGGCACTCTTACAACGTCCTAAAGTCAGTGGGGAGTCCATTTAATAGAAGGCATCTTCCCCACAAAGAGAATATGAGCCATCATTATATGGCTGCACACACAAACAAAACCAGCCAAACAAAAAAAGCCACCCAGAATGTTAGCCTTAGGGAACTGTGCCCCATCAGGATTATGAAGTCCTCTCTGAAAATCTGGGATTCAAGGCATGGAAATTCCCTGCCAAAGTACTACATCTGAACTCCCGTGGAAGACAAAATGCTGTAGACCAAGGCCATTTGGTCTTTCTTCTCAGATAACCTAAAGAGAAGGAAGCCTTTCTCTTCTGAGAGAAAAGCAAATTGAAATGAAATGCTTACAACTGATGTTTACTAAGGATTATACCCTCACCCTGCTTTCTATTAAGAGACTTCTGTTGCTTAAGAAACCTGGTGTTAATCCCTCAAAGTGGATGACTTTTTCCAACCCTGCATATTTCACAAAGCTTGAACACATTCAGAGGGAACGAAAGTTGACATAAGACACAAAACAGATGTTTAATGAACTTGAGTAATCTGACAGGCAGGTTTTGGGTCTTTCCAAAAGACTGCCACAAAAAGGAAGCAACTATTTTCTTACAGACACAATAAAGAGGACTTTGGTTTGGTTTTAATTAAAGAGACCAGATGCTAACTAGAAGAAGAATCCTTACCTCCTGTGATTTACTTTGATCTCACCTTTGATGCTAATGAGAAAGAAACAACTCTGACTTTCTATTTAGTATCAGCAGCTATCATTCTAGTCACATCAGTGTCAATACACCCAAAGAGCAGAACATGATCAGTGACAAGCAACATGTCAGTCAGGATTAAACCTGGTCTGAGTCACCAAATCATTCTACAGCATAGACACATGAGAATCAGTCATGTCTTCAGCATTACCTAGAAAGGAACACTCAGTCTTTCTGCTTAGAAGTTTCAAAGCAGATTATTTCTAGCACTGAAACAACTATAAAAGTAAATATAATATACATGGCCTATTCACTAAACATTAAACTGTTTTCTTTCCCAGAATAATCTGCAGTAGATGCAACCATCAGTTACTTTTACTGTTTCCTAAAAGCTGTTTTTCACTTAAACTATAGTTTGAATCTACAGAGGAGACTGTACTAGAACAAACATAAGAAAATCCCTAAGTTTTACTATGATTATATGGAATTGATCCATAGAAACACAGGTAGAAATAAAGCCAGAGCAAAATCAAGCAGAACTGTACATCTCCACCCTCTCTTGTATAGTACACAACTTCTATTTGGCCATGTTGGGTTTTGCAAGTCTTACAGTAGAGGTGTCTACCTTTCAAAATACCCAAGATCTATCTATACGATTATCCTTAGGTGTACAAGGGTGAAAAAATGTTCTTCCTCCTTCACATTAGTCATTTTAGCTAAAGCTGTTGCATTCTGACCTACCAGAATGGGACTGTATTTGCTCATTCTAGCACATAGTCATAACTCAGCCAAACACTAGCTAAAACAGACTGCTGTATTTTGGACATCTGCAGTCTTCAGTCAGCATTATTTTTTCAGTAAATACAGCCAAACTGGAAATTAGAAACAAAAAGCAAGACAAAAATCTCTTCCACACTTGCACAGGACCCTTCCACAAAGCTAACACATCACCAATGACTGCAAGTGTTGAATCATCATGAACCTTCAACTCATGGCCTTATTTTCAGGCACTAATCACCTACAACTGCAGCTGAAGCCAGCTCTTGTCTGAGAGTTCACATCAAGACTCAAACTAAAGGTACAGTCATAAAAAGCTGAATAACTTAAAAGGGGGAATCATATTCTTCACAATTTATCTCCTCACAGCAGAATAGATAAAAACGTGCTCAAAAAGATATTTGATGAATTTTATATTTTCCTTTTATGTTAAAGGCAGGAAATGCCAACTGAAAGTAATACAATCTTTTATTTTTCTGGAGAGCAGCAGTGCCTACCTTTCCCCCACCTCCTCAGGCATCTGTATTTGCTTGAAAAGAATCATGTGTAAAAGACCCAGGATCATCTATTCAAGCTTTCGCTGGCTTTCTGGAATACAGGAATGCTTGGAAATTCCACAATGAAACATTGTTTGTTAACAGCAAGCAGCATATAAAAATTTTCATATGTACCCTTCCTTTTACAATACTGCATTTGCAAAAGTTGATGAATAGGCCCTGCATTGTGATTCCCATTTTTCAAGTCTCCCATACAAACTCTCTCCATACACTTTATAGATTCCTTTCCAGGCAAAAAAATACCATCTACAGGCCCACATGAAGCCATGTGGATCTTTTTCTCTTTAGGCTTCTGAGAAGGTTATACAATGAGCCAAACACAGCACAATTATATAGCATCAAAACACTAACACAAATAGAATCAATTTTCCTTTTGAAGGACAAATGACACCAGAGCTACTTCACTTCTAAACAGCCCAAAGAGCAGCAGCACTGGGGAGGGGGAGGGAGCAAAAGTAGGTCATGTTTTTCTCCTGTTTTCTTACATACAGACCAGACACAGAAATCCAGAGGATTTTGCTCTAATAAAAACTATTCATCTGCATATGATGGGAGAGAAAAAAAAAGTAAAAAAAGTAAAGCTCAACACACAAAACCCAACAAACAAAAAATCTAACACACATCCTCCCCAACCAAAAACACAACCCCCACAAAACGAAACAAAACTAACCCCCCAAAACCACCACATAGATAAGAGCTTAACCCAGTTTTAGCTAAGGGAGATCCGGGTGCTGGTGAACCTGTAAGAGAAGTAATTGTAGGAGTACCAAGGAACAAGGACGAGACAGATGGTCAGTTCCAACTACTTGACTGCTTCCCCCATACTCAGGAAGAAGTCATACCTGTATCTGTTTTTATCTATTCTCAAACATCATAAACAAATTGTGAGGTGGGCTGATGCCAGCCTTATGAAGTTTAACCATGACAAGAGCAAGGTCCTACACCTGGGTCGGAGCAATCCCAGGCACAGCTACAGGCTGGGCAGAGAAGAGATTCAGAGCAGCCCTGCGGAGAAGGACTTGGGGGTGTTGGTCAATGAGAAAATGAACATGAGCCGGCTTCAGTGTGCGCTTGCAGCCCAGAAAGCCAACTGTATCCTGGGCTGCATCAAAAGGTGTGTGACCAGCAGGTCCAAGGAGGTGATCCTGCCCCTTTGCTCTCGTGAGACCTCACCTGGAGTACTGTGTGCAGTTCTGGTGTCCTTAACATAAAAAGGACATGGAACTGTTGGAACAAGTCCAGAGGAGGGCCATGAGGATGATCAGGGGCCTGGAGGACCTCCCATATGAAGATAGGCTGAGAAAGTTGGGGCTGTTCAGCCTGGAGAAGAGAAGGCTGCGTAGAGACCTCATAGCAGCCTTCCAGTATCTGAAGGGGGCCTGCCCATGGCAGGGGGGTTGGGACTTGATGATCTTAAGGTCCTTTCCAACCCTAACTATTCTATGATTCTATGATTCTATAAATGATAAACTGGCATGACTTAAACTTCATGCTGTCCTATAAGACACCATACAAGCAGCAACAAAACCACTCAAAGTTTGGCCCATTTGCTAACAGAGAAAAGATCATCCAGTAAAATTCCTGTAACTCTAGGAAACAGAAACCCTGCTCAGTTTATACTTCTATCTACTTCTATCTACTTCTATCTCAATTTAGACTTCTATCAGTTTATACTTCTATTTGGGAAGCTGTTTTGATAACCATGGCACCTCAAGTCTTGGAAAGAGTAGTTCAGACCTTCAACCACAAAAAAAGCCTTTAACTCTCCACTGGAAAGGAAGCTCACAGATGTGCTTAGGCATGTATGTTTAACGTCCTCTGCCCACAGCACACTTGCTGCTCCCAAAATATTTTGTTGAAATGGTGTCATTTTCTTTTTCTGTGTATATTGCACCCATCTGGCTAAAATGAGCAAGCTTATATATGGGAACATGGGTTTTCCAACATGAATAAACATCTCAATTTTGACGTATTAGAAGTTTTTCAGTTTTGTGAGATGGGACTATAAAAAATAACAAAAAATAACCTTTTAGAGCAGACTGACAATTATGTGTATTGCTCCATTTGACCATGCATACTTTAAAGATAAAAGGTTTTAGGAAGCTACACTAAGAGACTTATAATCTAAGCATCCTGCAAGTTTCACCACAAGTTCTGACTTTTAAATCAACTAGGTCTTCCTTGAATAGAGGTAGTTATGAAACAAAAGCCTCAGAAAATAATCATATCTCAGTGATGTGAAGAGAGAGTTATTTAAACCCAAGTCTTCCAGGTGTTCCTGAAGTCGGAAAACAAAAAGTAATGTTTATCTCTTCTAACACTGAAGAGCAAAATAATACTGTTTTCTCAAACTCCCAGAAGCAAAGCTGGAGTTATATGGATGCACTGCTTCCGCACATTACTTATGCTTGCTTCTAAACAATTTAATGATAGGCACCTGATCTCAAAGTGGTTCCTACTAAGTGTTTGTTAAATAGAATTATTAATTCTTATAAATTGTATGCCATTTCCCAAGTACAGTGAAGTGGCAGCTGTGGAGAGGGAAAAAAGCTTGTATCTGGGATAATAAGGATATTTGTACCCTATAAGATAAGCAGCACAACTTCCATTAGCATATGATAATTTAAAGTAGAACTACACTTTCGAACAGAGATGATTACCTAAAGACTGCTAATTTTAGTCTGTTTGCTGTGGATATTTGATATTCTGAAGAGCATAAAAGCATAATAAGTTGCTACATACATTAGCATTTAACTTGTTGACAGTTCGGTGCACACATACCTGCCTGTCCAGAGGACTTTCTATTACAACAAAATCTGAGATTGAACACATAGTTGTAATTGTGTCACAAACAGCAGGAGAGAGCTGTCCAAAAAGCATGTGCATGTACATAGACAAAACAGACAAATAAAACCTTATCAACAGGTAAATTTTTCTTTTCTTAAATGAGGATTTTCCTAATCAGAATTCCTTCATCTCTAATATAGGAATAACATTTCCAGTGATGACCATAAGTGTTTTCACAGATCACTATATGTGTAAGATCCATGTACCTCACTGGTAACCCTCCATTTCACAGAAGGAAAAAATGACCAAAGGAGGCACGGGAATTACCATAGCTACATAAAATTCAAGTTCCAAAGGATAAAATTTGAACTCAGGTTTCCAGTTTCCTATTCCCTGAACCCTGAGGACATTGAAAAATACACATTCCAGTACATTTTCATAACAGCAGCAATGTTAATTACTTAAGCATGACATGTTAAAATCGTCAGTGGTTACTAACAGCCAGATAGTGTAAAACAGAATTGGTCTCTGTATCAAAACTAACCCAAACTGAGGTGTCCCAAACCATGGCAGTGGGGTTGGAACTAGATGATCTTAAGGTCCTTTCCAACCCTAACGTTTCTATGATTCTGATCACACACACAAAAGCAGTAGTAACTCTGTTCCTTGGCAAGTACAAACCTAAATTAAATTCAGAGTGGTATAAAAAAACTTTAGATGAGATTGCTTTGATTCTTTGCTTGCACTCGATGTGTGTGAGAGCACTTGGTACCTATGAGAGTGACACAAATTAGAGAAGTTTCAAGTTTGATTTCAAGTTATTGGCCTAAGGACTTGCCAGAGGAAAAGAAAAAATTCTGTACCAATCTGTGGTTTACTGGATCAAGAGCAAACAGCATCCAAGAAATACATCAACTGTTCAGAAAGTAGAGGAAACCACTGATGTAATACTGGAATTAAAAACAAAACACTAAGAAATCACATCTCTTCTGAAGCTGTTCAAACAAATGGAATAAATAATTGCAATTTGCAGTTCACTGTTTAATGTTATTCTATTGCACCATCATCAATTTAACGCTCATATAACAGCCATTTTCTCCACAACATGAATTCAACAGCCAAGGGATCGCAGTTGAAATAAGATGTGAACTGGTTTGGAAACACGTGCTTTTAGAAACGCCTGAGTAATCTTTGGCCACCCCAAGCCCCACGTCCTTACCGGAATGTCAAAAGTTTCTTGTGTGTCATCCAGCATCTGAATTTTGATGGAGACGAGTTTTCCTGGAGGTGTCATAGGTGGTTTCTGTCCATGCTCCAAGGTACTGATCCCAGCATTTTCCTGAGCTCCTAACCGGGATCCTGCTGTTGGTCTCTGCTCTGTTTCACCCATGTTTAGAGAAACACGTTTCTTATATCTGATAAAAGAATAAGGGCAAAGAAAACCATATAAATAAGGGGGTTTGCACATAAGCACTATGGTATATATACTTACAGCTAATAAACCATATGATCATTAATATGAAGTAATAACCATTGTGATTTTATTCTTTTCAATGTCTCATATGAGGGCAAGAAAATCAGGCACCCTCTGTACTTAAGAAAAAAATAAAACACACAAGCTCATCACCTGCTGGTGGTAAGGCTGACAGACTGGGTATAGTACTGCACCATGGGAAAATACTCCTTTTCTCCTGGAAAAGGAAATGAGACCACACTGGAAACAGAGCATGACAGAACCCAGGTTTCAATGAATTATGCTAATTGTTATGTATTTATGAATGAGGAAGGAGAGGAAAGCAGTTGGCACAACTCATCGCTTGCCGGCCATCATTCCCTCCTGGCTATAATCAGCATTTTTTCCATTAGTCTTCCCAGCCTTCTCTGGCCCTTTGCAGCTGCCACCTTGCCTAAGGGTCTGCGATGCATGAAAGCAAAAGGGATACAAGATGACCCCAATAACATGGCCCAAATATTTTGTGTATTCTGGGGACCAGCGTTACTCTAGAACCCAGAGCCCAGCTTGATCCTACTGACAGGCCAAGGACCATGAGGATGTGCTACTGGGAAGGCCAAAAACTGGCCAGAGCAAAAAAACAGACTGGGAAAGGCACGGGAAATCCTATTTCCCACAGAGCCCTGTAAGTGGGAGGGTAACACCAAGGAACACACCTTCCTCACTGTGCTAGGGGAAGGCTACACCTGCACCAGCTCTCTGAATGTGGGTATCTGCTTCATACCCATGGAAAGCAACCTCAGAAACCAGGACGCTAATTTTGCTCCCATGCAACTTCTGGACCACATTATACAGGACATTTCTACTAAATTCTATCCTAAAACAGGAGCAGAGCTACAATGGTGGTCCAGTGTGATTTTTCATTAACTGGCACAAGTTTGAATCTTCTTTTTTAATTCAAGGACTATTAGTTTTACTTGTCAAACATTATACATCATACCAGAATTTTATTTCACTTCATCCCCCTGCCTTTTGACACTCTGGCTGGGTTTCTGATGAAACCCACTGCTACTGCCTATTTATCTTTCTTGGTAATCGCATTTTCATCCTGCATGACTTCGATATGCTGATCAATGACCATAAAAAAAATGAAAACAAACATGTAGCATACAGAAAGAATGGAAATTTAAACTTCCAGGTGAACAGAGGCACAAGAAGGAGTACTGCCAATCACTGACTGGCCTTAACTCTGAGGTTACAACTATTGAGAAGCCTATGGGAAAAGAAGGAAGCACAAGGTAGCCTATGTATTAGTGAATCCATCACCAGTTCTACAGTATACTGTAAAGAACAGTGCCAGGTGATAAGACACCAGTCCCCTCCTCAAAGACAGAATAAAAACAGTCCTGTCTTCAGCAGGATATACTGCTTAGTAGGCATCATTCTTCCATGTCCTGACTAATTTGTTCCCACAGTTTTTTTTACACATCAAGAAGCTTGGAGTAAAAAAATTTACACCACCACTTTGACTAAAAGAAGCGCTAGTTGAGAAGGAAGGGAATGAAAAATTAGGGATCACACACTTCTACATGTCAGCTCAACAGGCACAGTAAGTGCCAACAAGAAAGCTACAGTTGGAGCTAGGAACTCCAGAAGACACCAAGCTCTATATAACAAGGCTCCAGGCATATTTACAAATAAATCTGATTTTCCTGCATGTGAAGTACACAGGAACATTTAAAAAGGTAACACATGCACCCAGTCTGGAAGTGCCATTACACACAAAGATACTGAGCAATCTTCTTGTTAACTCCAAAGCTGTTTTAAGAGCTCTTCTGAAGTCACCACATCCCACAGACAGCATCAGCACAGCAGAAAGGACCCGTACAATTCCTACATTACTACAGCAGATTTTGGCTAGGTACTGACATTTAAAGCAAATGAAGAGGAAATCTGTTCTTTCCATTAAATCCTAAACATAGGAATCAATCCAATCAGTTCAAGGATACCATTAAATAATAACACAAGGAAATATTACAGAGCTTGAACCTTTCTATAAATGTTCTTCTTACTGGATGATGTAGTGGCCCACACACACATTTGGACAGGCCTATAAACTTAGTGAAACAAGGCAAAAAGACACAAATTTAGGAGCAAAAAACATCATGGAGGAAAGGTACAAGCCAAATCACTCCATATATACAGCTGAGAGTTTTTTTATTAACAGTTAGTAACATTGAAAATCTTGTAATTATATATATTTAACACACACATGCTTCCATTTGGAAGCAAAGATCTGAGAAGTACTGGACTCCCTCATCACATGCATCTGCTACTTAGAAAATTAAAAACAGACCTTTCCTTTTTTAATCTGTATGTATAAACATCAGCATGCTGCACTGGACATTATTTAAGTTGGGTTTTTTTCTGTATGACGCTAGTCTCACTGTGGTGCTGTCATAACAGCACAAAAGCTTTATTATGCCTTTGTATAAGAGGCCTTAAAAATTATTACAATTGCCCCATCTAAAATAATGCAGGGCATCAGTCAAGCTGCATACCTTTCTCCAAATCACTTTGAATCTAGAAGACAGTGAACTAAGGTCACAGAATGCAACAGAAGAGTATTAAGCAAATACTGGGCAAACCTGGGGGGATGAGGATACCTAACATCTGTCACATGAGGAGAAGGATCAAGTTTGGAAGAGGATGGAGAATTTTAAAGAGCCTCTAGTAGAAACAAAGTTGATTAATTGGGGAGGGTATTATCATAGAATCACAGAATGGTTTGGGTTGTAAAGTACCTTAAAGCCATCTGGCTCCAACCCCCCTGCCACGGCCAGGGACACCTTCCACTAGACCAGGTTGCTCAAAGCCCCATCCATCCTGGCCTTGAACGCTGACAGGGATGGGGCAGCCACAGCTTCTCTGGGCAACCTATGCCAGTGTCTCACCACCCTCATAATAAAGAGCTTCTTCATAATATCTAATTTAAATCTACTCTCTTATTAACAGAGAAGAAACAGCAGTGGCCACCAGATTCCAACGCATGCAGCCCTAAGCAAAACATAAATGAAAGTAGACAACCCGTACAGGAGCAATGGGAGCAGCAAATACAAAGGACTCATCTGAACACTGAAAATTATGAGTTTCTGCTTGTTCTTTTTGACAGCTGGTAAAATGCAGGCCAAGATCACATCTATCATTTCTGCTGCAGATCTGTGGGGTGGCAATGCCCTTCTCAGCAGTGCTGTAGCATCTGCAAAGATGCAGAGACACCATCTGCAGAGAGCTTACCTGCATTCTGACCTGTGTGAGAACAGAAGTTACCTGAGACAGCAGAGCTGCCAGTGGAAGAGCCTTGGCACTTTCTGCTCCTTCCCAGCTCCCACCCATCCAGTCCTGCCTGATGCTGTGCATTGACACTGTGCATTGACACTCTGCCTCCTTCAATGCACTGCTCTAACCCAAAAGAAAATGGTTCACTGTTTTGTTCTCTGCTGGATAAGCAAATTAGATTGGCCTCAGCAGCCTGGCAAACCCAAGGCCAGGGTGAGCTCAGCCCAGCTAGCTGCTGGCAGGCCACTAGACTGGCTCAAGCCATCTCACCTAACTGGCACACAAATCTACAACTGCTATTAGTTAGATTAGTAAACCTGTTCTTGTCCTAATCACATGTTAATAATCCTTTTACAGAGATACTAAATGCTTAGATGAAAATTTTAAGTTTCATAGATACTTATGCAGTAGCTGGATAAAGGGCATGATGTAGTTCAGCATAGAGCTGTTTTAGCCTTCCATGTTCAAAACAGGCAGATTTTATAGCATTGGAAAGGTTCAAGCCAATTAGAATTTCCACATATTTTTCTCTGGTAGGATGAAGAAAACAAACTGACTTAGTGTAAAGTGAACTAGGAGTATGAACAGCACTTTGGGAGGGAAGTGAGGAATGTGAAAAAGGGGTTACAAAAATTGCAAAGTACTGAGGAAAAGAGAAGCAATAATACACTGTTAGAAATGTGAGCAGAGCTCATGTTGGAATAGATACTAATCCTATTCGTTAACTGCTCTGCTCCTCTGAATCAGGCCATGAGGTCTGGACATTTGCTGCAAGAGGTTCCTAGAGACTCCTGTTATAAGGGAAGAACAGTTCCAGGTATTTAGGCTTTTTCCCCACTTCTTTTGCTTTGCTTAAACACATTTTCACAGCATGAAACAGAAGGCATCACACTGTTCACTGTATGCCTTTCAAAGGTGGGGAAGCCTCAGGCACAGTGGGGTGATGTGACTGGCCTGTAACGTCACTGAGAGAACCAGCTACAGAGCTAAAGCTGCATTCAGGGCCTCTCAGTTGCTGGCCCATGGTGTCCCAGATCATATGGAATGAAACATTTGAAAGAGATTACAAAGTAACTAATATAACACCAGCTGAGATGCCTCAAACTGACCCAATGGCTTACAAATGATCGTTAAGGTCTAGGAAGGCACCAGAGGACTACAAAGTAACAAATTCAGTCCAGATATTCCGAAGGATAATGAACATGAAGCAGCAAGGAGAAAGAAGGGCAATGCAGACAAACTTTTTGCACATGCTTTTAACTCTCAGCTTCTTGTAAAACTTTTGGAGAGCCTCAGCTGTAGAGAGGACTGCAGTGAATACTGTAGCTAACACTGCTGTCAAGTACTCATCTTCAATTCCAAGCACTTTCAGTTTTGCAGGAAAACATACTACTTGACAAACTAGAGTTAGCTTTAGAAATCACAGTAATTAAGTTATAAGGAAGACAGGGTAATATGCACAGGTCACATGAGGAGGGCAAGAGGAACATGAATTTCAGACTGAAACTAAATTCAGCCTGGAATGATGGGGAACAGACCAAGCACCAATGCAGTTCAGGCTTTTGTACTTTGTGAAGAGTTATCCCAGTTAATTTTCACAAGTCCATGGCAGAGGGTGTACAAAGCAAGTGCAGTGAAAACTTTCAAGTCAACTACAATCTGGTGAGTCTTTGGCAGTTTCTCATGGGAGAATATTAAAGATTTCTCAGAAAATCTTTTAGAAGTCTCATTTTCTTAAGGAACTACCAAAACCCACGAACAGCTGCCTCACTAACACAAAGTTTTCAGGGAGTTTGGAACTAGATGATCTTTAAGGTCCCTTTCTACCCAAACCATTCCGTGATTCTGTGCTTCATGTTACTCCTCACAGAACCTCATACACCCTTGACATTACCCAAAGGTCCTCACAAAGAAAGTAACACATTAGAAATCTGACATAAACCCAGAAGTTTTTCATTAGGCTAATGGACCAGCGTTTTTGTGAAGCAAAGAAATCTGACACCAAAAGCTCTTAACAGAAAAATAGCTCAAGTTTGGAGGCCAGTAGTACAGACACAGGTGCTGAGTGTCTGCTTCTCTGCCCGCACCCAGCAGACTAAACTTGGCTGCTCAGCCTCTAATGAACATGTTGCAGCTGAAGGTGGTTAATGGATTTGTGTTCAGACTCCTGTCTGCCCTTTCTGCTCACAAATGCAATATTCACATAGAGAAGGAAGCATTATAAAAAGCCAATTCTTCTGTACCATTGGGCTCTCTTCTGGAATTAGAAAAAAAAAAATTACCATTATAAATTATGGCTGCTTCATGAAGTCAAAATCAGGGAGGGTCTAGGTGAGGTATGGTCAAGAAGATCAGCATTAGCGGTTCATGTCTGGTCCCCTCTACAGTCAGTGGAGAACAGGATGAAGGGGGAGCTCCTTAACTGGGCTTCATTTCTAAACACACACTTATTTTCCCTGTCCCTAAAGACACAAAAATTAACCTCTTCAAACCTGCCTTCCCAAAAAACCACCATGGCTGACTACCTGTTGCAAGTCTCAGAACTGGATACCTTAGAATTCTGCAGGAATTTGCCCTCAATGAAGGCATCCATACATGGATGTGGACAACTCATCATTCTCTCATGAAAATAAAGATAGCCCATGAAGTTGCCCATCTTATTCAGACTCTGAAAATACCTAAATCACACAGTCTTACCCCTTAACCTGCTATGGTCATACAGATGGACAGACTAGGTACTCAGAGCTGTTAACACCAAAACAGCTAGAACATGAAACCAATGTAAAATTTAGGGACCTAAGCAATAAGTAACACAAAGCTTTAGGAACTCAAACTATTCAGTATGCTGATAATATAGCCTGAAATCTAGGATAATGAACATTTATGTGTGTGCAGACCAAAAAAACCTCTTGCAAGCCTATCAGTACAGCATTCAGAGGGCCTGCATTCATTACTGCTTCTACCTTTAGGGCCATTCACTACCAACTGGAGCTCATTTATCTTCATTGCATTCAGGTCCTCAAGCTGTCTGCAATTCTGTGGCACTAGCAGCTGTCCCAGATTCCAAGTCCTCTGCCAGATGTCAGCAAAGAGCAGTCCCATCCCGCACAAATCTGATGTATGCTATCTTTCTTCCTCAAACACATACCTGTCAGTAGATCTATCAGCAAGAGCAGTAATGGATTTTTGTATGCTTTTGCAATTGCCTCTGTGAAAATCCTCATCCTTTAAGCATAAGTACAAATTGTTCTGTGAATCAAACCAGTCTAAAAATATTTCTTTTTAACCCACAAAATTAAACTTATTTTTGATGACTGTCAGTGGTATTAAACAAGACAGTACACTTACTCATTCACTGTGTGCTATGTTTTCTGGACAACCTTGCATTAGAAACTTACTGCAGGTAAGGAACATTTCTTTTTCTTCCCTGCATCTTACACAAGCAAGCCAAGCCATCACATACATGTAAGTGAGCAATTAAATGAAGCCTTCATGTGCTCACCCTCTCAAAGGAACCCCTCAGAAACCTCTTCATACTAGTTACTCTTGGCACTGGTTGTGACCATTTCCCAGTCTCTAGGGACTTGTCTTCACTTGTAGCTTTGTACCACGATTAAGGCTACTTACACAAATCAGGAATACTAATACCCTCTTCAAACCAACACAGCCAATATTAAAGTTTCTTCTTCAAGTTTAAGTCAGCCAGCTTGAAGGTACTGTACAAACAGGTAATTCTGGCTATTCCTGGAAGGAAAATTAGTGTCTCATCTGCTAAGCCAAAGGGATGATTAGTTCCAAATACTCTATTAGTGACTCCCCCCTAAGAATTGTGTTTTCCCTTCAGACTCCCTTGCAGTCTGAGCAAAATAGGGAGCTCCTGGAGCCATGAATCCCTTAATAGTCCAGAGGGAGATATTTCTACACAAGCACTTTGCTATTAGACACTTAAAAGTTGAATTAAATATTGCCCAGCTGATTAGCATCTATTGTATCACCATTTAACTACTGGGTATTTGTTTATAACTCACTTGCACATGAAGTTTAACACAGTGTTTTAATTTGAAAATACTTTCCTGCTGCTTTCACAATTGAACAGACCACATCTTTTCTACAAAATTTCTGCTTTACCTTGGGGCAGAAGATGGATATTTCTTCTTTTCTGTGAAACTCACAACCTGCTGAGATGTTTCTCAACCTGTTGTCAAACTGCCTGCATAAGAAGTGATGCTTAAGAAGTTGTAAGCTACTAGTATCATATTCTTATATTCGATTTCATTGCTACCCCTTCCATTTTGCATAACCTGTTTTTGCCAATTCTGTCACTGTGACCTTTGAAAAAGTAAAACTCAACATGGTTGCACAAATGAAAAAAAAGTGCATTTAAAAGAAAATAAGCCACAGGAAAAAATAAATCAGTAGTGAGTGCACAAAATACACAAAGCCACCCAGCTTCCTCTACTGAGTCACCAGTCCTTTACTGATGATATAATGTGTTGTAGAAGTGACAAAGTACATGTTATAATTTTACAAAGACCTGAAGCATTTTGAACTTGAGATATAAAAGCATAGCCCAATGAGGCAAAAAGCTATTTCACATTATGGACAGCAAGACTGTGGAAGCTTTACTGCCACATGGCAAATGCTAGGAACATATAAGGAGAGTTTAGAAAAACCTCTCTCTTGCGTTTCTAGCCAACACAGGGTTTCTTGATCAAAACGGTCATCACCTGAGCCCACAGTTTGTCATTGGAAAACACAAGCAAGTGGGTAAGAACTTAAAGCGGTTTAGTGGTTCAATAGCAGTACAAATCACTGAAGTACAATTCTGAAGCCATTAAAAGCACTTTCCAAAACCCTTTCATGCCATCCCTCTGCATAAATAAAGCTGTTGCACCAGCTGGAGTGCTCTGGGCTCATTCACCCATACAACACCTCATGTGAAAGCCAAGCGGAATGTGCTTATAGTAGAAGAAAGTAATCTGATTTACTTCCAGATTTAACAGAATTCTGAATGGGATCCAGCAACTCATACCCAAGCCTCAAGCATAGCACAGACATTTTCCATGAAATAAAAACATGTCAAAAGAATAAATAACACATTACATTAATACTACTGTTCAGCAGTTGGGGGAAAATCTGATACAGTCCTGCTTTTGGAAAATAAAACAGCTCAGGGGAAACACTATTTCTCTGAACCAAGTATGAGTATATAGGAGAGGTATTCATGCTGACTAAATGCAAGCTGGCTCCTCATGAGAGCTCTCAAGCATCAGAGCCTAATTAAGGTGCTCAGTGGCCTTTTGGAGGAGAGGCCTTCTCCTCTCCTTGAGCATGCAGACCCCTAGCAGAAGGCCAAAATGCGGCAGTCAGCATGCAAAGACCACATTCTTTCTTTTGAGAGAGATCAGTTATGATTCCTGCATTATGGTATGTTGCACAAGTACGGAACAGACGCTGGTGAGGTTGCCACCACCCACACTGCGCTGCATGGAAGGGGTGGCCAGTGGCTTTAAACCGCAGAGGACAATGACAACGGTGTTCAGCATTATGCAGCCGGGAAAGATGCCTACCCAAACATGTTAAAGTGAAGCCAGAATGGCCTTGACTAGTTTCCTTTTGGCCAAAGCTTGTGATCAGACCGCCACAAAATTATTACATAGGTCTTCCACCAGGAAAAACGTACTTATGGTCACAGTTGTATGCTCAATATACAATCTACTATAAAGCCAGAAAAACATCCTGCAGGCTTTAAATATTTAAGCATCTGTTCCCCCCCAAAACCACAATTTCTTTCTAAGTTTGTAAAACTGCTTGGTATAACTGAATGTACAATATTATTATTTTTATTTATTCAGTGTTTCAACAGAAGCCTTTATTACACTTGACCAAGGACATACCACAGTAGGCAATGACACAGCTCCCTGTCAAAAATGCTCATACCATCAAGAAAAACATAAAAATACTTCATGTACTGCTGTTGAGCAAATGATTTAATAGATTCACTGTTCAACACCTTTGTTGGTGACATGGACTGTGGGATTGGATGCACCCTCAGCAAGTTTGCCAACAACACCAAGCTGTGACGCACTTGACGGGCTGGAGAGAAGGGATGCTATCCAGAGGGACCTTGATACGTTTAGGAGACATGGGCCAATGCCAGCCTCATGAAGGTCAACAAGGCCAAGTGCAAGGTCCTGGGTCGGGGCAATCCCAGGCACAGCTACAGGCTGGGTGGAGAAGAGATTTAGAGCAGCCCTGCAGAGAAGGACTTGGGGGTGCTGGTTGCTGAGAAGCTCAACGTGACCTAGCAATGTGTACTTGCAGCCCTACAGGGGCAACACGGATAGGACAAGGGTAATGGCTTTAAACTGAGAGGGTAGATTTAGATTAGATGGTAGGAAGAGATTCTTTACTGTGAGGGTGGTGAGACACTGGACCAGGTTGCCCAAAGAAGCTGTGGCTGCCCCATCCCTGGCAGTGTTCAAGGCCAGGTTGGACAGGACTTTGAGCAACCTGGTCTAGAGGAAGGTGTCCCTGCCTGTGTCAGGGGGGTTGGAACTGGATGATCTTGAAGGTCCCTTCCAACCCAAACCATTTTATAATTTGCATCCTGGTGGACTATTACAATAGGTCATGAGGCGTGATTGTGTAGTACCCAGATTCTAGTACCCTATAGTGTTTTAAAATAATGTCTTTATAGTATTTTAAAATAATGTATTTACTCTTCCTTAAAAAAAAAATTTTAAAAATTATAGCAAAATTTCCAAATTTGCTCAGGTTTCTACCCATTTCGCTTGGTGCGAATACTTGAACCTATAAAAGATCCATGGAGAAAGTCTACCTGTGCTGAATAGCATGGCCTAAATACTGTCTGCCCCTGTTTGTCTGACATCAGCTCTCCTGATTTTCCAAGATACAGTACTTTTCTGTCTTTAGATAATTGATAACACTGCCTTTATTCTGTGAACAGCCATCAGAGATACTGTGAGGCAGAGATACAAATATACTGCTGCCACAGGTAAGTCCTCATTTTATTTCTGGCTAACTAGAAGTATTATGTATGCTGCATAAAGACAGACTGGGCTCAGTTTTCATATAAGAGTTAGACCAAAAAGCTCTACTAGCTACTGTTGTACCTGCAAAATAAGCTGCTTTCCACACTGTAACTTACTTCACAGTGAAAACTGGCATAAAGTTACTCTAAAGCACAACAGTATTAGTGCAAGCTTTAGAAGCTGAACCTAGAGAAGGGCTTGCCTGCTTAAACACCCCATTGTCCCTTTATCAACAAACCTGTTTCAGTGCAGATTAGATCCCTGCAGCTTCTGTTGCATTTCAAAACTAATTACTCACCTGCTTAGAAATGTGAAAAAGCATTATCTGTGGAATCTGTACTTTTTATTACTAAAGGGGACGGTGGAAAACATCAGTTCTCTTGTTCTGTTCTCTTTCTTGCAGTGCTGCAAGGAGTGAAAGCAGAAATACTGCCAGACTGGCTAACTGGTCTGCACTGACCTCCTCAAAATATCATCGGAAGTAACACTCAAAACAGCCTTTACAATCCGAGCAGATGGAGAGGCTCAAGACTCAGTTCTTTTTGCAAAATTAAGATATCAAGACATAGAAGTTGTCAGAGAAAATCAAGCAGAAAGAGGGAAACAGTAAATAATACATTTCAAATCATTCAAAGTGATCACTGAAAGGTTTTCAAGAGTCCTTTCACTAAATACAAGTCTCACAGTAAAGCAGTACGCATGGTGCACTGCTGTACCAGGCAAAAAGGGAGACTGGGTATTGGATTGCTCTTCCTTCCCTTGGAGAACATCCTAGACTCCTCATATTCCTTTCTTGGCTCCAGAGTCTCAAGTATCTTTAGAACATGCTGAATCGGAAAGCAGCTTATGTACCGACATGCAGTAGTAGTACACAGCATACTCATGGCAGGCAATGACCTCTGAAGGGTAAATAACTAGTACTACCCTGGAGTTTTTCCTTGATGGGCATGCTCAAACGCTGCACACTTTACCGATGGCAACCCAGCATCTCCCCACAAAGCGAGCAAACACAGGCCAGCCTGGGAACAGAGGAGCCCAAGATGCCTTTCATTTCCATGGTTGCCCAAACTGGAGCGGTTCCAGGCCCTGGAGAGGAGGGAGCCTATCTTTCCTGCGCTGGCATGTCAGGGCAGCAAGGAAGCGGAAGGCGTGCATCTGGAGCACAGCAGGGATGAGCGCCAGACCCAAGGGAGGCAAAGGAGCAGACTGGAACAAGGGCCCGAAACAGGAGAGGAAGAGAGTGAAATGGGCAGGGAAGCAAGCCAAAGATTCTGAGACAGTACAGAAAACAAGGCAGGAAAAGGCAAAAGACAATTGCATGCAAGAGAGAAACTGGACAAGGATGATAATGGGGGGCTGGGCCAGACAAGGGATCCAGTCTCTGACAAGGAGTCTGGAAGGGAGAAGAAATTGCAAGTGAAACATAAGGGAATACGAAGCCAAGAACTGGAGACAGGCCCCAAAAAGTGCAGAAGGATTGTCAGGAAGGGCAAGACAAATGAGACAGAAGAAAAAAACTGCTTCTCACAGAGGACTAAGTCTGCTTTTTTCCAGTGGTAGGACCTGAAGACAACAGTCGTGTCCCACGTTTATGCACCAACTCAGGGGCTTCCCCCTCTCTCACCATGGACAACCACACGGAGCACAATGGTTTGCTACCATTCACATCTCACCCCAGTAACAGAACTCTCCAGCAAAGGATGTAAACTTCACAATGGCTCTGGTAGCTTTCATTGTCAAAGAGAATGGATTCTCATTTTTTCTCTAAATAAAAAGAAAAATTGCACACCTTATAGGAAGAGATAAGAATCAGAAATAGTTTCTGTTTAAGCATGCCATCAAACCACAAATTACCCTTTCCTATTCTTGGATATCATAACCTTCACTGACTTACCTCCTTGGCCCCACCAAAGACCACTCTTGTCTCTCACCGCACAGGGGAGCACAGCCAGTTACTGGGAAGGCACTCAGGATTTATTTTTCCCACCCTGTTCTATCCTTAAGACTTATTAACTACTTGTGCTCTGTTGTTAAGACAGAATTAACAACCATCTTTCTGTATAGCAGGTTGATAGTCTCTTAAAAAGTACTTACTCCAACTTCATGATACTCTTATGAGAGGAGGAGGCATCACATTACCCTGACTTCCTATATGGGGAATTACAGACAGAAAACCTGGGTCTTCAAGACACACAGATACTGACTCCACTGGGAATTTGGAGTCTAAATACCTTTATTGATCTAGGCCATACAGACTGAACTCCAAAGCAAACCCACTGATTCCGTATTCCCAGAATGAGACTCCTAGGGCTAAATTGTTCTTTGAGTATTTCACATCCCGCAGCTTTCCTTACACGTGATTACAGATCCTTTTACTACAGGCTGCATCCAGGAGCATGAGGCTTTCTGAACATTAGCTCATGGATCTCAAGATTATCAAGAGTTTAACTATTTTCTGGGTGTTTAAGTCGTTTCCTAACAACGAAGGGAACGCCATCAAAAATTGAATGCAGTTCCTTAGAAGCAGGAGACCATCAGCTCTCTTCAGCCACACTCCCCTTTCAGTATCTGCAAAGGGCAAGGAATAACACCTTTCTCACAGTCAGGATAATACACAACAGTGTGTAGCTGTAGAAGAGTTATTACACCAAACAAGATAGGGAGACAGAAAAAATGCAACTAATTAAAGACTGTGTCATAAGTCACAAAGAGGAAGAATTACACCTTTTCACTATGGACTGTCTGCTTTGTGACATTGATCATGTTCTTTAAATAGCACCTAATCTATAATGATACTTGAAGAATTAAGATGCATTGACTTCTTCAGTGAACTTTAAAGAAAGCAAATAACATGACTGGCACTACCTCAAGAGTCCAGAAAAGAGTATCCTTAATTTTTATAACTCCTGAATATGAATACTTCAATTCCTACAAGGTCTGCAAGTGAAGCATCTGTCTTCAAATAACACCTCATTATCCAGACAAAACAAATGGCATATCATTTGATGCTTTTGGCATTGCTTTCACCTCGCCCCCAATTTCTCTGCTCCTCCAGATGCACAGAGGAACCCAAGAGCTCTTCCATATACGCAACCCCCTATCTTTGCTTCTACCCATCCACCACCCCCAGATACGCATACACCCATCTCTGCATCTTCTTATGGAGGAGGTGAGCACTCATTCAAAGTTCTGGGTATATTTCAAGAGCATTCCCATGTGGAGCACACTGGTGCGCAGAGGAAGGAAGTGGCTGGAAGGGTTGGAGAGAATAAAAATGGATGCAAAATGACAGCATTTTGAAAGACAAGCATTGAATAGATGAGAGGGGAAAGAGATGGTCAACTACTGTGCACTGATGTAAAAATCGACCTGCATAATATTATGTAAATTTGTGCATAGAATATTTCCAGGGGTTTAAATCATTACCTCAGAAGGAAAGTCCACTTCAAGAAACATTTGCCAGGTATGGAAAGAAATAAATGAAAAGAAAAATGCTGATCCCCTCTAGCATCAGACAGGATTATATCATCATAGGGTCACTACCATGGCCAGGCTCTGCAGCCTGGGCTGGCCTGCATGAAGCAGACTGTGCTTCTCCTGAGGGAGCACACGACTGAATGCAGATGGTAGTCATCCTCTCGTTCCTGGGGGCCCCTAGGAACTCCTTCAGCTTCCATTTGGATATAAATACTGCAGAGTATCACACACACAGAAGAAAGCATAGGCACATGTTGCAGCAACTGAATGCAATGCAGCACGCAAGCAACAGAAAAGACTTCATAGCAAAACACCAAAAATTCAACTGCTAAGCTTTATCTGACCCTTCTACCCCTACATATACACACACTCCTAGATAAGGTGTAATCTCTCCTGAATAGCAGTCCTCCCTTAAGTTGTCCTACCCACAGTCCTATCTACCCCTCCTATACCACCTTCTTCCTAAATAAACAAATTTTATCCACATGGTGTATGGGAAAAGAAGCCATAACACTGATCAGTGCAGAAATATGGGAAAATTATAAAGTATTTACAACCAGTAAACAAGCCAAAAAAAGTGAAGGAAATAGCAATACTCTGCAGCCATTCACAGACGTCTCTGCACCCTGACATCACATCAGCCCTTCTCCATTTACTCCCCACAGAGCAAGATTAGGGCACCCTGACCACAAAAGCAGCAGCAGGAAGAAAGAAAAGACAGGGTCCCAGAAGCAGCACGTACAAATCAAGAACCTTACCGCAGCTTCTCTGGGGCACTCAGAGCCTTCGTCATGAAAAATGGACCTTGTTTGCCACACAATCTGCTAGCAGACCACACGGATTTTCCCTCCTTTCCAATTTAACCCAGAATGCTTTCCCTTTGCTCCAGAACCTGTCACTAAAACATGCCTGTTGATAAGTCAGCTGTTAGGCTATTTACTTGCTTTACAACATGCATACGCACAGGTGGAGCCTCAGGAGTTTCACACTGAATACAGGCCCAGTAACACAGTATCTCCCCCTTTTTTTAGTTTTTGGCCCATCAACTCAACAGGAAGCAATGCAGGAAATCCAAGGCACTGGTGTGATTCCAATCCATGCCCTTCCTGTCTGGGGAGAGAGATCTAAAAGCATCCGGAACTCCTGCTAACAGAAACAGTCAACACCTCTGTGGAAGGCAAGGAGGGGGGGAAATTCAACTACCCAACCCAAAGCTAAACATAGTTTAGCAGGTACATATCAGAAGAGACCATATTAACTGCCAAGCAGCATTCCACCTCCATTTTTCTGACATACACAAACAACACCGCAAATGGCAGGTTGCGAAGCCATGGCCAAGCAAGCTTTAAGCCAGCCAGCCAAGGCTGTGTGTAAGCTGCCATGCTGTCTCAGCGAGGATACTGAGAAGAGGAAGTAGTGGTCACCCGTGGCCTCCACCAGCTCCTTGCTGCTGCAGCTCAGGTGCTGTTGTACACAAAGCAGTAGTTTAAAACTTGTCCTGCTAGTTACAACCACAATCCTTATCCTGCTTGCAACATCCTAGTTGTGGTGTTGCAGGACACACAGTAAAGCAGCCAGTCTAACTCAGGAGGACAAAGCCTGCTCAGTCAGCAGCACAGGCTGCTAAAGGCACATCATTACGTACTCTATACTTTCCCACTGCCAAGCACAAGGCACTGTCAAGGTTTTTATTTTCCAAGGCATCCCCAGGATGTTCCCAGCTTGGACTATTGCACCGGTTTGTAATAAGGTACAGTAGCAGAACAGCACTACTCAAGTTGAAGAGACAGGAGAGCAGGAGGTAACAGCATTGACACACAAGCAGGGAAGTCACTCCCCAATGTATTAGATACTACAATAAACTTCCCTCTTTCAAACAAAACATCAAATAAATTTGCTTGACCTGTCAGTCAGTAAATCCATAACAACAAAAACATACAAACAGAAAAGGAAATACCAATTAGAGAGCTGGGGGAGGGAGAGAAGGGAAAAGAATATTCTTTCCTGTATCTATTTTTAGGCTATGTAAGGCTGTCTGAAACCATGGCAATGAACCTGCTATAAATCCCCTCACCAGCTCGATGTTTTGTTTCCTTATAGAAGAGGATAAATGAGTGCGTACTGTGGATTAAATGGTCTAAACCAGAAACGAATCAACTAGCAGGCTACTGGAAATGCATGTCAGTTATGAAAACTACTGGTTGAGAGAGGCAGGAGCAGCTGATTGCTTGCCAATCAACCATTCAACAATCTCATACCTAGGAAGAAACCATTCACAGCCCTAATCATAGAATCATGGAATGATTTGGGTGGGAAGGGACCTTAAGGATCATTCAGTTCCAACCTCCCTCCCATGGGCAGGGACACCTTCCACTAGACCAGGTTGCTCAAAGCCCCGTCCAACCTGACCTTGAACACTGCCAGGGATGGGTGAGCAACAACTTCTCTGGGCAACCTGTGCCAGTGCCTCACCACCCTCACAGTAAAGAAATTCTTCCTAATAACAATTTCTAAATTTACCCCCTTTCAGATTAAAGTCATTCCCCCTTGTCCAATCAGTACTTGCTCTTGTATAAAGAATCCCTCTCCAGCTTTCTTATAGGCACCCTTACAAACGAATTATTAGCCCCTGATAATAAACAGCATGGAAGTGGGATCAGCCTCCAGACTGCATCTTTCCCCCAACCACCATCAGCTCAGGGTGTATTTTGACATCAGCAGTTGCACTCTCAGTGCCCAGATCCACTGTTCGGTCTGGGCCTCCTTTCCTCCTCATCAGCAGAGCTGTTTGCTAGGTTGCTCTCCAAGCAGGCTGATGCTGGGATCCAGGCTCAAAGGAACAGGTACCAGGCACCTAAAAGCCATGATCACTTACCCAATTGCTTTGGCTAAGTGCACACAAAGTTTGCAAGGAATCTGAGAGCCTTCCCACACTGAGGGAGAGTTTCTGAAAAAGAATAGTGGGCTTGCGCTTACTGAAGCACAAACATTATTGCATGAAAGAAACAAAACCATAAATGTCTGATTAAGTTTTTATACATGCTATACACCTACACTCATATAATTACTATCAAAGAAAGAAAATATGTCAGGGTCCACAACTCCTTCCCAATACTGTAGGTAAAAATCTGGGTTTGTATTTAAATTGCTTTACAAGGGGAAAATACCTCCTTCACATTTATCCTACCCTATGGCTTAAATATGGGGTTATCCCATGCTATTTGATAGTGCATGAAGAATGACAGCAACCACCTGGTACAACTGTGGCTCAAAGATATTTGATTCACCTAATTTTTTCTAATACTTCTTATTAAAAAGAAGGTAAGGGAGAGAAGAAAACCAGATATTTTTTTTTTATTATTTATTTTTATGTATAATCCCTTGACTTGGGGAGGAACAACAAAAGAAACTGAGGGGAAAAAATACTTTAGCTCTTTTGCATTTAAGTAAGACTAAAATCTATTCACAGCTAAAAATTTAGAGGTTTCAATGTAAGCACCAACAATTTTAAAGAAATATTTCAGAGCTAGTAACTTACATTAACACCTCTACATCAACTGCTGAAATAACTCATTCTATATCCTTATATGCTTGGAGGCATCAAATTCATTCTGGTTTTTAATCCTCTGCCATGCACAGTAGATTGGCTGCAAGTATATGCTGCTTTGGAAGGCTGGAACCTCCTACAAAGCTCAGCTTTGCCTTCACAACAGCTTTGCTTGGTATGTGGGGGAGGAAGACAGAAAACATACCTATCTCAAGACAGTTAATTAGATTCCCAGCTCTTTAGAGATTGACATCCCAATTATATTTTGATTCTACAGGCTATAAAGTTTTTTACACTTGCATGTATCTGGAAGAAGGGGAGGGAGGAACATCTGTAAGTCTGTAAAACCGTTACTCAGCAACATCAAAAGAAAAAAAACACCAAATGCGAAGGTGAGAATGCTGAAAACATTAGAAAAAGGCATGTTTTCTTCTCTGCATGGACCACAGAAGACAGGTAGTCTCTTTTGCTCAGCACAGTTACAGCTCACACCCAGGCAGTATCAGCTTCCCGGCATTGCTAAGCAACACCACGCCACATTACCTCAAATTGATTCAAGGGAGGGAAGTTGATTCAGAAGCCATGGAAAAAGGCAGAAACTAGATAAAAATGGTTGCACAAACGTCACACACACAAGCCAGGATCTGGCTCAGCCAGAGCAAAAAGCAGTTAAGGAAAACTGTGGGATGGGCTCAAACACACGCACAAAACTGAACACGCAAACCAAAGCAGAATAAAAAATAGCCACATAAAGATAGAAGAAAGGGAAAGAAAAAAGGAAAGAAAACAGCACTGCGGTCTCACCTCAGGTATTGTGAGACCAGAACAATGAACTGCATCTTTCTTTCCAGGGAGTAAAAACCAGGCAAACAGCCAGAAAGTCATTAGAGACCTGAGAGCGTAAGTCTGACCCACATCAAAAACAGAACTTGCAGGCAACTGCGGATCTTTGTTACAAATATTGAAGATCAACTACAAAAAAGAATATGAAACAGTGAATTCTGAACTGCTTCAAAATCAAAATGCACATTAACTCTTCTGAACAATAAACATTTTCCCCTTAATTCTGATCCTAAATTCTATTAATGCATTACACATTTGAAGAGTTGTATTACAATCTTGTTATGAATATAATAATAATAAAAAAAGATCATCTGTGCAAGTTTATTTTAAATGAAACTGAAATTTGTTCTGAGTGATAAGAACTGGAAACAATTACATTCAACTATATTTTCCATGCAAATAACTAATCAATAAAAGCCTTTTTTTTATATATTTTTATATATATATACACACACACGCAATTAGTGCCATGGATTCTGGACCTGCTTAAGCCAACATAAACTAGGACTAAGCCAGAAAGAGGTGCTCCTCCATGGCCACATTTTCCTGCCTTCTGGCAGCCTGCTTCTTTCTAGCTCCTGTTTCACATATAGGAAACACTCAGGACAGCAACATGGGAGAAGGAAGGTCTGCTCTCCTACTCAGCAAGGCAGAGGGATAATGGAGACAAACTGGACACAACTATCCTGAAACTCAGGAAAATACAAGGGGTGTATGGGAGCAAGAAGGCTGTCAAAAACACAGCATCATTAGATCAGACTTTAGGACCAACAGCAGGCTACCAGAATTAGATGCTATTGACCCAGGAACCTTAAAGGCACTACAACATACAACCCCAGAACTACTAAGCATGCTGGCTAGCTTCCCTCTAAGACAAACAACAAATGAGATATAAAAAGCTGAGGGTGTGCTGCCAATTTCAATAAAAGGGCTCCAGGGAACTACAGGCTTGTAGCTATAGACTCCCTCATACACTAAGAATACCGATAGAAAGCGTAAGAACACATTAACAGATATGCAGATAAACATGAAACAGGAGTGTCATCATGGCATGGCTTCTTTTACAGCAAACTTTCCATGACATATATGAATAACTGCGATATGTACAATACACTGTGTGTGCTTGGATCTTTAACAAACCTTTGACAATCTCTCTCACCACAAGCTCTTAAAGAAATTGAACTGTCATGGAATAAGATGGAAGGTCCTTCTGTGAGTTAACAACTGGTTCAATGGGAAGAAATAAGACAGGAATAAAAAGCTGTGGTTTTGCATTTGTGCTACTCAACGTATTTACTATTTATGTGAAAAATGCTGCAAGCAGCAAGATATTAAAAGTTTTGTTGGTGATTACATTATCAGAAGATCTGCAGATAGATTTATTGGGTATTTATACACACACAACACAAAATAATAGCCAATATAGTGAATGCAAACACTGGAGCCACCACAGTTTAAGTGAAGTGAGGAAATACAGATGGCAAAGCTCAGTGCCAGTTAGGAGCACAAATGGAATGTTGGGAGTAAGCAAGTCAGGGATATGTAAGGCAACAGGGATTACCACTGTACCACTAGAAATCCTTGGTACAGCCTAGGGCTGCTCCGTGAGCAAGTTTCAGAGAAGAACACGACAGATACAGCAAAGAAAGGTTCAACGAGGGTTGCAACAATAACATGTCTGGAGCAGCTTTAACCAAAGGGGAACTAAACAAGCAAGTGCTTTTAGGTTAGATGGGAAGATAAAGAAGATGACAGACATAAAACCATGAATGGTATAGAGAAAGTAATAGGAAACCATGTCTTGGAATAAATGAATTGGGTGATATAGAATGAATTTATCAGGCAGCTTGATTGAAAACAAGAGGAAAAGGAGGTACTTTTTCCATACTACAATTAATTGCAGAACCCACTGTCACAGGATGTTGTGAGCAAAACTTTAGAACAGATTAACACATGGTTAGGTGTATTCATAAAAGAAAGTCTGGCAAGGACTGTTAAACAAAGGTGCAGACATGACTTTCTTGCTCAAAGTCCTTGAACTGCAGCCTGCCAAAAGCTTTGAGGAATTGCTGTCTTTACTTTTCCCCCCTAAGCATTACTACTGGTTATTATTAGAGGCAGGATGCTGGGCTAAACTAGACCTCTGGGTGGAAATACTAGGGCTAAATCCCAGGTTACAGGCCCAGGAATATTCAGCAAGATGTGCAGTGCTGGGAAGCCCCATCTTTTTGATGTCCACCTCCTAAAGCATTACATCCTCCACTCTCTCTCTGAGGGTTGCCCCAAGGCTGTGAGCAAACATTCATAAGCAGTACTTGCTGAAGCCACAATACAAAGATTTGCTTCCTCTTGGAGAGCTGTACTTGGTTAACGAAGTTCCTGTTACAAGAACACAGCTGTGCCACATGTTTCTAGACTGGATTAGGTGTGGCCAGCCTGCAATTTTGCCTGCATTAAACAATCAGATGTACTTACTTCTGTTGTGTGACCTGGTACTAAAAACCTCATTAGAGCGGAGTTATACAAGAGCTTATGTCACCCACTTTAGGTAGCTGAACTCAATTATGGTGCTGTGCTAGTGAATTTCAAAGTCATTTGAGAAGCTGCACAGTTTCTGAAAGGCAATTGTAAAAGGAGATGAGGAAGATGAAGGAGGAAGAAGAAGGAGGCCACTTCTGCAGGGATTCAGCTTCTGATCAGCAAGGGAAAGCATACAAATAGCATTAAATCTTCTTCTGCCTTCACGTCCCTGACCACTCACACAGCTCTCCTCCCAAGAACCTCCTAAAATGGCTGCAGGCAAACTACGAACCTGGGAAATGTCAAGAAAACAACCTCTTGATGAGATTTATGAGGCACTAGTGGATTTATGCAGCCACTCATAAGATGAGATGTATGCCCACTTGCACAGCCCTACCACCACATTATAAATACAATCATATTTGTGTGCAGCAGCTAACCTGCTGCATTTGTCACCTGTTGTTAAACATGCTTAAAGTTCCTTAAAGGTAACATACAAACTTTGGTCCTTTTTCATAAAATTAAGTGAGCTTTCCAGTGCAAAGTGAATTTGCAGTTCTCAGTATTGCCCGTTTTTAGGTTCAAGTACCTAGAAAATATTTAGAGGTTAGGTATGTTATTTCTGTTGGGAGAAAGCTGATAAAGCTGAAACCCAGAGAAAATCCTTCCCCTGGGAAGTAGGAATCAGTCATGTGAAAACTTCCAACTTGAAATCTCTTTCCAGATAGCAGCCAGCTCAACAAGATCTCTCTTGCCTCGTACACTCTCGCTCTGCTTCCACACACCACCTCTTAAATTTTTCTATCATGTTCTGCATGCGGGCACACAGAGTTCCACACAAAAAAGAAAGCAAAGCCAACCTCCCCACACTCCCAGGGTACAAAAATCGTCCCACACATCACAAACAAACCCCAACCAATAAACCAGTCTGTTCTAACACTGTACTGGACTCAGCTGCTATTTCAGCTGCCCCATAACTTCTACAGTGGGTGGTGGCTTTCCTGTTCTGCACAAATCAGTCAAAGCCACAGAGGCTGAGATCACCTTCATCAACTGTCCAGGCTTTCAGCCACAGTGCTGATCACACACACCTCCACATAAAAGCACAACGGGTTCCTACTGGCTCGTATGATAGGCTTGCAATGGAAGAGTTGCTCACATTTTCCTTCCTGCACCAAAGATAATACTAACAATAACTCTTAGCATGATATGAAATACATCTGAGCAGCTTGTTCAACAACAAAGTTCCGTCACTGACATGCCTTATGCTGTTGTGTGAAGAGGTCAACTCTTCCTTGAGATACTTGTCAGATGGCAGCAAGTCTGTTAGTGCTTATTTTATCATGTTCTTGAGCTTACTTGTCTCAGCTCACTGATTATCCCACAAATTTCAATACTGGCACTAAGATGACTGATTCGGTGACTCGCTCCTACTTCTCCACTGTGATTTCTAAACAGCACCACTTACCTTACCAAAGTGCAACTCCATCCAGAGCATCGGTATCACATAACTGCTGCCCTACCTCTTCTGATGGTGCTGTGCTCTCACAACACTCTGCCTTATCCACAGCTTCTGCAAAACCATAGAAGCATTTGGACTACAGCTCTAGTCTCATTCTTGGTAACTCTCTTCACATGCCTCTAAGCTCCCACTAATTCTGAGACAGTTTCTTAAATGAAAGCAACATCACTCTATTTTCAAATAGACAAAATTAGGCATGTCTCCATTAATGTTTTACTGGTACTACTCTGTAACCTACAGTGCTAGATACAGATAAGAATATATGACTCCAGATCGTTTAATAGCAGGTAATTTATTATTCTGGGGCCACTTTTAGCCAACCAGTAAAACTGGAGAGAGATTGGCCATTAGAAGTCCTGACCTGTACTTCCCTATAAACACCCAGAATCCTACTTTTACGGCAAGTAGAACAGACTCAGGAAAACCAGGCTTTGCTAGTATAATCAGTTGTTTAGTGCGAACAGAAGATATTTGAACACTATCTTATAAAAGGAAGAGGACAGATTTTTCCTCTCAGGACACAGGTCAGTATTACCTTGCTCCATGCTCTTATACTTTCAGCACTAATTCTTGCCCTTTTGGACTAAACATATAGTCAGAAATCAGCCTTAACCACTTCCTCCATATTACAGATCCTTTGAAGTTAATGTTAAGATATATTCATCTGTCCTGGGTTTTTTCAGCCCCTGAAATTCCTTTCATGTTTCCAGTTTCAGCAGCATATGATCCTGGTATTTTTCAAACAAACCTTGTGAAGGAATGGAAACAATGCTGCATCAAGCTTCATAGCTCTCTGCAAGACCTCCTCACCAGCATGAAACTTCGCTGTAACAGTCCACATTTTGCCCACTATCAGACATTCTTGGCATGTTGCTATTAATGTACTGCTGCCTGGAGGGAAGTATTTGGGAGTACTGCACCCCCTGCCCCCTCTCTATCTACAGCCTCTAGACTTTGCTCCTCTAAGCTGCGCAGACGGCTTGTGTCTCTCCAACCACCCAGCCTTTCCTGTATTCAGGTTCAATTTGCAAGCCCAACTGCTGTAGCAAAGAATGTTTTCTGGGGAAATTTGCTAAAACATTTTGGTAGCAGTAATACAACGTTCACTGTCATTAAAAGACATGATTTTTAATATGCTTCTTTGTGTTGCTCAGGAATCATTCAGAGTCAAGTAGTCAGACAATGAAGCCAACCAGCAACAGTGCTCTAACTGCTCAGCACAAGCCTTTGCGTTCAGTCTCGTAAAACCACTGTTAAGAAAAAAACCACTTTCTGAGACTATTGTTTCACCTTAACAGAAAGGTATTTAACTGCTCTGTCATTTAACCCAAATGGAAAGCTACCATCATTCCAGTTGTCTTTGGGAGGGTCTGTGACTACAAATCAAAGAATATCCTGGGAACCAATGCTACCAGTATGATTATCCCTTCTAGATCCAGCTGCAGAACAAGGAAGCACTTTAGTTATAATGTTAAAAGAGGACAGCAGGCGTATTTACACAAAGCAGCCAATTTCTGCTATCAAGTAGCATCTAGGTAGCATCCAAGCAAAAACTAAAAAAGTCTCAATAACGTAAAGTTAAGGCTTAGACGTAAACACAAGGGTAGCTGCTAGGCAAAGGGGGCGAGAAGGGGGCATAAAAAAACACTTCAGAACCCCATCACATTATCAAAGAGCATTTATCCTCCAACTTCACTAAGACTTGAAGGCAAAACAGCCTTGGACTACAAACAAAAATGGAACCTGAACAGTGGACTGAGCTGCTGCTCACTCCAACAAGGAAAGTTTAAGTATAGTCCCTTTCAAATTCTTTAAGCTTATTTGAGATTGAGTTTTCAGTCTTGCCTTCCTGAAGAAGTCTAGTATCACAGGGTAATGTAGCTATAGGTTCCAGGCATCCTCTGATCAGACTCACAGAAAAAGCTTTCCTAGTCTCTGCAAAGGAAAACACAGTTCAGAAGCAAGGCCTACTGTTGCTTATGTAAATGACATTTTGCTATAACAGGTTTTGAAATAAACTGTCTGCTCCCTTCCTCCAAAAGCTGAGGTTGTCACAGCAAGGAGACAAGTAGAAAATAAACATGCCCACAACAGCATGCAGATTTCAGGAACTGTGCTTTGGGAGGATCTGTTCGTACGTTATTTCATTCTCCCCCCAACATGTGAAATAGTAGGAACTTCAAGTTGACATGTGTAGGGGACAGAAATCTCACCTGAATACACAAGCAACCACGCACACAGTGGACTGCAGGGGAAAATGAGGTGAAAACCTCTTGGAGACAAGCCCCACTGAAAGTGTATCCAAGGCTCATACATCTTGCAAGATGCTGAACTTCCAGGACTAGGACTAGTAGCAGTAGCATCGCAAGGCTTGCTTGGAAAGAACTGGTTATTTTTCTGTAGCAAAGCACAACAGAAACAACCTAAAACCAAACACACCTAAAACCCAAACCAACAAAACAAAACTTCCTATGCATCTGTCTTACACCATTTAAGACAGATGAAATTATGCTGTAGTCTGCATCTTGGCAGTGTTCCTTTTGACTCATCTGCATGCTCTACTAAGACATGAAACTTGGCAGGGTGAGGGAGGGGGGAAGACAGTGTAAGACAATTTTTGAAGTATCAGAAAATGTTATGGTCCAAATGAAACAAGGATAAAGCACATGGCTTAGGTCATTATTGGAAAGTAAACACGCTAGTGAAAACAAAAACTTTACATTAAATTTACTTTTGCCATTTTCCTCTAGAAGTTAATTTCTATCAGTTGATACATCTCCAAGATTCACATGCATTTAAATATAGTCTTGACTTTACCCTGATACCCATTTTTCCATAGCCAGCAGGTTACATAATATTTACACACTTTTCTAAGTGTTATATAGTCTTGTTTGCATTTATAACTTTTACACCTTTTGGCTGAGAAAGTAGCAGTGGATTTGTTTCTTTATACTAAATTGCCAACTTTAACATGGCTTTCAATAAACTGAATTTGGAAGGAACTCAAACCACTAAGATGTCTTAGTAACCCTAAAAATGCATCAGAAAATAAAATTAATAATAATAATAATAAAGAAAAACAAACAAACAAACAAACAACCACACAAGCTTTACCACAAACAAGACTGCTGTTTGACATAGAATGATATATTTTACAACTGAGATAAAGATTTGGTGACCATAATTAATTCCTCTATTCATTAAGTCAAATTTACTGAAACACCAAGAAATTCTACGGAGTATCTAAAAAACACTAAGCCCATGAGATACCTAATTTGCATGATGCCTTCAGTGAGATATCTGGAGTTGTTTGTGTGCTTCAAGCTTTAATGCACATAATCCCAATTTTCTCCCATCTGATTATTTTGTTCACAGATTAAAAAGGACAAAGGAACAAGAAAAAGCTTTCCCACTTTCTGAGCTCCCAGATGAGTTCTCAGTCCTGAGTTTATTCAAAAAGAAAATATTCTCTGCTTCTGGTAGCTAAATTGAAAATTCACAATGCAAGAGCTTTTCTGCTTCCACCGAAAACTGAAAAGTACTTACACTTGGAAAAATGTAAAAAGCAGAACTTTATCCAGGGTAAAGACACTAAAATACAGATCTAAAACATTTAAAGGATAGCTCCCCTTCAGTTGCCTTGCATATTTTAGACTGTATACAGTAAATTACAATACAAAAGGCACATTGTTTGACCTACTTAATTTGATAAATCACTGATACCAACTGTTTTGTTGAACAACTAGAAGGTGCAGGTAAGGCCCTCCCAGAAGGTTCAAATTTAATTTGCCAGGTTTATTCCAAACAGGAAATTAAGAAAAAAAGAAAGCAAATCAAACCAAGATGTTTACATTATTTTTTAGCCATCCTGGTGTCAACCCGTGCATCATCCACAGCTTTGCTAATTCACAAGTTCTCTAACAAACACTGCAGCCATCTTACATTACAGATTTTAAACTTATGTTTCCAAGTTGTTTCAACCCTGAACAACTTCACTCAAAATCCTAGTGGAATACTAGCGTGACTGCTGCCAACATTCGGGATCTGATCGCTCATTACAATTCCGAGAAAGTAGATCCAACAAGTTCCAAATTTTCTTTTCTAGGTTCTCAGTGCTTTCATGGATTCCTGTTTCAGTTCTATCAGAACTCACACTGCCACTGCAGGGATGGCACAACCACCTCCAGCCTACCCCAGCAGAACCTGCAGGGTTTCATGGGGCTCCAAGGAACTGCACACAGAAACACGGCATGCAGCAATCACAAAAGCTGCGCTCTGCCTTGGTTAAGCCACAGAATAAGACCATAAATAAAGGTTTTGTGTTACAAGAGATTCCAAATCCATCTATGCAAAAATAGCCCAAAAGAACGTTGGAACACTTCAGAAAGAGGGATGTTTCCCCCTTGCTTTGGAGAGAAATCTTAATGGTTTCCATGTTTCTACATTTGGTTGTTCTGTAAGGTTACAAAAGCAAAAATATGGCTCAGTTTCTCTTTTCATACCAGTAGAAGCTAAATTTGAAATTCCACATAGGTAAACACGAAGCTTTCTGGCTCACTGTGCAGACAAGGATGCTCTCAGTGAGATGATTATCCAGGAATCAAGCACAGAAGAAGCAGGTGTTGGAGGAGAGACAGTCTACCTAATGAGAGGTACGGAAGCCCTTCTTCCTGCCCTCCAAGAAACACCACCTGGGATATTTCTGCCTGAAAAAAAGTGATGTTTCTACAGAAGTCAAGAAAAGGCTGTACAGAGGCACTTTGTATCAACTTTTCAAGTATTTACACAACAGCAATAGACATGAGGTAAGAGTGATACTAGCCACAAGCTTTAATTGACCAGCTAAGAGTAACACTTCAGGGGCAGGTATAAGCCTGGAAGGTGTGCAAGCAGCCCAGCTGCACACAGCAACTCACGAGTAGAAGGTTCACATCAGAAAGGACCGTAAGTCCTAGCTACAGTAAAATAAATAAATTTCCTAGACTTGCAACGATTTCGATAAGCTCTACTTGCTGTTAGAGATAACAGAATTCATTTTGCTCAGTACCTGTATCACAATCCCGAAAAGCTTCCAATACACTTAACCTTTGCAGAAGGGACTACAGGGGAAGAAACATAAAAAAATTAAAGGAAAAGGCCACGTGCAACATTACATGCAGGAACCCAGCAAGCCCTGATTCTCCCCTTCTCCCATTAAGATTTTCCCAGATCCCCTCCGGTATGCTTGGGAAAACCGCACTACTGTCAGCCCATGCAGCAAGGTCAGCAGGAGAATCCCATGGATAAACTGTTCTCCCTGACAGTTATCAGCTGGGTTCAAGGCCAAACCCTGCAGTTCCACCATTCACATTATCTCATGGGTTTGCTCTGATGGGTCCTGGGTTTCATCCCCATTTTACCAAGCCTACAGTTTTTCCTGTATCACTCCCTCAGAAAGCTCAGCCTCCAAGTGTACCACATTTCTTTGTCCAACAAGTCTAAATAAAACTGCTAAGAGGGAACGAGCAGACACAATCACAAACCTAACCAAGTACAGCTCTACTAACCATGTGTACAATATGGGAGACTTATGGCTCAGTTCTCATCTGTCTCAAGTGCTTAAGATGAGGAAATGGATAAACAACAACTACCTATGAAGTTGTTGGACCTTGTAAGTTAAGGTAAAAAAATGGTATTTTATTAATGAAAGCCAACATAATGAAGAAAGAAGTACAGGGGTGGCTATTAATTCCTTTTAAAGTCTTTGCCCCCACCCAATAAATTCTAAGCATGAAAAACAAGCAGGACAGCCAAATGCAATGTTGCTTTAAGGGAAATAGATCGCATGTTACCACAACCCTCACCTTGTGAAGTGGCTCTGACTTTTTTGCATGTTCTGCAAGAATAAGATACCCTGTAGGCAGTCTTCCTAATGGATGCATCCAGTGAGGGGCCTTCAAAGTTGTATTAATCTAATTAAAAAATAATGAAAATGAGTGGCTGTCTCTGTCAGCAAGCACAAGGTACTGCCAGGCAGCAGTGAACCTCTGTTAATGCTTGTAAGGCATAGCAGCACCTTACCGAATTCCTGTAGCAAAGTCAGACTTGATTGAAAGGGCTTAGAACAATCAGAAGTAAATAAAGGAACTCCTTATTAAAGCCAGTTTTTTTAAAAAAAGGGTGATACTTTAAAGCTTTTAAAGCCTAACATCTTACGGAACAGAATCCACGTTCCACTAACACTTTTGTTATTTCACTCCCCTTTTTTGTCTCTACCATACCCAAGAAATTCCATGATACACTTCTGCTATCATCCTTCAGCTCAAAAAACAGACATACTAACCAAAATAGGTCATCATGCCTTACTAACACAGATAAAATGACTAAGTGTATGGTAAAAAAAGGGAACCTTGAGGTTATTAGTCACAAACTGCTTTAGCTCAGCAGCAAAATAATGAGTAATTACATTCCCAGAAAACAATTTCTTGAAATTGTTGAAAATTCTTGAAATGTTGAAAATATTTCACAGAACATGTAAAATAGCAGCTAGAGAAGAATTACTGAAATTCTGACTGACCTGCTGGTGCAGCAGCCAGCTTACAGATGGCCTTTCTAGAAAGCTGACTGCCATAAAGACAAACCCCTGCACAGGGAGCTCTGCTGAAGAGCTCCGGCCGGCTGGTAACTTAACTCTCTGTACCAGAACTGGATGACCTAGAGGAGAATAAAAGCTTCCCAGGGAACCAAGGAGACTGCCCCAGCAGAGCAGCAACAGAATGAGCTGTTTGCAGAATAATGAAGTGTAGGAGCATGTAAGGGATGTGGTCTCGCAAGTTGAGTGGGCAGTTTAAACACTTAGGAAGAATTAGAACACTTCGACACAAGCCAGTTTAACAGCAGGAAGAATCTCCAACAGTAAGACTGTGAACTACAGAGCAGATTTATTTTTTTCTTTTAATGGAAGCAGTGGTATTTAACACATCGGAGAGAAGCCTGAATAAAAACATCAGTCCTTATAGGGAGCACCCTTGAATCAGATTATGGACGCAGAAAAGACTATTTAGGACCATCGCCAAGATTCTTACAAACACTAGCTCAAGCCTGTAGTTACCTAAAACTTGTCCTTCAGTCAATCACTGAAAATACAGCTCTGCAGGCAATGGAAACAACAGAAACTTCATCTTACAAATCAGTGAACAAGAATTGAAGCAGGTAATACCCAGGGTAATTATCAGTCAGAATATAAGGCCCTGTCCATTACAGGGGAAATGATGTGTGGTTTAGCTGTTCAAGGTGCCTAATCTGTTAACTGAAAAAGATACTGACGTGTAAATTCAAGGGGAAGAAGAATTTCTCTTAGTGGAGAAATTATTGAATTAATTAAATAAATCAGAGGCATTAATAGTCAGATTCTCTTAATCACTTATGACTGTCTCACAATCAGCATGTGGTTCTTAAAAGTTTCTTAATCATATGGTACATACACAAAGTGTATGTAGAACTTCTATGACAAAGAACAGAGTTTAAAACTCATTTTAAATTTGAATCTTGTGATGATCTGAAAGGAAATCTTTAGCTGACTGTATTCTGCCACAGGGGAGAAGGGAATAAAAGCCTCTAACAAATCCATCAAGATAACTGTCCAACACCAGACTTGCTATTTGCAGTCTAAATCACACCAATCATACACAAAATTCATTGCAGCATTTAAAGGCTTTATGCCAAAAAAAAATTTAGTTTTATTGGGCTATCAAAACCTGCAGATGAGCCTTCAAAGATCTGCATTCCTTCCTTACTGTTAAAAAAGCTGTGGGACTAATGATTAAAAAAAGTACTCCTGAAAATGTACATACTTACACTTTTGTTGAAGACGTAAATGAATAGCTAAAAAGTTCTGGGACTCTGTATCACCAATTGTTTTGGCTATAAGCGTACTGAAACTTTACATAACATAAACACTGTATTCTTCCATCACATTTATCTTGTCAATGAAAGAATAAATACAAATATCACAGATAAATACCACAGAGTGCTGTCACAGACAGTAACTGAAGAAGGAAAAAAAGTAAATATTGTACAAATAATCAATACTTCCAGGTTTGGAGAACACCAAATAATTCTTATGACCTGAAAACCTGATAAAAGTACCATCAGTAACATCTTAATTTAATTAAAGGAATGATTTGGACTGCAGACTTCCTGCCCTTTACTTCAAGAACAAAAGCCATATATTCACTAATTTCCAGTGATTACATACATTTCCCTAATCTCAGCCTTCCAACAGCAGCAGTTATTGTTGTGTTTTTCCTCACAAATTGTCAATAAAACTAAGACAAGTGGTTCCTCCCAGAAGTGCCAACAGCAGCACACATAGAATCATAAAATGATCTGGGTGTGAAGGGACTTTGGAGCCTATCCTCTTCCAACCCCCCTGCCATGGGCAGGGACACCTTCCACTAGACCAGGTTGCTCAAAGCCCCGTCCAACCTGGCCTTGGACACTGCTGGGGATGGGGCAGCCAAAGCTTCTCTGGGCAACCTATGCCAGTGCCTCACCACCCTCACAGGGACGAATTTTTTCCTAGTATCTAAACTAAATCTCCCCTCTTTCCATTTAAAGCCATTCTCCTTTGTCCTACCACTACAGACCCTTGTAAAATGTCCCTCTCCTATGTCCCCTATATGATGTACAGAAATAGAATCACAGAGCTCCCATTTACATCATGGTTTTCTTTCACCCCGAAGAAATTCAGCCTTATTAGTGAATCAGAAAAGAATGTACATACTGCTAAAATACTGAGAGTATACACACATGGGGATTTCGAGGAGGAGGAAGGAGGGGGAAATAAAGGGAAGACAAAAGAAACAGGCACAAAGAAATGGGTTACTGTTCTTCCCTCTAACATGAACTAATTGCATATTAGGTAAGGATAATCTCCCATGACATTCCAAAAGGTTTCAAAAAAGTGTTCAAAAGTCAAGACTTTTGCTTTTCAATTGTCCCCATCAAATCTTATTCCCCGAAGAAAATGGTCTGAAGCTGTCCCATAGCGCACACACTCTCCAACTTGGGGGTTAAGGATTCTAACTCTGCACAGTGTAGTATTGCATCAGGCATCACCAACACAGCCCTTGGAGATGAGCACTGTAACACAGCACATAAACAAGAAGTACAAACAACAGGCAATGATACAAGACCTTCTAAAAGCTATTCTGTCTATTCCAAATTAGCAGGGACAGGGTTTTAACACAACTGCATTCATTGTACTAACATACAAAGGACTCGTTTCACCTATGTTGCTGTGTGACTGTAAAAGTGGAGCTCTTCTCTCTTGGGGCTTTCAGAGCATCGTTCGGGGACAAGCCTGTCCCCGCTGCAACCACCCATTCCCAGTGACAGAGGAACCGCTCCAGCCACTGCACCAGGTATTATAAATCTTTCTTTACCAATCACAGAACTACAAGGTAGAGTCCTCAAAGCAAGCACCCATATCACTGCTACTCCTCTCTGCAGTTCCACACAGCACAAGGAATTTCAGTAAACCTCCTCAACAGGAGAACACAAAATAAACACTGTAAATTAAACAAAACAATGCTGATGATCTACTTGCAGTTACTTCCAATTGACTTGGAAGAACTCAAGCTTTAAACTTGGTAGATAAAAAAGGATCAGGCCTTACTGGAGGAATACCAAAGAAGGAGTTAGGAAACTTTCCTTGAAAAGTAACCAGACTAACTTGTCCTCCTGACAAAATTCCAATTAAATTTAGCCTGGAAGTCTAATGAAAAAAAATAGGTTATTCCAGGATTTGCCTAAGCAAGTTAATGTCTTGAATAAATTCACTCATTGGTTAATATACACACATACAAATCATAAATCGTTGCAACGTATTTTATTTCACAAAAGTCAGATACTGCCAAAAGACTCTGGGAAACTTTTACCCAGCTGATACTGTATACTCCAGCTCTTAGGCATTTCAGCCTTCTCCAAGTTGAGCCAAACTGTCACTTGATTGCAACAGGAAACATATGCACACTAGTGAAGTGGGGTCACTTACTGCAATTCACGTATTCTATGGGAAAACAAAAGTAGATATTCTATTTCACTCCTGTGAACTCCTCTGCAGAAAAATCCTGGAATTACTTGCAGATTTTAAAACATCTTCTTAGGTCCTGTTATACACTGTCAAGTTCAGTTTATAGTTAATTTTCAGATATTAGTTTCACTGGACTCAACCTACTTGCAAGGACCAGACCTATTGTTCTGATTAATTTTCTCTTCCATGTCTCCAACCCAAGTTTTCTTTGCCAAGCTGGAACCATTCTCAGATCACCATTCTCTTGAAACGAATTCTGCTCCAGGGTTAGTTCAGAACTGCCACAGATACAAGGCTTTTAAACTTCTAGAAGCATTTCACATTTTCCGGTAGACATTTATTAGATGCATAGCTACCATTTTCCTTTCACAGCACACATCCAAGCTTAAGCTCCAATCCTGGGGTGCATTTAAGTGGAAAGATATTTATCCAGGTTGGAGAGGGCATCTTGTTTTGATAAAAGCAGGCGGAAAAGCGTAATATAGACCCTTATTCAGGATTTTTTTTTCCATTGAGTTATGTCTACACTACAAGGAAAATTCTATGAGCTTTGTTCTAATCCTGCAGCAATAAATACCCTTGTATCACACTGATGTTGCAGAGAATCCAAAGATGAAGGGGCACACCTAGCTCTCCCTACTATTTTCTTTACGTGACACCAGGAAGGAAAATGTAGTTCTGTTGCCTACATCCACCTTTTGTGGTACATACTCAAAAGAGTTCACTATCTCTGCAGTCAACTACTTCAGCTTTAATTAGGTTCTTCTTTGTTTGTGTATTCTCATCACATCACCTATTCTCCACTTTAAATATTTCAAATAATAACATAAAATACGTATTTTCAAACATTACTCTCCCTCTTAAGGAAAAAAATGTTCAAGAAAATATTCAGTAGTTTTACCCACTTCCCAAAGAAATTTTACCAACAGATCTAAGGGGGTCAAAGCAACCCTAGCAAACAGCTGATTAAGAATAATACTGAATTCAGTTTTAATGCTTTCACATGTATACCTGAATTTTCCTGAATATACAGACTGCTGGATTTGATTTTCAGTTCCAGAAAAAGAAAATGCTTCTGAACTCCCATCTTCTCATTGTATGTACAGACACATACACACTACTCCATCACAATGGTGGTCTAATTTTTCAGTCATGCACTAGTAACATGCCCCTTTTAGTCCCTAGCTCTCCTCTGTCACGTAATTTCTCTTCATTCAGGAGGACAGAGATGACTCCTGTGTCGGGGTTTCTCAAGCAAACAGCTACAATCAAGAGTCATTTGCTCGTCCATTGCTTCAAATGATCCCTGAAGTGTTATTACGACTAGAAACTGTTCCAATGATTTATCTGGTGCCTTAGCCAGCAGCCACTGCACACAAAATTAAGGGAGAAATGTTCATGTTCAGAGTGTTGCCTGATTGATCATTTCTTGGTCCTTGATTTGCAGTTGAAAAGCTGGACAAATGGAGGTAAACTTCATGCAGATACACTGCTCTTGCACCATCACTTTGGTATTTCACTGGATAAAGGCATGCTACTTCATGGCTACAAGAAGCACCTCCAGGTTAACTGCAAAATTGCACTTGGTGTCAGTGTGGCCAAGGTTTTTAATAAAGATTACACTTTCTGGACAAGCTTCATTAGTGTTAGGTTTGTTTTCTCCCCACTAAGAGCCACTATGTAAATATGCTCACGTCTGGTGACCAACAGATCTAATAAAAATTGGTTTCCACCCAAATGTGCTACTTTTATCCCCTTCATGATGAAAATCCAGCTGCTGCACAGCTCACTCCACCACACACCTCCTGTACTGCCAGCCAACCCCTCTCTCCACACTGTCCTATTTATTCACTGCTAATTAGATGGCACAAGGCTGCATTTGCTTTAAGCAGCATCAATGCAACTGCCCAGCCAATACGTGTGCCAATGGGGCAGCTGAACAGGCAATGCAGATGACCTCCAGCAATAGCTGCAGGGACTTGAGTCTCTCCTCTATTAAGCACTTATGTTTTAATTAAGTTTCACTGTTTGCCCAACAGTTTACAGAGGTATAGGCAGAGAACAGTCAGAAACAAAGAGTCAGTGTTACCATTCAAGCCTTAATTGTAAATAATATGAAGGAACAACTTACCCCATAAAGTTACCACCAGAACCTCCCTTCCTACAGGTCCATTTAGAAATTCTTCTCTTAGAGGTTCACTTCTGACACACAGATTTTAGGCAAATGGATCCTTGGATCCTATGTTCTTGGAATTGTGCCGTTTCTGACTTATCTCGAAATTCAAATATTATTAGTAAACGCAGAGCTGTGAGCAGCACTTAATTAGAATGCCTTTTTAAAACCTTTTTTATATTCAAATGGCAGAGTCACTTGCCCTTCTCTTCACTGCAATACTATCACACCATCTGCTTTGTCTGTTTTATTTATTTATTTATTTGCTATGGAGGCAATGCCAGGGTATTTTCTGCTAGCTTCAGGTTCAATATTTATTGACTCCATTAGACTACATTCTAGGTATCTTTTCCTTTTCCCTTATTTTGTATTTCTTTTCATGTTTTCTAGTATTTTATTTTCCAGAGTACTGAAAATAATGCTCAACATTTCAAAGGACAAAGGGGACAAAAACGGCATTCTGCACCAAAACGTTGAACAATTTTTTTTTCCACATTACACCAGTTAATTCAGCTAAGCTGTAAAAAATGGTTAATGAACAATACAGGTTACAATGGCATAACCATAGAGTTGATCTTCCTACAGGCACATACTGATGCCTCTGCTTAAAAGGCAACATTGAATGTTTAATATGTTAAAGGTAAACATTAGTGGTTTCAGCTTTTACAAACACAATGCAAAACAGAGGTTTTCGGGAGGAATTTCCACAGAGATAAGATAGGAGCCAAGGTCTTCAATTAAAAGGATGGAAAACTACCTCCAAGGAGGTTAATCTTGCAGGTTCACACCAAGTTCAGCTTCTGTAATGCACCAAGACTACTTGCTAAACAAATACACTCTTAATTCTCTACAAGGTGCAGCAACTGAATCCCCCCCCCATTCTCCGTTTACTATTTGTCATATTGTTAGGGACCTCAATACTAACTGTTCCCTGGAAAGCAGCAAACTCCTGAGTGAAAACACAACTTCTGCAGATTCTTACTTCTATAAGAGCTTTGCCTTCCTTTTTAGCCTTGTTTGAGAAAATAACCTCAGGCAGGACAAACTAAACAAATCATACTTTTCTTTAATCTGAAAAAGACACTACTTATTACACACCACAGCAAGAGTTGGCCACAGACTTCTCACTTGTAACCACTGTTATTGCAATCATAAGACTGCAGAGAACTAACAAAATAAAACCAAACCAAATTCATTTCACTTTGATGGTAAGCCATAAGAAGCAACAAACTCCAGGATAACTGGAAAAGTGAGAGATGAACAGGAAAAAAATCCTCAGCTCCAAAAGACACCCCATTCTCTCTTCCCATAACCACAAGGAAGATCAGGGTGGCCAGGGAAATGCTCCAAGTCTGTCTGATACCTGCTGTGTTCCCAGAGACTGTGAATGACGTGAAGCCCTGCTCCAACTGAATAGATATCACCACATCCTCCTTTCCTTTTAAAATAAGTTTAAGATTTATTTTCACTTATTTACAAATGCAAGGGAAAACACCTCCTATATAAGTAGCATAAAAGTCTGCTCAGCATTCCTGACTCTCTTTGCACAAGAGTCTGTTTTAAACACACCTTGCAACGGAAAAAGGCAGCTACCAAAGACATACTTGCTATTTCTCATAATTTAATGGTACTCTTCCCCTCCCCTGAATTTCCAGGACAAAAATCAATGCCATACAAACCTGCTGAACAGGAAGCCTAATTATTCTAACATGTGCAACCGAAGCGATAGGGAGTTTCACAGTAAAACTGATAAGGAGAGACATAAAAGACTAATGAGCAGCCTGCCAGTGCCCCATTGCTGGGCTAGCAAAAGTCCCCGTGGAACACCTTTGGTATTGTTCAGTGTAGGCTGGGACATGGCCAAAAACAACACTCAGAGATGGAAGAAATGAACACATGATGTCTGCAGCTCAACTGCTTAATCCAGGCACTGAAAAAAATATTATTTGAAAGAGCATAACCAGCAGAAAAATGCACTATGCGGAGCAGAAAGAGCCAATTAAATGTACACAGGTTACTGAGCAGCGAGACCTTTTGTGCCACATTTGCTATTTGAATAAATTGAAAAATGTCTTCTTGACCTCTGCCTTCAGTGCAGGTGACTGAAAATAAGGGTCCTTCATGAAGGAGACGTAGTCGTTAGTATTATTCATGACCAGTGATCAAACAAGTGGTCCTGCAGTAATCAGGAATGAAAGACACAGAAAGGCTGATGCTGGCCAGCAGAAGTAGCAGCTCCAGACCAGAGAAGGAAGCACCCAATAATACCACTCTCTCCTATTACTGCTAGGTTTTCCAGGTTACCAGTAAGTCATCTTCTGGCCTATAAAAATTTGTGCCCTTCCCTAGCAGTGTTTTGTACAAGACAATGCAGGTATGTGAGAAGCTTCTCCCAGAAGCAGCATTCCTATTTCCTTTATGTATCCAAAGCCTACTCCCTCACTCAACAGCAGCTGTTTCAGGCAGGAATGGCTTGCTGCTAGTATCTCTGTTGAGAAAATCATTGCTTTTCTTCAGACAAAACTCTCCATGTGACACATCTGCAGCTGTAGAATTTCTGTAATATTTTGTGTATTGCACACACCTCTTATTCTAGAAATAGATGCCCTGGGGGGAGGAGAAGGTCTCTGGTTCCAAGACTTACTCTTTTCTGTCTTAACGTACCCAATGAGGGAGAGAGCTTGAAACAGCAATTTAAAGAGCCTTACAAGTCAGTAGAATCACACCTTAAATTGGAGTGTAATAGTCTCTTACAGTACTTTCATTGTGGCAAATTCAGTCACCCTGCAAGGTCAAACCATTACTTTGGCCCCCAGGTCAGCATATTTGCAAGGAAACTGGAATTGAAATCATCATTAGCATTACTATTCATTTGAGTAGTAACCTCCAGTAACAACGCCAAGGTAGCCAAAAACCTGATTTTAATGGCAAGCAGAAGAGTGCTGCATAGGCGAAGGATCACCAGGAAGTGAACCAAGAACACCGCCTCAGAGACACAGTCTCCCACCTCTCAGGGGGCTTTACCATTACACCCAATTTATGACCTGGGAAAGAAAACACAGTCTGGAAACACCATCCCTGCCTCACACTGAAATACCACCCAACCCCCCAGGTGTTCTTTGTGCCTAGTAACAAATGTGTATTGTACAGAAATCTACTGTAAACCTCAGTATGCAGATTTCATGGCTTCCTTCCTCCATTTTATACAGCGACACAAAACCAGGTTTTACTATACAGACTTTACTGCGTGACATTCGAGTGCACATCACAAAAATCACAGTTCCCTCCAAGATCAACAGAAAACAGAACTTTAGCACCTCTGTGAACTTCACCAGCACGACTTCATTTTGTTTGAGTACCAACTAACAGAGGCTCCATTCTTTTTTAAGCCCTTTCTGATAACCAAACATTAAAAATCATTTCCCGTATTTATAGTTCCAGACTCAAAAAAACCCCAAACAACTGTAGCTGCACACCCGGTTTCTCAAATCCCCCAGAAGGCATATCATATTTTCATTGCTCACAATATTTAATCAAGTCCACTTCATTACAGACAAGGCTAAAAAGCTCGTCATGCTGCAATTGATTACAAACAAGCCAGTGCCCACATCTGATAAAGACTGACCTAATTGTTCGATTCGCCTACATTTCTGCAGGCCAGATTTACTGACATTTTGCATAAATTCAAAGCTGACTGAGCCTCATGACCTTTTATACCTCTGTAATCAGTCTTCTGTGCCTTTACAACCAGAAAAGCAAGTTGTCCCTTTACTCTCCCTAATTCAGCAGACCATCTGTAAAGTATAAATTTCATCTACTCATGACCTACCAGTCAGAAAAGTACACAGAAAAGCAGAAAACACACAAACTGCAACCTTACAAAGTCATGAAATTAAGTCTGGAAAGGCCCTTTTAAGATAAACATGCCAACTACTAAAAGAAGAAACTAAAAAAGCAGGACAAGTTGGTGGACCCAAATTCAATAAACAGCATTTTTATCATGCTTTTCTCAAAAAGACTATATAAAATAAGGATATTCGCATAGACAAGCACCATGAAAAAATAGTGGAAAAAAAAACCAAACTAGAAACCAAAACCAGTAAGTTTTGTCCCCATCACTAATATCACAGCAGTATGAAAAGTATAATGCAAACATAGTGATTCTACCCTAGAACATAACCAAGATTGATAATACAGAGCTTTAACTGCAGAAAACATCCACTAGAACCTCATTTATGTATATAATCAGGCTTTGCAACCCAACCCTACAGCTGCAAAAAATACTTATAATTACGAACCTAAGTTTGAAAAGATAGGTCAGGTCGATTCCAGTGAAGTTCTGAATCCAGCTCCCCCCTGCAGTCAGCAAGACACAATCTGCATTCCCCCACGTGAAGCAGAGACAAGGTCAGAGCACTGACCCACACTTCAAATTCCAGTCTCGGAAAAGAGGGACGGACAACCATTAACAGCCAGTGAAGACACAACATTGTTCCCTGCGCAGTCTTCCTTCCACCTTGCAAAACCTGAGGGGACGTACACGCCTCACCAGCAACAGGCTCATGATCCTTTATCCCAGTGTCAGCCCTGGAATTTCTCTGCCCACCAGCCAACTTGTCACTGCAAACACTGTGAAAATAACATGGTCCCATGGACCATCTTCCCAGTCTCATGCCCTAACATTTCATGAGACACTGCAGTATTCAGTCCCTTTAGATTTAGAAACCTGTGCCCAAGAACAAGCTAAAGACTTAATGCAATGATATTTCAAACCAGAGCAGCATCTCTTTTGCACAGCTCCATCAGGAAGCATACATAATCTAAAAAGCTGCCAGCACTGGCAGCCTCGTATTCATCAGTGTCAAGAATTCTTCTATTTTTTAAAAAGAGCTGCTAATTTTCATCCTGTATGTATTTCTTCAGGAGAAGTTTGGATTTTTTCTTAAGTCAAATTAATCTAAAATCAGCAGGGAAAGTTTACTGAATAGCTCTTTAAATTCAGAATTCTTGATCTGAATTTTAATGCAGAACTACATCTCCTAAATCAAGTCTTTCTCTTTCATTTTTCAGACCATCACATTTCAGTGGTGTTTCCCCTCTGGTCATTTATCATCCACAATTTTCTTTCAGAAAGTTTGGTTACAAGTAGCATGCTTTAAAGTACTGACCACAAAATGACTAATGAACTGTGCCAACATGGGAGAGGATAAAAGATTTCCAATTTGAAGTCCAGCCATTAAATAGAAGTCAAGCTTTGCTGTTACACATTCAATCTCTTACCAACTTTTGACATTTTGACATTCCATGTTGCCATGTGTTACACATTCTGCTTGTTCGGTTTGTTCACAAAAATAGAAGCAAAAAAAAAAAAAGAAAAAAAACACAATTTAATTGCCTATATACAAGATATAACAAAAAAAAAAAAAAAAAAAAGCACAGAAATACAGCTTTCTAACCCCTTCCCATGATGCTCACTGTTGGCCCTACTGCCAATGATCCCCCTTCCACAGCTACATTTCATCTTCAGTCTGTAGGGATAAATGCATTTAGAGTGTGTTTGGGCTTATATAGCAACATCTCCGATTTCAAAAATAACCACTGTCATTCAACGTGTTATGCATAACCTCTCAACTTTGCTATTTGCAAAGAGCCTCTATCCAAACCTAGAGCAAACCATACCTGAGAGAATGAATTAGAAATCAAAAGCGTTAAGCAGGATCCTTGAGCCACTGAGCTGTTACACTTTGCTTGGCATCAGGCACTTCTGATACCAGGGAGGGCCTGTGCAAAGGGGGACGACAAGCTCTCACCTGGCTCCATTCACAGCATGCTCCTTATGCACGCAGTGCTTATCAGCGTGGTTGCAGGTCAGGGTAACTACAAGCCCCACACTGCAACGCGGCGGACACAGCACACCCATGGCTCCAGTCCTCGTCCTGATGTGTCACCCAGCGCAGAGTTTTGAGACCCCAGCAGGTTGGACACGTGAGGCATAGCTAAGAGGATTTTGTACTTTCTTGGTATGTGGGACCATTTCTGAAGGGCTTAGATCCACTCATTAGCTAGATACTGCAGTTCTTGCACAAAAAAAAAGTAGGGGAAGGGGATATCTTAATTCACAAGAACATTTGGGGCTTTTCTTGACTCCTTAGGAATTTTGTTTTTTGTTGATTTGATTCCAACATCAGCTGCCTGCTGTAAATACTTACTGGACGCAATACACGGAGTGTAAGTATCTGAGATACAGAGAGTGAAACAGCTGTGCGACACTGCTCCTTCAGAGCAATCATCTCGCTACTCTCTAGGGACAGATCTCTTTGAAGGAAGCCCTGGTAAGAAGGCTGTGACCGAAAAAGATACACTGCGCGTTTCATTTATTTCATGCCAAAACCGGCAACTTTATAACACAAGTGCACAGAATTTGTGTGTGCTTTAAGAAAAGCAGACGAATCACGAATGATAAGGCCCACTACACACGAGCTCCCACTCGGAAATTAACTTCTGTTTACTCAAAACTTTCCCCAGCGGTTCATGCCCGTTTGAGGCCTCTTAAACCCAAAAGCGGAGAACTTTCCCTCTCGGACAGGGGCAAAGCAATGTCTGAAGCGTCGAAGCAACCAGGCCAGAGCCGCCTCAGCGCACCCCTGAGCGGGAAGGCTGAGGGAGCACCGGGAGCCGCCAGCTCCGCCAAGGGAGTCCGGGGGGGGTGGGGGGCGGCTCTGGCCGCGGCCGAGCGGGCAGCCCACACACACCGCCACTGCTCGGGCCCTGCCCGGCCGTCCCGCCCTCCCCCGGCCGCCGTGGGGCCGAGCTGCCTTCGCACGCCCCCCGGAGCGGCACCTCCCCGCCAGCCTGAGCTAAACCTTCCCTCGGGACAGCGGGGACGTCCGCCCGTCCCTCCCTCTCTCCAACTCCGGCCGTCACCGAGCGTCCCCTCAGCGCTCCCGCCCCGGGGCGTCCCACCCGCCGCCGGGCAGCCGCCGCGGGGGGCCGGGTCCCAGCCAGGGGGGCGAAACAAAAGGCACCAAGTTGAGTGGCCGCCCTAGCCGTCCCGGGGGCAGCGGGGAGGGAAGGTGGTCTGTGAGTCTCCCTGCGGATTACCCTCGGTAATGGGATTACGCGGGGCTGAGCTGTCCGCCGGTTGTCACCGCCCGAGGAAGGGGGCGGTGGTGCCGGCCGCCGGCTCCCTCACGCCCTCCGGCGCCCCGCGGGCGGGTCCCGCCGCCTGCCCGCAGCCCACGCCGCGGTGCCCGGCGGGCGCCACCCGCTGCCGCTCCCGCCCGGCCCCATTGTTCACCGTGCCGCCCTTACCGTGCGCGGGGCTGGGGCTGCGCGGGCTCCCGCGGGCTCTCCTCGCTGCGGCTGGTGCAGGGACAGTCGCGCTTGGCCGCCGGAGGTCCGAGCCATTAAAAGCTCCGTGGGCAGGAGGAGGAGAAGGCGGCGGCAGGAGTGGTGGTGGCGGCGGCGGCGGGGGGAGGAGGAGGACAGCCGGGGGCTCGCAGAAGCAGGGTCGCCATGTCCGGCTTTGCAGCGGGGGGAGCCCACCGGGCCGGGCACTAAGGAGAAAGCGGACAGGCGGCTGCGGAGCTGGGGGTCCTACTGCCGCCAGCACACGGGGGGAGCGGGAACTGGACGCCGCTCTCCGCGCTGCCGCGGCTGCACCTCCCCTAACCCTGCCCCCTCCCGGAGGGGGAGCCGCCGGCGGGAGGAGGCGGCCGAGAGCCCCCTCCAGCGTTCACAGGCGGCGGCGGCTCTCCATGGCCGCTGCCGGCGGCTGAGGGAGCGGAGTACTCGCCTCGGCGGTGCAGCCCGTCGGGAGGAGGAGGAGCAGGAGCAGCAGCGACCACCGCCCTGCGGTGCTGGGGCTTCCAGGTACCCCGCTGCTCCTCCTTCTCCTGCCGGGCACCAGAAGGGGCGAGCGGCACTCAGGTAGCAGTCAGGGAAGGGTTAAAGCAGCGGCCCTGCAACACCCTCACGGGCCGCGGCTCCCGCCTAACCTGCTGTCCCGCTCTGTGGGTTTGGGGCCACCATCCGACCAGGTGCCCTGAGCGGCAGCCCGCAGGCAGGTTGTCCCCTGCTGCCCTTGGGGAGGGAGTTGGTTCACTCGCCAGAGCTGCGAGGCTGAGAAACTGGGCGGCTCGTCCGGGAGGAACCAGGACATCGCCTCAAGGGGTCTGTGCAAACCCATTAATAGCCCGGCCTCTCTGCTTTAGCAGGAGGCTGCAGGACTCCACGGAGGACAGATCGGTGTTTGATTCACAAAGAGGTATCCATTCCTCCACATTCCTCATACCCAAAGTGCTTGCCTGAGGCACAGAGAAACCAGGGGACTAGGTGTATGGGTAGTGCATACACTTTATGGTTACTAGTTAGCAATCTAGATTTTCTTCCTCATTAAACCACCACATACCTGTAAAATTTAACAGGTAGTGGCAGCCTGGGCTTCAAGAGCCATCTCGCCAAACAATCTCCACTGCAGTATGCAAGCAGAAAGGAGACCGCGGCTGGGGGTGTGCCTTTTCCAGACACCCTGCACGTCCCCTCAGAGAAGACATGGAGGTGTAGCCTAAAGGCTGTCACATCCTTCGGAGACCAGCACAGTTGTCTGCATACAGCGGCTTTCAAAACACCGCTGAGCATTTGCATAACTTAAGTGTTAGGGTGTGCATTCCGTTGAGCCTTTTCCAGCCTTTTACCCAATTGTTTTTCCAGGAAGAAGACAGGGTGGTACACACAGGTGAGTAGTGCAGAGAAGACACCTCCGATCTTTGAGGTTCTTTTGGTGACCCAGGAGGGAGCAGCAAACTAAACACGTATTTAAAGCAACCCCTCTGAGTATCTGTCATTTAAAGACCATTTGAGGATCCCACCTAACATCTCTGTATTTAATCACTTGGAGGAAAGAGAATGATATGTGAATGCTGTAACTACTTTTTTCTTCTTTTTTTTTTTTTTCACCTAAGCCTTGGCCTCACTCCGTCCGCAAAAGACAAATTCCTTTGCTGTCAACAGCAGTGCGTCTTTGCACAAACACCTCACTACAAATACCTCAGTGTATGCCAACCAGCCTTGTGAGATCAAGAGAATTTATCTTTGCTCAGCCCTGAAACCTGAGCAGAAATACATATGTTACTGACTGAAAGGCTGCAAATTGCCTTTAGCTGTCAATACTTCCTAAGATAGTAATTATTGTTACTTTTCCTCAGACTTCTTCCACACAAAATATGTGGTCTGCCTGTAGAAGATCAAAAAGAAAGATTAGGTTCTCATTCTGACAATATAGAATAGAATTAAGATAGAATAGAATATTTTAGTTGGAAAGGACCTACAATGACCGTCTAGTCCAACTGCCTGATCACATGAACTGTGGGTAATAACACTGACATAATAAACAAGACTGCCTTTTCCCAAACGCTTATTTTGCCAGCAGCTTTAACTCTGACTTAAGGTGCAGTTAGGGTTAGTGCAGAGCTGCAAGGGTCAGTTGTAGCATTTAGAATTTCCTGGTGCTTTTTATGTCGACTTCCAGATCACTAATGCCTCATTCACACATAACAAAAGAGTTGTTGTAATCTACGTCAGATGAGTGAGGTCATCTTCAATGTGTTCCAAGGCTGAGTGACCTTGAGACATTTCTCAGTACTGAACAGTAGTAACAGGTTGCCCTGCAGCTACTGGTCATTTATTACCGAGCTCCAAAGAGCAACAGTGCAATACTGTCTTGAATGGTATACTTACTGAAGCATCGAAGATGATATGTTGGTAATTTCTCCAAGAGCCATGGGCGAACTAGTGTGTGTTTGTTTAGTTAACTCTTTGATTCTTGCATCTTCTGAAGGTATCAAGGACAACTAGGGACTGGCATCTAAACAGACTTCTCTACTTCATCTTGATGTTTATCTACTTAGTCATGAAGTTATCTTTCACCCATCCATTTCCCCTGGTGCTCTCTACATTCTTAAGTAGTATTTTTTTCTCTAAAATATATTTCTCTCATGTAAATTACAAATAGCAGCAATTCTCACTCTTTGATGTGATTGCTAAGAAAAGCACTCGTCAGTGCTGTTAGCTTCCCGTAGTACGTAGGATTACATTTCCCCCTGTTGAATGAGATACGGGATTTATTGGGACATCAAGTGAACAAAAGAATTTGAGAGAACAGCATTTGTTTTGAAAAAGTCATTGAAATTAGAAAAATGGTCCTAGTTAGTTCGTGTTTCCGAAAGAAAACAGATAAGCTTTGTCTGCGTCCACTGGCAAAGAAGAGAAGAGCTGGAACTGGGTTTCAGATTAAGCAAGACCAAGCTGGCATGGTCATTCATTCCTGCCTGACCTGATAAGGGAGAACCCAAGGAAAGGAAAGGAAGGAGACAAATATGTTAAAAGGGTTCTGTCGTCTTGAGAGACTGCCTAGCTGTGCCTTCTGCCTTGTTCCCTATTAGGAAAGAGTTAGCAACAGCTACAATGGAATGCAAACATGGATCTCTGGAAAGCCTTCTCTTTTGCAACTCTCACATGCTGGGATGGATGATGTGCAGTTATTTTTCTATAAGGCATGCATGCTTGTGGGCAGCTGTGGCAGAGTACCTGCAAATCTGCATTTTCACCTGCCATGTGGTAACTTCTTTGTCTATCTGCGTGATTCATCAAACTAAATTACTGGATTCAAAACCCAAGCATGTAGATTAAGTTCTTTGGCCTGGTTTACACTAGGGTCAGACTAGTTTCTTCAGGGGTCCTTCTGGCCTTAAAAATCAATGCCTTTTTGTAAACTACTTTAAAATATGTGTTGAGTTCAAACGTTTTTCTATGTTTTATTACAGTGAGAAGCTAAGGTGCTGCCCTAATCAAAATCTCTATATTTCAGCTCTGTCTTTTGTCTAGTAATTCTTTTTCATAAAACCATCCACAGATGTTTTCCTGGAGCCTGAAATTTTGTTTCAAAGACCCTTTCAGCAAATACTTTTCTGATAGATTTATCAGCGTGTTCTTGTATAAATGTGGTTTAGGACTCAGTCTTGGAAACCTATGGCATTTGATTAGTCAGTTTTAGGCTCTTTCTCATATATCTTCATGTTACCTTGTGTTAATTTACCTGGTTTTGCTATTTTCAGTGCAAGAGCGTAAAAGAACTATCCATCCATTTTTTTTCAGGATCATTTCACTATCATTTTCATTACAGGTTTTGTAGCACACATGCATCTTGCCATTTCAGTGCCTATTTTTTCCAATATATTTTTACCCATGTCTTCCCAAAATATTATTACAGTCTTCAGTTGTTAATATTATCCTACCACTAGCTCTTCTGATAAGTTTAATGATGTTGAACTAATGTGTCTTACTTGCTTCCGCATCAGAATGCAATGTCAAACTATAGATAGAAGCTGTGGTAACTAACAATTTTCATAATCATAGACTGGTTTATTTTGGAAGAGACCTTGAGGACCATCTGGTTCCAATGCTCCTGCCATGGGCAGAGACACCTTCCACTAGACCAGGTTGTTCCAAGCCCTGTCCAGCCTGGCCTTGAACACTGCCAGGGATGGGGCAGCCAGCCTGTACCAGTGTCTCACCAATCTCGTAGTGAAGATAATACTAGCAGTGGACCATGTCTTAACTTCTGAGGAAAGAAAAGAAGGAAAAAAACAAACAAACATACAAAAAAAAAAAACCAGAAAATAAAAACCCCAAATAAATATTTAGCCAGGTAGCAAAGGAGTCCATTTCCATTCTCGACTTTAGGATTTTCATGTGAAAGAAACACTGTAAAGAAGCCATTTAAGCATTTAAAGCCAGCCATTTGACAGATTTTGTTTACTGCCCAAAGTGTCATATCATGAATTAAAAGAGAAGCTTTTAGTAGTGTATGTAAAAGGTTTTCCAAGCCCTTAAGAATTTATATAAAGAGAGCTTTTGTGTATCAAGCTGTTGGAAGAAGTTCCTCTACCTAACCTCTTAATACCATACATCACGTCTGTTACATGCTATCCTATTTACCTTGTATTGCCCAATGGATTTGCCTGTTTCAAAACTAATGCATTTGTTACGTTAGCTGCATATTCGTGCTAAGATGATCACCAATGCAGTGGTGAATAGATTAATCCTCCCTGAAACTTCAGAGTTAGAAGTTCGCTTGAAATTCCTAAACTATTTATACTCTTCAAAACTAGGTAGATTGCATGGGCTTATACTTGCTTCATGCTTGCTTCTTTTCTTCTGCTAATCCAAGGAGAAATAAATGCCTCATTTTTTAAATGGCACTGAGAATTCTGAAGGATTCATTAATGGAAAAAACTGCCAACTATTGCAATATAAATTAAAACATTAATAGTATTTTTATTCTTATTTATAAAATAATAACTTATTAGATTACAAATATCAGAACCTTCAAGAAAATAGGAACCAAAGAAAAATACAGAGGTTTGTATTTGGGTTTTTTTTTTAGCAAATCGAATATATTTTTGCTATTTATATTCAGGTTTCCTCTCCTACAATCCTTTTTGCCTTTTTTTCCCAATAGAAGAGAAAAAGAACACTGAATACGAGGACAAAATATGTATTTATGCCACTCTTTCCACCAGAAACAACGTACCTTTGCTGTCATGGCAAGGAGAGAGAAGTGATAATGGAAAGAGAAGATATTTATAGATATGAAAAGATTTCACATGTTGACTAACAAATCAAAATAACTAAAAAAGAGCTGCCTTCTTCACCAAGTGCAAGATGCAGCGTGTTGGGCAGGAATGAAAGCTCATCATCTCCTTGCTAAATGTGGCTTTTAGAAACCAACCAACCAACCAACCATGTTAATCTTTCAATACTACTTTTTGATAAGATAACCAAATATGTTGTTTGAAATAGAAATGTGCTGTTAAAATTCAGCATTCAGAGCAGAACTCCCGGCATTCTCCCAGTTCATTCTCTTTTAGGTTTTTTGTTGTTTTGGACAGAACAAACTGTTTATTTGTTAAGAAAAAAAAGGGACACTTTCCAGGAGGACAGTGCAATTAAATTAATGAAATTATTAGAAGACCATTTAACACTGCAATGAAGAAGAATTGTTTCAGTACCTGGACAAATATAAGTAAACATGGCTCTAATCTAGAGAACAATGCCATTTCTGCAGCCCCTCAGAACTTATACCATGGGTAAACACAGCTGAAAAGAGTCCCCTTGCAATTATGAAAATGAGAAGAATATGGATGGTTAAACATGGCTTCTAGCATTATCAGTCTTAAGGATTCTCATGAAATTCCATGATTTCCCTCTTGTTCTCTTCTTCTCTCCCCGCCCCAGCCAATATTTTTGCTGTGGCTTCCTGTGCAGGAATACATCTGGAACATATCAGTGTGTCTGAGTAAATCCTGGGCTCACCCCCACTTTTAAAGTGGTGGTGGGGGAACCTTATCCAGTGCTCTGTCACATTCAAGATCTCCCATGGGTCCTTTCTAACTTCGTGCTGGATGATAAACCTTTTGCCTTAATAATGGCCAGTTACAGTAGGTGGCTCAATTACTGTCTTCTCTATTGTCACGCTCTTCTGTTCTAATTTTTACAACATCTAAATCTGGCTGGAGGGAGCAACCATAAAACTTGTCAAAGCAAACATCAATCCAGCATGTGAGTTTGCTATTTCAGAATGCAGCCCCTGAAGTTAGCCCATTCCTAAATGTCAGACCAGAAGCTGGGTCTTCTAAGGGTGGTAATTTATTTGCTTCCAGCATGAGAAGTACAGCACAGTGAAAAGAAACAAGCTCATCTATTTTCTATCTGGGTTTATTATCATTAATTAAATTGCTTCTTCAAAAGGCAACTGTGAAACTTTCTACTCACAAACTGAAAGTTATTAAATAATTTACAGACACAATATTTCACTGTAGAAAGCTTAGCAGGATCTGCATACTTTACATTTAATAAAATCAAATAATCAAATTACTAGAAACTTGAAAAGCATTTATTTTTCTGCTTAACTTTTATCTACTCTGATTGTCGTCCTCAGAAACAAAATTCCAAAAATGAAAGAAAAATGACTGCTCTTAAAAGCAGAATTTAGACTAAAAAAATGCAAAGCATCATTTAATTTTGGTGATAAGAAAAGTAATTTACAACATCACAGTCTACTTTCAAACCAGGAAGGCACATTCTCTTCAAAGCTCAGGTAGATCAAGGGCATACTCCCATCAACTCGCTGACAATGACACACTTAACTGTGGGCCATGTTCTTCCCCAGCAAACACATTAGGAGGTCTATCACTATCAACACTCCTATTCAACCTGTTCTGTAACTGTAACAACTTGGGCTTTGAGTTTGAAGTGTAAGTGAGGAATCCTGTCCTATCCTGTGTCCTACATTCTGATGCTAAAAGATGTACAGGGAACAGATTTTGCTTAGTCTCTCCATTTTCTGAGATACAGGGTACAGGCAATGAGTTTTTCCCATGCCTAATTTTTTCCACCTAATATAATCATCCATAATTCATTACCATGGCTTCCAATTAGATAATTTTCTCACTTCACTCAAGAGAGGAAATTCCCTTATGTTTGTTATCACTAGTATTTTTTCTGTTTCCTCAGTTACTGGTCTGTGTGTCATGTAAGCCTGCATTCCCTTCAGCATTCTGGTGTTCCATAATATTTCAGTTTATTGTACAATTTTCTACTTTATAAATATTTTAAATATGTGATTCACTATTTGCTCTGACAATGAAACACAGAAAACAACAGGTTTTGGTTTATCAGTAATCTTTGGGACACATTTCTCCTTTAAAAGTATCTTAATTTTCTGTAGTGATCATTTGCCATTTGCAACTGAAGAGAAAGATAATCTTATTTTTTAAATATTAGGTTTCAAAATGAACAGGAGCTTAAAATATAACTGGATTGAAGTCACTCTGCTGAAATAGGACAGGCTTAACCAGAATAGTTCCCAGAAAACATCTTAAAGCAACCAGGAGTTTTAATAATAGTCTATATTAAATTTATCCAGCTCTTCATAATAAAGATGCCTATCATCTCATGCTTTTAAACCTGAAATGCAGTCTTTTCTTTGATATTGCCAGTTGCTTCACCACTGCCTGTTTAGTTTGTTCCCTGCAAGGTCTCTCTGCAGTTGTTGACAATACTGGGCATCGCACATCTGTGCTGTGCCCTATCTCCCTCTGGCACTGGGGAGGAAATCTTAATCCCTAGTTCCTGCTGTAAGATCTCCTCCTAAAGAGGCAGATCAGTAACAAAGGAGCTGCAGTGCTCGTAAAACTGCCCTAATATTAAAGTGGTTTAATCTTCTACTAGGGAAAGCCAGAGAGTCCCACTGCTTGGTGTTACTTTCTACTGCACTTTGATCCATTGTGTAACTCACTAAAATTCAGCATTTCAGATTTGCCACATTTGAATACATGAAAGATCCACAGGCTCCTTCAAAACGGTGCAGAGAAAGAAGTGACAGAACATTTTATTATGTATTTCTCCTTTGTCTTTTAGAATCCAGGTAACTATCAACAGTGCCAAGATAATGAAATAATTTTCCTTCTCAGGCCCCAGAGCGAGTGTCTCCATGAATGTTAGCACTGAGATACGTTTTACATGAAGTGATTCCTGTTCTAGTTGATCCCGTACAACCTGGGTGAAGAATTACTTATATCTCATAAAGCCCCGTGGATACACAGTGAGGAGATTCTGATTTGTATGAACAAAACTGGGGAGGGGAAAAGGAGGAGTGCTATAATGAAGGACGTGTACAAATGGCCAAGTGAAGCCTGATGAGAGCACCGGGTATCTGACAGGAGATAGAGTCAGGGAGCCTGAGGGAAAGAGTACAAAAAAAGGGACAAATGTAGAGCAATCCTTTCCTAACTGACTCTCCCAGCTTCTGACAGCTGACAAATTATGGGCTTCTTGAACAAGTATTTTCCTCAGGAGCACCTTGCTTATTAACCATTCATACACCTCCCCTTATAAACAATTGGTCTGATTTGGTTTTTACTTCCATTAGAAATTCATTTTATGCTTCAATCACAGCATCTGAAAAAATTACTTCTTACTTTCTTTTTTTTTAAAATACCCTAATACTTTATTTGGGCAGCATTTGATCTGTGTTAAAAGAAACAGTGAATTGTTCCCTATTCACCTACTCCCCTGCATTCACTGGTGTATAGATACCTCTCCTGCTTCCCTTGGACTTGCCATAGAATCACAGAATTGTCCATGTTGGAAGGGACCTTAAAACTCAGTCAGTTCCAACTCCATGGGCAGGGACACCTTCCACTAGACAGGTTGCTCAAAGCCACGTCCAACCTGGCCTTGAACACCGCCAGGGATGAGGCAGCCACAGCTTCTCTGGGTTTTTGCCACTTTTTTCCAGCCTGAAGGACCCTAACCCCTTTCGTTACACCTCAGCTGGCTGCACTGTGCACTTCTTACACTTCTGACCTCTTTCTCCACCTTTCCAGTTCTGCTACATCCCTTTTCTGGTACGGCATCAGGACTGCATTTGAGGTCCAGGCAGAGGGGCACACACAGTTGCACAGAACCGCCCTGGCAGTGGCAACTGCAGCGCCTGCAGCTCCACTGCCTCCTTAAGAAGGAAGAGAAATGGTTCCAGGGAAGACCAGCCTAGAGTCATTCAGCATTGCCCTTTTTCCAACCAAAGCGATCAATCTCTTCTACTATAGCTACAGCAACACCAGAGAAATTTAGCATTTTGAGGAAAATTGATTATGATGGTTTTAGATGACCTGATAGAACCTTACTTGTGCTTTCAAAGTTAGAGATGGTATTTCAGCATAAGGGCAAGAGAAAACAATTTAGGTGTCCACGTCTCTCAGTTTAGACACAAACTCCCATTGTTTTATTGCCAAGAAGTTAATTTGTTTGAATTTTCTTTGTTATTTTGTAAGAAAAAACATTAGCAGCTGTGTCAAAGAAATAAAATAGACCTACAGAACACAGCATCCAAAACCAGACCCTCTTTTCTATACCAATGAAAGGGACTTGAGTTACAGCAGAACACTAAAGACAACGTGGCTGAAAAGTTAGGCAGTACCAAAATTATCTCCTGCACTCATGTGAGGAGCTGTTAATTGCTTATTTAGAAAATAGGACTCACAGTGTGCAACTACTCAGAGTTCTGGTTTATGCTCAAGAGTGATGAAAGGAGTCCAGCTCCAGCAGCATGGAGGCCTGGGCTAGGCCATTTTATATATAGTTTGTTTGGGTTGTGAGGTTTTTTTTTGTTTGCTTGGTTTCTTTTCCCTATGGGTAATATATATTATGTGACAAGATATTAATAGCAATGAGGGCAAATGAAGACTCCATCTTCTCAGATTTCATATCCTTCCTCCCCCTCGATTAACCCTTTGTAACTTACCACTTGAAATGTGTTTTCTTATCACATTCTGCCACTTCCAGCAATGCCTTAAGCTTTTATTCATTTTAAGGATAGAAATTCTCACTTTTTGATGTTAATGCAGAGCCTCAGGAGCTCATACGCACGTTGGAACTGTCATTTCTTTTGCTCCCAGACTCACAGGCAACTCAAATGAAACTCGTTTCCTTCTTACCCTATGGATGAGGAGAGGTGGCAGGCCCCAGAGCTTGCCTCCATAGCAGCAAGGAGAAAGTTGCTGTGGCTGTCTCATTCGACAGCAAGATGTTTGTTTATGGGCATATTTATTATTCACACTGTTCAGTGATGGGAGAAACAGGGATAGCGGTAAGACCTGGTTAAGCCTCTATTGATTTAACACTCCCTTTTTGTTTCCTTTCTCTGGGGTTGCAGTAGGCAGTTCTTGAGACAAACTGCCTGCTCTGTGCACAGGTTTCCAGTAAACAGAAGTTACAGTTTAACACTCTGGCTAAGAGACTGTAAAGGAGCAACCTTCCCCACTGCTGGAGTATGGCTTTCTAATACTCAATTGTACCGTCTCCATCTACTGGCCGGAAGAAACTTCAGCTGGAGCACAGAACTGGTGATACAGACCTGCATCCACATCTTCACACTACAGACAAAACCTGGCAATTTGGGGGGTTGATTTTTATGGTTGGTTTGTGATTTTTTTTTTTTTTCCCAGGAATACCAACTCCTAAACAGAAAAAAAAAACCCTCTACAGTAAAAATATCTCTTGGCATTTTATTCTCAGATATTTTAAAATGGTGGTGTTGCACGATTTTACTTCAAGTAATTCAGGCAAGGTTAAATTCCCTGATTTGAGATCCTGTGTTACAATCATGTTTTACACTGATCTGCACCCAAAACATGACTTTTACTCCAGGCTTTTGCTGGTTGGAAGATTAACATTCGTTTTTAAGGTAGGATACAAATTGAATATTAAACCTTTTAATTCATTTAGATCATATCCTATCACAGTAAGATAGGATTTGATGTAATCCTATCCTGTTATTAGCATTAACAAAATGTTATTAAACAACATTTTGTTGCCAGCACATAGTACATACATGAAAAAACATACTTCAGATATATTTAAAAGTAACTGTTGCTAATTAGGAAAAAAAACAGTCACACATTTAATGCAGAAATAGTAAGCTGAAGAAATCCCTTTTCTTTTCCTCTTTCCTTCTTCCCCACCTGCAGAGGACACCAGCCATCTGCAAAAGGTGGCAAGCAGTGGAGTGGAGTTGGCAAAATGAGGGACAAGTAATCTGAGCAAAACTGGCTGAAGTTAAACTTGCCGTTCCATTCAGTTACCCCTAACTCTGGAATGCTTCCCTATGTACCCCAAGAACATCTGTGAACATGCACGTTTCCCACTTTTCTGGAAGAAAATTCCAGAATTCCATTATTCCAGCAACCATCTGGTGCCTCAGGAGAGCTTTGAGCCCTCCTCTGCTAGCAGCAACACCACATCCCTCAAAAAACTCCTAACCCCTTAAGGCATTCATTGCTTACTGTTACATTTTTATTCTCCATTGCTAAATAAGTGAAACTCAGCTACAAATACTTGTGTGCACCTGGTGTTATATTAGCACAAGTTATTCTTAAACCAAGCATGGCATGGTACCAATCCTAAACTGAGAAGACATTTAGATGCCACGGTTTAGCAGCTGCAGAAATTCCCTACATCTGAAGTGAAGTCATGGGCAGCCTCTGGAGTGGGAAAGCAAAGTCATAAAAATCAGAAGTGACTTGAACATACTAGGCCCAACCTTACCTTCTTGGAAACATACAGGGGAAATCACATCACTGGCGCAAACCAGAATCATAGAATCATAGAATAGTTAGGGTTGGAAAGGACTTTAAGATTATCAAGTTCCAACCCCCCTGCCATGGGCAGGGACACCTCGCTCTAAACCATATCACCCAAGGCTTTGTCCAACCTGGCCTTGAACACTGTCAGGGATGGAGCATTCACAGCTTCGTTGGGCAACCCATTCCAGTGCCTCACCACCCTAACAGGAAAGAATTTCCTCCTTACATCCAATCTAAACTTCCCCTGTTTAAGTGTCAACCCATTACCCCTTGTTCTGTCACTACAGTCCCTAATGAAGAGTCCATCCCCAGTATTCCTATAGCCCCCCTTAAGAGGCTGGAAGGCTGCTATGAGGTTTTTAATAGACTTTTCTTTTTAAAAAAGACATTTTGAAAGTGGACCATGATAGACTAGAGGTAGGAGAATATTTAACACTCAGCAATCAAGAGCACCAACAACTGCACAGTCTGCTAGACAAACCAGTGCTGGAAGTGACCCTGCAGGAAAAGTAACTTGCTTTCAGTGAAGTCAAGGATAAACTTGCTACATTTGAAATGATATAAAAGTGAAAAGGCATCTCAGAACCAAAGACATTTCCTAATACATTCTTGGTTAGTACCTTTAAATTAATCCATGGAAGTTTGCAATTTTTATTTTCCTATTTCAGAAAATAAACAAATTAAAACCACCATACCCAACACACCATGGACAAAAGCACTTGTTAGGTAATAAAAGCAAAATCTGGAACAGAAGCCAAGTAAATATTTACCGATTCCATAGTTGAAAGCTGTCATTAGCAGGATACATTAAAATCCAGATATGCATCCCAAAAATGCTGTGTAATCTCAGCTCTGGAAGAATGATTGGAAAGGATCTCACAGAAATTGTAGAAACAGTCTCCTTGGAGCAGAAATGGCCAGTCCTTGTCTCTGAACTAAAGAGATGAGTTTCACCCAACTCCAGCATTGTAAAAGCACTCAGAGATCATCATCCCAGGCTTCCACTCCCAGGCTGATTTTCTTGACAGAATAGCTGAGAGGCTATTTGGTTTATTCTCCACCAGATAATTAGAAAGATCAGAGTGAATGCTACGATCAAGACCTGTGAACTCATGAAGACCAAACATTGAGCCTCATGGGCTATGAAGGAACAAGACACTGCCTTTGAAAAGCAAATACACTGATATAGAAAAGTATTCTAAAACTCAAGGGACAAACGCAGCTTTCTACTGGAAAACCAACCATACTGTTACTGAGCTTAGCATTTTGTATTCAAAGATACAAACCACGCAGCTTTCTCATGTCTTCAATGGGTCTCCAGTCCTCACATCCCTCTTGCCTCAGAAAAGATGCTGTAGAAAACTAGACTTAACAGCTTCTAGGGCTACAGCAGTGGGTAGTGTCTCCTGAATGTGGCTCTTGTGACAGAGGAATTTAATTCAGTAGTGGCACAGAGGCACAAACTTATCGTACCTGTTAATAGTATGTTAGCCTGAGCCCAACATAACCCAGACAGAAATCTAACTTGATGACAAAAGGAGGTATCTATGGAGGTAGCTCACACCCTCCAGAAATGGGAGCAAACACGCCTCTAACTGGTGGTTAAATAGCAAGTAATTTACCTGTCAGTGTGGAACACCTCAAGAACTGGCAGAATCTCCTGGGGAGCTGATATAAGGAGGTGGTATCAGGGCTGAACTACTTTTACAGAATGGATTTTTGTTTTAATTGATCTATTTTAGGAGCAGGAAAAGGATACCAGTAAATCCAAGTGTTTGTGAGTAGTTACATTACAGAACAACAACTGAGACTGTTCAGTGAGCCACTGCACTGCCAGTAACAAACACCATCCCAAGAACCATCTGAGATACCAGCAATTTCTGTCAGCACCAACTCACACAGTAGTTGTGTTTGGTCTCAAACACTTCCTTATGACAAAACGTATCATCACCACCCATTTCCCTTCACCTAACAGGGCTGCAGACAAATATTTATGCATGAACTTCATGACAGACACCCAGTATCAGGTGAGATGAATCCCATTACTTTTATCCAGTATTGAGCCCATACCTCTGAAGTCTCAGCAGAGGTTAAGCTGTCCCAAGCGATGTTCTTTCTTGAAGCAATACAAATATCTTCATGATACTCAAAAAAGGGAAAGGACGTTTACTAGATAGAAACTTAGATCCTGTTTACAGCTTCCTGGAAAACAAATGCATTTCTTAGAATCTAAGAGACTATCAAGCCCCATACAAGTAAGTACAATTGACAAAGTTAGCAGACTAAGAGTGGACTGAATGACTAAATAACAAAGGCCAAGGCTGCTCCCCAAATACGCACAGTAAAATACCTACAAGTATAACAAAATGCAGGGTGGCATTCTTAACACCCTCATTGTATTTTGAAGACTCAATGTATGTGTATACATGTATACACAGAGCTGTTAGGAAATTCACCATCCTTCATTTCATCAAAAATCCTAGCTGTGCAATCCATCTTACTCTCATGCATATACTCCACACATGAGACTGAAGATTCTAGATGTGTGGAGAACAATGGACATTTGGTGTAACAACAACCATTCTATGCTGTGGAATACCAGCCTTTGCACTCAGCATTACTGTGAAGCCTCTGCAGAGACAAACCGATGACAGAATGCCACAGCTCTACATAAACCCAGTGTCATGAAGTCTGCAAGTCACTTCCTTGCAGAGAGTCTCGGGAAGATCTTGTAGACAAAGCCAGGCAAAGGAAACTAGACATTTATCTGCATATTTTAGTATCTCTCACAAGCAACCTAGAACTGCAAACAAAACACAAGTAGTTTCACCTTCAGAATGATACAAACAGGTGAGAGTCTAGATGGGAACTCACTTAAGCTCCAGGAGACGAGCTGGAAAGCAATGCTTGTGAATGCTGGTTACTACTGTATGCTTAAATAAGCAATATAACTGCAATTCTGGAACACTGGAAGTTTTCTAGTTGTGTTTCATGTTAAAAACTACTATTTCAAACACTTTTGTGTGGATGACTAGGTGGATTTGGTACCTCTTTGTTCAGCCAAGGCAGAGCACTCCTATTGTCTGTGATGCTCTACACTAGATTAGGTACATCTATTACCTAACACCATGGTAAAGCATTTTGATAAAGCATGGTTGGAGCTATACCCAGGAAAAGTGGTCAAAATAAAATCACAGAATGGTTTCCTGGTCCACAGGAAAGGACCTTAAAACTCATCCAGTTCCAACCCCATGGGCAGGGACACCTTCCACTAGATCAGGTTGCTCAAAGCCGGGTCCAACCTGGGCTTGAGCACTGCCAGGGATGGGGCAGCCACAGCTTCCCTTGGCACTTCCCTGTGCCAGTAGCTCACCACCCTCATAGCGAAGAATTTCTTCCCAATATCTGATCTAAATCTATCCTGTCAGTTTAAAGCCATGATGACCCTTCCCATATCCATACCAGAGTTAAATTCCTTCAGCTCCTTCCCCAGGATGACTTCTTAGATAAAGCTATTGTTCTATACTTTGGGCAACAGTACTTCAGTGCTGTGGAAGATGAAGAATGGTTGACTGCTTAAAAATCCTGTTCTGCATCAACTAAGGAACCTGAGAAGCTAAGATTATCAATTCAGAGAGCTTTTAAAGAAGTGGATGGGGAGGGCAGTGTTTCTGAAGCTTGCACAAGTTGAGAAAATGCTACAGAAGCTTTCACATTAATCCTGATCAAGTTTAATGAGGACAAGCAAGATGAGACCTCCAAGTATGCCCTGGAACAGATCTACCTATCAGGCTGGCACTGCAGCTCACTCACTGATAAAACCTCTTCTTTGGTAAAATGATTGTTAACAAGGTAAAAGCAACTGCGCGAAGTTGCCCCATGCCACCTCCAGCACACAGAGCAACCCCATCTCCTGGTTCATTGTTCTCATTCACTTGGACCGAAAGGAAGGAAAGAAGATTAAAGTTGGTCTGTAAAGAAAGCAATGCAAATGCTACTCTCTTGCATTACGGGGCCAAGGTTGATGCTAAATGTGCTACTATCTTCTCCATATTGCAGCAGTCCAAAGAAGGGGAAAGAGAGAAACTTTGAGTACAAAAAGCAAGCTGCAGGAAAAAATTGGCATGGTTTAGGCAGAAATTTAAAATAAATAATTCTTAAAAAAAAACCAAAGCCAAACACCATAAACAAGAGAGATGATATTATATAGCACAATTTTTGCAGTTGGAACCAGCGTTGAGGTAACTGACTTACTAGTTCTCTCACATTACCAGTATTTTACCCTTAACAGAGCATTCTCCAGATACATGAATACTTGGATTTCTGCAAATACAAGATTAACAATATTTAGCGAAGTAGAAACTGGGTATTTTGTTACACTGCTTGAGCTGCATCTAAGACTTCTGCATCAACCCCTACAGTGAAGGAAGTCTGTGTCGCAAACGTCTGGATATAATGGTGCCAGGCTGGTCTTGGTACCCCTCATTCTGTATTGGGTTTGGATTTTGAAACATTTTCTAAGGCAAAATTGATTTAGTAACTGAGGAATTTGTTACATGTAAAGTTTTAGCTTTTCTTGTTCAAAAGGAGGAAAATGTAACACCCTCTTTGAAAAGATTTTCATGTTTTAAAAGACTATTGAGATTGAAGAGCACTGCAGCAAACAACTGAAGGTTTTAAAACCCAATGCATGTAACTAACATCCTCAAAGTAACAAGTCTGAAACTTCAGAAACTTCACTCCCCTTCATAGAGTACGTGATTTCTCACACTTACTTTTGCTGCTTTGACAGCCGGTAAATATCACTCTTGCAGTACCAAAAAGACCTGGAGAGGTTTTTGCTTCTTTCAGGTCAAGCCATCAGCTTCAGGATTGTTTTAAACAAAACACAGGCTTCTGTAACAGTATCAGCGGCTACCAGATCACGTTGTACATTTGCAGCTGGAATAACACTACATTTTATAATGTACACCTTATGCAGTGAAATTGCATCTGAACACGAGAAACATCTTTAAGTCAAGATATGTAAATTTACTGTCATAAAAGGAATGCCATTAATTTTCCATTCTACACACTCAGGTGAAAAGTTTGTTAGAAACAAACAAAACCGCGTAAAATCTGTAAAGGCAATAATATACAAAGTTCCAAATATAAAATCATGACTTGTATAGTTTGTCACTTGCATCTTTTCACAAGAGGAAATTAAAAGAACCACACATCACTGAACTTCTACACAAGCTTCTTGTGTTTCAATGTCATTTATTGAGGAGTGAATGAGATACTGTCAGACATGCCAAAGAGACTTCACATTCAAGGGCTGGAAGCTGAACAGCTTTCCTCATTGAGTCACTGTTGTTTTGGGGATCTGAAAGTCCGATCAATGAGGTCTTCATGCTTGATGTTTGTCTTCAGTTTTTCATCTTCTGATCTACTAACTTGTTGGGCAGAAGGACATTTTCTACCCTACCAAGACTCACACTCCAATTAATACAATTAACACTAGATGTAGAGAAACGTTTATCTGTTATAACGTATGTCTACTGCTGGAAGTCTTAAAGCTGTTTCTTAATTCATTATGTCTAATGAGAAAATTCAACTTGTTTCCCTTTCACCATCATAGGGATGGCTTATACCGTTAGAAAAATACTCTTCAGTGCTATTGTAGGGTTTACAGGAAACATCTTCTGTGTTGTGGGATAGAAACAGATTTAAACACCGTTCTGAAAGAATGCTTCTTCTTGCTGCCACTGCCTGTAGGTTGCAGAAGAATGGCCTACACGCGCTACAGTTCGGTTTTACTCAAAAAAGAAACAAAAGAAACCTAAACAGTAGGGTAAACGTTTATTTGGAGTTAGTTTTCTTGCAGGTGATAATTAAGGCCCTTCAAGCAGAGTTCAGTAGCTCCTGTATGGCTGCCTGTTGATCTGCATTGAGCTGTGATATGCATTCTGTCCACAGTTGTCCAGATGTCTGGAAAACAAAATGGGAAGTTGCCTTTAAGCAGGCTGTCAAACTTCTAAGGCACACACTAACCTTTCACGTTTACAAATATATACACATATATGCCAAAAAGAACAGACTGAAATTTTCAGTCACACAATCCTACACATGCTTAACTAGAGAAGCTCTGAAATGCTAAACAGAGGTGAGCTCTGGTTAAACAGCAGTGGAGTAATTCATTGGAAACTCCTGGGAACTCCCTATAACTAAGTGGGTCAAATGACAATTGACACTCTTAAGTTAACCACAGCCTAAACCATTTGCTGCATTTTGCACACAAGTTGAAAGATCAACCCTCAGGCGAAACTGAACCATGTCTAAATGGAACAGTATCTTTTGGGCAGGTGCAACAGTTACATTCACAGGAAGGGAACGCTGTGATACCATCATGACAAGCTACACACACTACATGTGTATATGCAAAATGCCGCTGCCCACACATGGCATTACTCTTTTGGGAAAGGAATAGGTAAATTACTTCCCAGAGAGAACAGAACACGTGCAGTAGCATCCATCTGGGTAAGCAGAAACCCACACTTTGTTGCTCCTCAGTATAACTCATCTGTGTTACCATAGCCCTCAGCTGAGATGTTAGCTTTTAAAGTCACCATCACTCGGGACTGGTTCTAATGGTACCAGAAAATGCTGTAAATTAGAAAAGGCTGGGAAATAGGATTTATTCACTTATCAACAGAAGCTGGAAGCAACTGGCACCCTACTTTCTATAGAAGGATGATGATACGAAAAATTGCAGGTGACTGGCTGTAGGTTTTTAAATTAGCTTCTGTAATAGCAGTATACTTGAAGTAAACTAAGAAATACTTTAATTTATATTTGGCATATTTTACATTCAGCTCTACTGTAATTCCCTTTTCTCCCACACTTTTTAGGAAAAAAAAAAGTAAAAAATGAATTCACAGAATTCAAAAGAACTTGGAAACAAAGTCTTCAAGTTGGAGTCTGGGTTTTTAAACAGCATTAGGCATTTTAGACTCTACATGTGCAATGGATTACTGCAAAATCAAATGTGCTCTTCCAGCACTTCTGACACACATTTAAATTAATACTCTACTGAAATATTTCTGGCCTGAGAATACCTAAGCACGAGGACGAGTTTATGTTTCATTCCAGCTATGACTATAACGTTGCTCATGTCAGATGCTGGCAGTGGAAAAGCTTACTGAGATCATTAGAAAAAAGTCTGCTGGAACCTGGGAAGCAGCAGCAGCATCTGGCTGACTGTTAACAGCCTTTAAAGTTCCTACCATGGTATAAAACATTCACAGTGCTTAACCCAAGCCAAGGTACTATGTGTGAAGACAGAAAGGGTTGGTAACACTATACTAAAATTGTATTTAAAAAACAAAACAAAACAAAAAAACCCAAACCCATGACCTTTAAGATGCACAGTCTGAATGTAAATCATTCTCCCAGTGCAGAAGTCTTGTTTCCATATTAATGTTCCTACTATTCCTGGCCGAAAAAGGACTTTGCTATACACAACTGATCTCTACATGTATGGGCTACTGTATTGTTAAAAATCAACTAACCTTGAGCATTTAAGGTAAACAAATGCATTTGCATACCCTAATACAGAAGTTCCATACCCAAACTAAGCACTAACAGTACGGATTCATGTCTGTCAGTCAGAATCTAGAACAGCCACTCACATCACTTTCACTTTGGAACTTTGCTCGATTTCATTCTTTTTATGCCTTCAGAGTTTTAATAGGTCATTTTCTACCAGACATAACGGATCTCACAGGTTGACATACTCATCTAAGTGAATCCTTTCAAAAAATCAAGTATTCCTGAAGTTCTTGAACCTGAGTTTTGCCAAAGCATGCAAGGTAGAATGGACAACAATTGAACTGCTGCTGCTCCAAATCCTCTACATGTTTTTATCAGCTCTATGCTTGTGCTGTGATTTTCTTGCACTAAATCCAACACAGCACGGTATCAGCTGCTAGAAAGGAAAACATCCCAGCAGTAATCAGGACAGCTCACCAGGCACACTGCTTAATATCATTAGGTGCTGCAACTGTCAAGTGTGTCTACACGATAACATCTGGCCCGGGGTCAGATCTGCCTTATAAGCCCTATCACAAAACTGTAGAGAGGTGCTGCTTAAATACTTAAGACATCACCATCAGCCATCACTGTAAGTATCTGTTACAGCATAAAGGAAGCGAACCTTGAGGCAGCTCCCCAAACGTAGAAAAACATTGAACAGCTGCCTATATCTGTACTGGATTAAAGAGGGCAGTAGTAAAATTACTTGTGGCTTGCACTCATTCTCTAGCAAAACTCACAAGCCTCTACCGTATTACTAGGTCACCACAGGGTGCTGAGGACCCTTACAGGAACCATACACGTGTTGGATCAAATACCACCGTACAGTTCATTGATACAAGGATAGGCAGATTTCTTTCCAAATTTTAATTTCTGGCTCAGAAAACACAATGAAACAACCCCACAAACAATCTATACTGGCTAGTACGTTAACCATCTAGCTGCATGAATTTTCTGTTTGCTTTTAAATTAATAAGCTTCTGAAGTTTATCAAAAGAGATTCAAGCGCAAATGCTACCAAATTTTATCATCAATGGTTCAAGGAATGCCCAAGGATCTTCAAGATCAGTGGTTGAAGCACTATTCTTTAAGGAGGTAAGGCTCTCAAAACTTGTTTAACAGTTTGGTTACTTCTGAAAGCAGATTCCAAATGTTCCCTTCACACCTAAGCAAGCATTTACTTACCTGCACTTGGCGCACAACATTAGCCAACCGCTTGATACATGGATCTTCATGTTTAATAGCTTCATGAATTTCACCATCTGCTATTATACCAAATATTCTGGGAAGGTTGGAATTGTTGGGACCGAGGACAACTGGGTTGTTGCTGTTACAATCAAAATATAATACAAATAAATTAATGTGTAACTTTAAAAAAAGTAAGCATTTTCCATGTAAGTGGAGTGATTTTGAAATTTTTATCCTAAAGCTGCTTATTGACATTTAAGCTTCACACAGCTGAGTAAGTACACACAGCTTCATTGCCTGCTGACAGAATGTTCCCTCTCTGGTTAATATTTAACCAGCTGACTCTTTAATCGGCCCACACTTTATCAGGGAAAAGTTCTGAGCTGTACAGAATGGATGAGCTCCATGCAGGCAGAACTGTAAACAGCGTGACAGAAATACCCTGCCTAAAAGGGCTTGTTCCTCCCTCTCGTAGTGCTGCAAGGGGGAGGAGATTGTGTTACTGGCATGGGGAGAATCAGAGACTGCAGCTCTCTGCCAGTACTCACAGACAGCAAGCAAGCAGTTCTACTCCCTCTTCCCAGCCAAGTATTGGAGTAAAGAAGTTCTGGCAACCAGGGATCTGGGTGAAAAACACTACCTACTTCCAGCCCAGCTACCTACCACTGCTGGAATGCAGAAGCTGTGAATGTAGGACTGACGGAGATCCAGGGAAGTAACACTGCAAGGCTGAGCCATGTGCACAGAGCTGGGTACGGAAGTGTGCTAGTACTGCAATTCCCAAGTTCTACATACATCTGTATATGCATACGTGTCAGTATTATTACAGTGCCTCTACACAATAATCAGTCCAGGGATCTCAGTTGCTGCTACCACCTTGCCTTAATAAAGCATCAAGAGATACAAGGTATCCACATAGCAGAAAAGACTATAGGAAGTCTAAGTTACTTCTTTTCAATTTTTCTAAGATATAACGGGTGTCAGCCACAGCACGGCTCTCACATACTGTTTCAGAAGCTGACATTCTTCCACTCAATTATGAAGTGCAACTTGTACCCACACTGTAAGATTATCTTTTCTTCCTCCACTGACTTATTGGAGGGAGCACAAATCTAAAGAATAAGCTGTGGGACAAGATGCTTTCAGCAACAACTGAAATTATTATTACAAACTTAAGGGAGATTGCACTGTACCATGAATTTCTCTCTATTATTTCTCTACTTCATACTTTTTGTTGATACTAAAGCTTCTGGAAAGCAAAAAGGTACAAATCTACTTTAAAAGGTTATGAAAAGAAGGCTGCAAGGACATGTGTGCTGCTCTTAAGTAAAAAGGCTTGATCAGTAACGTTAATACGTAAACAAAATAACAAAAAATTTCCTGGAATTTTCTGTATAAGTTCCCAGCTGATAACTTTCTCATCACATACATAAAAGTAATCCCTGGCTGCTTTAATAAAGCCATACAGACATTAGTTAGGATAAGAACACTATTTAAAAAAAAACAAACCAGCAACAACATAGTGGGTCAGTTCTGACTTTCCAAATTCTCCTCCCTAAAGCATGTGCAAATTAACCTGGCAGTTTCTCAGATTTGGAAAAATGAATGCAAGGGAAGAATCTGCAAACAAGCTTACTTTCTGCATTGATGTCAAGACTTTGTCTTACCTCTCAATCAAGTCACACAGATAATTGAAAGTATAAACAGCTTCTTCTTTATCTTCATGAAGAGGAAGCCATGATAACCAGTGTGGCAGGACTTCTTCAACATTTACACAGTCAGGCTTGAACTTCATTATCTTTCCTACAGCTGAAATGCAGTTCTCTGTTGCATTGACATTCTCTTTGGTTTTGGCATCCGGTGACTGAATGACTCTCACCAGCAATGGAAGCGCCTCTAATTGTTAGATAAAACAAGAAGAAAGTTTATTGCACAATCAATTTTATGTTACGAACATCACAAATTCCACATGTATGTGGATTTTTTTTTGCAGCTAAAGCACTAAAATACAGTCATCCCAATGTCCCACTACTTCTAGACTTTCATTGCTCAAAAATCGTATGAAAAATGGATAGTTAAAGCTATGCAAGGAAACATTAGAAAACGGCTACTGCAGAAGTCTGGATCTGCTTTACAAGTTCACAAAAAAAGTAAGAACCTTCCTGTGTAAGTCTGATCTAAAAGACATTGTAGTTTATAGTAAAAAATTAGGTAGAAGCATTATTTTTTTTTAATCTAACAGGTTTTAGAAACACAGGACGATGAAAAGCACTGATGGAGTGACATTCACATTAATTTGGACTGTAGCGCATGTCTACACTGTATACCTGTACATCTAGTGCTTGTGCACACAGAGATATATAAAAATATGTATGTATGTACACATACACAACTCCCACCATTAAAAGGCGCACTGGGAAAACCTCATAGGAGAAATCTCATCTGGTGAACCCAATGGGCACAGTTTAGATGTAAAAGAAAAAAAAAAATCATCAGGGAAAATGCCAACCAAATTCCTTGCTAGGTTAATAACAGTTCCATTATTTTAGGTCATGCAGGTAGCCACAGGCACACTTAGTGACATGACAAGGGGTAACGGGTTCAAACTTAAACAGGGGAAGTTTAGATTGGAGGAAGCTCTTTACTGCAAGGATGGTGAGGCACTGGAATGGGTTGCCCAGGGAAGCTGTGAATGCTCCATCCCTGGTGGTGCTCAAGGCCAGGTTGGACAAAGCCTTGAGTGACATGGTTTAGTGTGAGGTGTCCTTGCCCATGGCAGGGGGGTTGGAATTAGATGATCTTAAGGTCCTTTCCAACCCTAACTATTCTATGATTCTAAGTGAAGATTAATGTCACAATTTTAGTTACTAGTATCTATGAGGACTTCAGAGCACTCTACATGCATTCAGGAACAATTGTACTTGTGTTCTTCTGCTAAAAATGCTAAAGCTATGAAATTCTCTATCAGCACAGAAAATAGGTTATAGAATTGTGCAGAAAGCACACTTCAAAATAACTCCAATTACTGAGAGTGAGACCTCACACTACTTCATTTGCATGAGTAAGTAACAGCTTCGCAGTTAAGAAATACACAATGACACTTGCTATATTAACTTCACTGAAATAGATTTGTGAAGAATTTAGCAGCTATGGAAAACAGGAATTAACCCTAAGCTAGACAAGGACACTTCTTTACAGAACTGCAACAACTTGGTCATCAGACCTGCTAGCTTGTGTACTGAATGCAGGATAACAATGCTGGACTTTTCTGCAAAGCCAAATTTGTATCACAGAAGTCTACTATGTCTACTATGAAATTCATTCATGTACATACATAAGAATTCAAAACACGTTTTAGGTGCCTGCTAATAAGCTGGATGCTGTAAACTAGAAATTTTTTTAATCTAAACATCAACTAAAGGAGAAGCCAAGTGTCCGAGTTTAATCAAAGCTTATTTATCCAAAGAAAAAGAATGAAGTTGTTACAAAGTTTAAGTGGGCCAAAGTGAAGTCTAATGAATGAAAATTAAGCTTAGACTTGAAGAGATGTTAAACTTCCCCAAAACTTCAAAAGCAGAACTGTCTCTAACCCACTAGTTTTAGGACAAGACATAAAAACCTTACAGAGAAGTTCACAAACTGTTTTTCTAGACAATTTTAAACGTTAATGCTCTTAATGGTTCACTGCAACGGTTCACCCCTGCTTTTTTCTTTTTCTGAAAGACACCTCATCTTGATTGTCACCTTGTGGCAGTTACATTTATCCCTATGACATGGTTCTTACTTTCTTATGTCATTTAATTCAGCTTCTGTTCAAGATTCCTGTGAAACACATATTTGAAACAGCTGACTAAATATTTGCTTTAAAAGTAAGAAAATCTTTTATAAGGGATGCTAGTTAGTGCACAAAATGAACTTTGTTGACTGGCAAGAGGAGTGCCAAGAAACAGCCATTTCTTTAAATTCCAGATGAAGTTTTAGAGAACCTCAAGACATTCAGAGAAAGCAATGTTTCTGATACGCATTATCATACTAATTTCATTTCTTAGTCACAGAAATCAGACTCCTTTTTATATAATGGGAAAGCAGAGTACCACATTAGTCATTAGTATTCTAGGCTACTGCTAATAGATGCTGTATAATTTTTACAGACATTGAAAGGGTTTTGCATTAATATGTAATCATATTAGTATTAATCAACAGAATTCAGAAACAGAAATGCTAGTACACAAAACACGATTAAAATCCCAAGGAATTCAGGGACTGCACTAATCACCACCAGTCTGCCACAGAGGTTACACTGGCAATCTACTTTGCTGCCACAGGGAAGAGACCTCATTAACCAGAAGGCCAGCAAATTTTAATTACTCTCCTCCCCAATCCCCAAATCCCACATTCAAGTAGTTTTATCATAGAATAGTTAGGGTTGGAAAGGACCTTAAGATCTTTTAGTTCCCACCCCCTGCCATAGGCAGGGACACCTCACCATAAACCATGCATGTACATACCTGTGCAAAAAGGACGATAGCTGTCTCCGCCAAATTGTGCCATAACTCCAACACCATAGGCAGCTGCTTGCCTAACCTCTGGGCTGTTGTCACATATTGACTGGAGCATTGGCCTCAGGAAGTATTCAGCGTACTTGAACGAGGAGGGGCTGCAGTGCTCGACAATATCGTCAAAAATGCATAGCCCCCACTGCCTGTCAGGCCACGGCCTATGTGGACACTGCATCAAAAACAGGTAATATTTAAGTCACCTTAAAACTGGCATTTCATACAGTCAGCAATTAGATCAACAGAACAATCACAGTAACAGTGGTCTGGTAATTCTGTTAAAATCCTCCTGGATTAAATTTAATCTTACAAACACACAATTTTCTGCTGTGATACTTTCAGCGATACCATAAACAAAACAAAATCCAGGTGAATATCTGATAAAACATACAAATTATCTACCAAGTTCTCTAAGATTCCAGGCCTATCAACACATTAGAGCAAGCCAGGTACTTACGATTAGGTTGACAATTAGTGGAAGTAGCCTTTCAAACCACGGGAGTACCTTCTCCTTGTAACTGCTGAATATTGAGTGCAAAATGTCCGATACTTTAGTCAAAACATAAACGTCATTGTCATCCTGATAAGGAAAGGATACAAGTCACATTAAGACTAATGATCTTAGAAATAGTGAAAGTCACATGAAATGCCAAGGTGTCTAAACTAAGGGAATGAAGTTCAATGATTTGGTTTTGTAAACCCAGTCTTCTAATGTCCACTATTTTTCAACTCTTGATCTAATGACAAAAAGATGGAACAGTTTGGGCTGGAAAGGACCTTAAAAATCATCCAGTTCCAATCCCCTGCCATGGGCAGGGACACATTCCACTACACCAGGTTGCTCAGAGCCCCATCCAACCTGGCTTGAACACTGCCAGGGAGGGAGCATCCACAACTTCTCTGGACATTCTGTGCCAGTCCTACCACCCTTAAAGAGCTTCTTCCTATTACCTGATCTAACTAAACCTCCCCTCTTTCAGTTTAAAGCCATTCCCTTTTGTCCTGTCACTACACACCCTTGTCAAAAGTCCCTCTCCAGATTTCTTGTTTGCCCCTTTAAGTACTAGAAGGCTGCTGTAAGGTCTCCCCAGAGCCTTCTCTTCTCCATGCTGAAAAAGCCCAACTCTCTCAGCCTGTCTTCACAGAAGAGGTGCTCCAGCCCTCTGAGTATCTTTGTGGCCCTCCTCTGGACCTTTCTCCAATAGGTCCATGTCCATCTTGCATTGGGGAGCCCCAGAACTCAACACATCACTGCAGGTGGGGTCTCATGAGAGCAGGGTAGAGGGAGAGAATCCTCTGCCTCAACCTGCTGGTCACACTCCTTTTGATGCAGCCCAGAACACAGTTGGCTTTCTGGGTGGCAAGCTCACAGTCCTGGCTTATGTGTCATTTTTCCATCAACCAATATCCACAAATCCTTCTCCACAGGGCTGCTCTTAATCCATTCACTCACCAGTCTGTACCAATACTGGGGATTGCCCTGAACCAGATTCAGGCCTCTGCATTTGGCCTTACTGAAGTTCACACCTGTCCACTCCTCATGCTTTTCAAGGCCCTTCTGGATGGCACTTATCCCTCAAGCACATTAACTGCACCAGCCAGCTTGGTGTCATCTGCAGACTTGCTCAGGGATTCCTCAATACCACTATCTACCTTGTTAATAAAGACATTGAACAGTACTGGTACCAGTAGAGACCCCTGAGGGACACCCCTTGTTACTGATCTCTATTTGGACATTGAGCTACTGAATGCAATTTTTTGGACATGGCCATCCAGTCACTCCCTTGTCCACCAGATAGTCCTTCCATCGAAGCTCTGTCTCTCCAATTTAGTAACAAGCATGTTCTGTGGGACAATGTCAAAGGCTTTACAGAAGTCGAGGCAGATGACATCAGTTGCTCCTTCTTAATCCACCAACACAGCCACTATCATTGTAGAAACCACCAGATTATTTGGGCATGATGTGCTCTCTGTGAAGCCGCATCAGCTGTCTCTAATCACCTCCCTGTCTTCCATGTGCCATGACAAAGCTTTCAGAAAAATCTGTTCCAAGATCTTACTGGGCACAGAATGAGTCTGACTGGCTGGTAGTTCTCAGAGTCCTCCTTTTTACCCTTCTTAAAAATGTAAGTCAATTGCTATTGTGTAGGATTTGAATGTTTGTTTCAGGGACAGAAAAATTCTATCATGATAAACACTGTCTTGTGCAAATTTACTGCTTCAGTGGGTTCCCTTTACAGAAGACAGAAAGTCCTTTTCCTCTTCTGTACCTTACAGATACTACAACAAGCTTTTATTGAAAAGTAAATGGGTAACTGCTTTTGTGACAGAAGATTGTAGCAAAAACGTAAGAAATACGAATCCTCTCCTCTTGATACTTCACTTCTCACCTTGCTCAATTATTGCATCAAACTGGTGAAGTAAAGATCCTTAGTTCAGATCCAGCTATCAATTCATATTATAGCTCCAAGTAAGGATTGTTCCTCAGACACACTTCCATTCGGAAAACCCTTTTTTGTTTTAAAGCAAGTTCTGCTATACTTTGTATGACTCTTTTAATCAGTTTATACTTTAAAAGGCAGGGGAACATAATACAGCTAGTTTCTGGTCCCTAGTGAGAAACTAGTAAGTATTTCTCATGTAACAGACACCTTCTCAGAACTGGATATTTAAAACCTTCCTGATCAGGCAACTTTTGCATTGTCAGGGCATAATTCAAGCAGTAACTCTGGAACATACACATGAACAAAAATAGAAAAAGAGAACTGCTACAGCACACTGCAAGGTCCACCTGGCCTCGTATTGCTTACTAATAGCCGATAACAGATGCTCAGGGGGAGAGCTTAGCATATGCCTTCTCTCTACCACATCAGCAGCTTAGCTATTGCCTAAGCTGGGGCTGTACCTGGATATCTTACAGAGATTACTGTTTGAATATTTTTTGTGACTTCTGTACTCCCTTATACTTCTGCTGCCTTGAGGTAAGGGCTACATAAACAAATTCTGGGACCTAAGATATATATCTGTTACCATATGTTAATTCAGTCTATATGGCAAATGACATTCTGGTCCCACTCCTATTTTCACAGGGTAATGCAGACATGTCTTCCTTGCAGTCTTAAAAAAAAATAAAAATAAAAAATCAGCAAGCTCAAATAGAAATTAAAGCATTTTTAAAATGCCTCGCAGCTCTGTGCAGAATATGGATTCAGCTTTTCTGAAACTGCTGCTTGCTAGCATTTTCTCTCATTATCAGTGCACAGTGACACATAAGAAAAAAACTGCTTAACTCACTGTCTACAAGAGTGAACAGTAAAGCAAACAAGAAAAAGAAAAAACAGAAAAGGCTCTTGGCTCAGAACTTGAGTTTTGTTATTTTTTTTTTATCCCAAGCAGTACGTAGGAACCAGAATTCTATCCTTTTGAATGCTGGCCTAATGCTCCCAAAGGAAAGGGGCTCTAGAACTGCTGTTATTTCTGAGAGTATTTACATATGGGTGCCTGATCTGTTAAGAAAGATACTGGAGTCTGTATTCAGGTTAAACTCATGCAAACAAGCTTCACAATTCAGCTTCACACCTGCACTGGGGCAAAAAAAACCCCAACTGTTCTAGTTCTTAAATTTACTGAGCATCCTTTGCATCTCTTGTCATAAGCAGCAGTCACTTATTATTCTTTATTACTCTTTCCATACCAATGACAATTTAATAGAACTACTCTATCTCTTCTACAGTCACCTCAACTTTAAATTAAAAAAGTCAGTCTGGCATCTTAGCAGGGAAGCATTCATTTTGGTATTCTCTCATAAGCAAACACATTATGTCAGCTATTCATTCTACTGTCCTCCTCTGATACTATTTTAGGTCTATTCTTTTTGAGACAGGCTCTTAACCTGACACATCAGAGGTATGCTCAAGGTCAAGAGCCACCTAGGTCATAAGGCACAAAGAAAAAGGAAGTCAGCAGGGCTAGGCTTTAGATAATCACTAAATAGCGTGCTGTAAAGTGCTGTATTAAAGTCATCTAAGAATTGTTTGAGAGGATTAAGAAAATTAAGAGCCATATCCTGAACTTGCTCCTTCAGTATACCAGACAAGGAAATGTTCTGTATTTTATAATTTAATCATGTAGTGTGACCTTCTTCTTACTGGAAGTTTTGAAGGAATATGGTAACATACATTCTTCCAGAAAGAAATAATTCTGCAGATGCTATGCTTTAACTGAGTAGCATAGCATATCCATGTAATGTAGTTCCATCCTGGTGCTCTGCAAGTGGAAAAGCTCCCCGAACAAACTTACCTCATCTTGTAATGACTCTTCAACTTGTTCATCGTAGTCTTCATCTTGTCTTTTCACTGAGTTAAAAAAAACAAATATTAAACCATTACATTTCTATATAAAAAGCCCGTGAAAGCAAAAAAAAAAAAAACCACAAAAAAAAACCCCCAACAAAACATTTAGAAAATAGGAAACAATAGCTGAAGATGTAACAGGAATTTTGTCTTTAAGGAGCTTCAAAGAGCTTTCACAGAGAAACGAGAAGTATAATGAGACAGATCAGTTTAGGAGTGCATGTAAAGCACATGAAATACAAATATACACAACCAGCTTGTCCACAAGGACAAGAAAAATACATAGAAATAAGAAGCTACCAGCACTGTCCTCCAAGTAAATCTGTCCATCAACTTCTGATTCAACTGCAGAATTTCTGCAAATGATGCCATCTTCATCCTCCCAGAGCTCACAAATGTAACTCACGGATTCTGTTGTTTCAAAGCCCAATTACCTTACATAAATATGCAAATTAAAGAAATCTGAACTAAGCTTCTTTTTGTGTTCAGCAGTTATTAGGAATTCTGCTTTAAAGAACAGCCATTATCCCATGTCAACAGGAGTTTGTGTTACCTTGTCTTAATTCTTGGTTTTTAAAGTGCTCTTCTAGTTTTCCTTTCAATATTCCTCCAAGTTCTTCAAAGTGTTCATTGTTAAGGCATCCATCTCCCATTACATCAATGCACTAGTGAAATAAAATGATCATTTTTTCAGCTTTAAGTTACATGAGCAGTTTCAATTAAATCTAAGCACACAATATTAACACATGCTCTGCTTTAAGTGATCATTAACAGAAATGATACTAATAGAACATTCATACTCTAATCAATGCCCTAATTATACAAGGCAGGCGTAATACCACTGCACATTCCATGCACAGAACTTCAGTGCTTTCTGTTTAAAAATTAATAAATCCAGTCATTATTTTAGGTTAATACTTTGGTATTTTGGTTCACACAACTAAGTTTTCAATCAGCTATAATATTTACAGTCAAGCCAAAATTCAGAGGAAGCTTTGCAATTAATTCTTCCAGCCATTTAAACGATCAAACTCATGTCCTTTCTTACTGTAAAAAGCTACGAACAGTAACACCACTAAATTTGTAAGGAAGAAGTTACCTTTGCAAAAGAATGCATTATTTCTGAGAGGACATCTGAATCTGGTTCTGTTCCAATGGCTTTGATGAGCGCATCACACATGAAGTGCCACATCTGTGTGAGGTACTCTGGCCCACGAACTCTAGCACATTCAAGAAGCAGGGGCATTGACTCTGCTGCTGCCACTCGAACACGTTTCATTATTAAGGAAATAAAACAATCAAGGCCAACATAAAGTGCTTAGAATTTAAGCACCCACCACCATAATGAAGTTATTAGATTTTTACCTGAAATCTATTTTTTAATTGTAGTGTATTTGATTTCTTAATTAGATACAGATTAAATACACAGAAAAATTAAACTTTAAGTTGTTTCAAGACTGTTTCAAGCCATGACAGAAAATCTATTCAAGTTCTCCTTCACTTTGTTGGCACAAACAGCACTTCCTATTACTTTCTTGTAAAATTATAGACATGTTTATTTAAAAAGAAACTAGGGGAAAAAGTAGGATACATTGCCTAAAATAGTGTGTAAAACAATGTTCTCTGAAACAATTTCTGCTATAAAGCAACAGAATTTTTTAACACTAACACTTTCAATATGTTTAGGAAAACAGTAAGCATGACTTTTGATTCTTCCAAATTAAGTTTCTGTTTTCACAGTAGAATCTGTTAATAGGATATCATCATGGAAATAGAACTTCAACAAAGGAACCATCAGCTTTACAACTTGTTCTGTGTACTCCACAAATCCTTCTTTTAGCTCTTTTGCATAGCAAACCTGAAAAAAAAGCATGGAAACACCACCTTTGAGTGAAAATACTGTTACAGATGTTTTCTCACCCATGTAATGGTGAGAAAAATTGTTAGAAGTTTTTTTTAATTTATTTTTTAAAAGCATGCAATAACCCATTTATTTACCCCCTCCACTGTGTTTTTTTAAGAAACTCTGATAGCACCGTAAGTTCTCATCTCAGTCTTAGAACATTTAAGCATTTTTCAAACCAAATTCAGAAACATCAGTATTCCCTGAGAGGATCTACTCTTCAACATTCCAAATTCTTTAGAAGTTTTGCTAACGAAAGGAAAACGATCTGTTTATCTTAAGAATTGAAGTTTCAAAATAAAGGAACTATTTTTAATCAAGCCAGCCACACACAATGAATTGTCTGAAATCTACTTGACATATCACATAAAGAAAAACAGAACTATTTCATTTGGTACTATAAAGAATATTTTTCCTCAGAGATTTTGGCTTCAAACTTGATTGTCCAGCAGTACCAAAACTCTATTACTCACCAGCATCTGGCATGCAGTTGCTTTTTCTTCAAGGCCTGCAGTTTTAATTCCAAAACTTTGCTGATCTCCTAGATTTACAAATTCCCAACCATCATCATCACTCATATTTTCCATATCTTGTGCTGTTATATACAAAGAGGAAAAATAAATATGTAAGTGCTACAAAATCATTTCAGTACCTTTTTCAAGCAAAACATGATTTTAAACCTACTGTCTAAAAGAGCTACTTCAGGTTTTATGGACGCAGTCTTCATTAAAGGTCCCATGACAACAGGAAGGTACTGCTGAAATTCCTTTCCAAGAATCTTGCACATTCTGGCCCATGCTGAGATCATGTAAGAAATCTGGAAGAGAAGAGTCAGAATTTTCATGTCCCACAGTTATTTAAAGGAATGCATAAAGGAAGAACATTATACAATAGGACTTTTAAAAAGAATTTGTCAGCAGTCCATAAAACTTATTTCAATGAGAAGAACTCATCCAATGTGCTATCCATATAAAAATGCATCTTCAAAAGACATGTCCCCAGTCTGTATTCGTAACAACGCATTAACAGTACCTCAAAGTCACTATATATGTAAAAATGTGACAGTATCAGATGTACTTGCAATGCAGCCATGACTGTCTTGAAAAGTAAACTTTCTTTTCTGAAACGAATCATTCCCTAAATTTAAGTGATACCACTGAGCCATATGCCTGAAAATAACAGAGCAAAAAAGAAAGCAGCACTGTGCTTTCAGGCGTATTTGTTTTCAAATGCACAAGTCAAAATAGCACTTCACTCATTAGAACAGCTGTCTAACAAGTCTTGTTGAACTATTTATATGGAGGTGACACCAAAGGAATAGGTCATACACGGCCAAAAAAAGTAGTTAGTAATAGACTAGGAATGATCACCCACACGCTGAAATTTCTTCAGCAAATACAGATCCTGGAAGTCTCATTTCCTAAACACATTTCTGTGAAAGAGTCTAAGGCCATCTTAGGGCAATCAATCCCAATTTATGTAAGACATGCTGAAAAATTAGCCTGAAGTTGTAATTGGGGAAGGGGGGGCGGGGGGTCAAAAACATCACATGTACAAAGAACACTTTTAATACTAACCAACAAGTTATGCACTGTAAGTTTAACATACCTGTGGATCATCATCTTCTAGATCACTGAAGTCTGTTTGTGTCTTCAATAACAGCTGCATTACATCTGATGCATCCTGCATAAACTAGATACAGGAAACAACTATATGTTTTTAAAGGCAAATTAAAAGGGTGCTTTTAGTACTTAAATGTACTTTTACACTAAAGTACTTTTTAGACTTAAATGATCACTTAAATTGTTTGGTGTTAAGTCCAGCACACTGCCAAGACACAAGTTAAAGCTAGAAATAGAGTCATAGAATAGTTAGGGTTGGAAAAGACCTTAAGATCATCTAGTTCCAACCCCCCTGCCATGGCCAGGGACACATCCCACTAATACATGCCACTCAAGAAAAAATGAAGACTGAAATGCAGGAAAAAAATGAAAACACAAGTTTTTTTTCTGGAAGCGTCACCAAGTCATTCTTGTCTTAAGCTTCACTATATATCTGTTCATACACTTGAAAGCAGAGGAGTATTTAAATAAAACATTACATAGATAAATACTAATACTCCAACAATTCTAACTTTCCCAGATACCCTTCTCACTATTTTGATGACTCCTTTATGGAACTGGGACAAAAGCTGATAGGATGAGCTACTTATGAGCTTGTAACGTTCTAGGTCACATCAGATGCCTCACTGATGTTACACCTACCTTCTTTTCACGCCCCACGTTCCCAGTAGCCCTCCAACAATAGTCATTAAAATTAATTATGTTTAAAATCTGTTTAAAATTTAGTTGCATGAATGGTAAGTGGTAGTGCTAAGTCAAAGGAAAGTGCTAGTAATTCTGGGAGGGGTTTTAGCATTTTTGTACTGTATACTTCGCATTATTTTACTTTGAAATGCTATTTTGTTTTCTTCACTCAGTAAGATGAAAGTGTGTAAACTGTAATGCAAACTTGCTATCAGAACACCACTTACACTGTCCTTCACAGCTGTTTCTCAGTATGTTTACAGAAGTATTTTTTAACCAAAAAATAAAAAAAATCCCCAAAGCTGCCAAATACGTCAAGCCTCATGACAAATGAGTACTTCTAGTTCTGTTACAAGCACATTTAAACTTTTCAGGCATCTGCACACAGAAACTATGCTGTTTCCTTCAAACTACATACATCTTACCAGCCATTCTGATACTGCCCAAATGAAACGATCCAGTATTTCTCTTAAGGCAAAAAGCCACCCCAAATGAAGAAAAAAATAAATGAGTGCTTTCAACACTGCTCAGTGTGAAAAGACTAACTCGGGCTGTAATATTTTCATGATTCTATTAGGAATTCGTGAATCTAAACAGCAAGTCGGTCACCTCAGAAATGAGAACAGGAAAACAAGCACAGAAATCAGCAACAACATAGCTGTATGCGTAACAAGTGGATATAGTAATTCAATGTTAACTCCGCAAAAAGGGGCATTTTAAAGTATTAGACCATTAGATAAGATCTAAGCTTACCTTTTCTTTACCAACAGCAAGACCAATTAGGCTGATGCATTCAATAGTTTTTCCTCGTAAAAGTCTTAATTCCTTCTGAACAGCATTCTCAACAATGTGTTTTAGAGAGGGCATAAATAAATCATAGTAGGGAACAAACTTCTCCTCTGCTGTATCTGCAACTGATGCAATTGAAGTCACAACTTGCTCCAAAACTAGCTTAGTGCCTTTCTGTATCAACTTGGAAAGAGGAAGAATAAAGTGTTATATTTCTACAGCACATTCTTTACTTAAAAGCATGCCAAATGTAAAAATCTGCTCTTGTATGTCCTAACATCTGCAACTACGTTGGTCCAACATCTGCTTATTTCAGAGGTCTTAATTCAGCTATACTTATTCCCTGTGACAAGCTCACCCTCCATGAAACAATTTGTTCAGTATACTATACCTCTTGTAATTTTATCACCATAGTGGAATGAAGATGCTTCACTAGATTATCCAAATACGGAATAAGCAGCGACTTAGGACAATCTTCAGTGAAGTTTATGAGTGCTGCAGCTGCGTGGGCTTGAACACGCTGGTTGCCTTGATCCTCCATGGTTTGCAGAAGAGCTGCTATCACCTAAAGGAGAAATGTGCATTTTCAGAAACTCAGTTTCTGAAGGGGACATACTTCTACTACTTCCTCCCCCCATCGCACTACTTACCTTCTCATGAAATTTCTTTTGAAAACCAGGTGCAAAGTCAGTTGCCATTTGTCCAATAGCATTACAAGCAGCGTATCTTACTCTTGGATGCTGAAAAAGTATTTCCCTCAAATAGTTAACAAGTAGTTATAAGAGAAATGAAAACATTTTGAAATTATTAATAAACTTATACTCACAGGATCCTGAAGGAACAGCAAAACGAAATTAACTATCTCATTTAAAATTCCTTCCATCTGTTGATGGCAACCTTCTCCAATGGCTGAGAGCGCCATCAAGCCAGCATGCCTGTATTTCCAGTCAGCTACAGAGGAGTAAAAATGAAAATAAATGTTATTCGTTTTGGAAACTAAAAAGACAAACCACCTTTTTGGGGGGCAACAGGAGGAAGAAGAATGAAGAACAGAAGTAGGAAGGAAAATTCATGCATCTACTTGATCTGTCAAATACTTTTCACTTTTCCTCATACATACTTCCAGAGATGCACAAAAATTTGAGTATTTAATCCAGGCCAAATCCAGACCTAGAAAAAAAAGAATTCTTAACTGCTGATACAAGTATGTACATAGTTCTAACACCTGGAACCAGCATGTTAAGTAAGCTAAGCAGGGAAGCATCAGGACAGGATTTCTTTTTCCCCTTCCTATATATATATATATATATATATATATACACACACACACACTTTTTTTATTATATCAAAGCAGCCTATGAGCCTGTGTCTTACTCTTTAGGTCAGGAGGGGAAAAAAGGCCTAGTGAAACAAATATCTGAATTTAAAACAAATAAATGATCAGTACTGAACTTTTCCTGCCATTTCCCCGAGACAGTTTAAGAACAGTAACATTCCATCTAGAGATGTAAGGTTTGCCCTGCCTCCAAGTCCTATTTGTCTACTCTTTCGGTTTTTTGTTGTTGGTTTTGGTGGTTCGTTTGGTTGGTTTTTTAAACAGAATCTCTGTGCTTCTGTGCACAGAACCATGGGGATTACAGGAAAGAAAATCAGAGGAACAAAGAGGTTTATCAAATTGTGGTAAACGCACATAATAATTTCTTTCCTGAAATAATGCAAGATTTCAACATTCCTGATTATTTATTGAATTCTTGGAATGAAGAACATGACAGTTCAGAACATGGGAATCCTGACAGTCAGACTTGTGTTTCATGAGGATGAAATAAAATATTTTGAGAGAAAGTACAGTGAAGAAGTAGTTTATTTTGCACTGAAGTTCACTGGATGTTCCTTGTCAAGCTTACTCTTGCTACTCTAACTGTATTACTATTAGCATGCATTCTGAACTTGAAATTAATGATTCTACAAAACAAAATGCAATTATATTTGGACCATCTGGCTACCCAATCCAAACCCAGTTGCTCTAAATTATTATTTCAGTAAACATTTGTGAGAAAAATGGTTCACAGCATTTAAAGCTGAAGTGTATAAAAGATACATCGAGCAGCTAAGCATAAAGACCTAAGGGTATCAAAGTTTCTGAAAAGGACAGAATTGTAAAAGAAAAAAAAAAAGAAAAAAGAAAATGTAGCTACTTACGATTCTGAAGCATCTGCATAATATGTTCTTTAATCATAGGTAAAACAAGTTTTCCTCCGAGGCCACATGCCATCCTGTCCAGTGCACTCTCACCAGCAACTGCATTGCTAAATATCAGTTACAGAAACATCAATGGTTTGATAACTACACAAAAAAAAAAAAAAGAGTCCAGCAGGGCACAGAATTGCCCTCTCCTGCAGTTCTAGTCTTCAAGACTTTTGCCATCTGAATACAGTAGAGCCTCTGTAAGTAAATAAAGTGTACCCAAACCTAAACGCATACACGCTTGTCACAAAACAGTTACTTACCCACTACTGAAACATCTTATTATTTGTAGCCTACTGATTAAGTCTAGTACCAAAGAAACTTAGGCCTTACAAGCACTGAAGATATGGACCAAATTTTGCAACAATTACACGTACCTAGAAAGCTGAAACCAAGTTTGCAATGAATTACACAATATTACTGGCCATCATCTTTTTGTCATGAGAATATGAACCCGTTCAGACATGCTGTGAATCAAGTGAACTAGTAGAATTCAAGCTTTGGCACATAAGAGACCTTTCTTGCACAGCTGCAGGATCAGTAGTCTAGAAGCATGTTCTCTTGCCAATGACTCAGGCAGAAAACATCAGTCCAGGTGAGGAATCTGTGACTCCCAGGCAGTTGCAGAACTGAGAATCAACTAACATTATCTTTGTGAAGTGATCTGTTCCACCCAATAAAATTATTCCCTACAGAAAAGCAAGAAGGTTTCCAGGATACAGCTAACTACTGGTACAGATATTACAGCCCATCCTAGACACCCATGCTGATGGAAAAGCTGAATAATAGTTCAGAAAGGGATGAATCTCCCTCTTCTTTCACGTATCAGTCAGCTGGGTGAGAAATAAAGGTCTTCAAATTATTATGCTTGAATCCCCAGCTCTCATTACAAACCATAAACAGTCTAGAAACTCAGATGCTGTGAACAGCAGTGTTTGTGCAAAGATACTGACAATATTGTAATTTTTCTTCTAATTATTCATGTTCAAATAAACAGACACATCACAAGGAGGGCAACAGAGGAGGGACACCCAGGTTTAGACTGGAGCTGAAGTTAATGGCACTAAAGTTAATGGCAACTTTTGTGTGAAATTTTATTCTTTGAGCTCTTTCCTCTCACCATGAATTCAGACGTTCAGTTTGAGGAAATAAAGATAGTCTATCTTAGAAAAATGACCACACACCTCTCTGCAACATTTGCAAGGCTTTTGCCAGAAAAAGAGGAAGCTGGATTAATCTTTTCCTCCTTTAGAATTTCACTGCTCTATGAAGTGAGAGCAACAAAAACCTGGAAATGCTAAAATATTCCCTGCAGCTTTTGTGTAGGCTGACTCACATCCCCCTTAGATCTGAACACACCCTAACTAGACTACAGCCTGATGATCATTTCAGGGACTGAACAGAAATTCCAGTCTTCTTAAGAAGCTACAAAGACTCAAGCACCCAAAGAGGTCAGTATGAACATCAGCTTATCAATAACTCTCTACAAAAGTGGGAAACACACAGCAACACGAGTGAGAAAAAACTACCACCACACACAGACATCACCGGAGACTAGCTGATGTCCAGTATTTTGTGTCTAAGCCTCAAGCTCTCCTATTACTTTGAGGTCCAAAGGAGCTACATTTCTCCTTCAGGCTAAGGCTGCCAAGCATTACTTGTTTTCTGATCTTTGCTCACTCTACTTGAAACTTGTAACAAACCAAACCAAACCAAAAAAAAGGGGGGGGGGAACTGTCACTCAAAAATCCATAGGCAGCCAACTTGTGTTTAGAAGCATTAAGTTACTCTGCCGACAATAAAGACAAATTGGCATGCCTCAAGTGGATGATTCAGAGCTCTTACTAAGCTGCTTAAGCAGGATGTCTGAATAAACTCCACACCCTGAAAGGCTTGATGAGGATTTGAACTTTAATAGTCTATTTCCTCTTGAAATTCAGCTGAATGCAAAGATTCAAATACCTGACAAACCTGAACACAGCAGTGTCTGACAGTTTTACCTGTATAGCAAAATTCCAAAGTTGAGGAAACTAAATCTGTTAAAAGGGTGAGAAGGGGAAGAAACAACAGCTTACTTTCAATTCCATAATCAACTGGAACAAAAACAAAACGGTATTCCAAGACAAGCAGAAATTAAGTGGGTTCTTCCATAAATTAGAATCATAGAATCATAGAATAGTTAGGGTTGGAAAGGACCTTAAGATCATCAAGTTCCAACCCCCCTGCCATGGGCAGGGACACCTTGCTCTAAACCATATTACCCAAGGCCTCGTCCAACCTAGCCTTGAACACCACCAGGGATGGAGCATTCACAACCTCCCTGCACAACCTATTCCAGTGCCTCACCACCCTAACAGGAAAGAATTTCCTCCTTATATCCAGTCTAAACTTCCCCTGTTTCAGTTTTAACCCATTACCCCTTGTCCTATCACTACAGTCCCTAATGAGTCCACCCCCAGCATCCCTAAATACCTATGCTTTGGTTTGTTAAGTGTCTTTACATGCCCGATATCTAGTAGAAGTCACTATGTGGCTCAGTGGTAAATCAATGTCTTTTCTACTGCCTATCTTCCTACGTGTTAGGAATAACACATACACTTCTCAATGTGTTCTGTGGCAAATTGTTTTAAAACACTGATTACGTCTGAGCCTTGAAGGAGCTGGCAGATGCGGGGAAAAAAAAAAAAAAAAAAAGCAGCACCTAGACTGGTAAATGAACATCCCTGTCTTTACAGAAGTCTGGAGATAGCTATCTCCTATGCATATTTCTGCTTCTATTTCATTCTGTGTTTGGTCAAGAGCAGATATAACAAGATGCTGTAGACAAATCACTGTAATGCTAGTGAAAATCTGGAGCAAGATACAAAGCATGCAGGAATAAGCAACTCAGAAAGATCAGATCATCTTTAGTAGATCTTTCCTGCCTAGGACACAGCAAGATAAACTTCTGCTAGCCATAGCAAGGGATTTAAAATAATAAAACCGTATTTTTGAGCTAGATGAAATCCAGCAAGGAATTCCGCTATGCATTCTTATGTTCTTTCAAAGGTCAGCAGCTTTTCTCTTTAACACCATCTTTTCAAGGGCACAGATACAGAAAAATATGAAGAGACTGGATGTAGATGATTAAACTGGTCAGCAGCTCTCAACTTTGGCTCCAGCTAACTTTACGATAAGCCCTCAATTTAAAGGGTTAAGAAGTGCTGACTTCTGAACTGAGCAACAGAAACAAGTCTGAAAAGTTAAAACAATGCAAAACAGCAGACAAAAAGCACATGCAACATGTACAAGTAAATTACAGCAATACACAAATACCAAAAGGATTTATTTGCTGAACAGTACCTAAATAGCCTACTTAAAACCTGTTTGAGAACAGCCAGATACACTGCTCGTGACCAAGGGTACAAAACTGGAAGTTATTTGAGTTAAGGAGAAAGTAATGCACTGCAGTTATTTGCATCTTGCACTTAAAATTTGTCTTTAGCACACAGTCTTGATAAAATATCCGAACTAGTTTTATAATTACCTGTCAAAATCATCATCTTCAAGCTCATCTGCATTTGCCCAGTCTTCATCTTCTTCCAAGTCAACCATCATTGCTAACATTTGAGGAACTAAGAAAAAAAACAAAACAAAAAAACCCCCAAAAATTTTAAGCTCAGGTTTTCTTAAAATAGGTGAGAAATATCTCAAATATGTTCTCAAATAACAAGCATAAGTTTTAAGTTCCCTCCTTTCAAAAAAATAATTGAAGAAAAAGAACTCTTTCTCCAGTAGCAGTCAAGTCTGTCAAACTGCATCAGCCACTAACTCACAATACATTTTCAGAAGAGTATTTTCAGAACATTCAAATCAAGAGAAAAAATGTTGAGTGTATTTCTTAAAGACCCAGAGCTCAATGCAAGATTTTTTTTAAATCATAAAGACTGCAAATGTAAATTACTTAATAAAGTCTAAGCTCCTTGAGAAAAGTTAAAAAATAGCATTATATGTTTTAAGAACTCAGATATACTTCATTCATTTTGCTGAAACTCTGACATCACCCTTCAAAAATTCACTTATGAAAGAGACTGTATTCATGAAAAATGATACTCAACCCTGACAGGATGTATTTTGTTAACTGTATGTACAGTGGTCAATTAGCATAAAGTTTTATAATAAGCTAATGGTTTAGAACTTGAGATTTCCCCCCATGCAATGTAAGATTTTGGTTTGCATCATGAAAGTATCTTACACATAATAATCCAGCAGTTTTTCTGCTCCTACCTCTGTGGATCGATTCTGTGCTCTTCTCACTGTAAGTCTTTGAAGAGGCCATTACACAATCTTTATCATAACATTCAACTACTATACAATAGGCAACACCTATTCTTCCAAGTTGTTCACACTAGAGGAAGAAGTGCAGTGATTTGTCTATTGTAAGCCTGCCTGTTCTTGTGCACTTCAGAAGCCCAAAAGGGGGAAAAGTACATACATCTTGCACTTTCAGAGCAAAGTACGGTGCTCTTAAGTATTCTTTATATTATACTTCCTGCTCATAGCATTTGTTTGAATTCAACATAATTTATGCAAAGAAGCTTTATTTTGCCCTGAAAATTAAAGTTTTCAGTCAAATACTCAACCTTTTGAGGTTTAAGAATCTTTTTAGGACAATCTACCACATACCTTGAAGGCAGGCATCATAGTTACCTGTCCTTTACAGCAACCTACCTCAAAAACTAGAAGAAGCATACAGTAATCCATGCTGCTGATGAGATAAACTGCAACTGATTAGGTATACTGCAAGAGGTGAATTTCCTAATAACCTTACCCTACCGTAACAATCCTAGGCAAACTCACCTCATTATACATCTGAACAAATGATAAACTTCTGATGACAGAAGAAAATACTGCTTACTGACAGCGCCATGGGGCAAGTATCAAGAAAAGATCAAATTATGGATTGATTAGCTTGATGTGGCTATGTGTCTTCAGCCAGAGATTATACCATGTATGCAGAAACCTTCAGAAAGTTTTTATATACGTACCAAGACAACTTAATGGACACTAACTCTCTAACATGATGCCCACATGTCAGAATTCTACTTATTTACTAGTCACTGAAAATAATTTCCTTCAAAAAAATAGAGTAGTACAGACCAGAAGCTTTTCAGACACAGACACTCATAAGCACATGCATGAAAATAATGCATTGTCACACCTGTGTAATATGGAAGTCAACCATCATCTACAACAATTGGTACGTGGCTCCAAAAAATGTCAGTGTTCATTGCTACTAACAAGCAGGGCCAAGAACAAACTGTCGTCCAAAGCTGCCTGGCCACCATTACATCTAGAACCTGCAAAAGCCTGTGAACATATTGGTTCTTCTTTATGTTTAATATGAATGTGGCTGCCTGTGAGTGCAGTTTCACAAAGAATTTTTTTAAATGTAAAGGTCTGCATTAGAGTCTTACTAAGCCCTCCAAGTCTAATTATTGCCAATATACAGATTGCATACAAAGAAGTTTGACTAAGCCTGTTTCTTATCACAGCATGCCATGACTGTTCATTTTCTGGAGACCAAGCAAAACTATAGCCAAAGATAGGCAGCAGCTTTCATTTCTAGGGAAAGAGCAATAAATCATTCTCCTATATTGAACACTGAGCTCAAGGAGCAAAGTTTCAACTCATGGAATTCCTGAGCAGACAACTGGTACATAGGATACAGCCTTACTACTAAATCACCATCATGTTCAGTAAAACCAGCATAAGATGACAGTTTTGCTTAAGACCCCGTTCTAGTTGTGAGGATCAAGTGATCTAGCAACTTCTTAGTTGAATGAAAAGAGAAATCATTTTAAACTAAGCCATAAAACCAAGGGAAAAGCAATTTTTTTTTGCTGCCTTTTAATCATTCTGAAAGTAACTGCTTTACTAGTTCTGCAAAATACGTCTTTCACCTAGTGATGCATTAATATTACAGAGCAATTTTACAATGGCTTACGTACCAAAGGCGTTTCATTCCTACATGGTACCTTATCTTAATACAGTATCTTAATACAAATGTTTCATGGCTGAACAGCAGCTAGCAACCCAATGTGAAAGTAACACATTCTAAAAAGAAATGAGGTACTTCACTACATTGCTTGATCAGATAAGAAGCTTGTAATCATTTGGGGACAGCAAGTGTCAAGTGTTAGCATTCCTAACAAGCCACAGGACAGAGCATAAAGAGCATTATAATCATTATCAAATTTCAAAATACATTGTAAAAGAATTCGTTCTTTACAAAACTATTCCACAAATAATCAAAACTTCTGATTAAGCCAAGCAGATCCAGTTTTCAACTTCCAGTTTCCATAAGTTTTTAAATTATTTTAATGGCATGTATACATACAACTTTCCCCAGCCTCAGCACACATGTGAAAAAAAACAAAAAAACCCCAACAACAAAAAATCTCCAACAAAACAAAACACTCAACAAAACAAACAACACCAAAAAAACAAACAATTGTCTTTACCCAAGTTTCAGAAAACAAGCAAGAATTTAGAACAATACAAGCAAGACAAGAAGGGAAAATAATCCTTCCAAACAGCAGGCTACACTGCCGTGTCAGTGATCTGTGTGCCCTGATCTACTCTCAAAAATGGTTTAAAAGGCACAGAAATATCACTATGCGCAGCATTGGTGCTGGGGCTGTCCAGAATATTTTAGTATCTCAGATAATAATGCACAATTAAAAAAAGTGCCTCTCCGAAGAATTTAAAATCCACATGTTAAATAGACTAATTATAGACTACCTCTATTTATATAAGCATCTGATTTTTAATTCACAGCTTTAACTCAATATCGAGGCTTAACATGCATGCTGAATTCCTTCAGCCTTCAGTTGCCAGCACCACAGAGTACCTGGCCTACATACCAAACTTCAGACATAGAACTTGAGAACTAAATGCACCTTTTCTTCAGTAAAAATTTCCAAAGCCAGCAGAAACACTTGGAAGTAGTGTTTTCCTTGGAAACACCTAATGAAGAGTCTACCGTATTGTTAGGTTTGCTGGTGGCTGCATAAGCACAGATTAATTTATGAAGTAATAAGAAGGGGTTTTCTCTATAAAACTCAGTTTCGTGTCACCTGAATTTAACAGCACCAGCAAAGTTAGACAGGGTTTTGCCACGAAGTGCAAAAGTCAGTTTAGCACCGTAAAGACAGAAATTGTTTCAAAGAGAATGAGTAAAATACTTACTGGCTTGTGCAACGATGTTGGTATGCCTCCTCAGCATAGCAGCAGCAGTTTCTGACAAGGTCACAATTACTTCAAGTGCCAACTGACGCTGCATGTTACTGAGACTGGCATCTGCACACAGCTACAATCCAGAAGATTAGAGCACATGATTACAACAGAAGTTCTGGGCCATAAAGAGTGATTTATTTAAAAACAAAACAAGCTAGCTTTACCTTCAGACTTAGTTGCAATGTAGGCTCTAACTGTGGTCGTAAATACTTGGGAACAGAATCTGCAATTTCTACAAGGGATTTCAGGACAGAATCGTCATTTTGGTAGCAGGAATCATTAACAGCCTATAAAGGGGTCAGATGAAGATAAGGTTAAATAAAAACAAATAATACTATGAATGGGACCGCTGTTCTAGAAGAAATTTGATTAAATGTGATTCATTAACATAGCCTCGCTTAGCATTAGTAACTAAAATAGTTGAAGCCTTATGCTGCGAGAATTGACCAAGAGTTTGATAAAATTAATGCTGCTAACAAAGAACTAGCTGAATCTGGCAGATACGAGCAGAATGAAGAAGATAAGGAATACAGAGACAATTCCAAGAGAATAAAGTAACGTCAGAAGGCCAGCCCAGCAACAGTGAAAACCAGTATGAAATCAAGAGATCACTGATAAGAATTAAGTGATTGAAGATGGTTGGCACATGTATAATTGAGAAGCGCGAACTGGGGTAGGAGTCTCTTCGCAGAGGCACCCAGCTAGAGCTGTAAGCTGAGAACTAATTAAAAAAAAAAACTAATTGGAAGCCTTCATTCAGACTCTACATTTTTCAGTCGACCCTAGGGTCAGAAAACACAAATCTGTAACAGCTACAAAGGGATAATATGCAGGGTTGAAAACGACAAGTTTTCTACAGTAAGTTATGGCTCACAATGTTATGTGCCATCAATTTTGGCCCATTATTAGTTTAAATCTAATACAGTAGACAGATACTCAAAGAGTTACGGTCACACATCAGAGGCACCAATATGCAAAACCACACGATGTTTTGACAAGCAAAATCCATTTTAAGTTAAGAAAAACTCCTCAAACTAACTGCTCAAAAGGAGGAAGATGAGTAACTTCTTTTTTATCCCCCTGTTACATGACAACAGCTTAGAATAGCTTAAGTTTACAAACACCTGACAACTCTGGAGAGCCACTGAATTAAAGCAGACCTTTCAGGCTTCACTCACAGGACACAGGAAAGAAAAAAAGAAATCAAGGTTTTTGCAAGTATCCTTCCTACACCCATAGCTACATTCTGAAAAGTAATTTAAAACTTACTTTTAAGTGATCAAGTTGATACTTTAGTACCAGAACTGCACAGCTTACTCAAGGGTGTTAAAACTCTTCTAGAAGTAGCACACAAAACGCAAAACTCCAAAGAAAAAAAAAAACAAACCCAAAAAAACCCCCCCCCAAAACCAACTCAGTCTTTAAACAGACTTTTGGGCTTTTGAGACGAACTTTCATTAACTAAGTGATGTTTTCCTGATATAGAAACATCTGTTGAAGAGTTACATGTTTTTCTTAATACTTGAGTCTAGGATCCAACACTTTGATAATGTCACTCAAACAGCCCACACTTTCAACACAGTAGCAGCATTTTCTAGTATCAGAAATGTTTTGTGAGGGGAAAATAAATTTATCTTGGTTAAGGCCTTTTGTACTAATAATTACCACTCGTCCTCTGATTTTGGAAGAGAATAATGTAATCCTTACTAGAAGTTCCTGTAAAACTCTGTATTTTATCCCCATTTCACCTTTCACAGTTTTTTAAAGCAATACTAGGTTTCTGAGGAAAGAAGTTCAAAGTGCACAGTGAACCCTAAAAGGCAGAAGCACTTTTCTGTAGTATCAGACCCTAGCAACCACAGAAGTAAGCTGAAGTTCCAGCTTTTACCTCCACTACAAGATAAATCTCTTGCATCTAAAAGTTCCAAGTATTAGTACTGAAAGTTCAATTTTCACCATAACCATCACATATTTTACTGAAAGGACTGAATTGCCAAGTCAGACTTTTAGCTTTTTTACCCTGCCAATATTTCAAAATTAACTTCAACAGCAACAAAAAAAGCATCCAACTGTTTCCAAAGGTCACTCACCACTATTCTAGCACATCCCATCTCCTATTTATAAACTCAGATCTTCATATCAATCTTGCATTACCACAGCCAGAAAATCTAGTCCTTCTTGCAATAAGTACTTTAAAAAGACAGACTTCATAGCACAGTTCTGCACTGTGTACTCGCAAAATGAAGCTTGAAAATGCAAGCCAAGTGCATGTGTTTTTACAGCCTAAAATAGTAGCACTGAAACTTACAGGACACAAAGTGGGCTACCAGTCTGAAGTCTAAAAACAGCATACTATTCAATTGCCAAACATAAAGACAAATGGCATGCCCACCCCAAACCGTGCTTCACTCCCACTCATGCAGCACTCAGTAGCCAAAGTCCTCTCAACCAGCTACAATTTTTGAACAATGCAATTGTTATTGCCAAAGTCACAGACAGGGACTAACCACCAAAAAGTGACCACAGTATCAAAATACTTCTTGTACACACTACAGAACATTTTCAAGTTCAGCTAATTTTAATAAATTCCCCTCAGTCTGCATTCAAGATCAAGTAGAATTCCATCAATTGCAGAAGCCAGCAAACCTGGCACAGTATTTTTTCAGCTTGCCATAAAGCACACACAGACAAGCTCTACAGCTCACACTGTCAACAGGGACCTGCTGTACTGACTATAGCAAGCAGTCAGTCTTTAACTTGAATTCAGCCTAATTTAAAATTGTCAAAAGCTCACTACCACTGTTATCACAGGTACTTGGTTATTCTGACTTTTTCTTGATACACAAAGAGAACAGGATTGTGAAACTGTTGTCATTCGGCCCTCAAACCATTTCCATCTCTAGTTTGGCTTACAATAAGCTTCCCCCTGAGAGTAAACAATTTTATATTAGAATTCCAAGTTTGCTCAAATTCATCCATCCTAAAAAAGATCTAATCCAGCTTCAGAAATGGTATGAAGCTTAAAATGGCATTTTGTTTGCCATTTCCCAGTTTATCAAACTACAAAGATCATTTGTCTAGACTCTTGTTTTTACTCTAACAATCTTTGTTCAGAAAATTCTACACTGTCCCCTAAACTGAACAGATACAGGATATTATGGGTCAATGAATTACCCAAATACTGATTACTTGAAGTCTCATGGTTAATTTAAAAACTGTAAGACTTTGAGGTAGTTAACTCAAAATACCTAGGTAACACTGTGTAAATTAATCAGCATTAAACTATGTACCTTAAAACACTATCAACTAGGTTGTATTTACGAGATTCCATATCAGTTTCCAGTTTATCTTGCTGGTGGACTGAAGCCAGGCTAGTTAAGATAGTTAATCCAGTCTCAACAAAAATTCATATGCTACACAAATTTGCAGATCAGTAATTTGTTTGGATACAGTCAGACAGTAATAAGCATATTAAGCGTTATTTGTGTGGTTTCTTACCTGCAAGATTCCAGGTAGCAAGTCTGCAAAATGTTTAAGCAGGGGAAGATTGTGCTCATTAGCAAGTACAAATGCAGCTGCAGCTCTAGCAGACAGAGTCTTGATCTAGAAGACAGGATTAGAGAAAAAAACATGAAGACCTGGTAATGAAACATGCCTTTATCTTCTTCTAATATTAGGCCTATTCTTTGACTACATTTTGTATTATCATTTCCCTTTTACACTTTCCTAATAGATATATCAATTAGTTTTTAACATGGATTTTATATCTTGCTTCCAATTAAGGTAAAGCAGTCATGAAGATCTTCAGGATGTCTTATATGATATAAAAATGTTCATCACATTATGAGGTGGCAAGTATTCCCTAGTTTTATTTGCATTCGGTTTTTGGTTTGGTTTGGGGTTTTTTTTTGGTTTTTTTTTGGTGGCAAAAACTATTGTTTTCAACTTCCCTCCCTATTTCAAATGTGTATGCAAGTGTCAAAGTCCCATTTTTCATGAAGTGTGATCCAAGTGTTCAAAACAAGCTTCTTTAAAGACATGACTTGTGGTACTTTAGAAAATGTTACTCAGTTGACTTTCAAAGGTCAGAAAAAATAATCCATGGGGGAGCAACAAACTGAACCCACATACCACAGCAGGGTTTCCTATCCTTGCCCAGCATTTTCCACAAGAGAAACATTTTCAAAGTACAATTTTTCACACAAATCAACAAATCTGAAGCCTTCCAGAAGAGGCTTGCTAATATAACCTTACAGGGAAACACAAACAGTTCAAGGAGCTGTCGCATATTCGGTTTTGAGACATACCATGTATGGATACTACGTGTGGAGATACTACGTGTTTATACTGTTAAGCACAAGGGCCAGAAAGAAAGCTTAACAAGGAACTTCTGACCCCTCAATGTTGCTAGCTAAAACCCCTGCCTCTGCTTTGGCCCACTATAATTAGGTTTCTCAAAGCATAACTACTAGGGAAGAATCTGGGCCTAAGCAGTGCAGATAGAAGCTAGCCAGTTAGCTTTAAGACCATAAAAAGGCTTGACCCTTTTGGTTTGCAGTAGGCATAATCAAAACTCCATCACTTTCAGGTAATGCCATTCTCTGGTTGAAATCTGTGGTTTAATCTTCATATTTGAGACTACTATACAAAGTTCCTATGCTCAGGACATAGTAGGAAAACAAGCAAAGGTCTTACTGATGGATGCTCTTGATCTTGCATACACTGAACCAGCATTCTCTTAATGACCTCCAAATAGTGTTGCTGCTGATTGCCAAAAACCCCCGGAAAATTCCTAAGGATAAGACAAGACAAAAACATTAATAAAAATTCACAGTTTTAACCTTATTTTAAGCTTATCCATTGTTTAAGCTACAGATCACGTACCTTAAACACACTACTGTACGTGTAAGAGTTAAGTAAACCAAAATACCTCAGAATAAATGAAAAAAACATGATTTATTGTTAAAAATTAAATACATGATTGCTTGTTAATTCAGTTGTGGCAGTTTTTCTTACATTTTTACAGCCATGATTTCTCTAACCTGCAAAGATGTAGCAAAGCCTGAAGGCTTACCAGAAAATATGTAGAGCAGCCTCACGCAGACCCACATTCTGAGAGCTGACAGAATCAAATAAGAATTTCAGAACTTCTGGCCACTGGTTGTTGCCATCTTCATCTACATGAAACAACAAAATTTTAGGATAAGCAAATTTAAAGAGTGGTTAGATCTCAACTGTAGGGCAACCAGTCATCACTACTGGAGTTAATTAAAAAAAAACCCCAAACCCTGATCTGAAGATGTCCCCAAGTCACAGCGTCAAGAAGCACTCAGGAACAGATGATGAGCTCTATTTACTGTTACATAACAGGCCTTCAAGAAAGAAACTGATGCAGATGTTCAGCATGACATTCACGAGAATTTAAACAAAATTGGATTTCTAAATCTTAATAGAATCTCACCTAAACTCAAGCCATTTAAAGCACAGAGTTAAGGAACCTTACTTTTACCTTATCAAGGATAATGTGAACAAGTATTAGGTTTTATTTTAAACCATGAAATCAGTTAGTACATCATGCGCAAATGTCTACAGAAGACCAGAGAACAAGAGATAAAAATATAGCTACTCTCAATACATAGACGTTTTACCACAATACCAGCTTATATAAAGTACCTATTAAATTCCTGGCCAATTCAGCAACTATGTCACAGATTTTTTTTCTCATGCTGGACTGTGTTTCCAACTGAATAATCAACAGCAATCCACTTTTGATAGAGGTCTGATCATCAGGTGAAAGAGCTGGATAAACTTCTTCAAAAGCAGAGGACAAAAGACGACGTAGAAGGACAGCTGCCATTTGTCTAGCCTATTGAATAAGAAAAGTATGTTAAAAGTGTTTTGATATGATAATCCTGATCTTATTGAGAAAGATGCCAAACATCATGCTTCCCAATGACCAGTTTTCTCTGTGTAGACTTGTTTGGTGAATGAAGTACCTCTCAAGCAACAACAGGTGACAATTACAATACTAAGTAAAAACACAGTAAAGAAGCATGACCTCATGATCATGTTTCTGACAATTACAGCTCTTCAAAGAAATAATCATTAAATCCATTGATATACTCAGTTTTTTTCAGAGATGAACCTTGGACATATTTTGTGGCAAGGTAAGGATATATTTGCACTATTGAAAGATAGTTTGAAGCATGACGTCTTTCTATCTTAAATGACCTGCTGAGATAATTATAATCCAGATGGGTTTTTCTGGATTAACAAGTGACTTAATGGGACGGACTTGTCAGAAAATTAGCCTGTAAACACTCCTTCACTTTCTCAACCAAACTCCAAGTTATACTTTTGCAAATAAAACTTTACTCTGACACAACCCAAACACCCCCCCAAAAAAAAACCAAACAACAAAAAACCCCAAAATCAAAACTTTCAGCCATTTGCAGACCTATGACAAAACAATTTTCTTCAAACTTCAATAAGCGTAGGAACCTCAATACCACATGACAATCTTCTATGCTTCTTGCTCGCATAAAGCAACTCTACAACAGTGTAACTTACATATCTGTATTTATTTACAAATACACAAGAATCAGAAGCAAAAAGCATGGCTGGGTAATTTAAAATGAATAGAGCAACACATGCAGTAAAGGCAAAGACACATGAAGCACTGAATAACTTCATAAATAGGATGGTTCAGTAATCAGTGTTTCTAGAAAGACAAATTAAAAACCATCCACAAACTTCTGAAGTTTAACATATATAACAAAACCTTACACATGTTAAATCCTCACAAAAAAACCCCAAAACACTCCAATGTAACATGCACTCTTATTTTTCTGCCAAGATATCCTTATTTAATGTGTACTTAAACAAAAAAGTTTCATTTATAACAACCTGTGGAATTAAAAAGTATTCAGTGACCAGCAGAACTTACAAAGTCTGATTTCCAAAGATCTCTCGACTACACTGCTACAGCATAATCTACAGATGAGAACACAAACTGCCTCTAATTCTCAGCTTCTAATGTACCCTGCAAAAACTGGGTATCACTAGAACATCCCCCAAGATACCACTCCTTTTTATGTTCCACAGTCTTGAAACTCACTGTGCTTTCTTCCAATCTAGCCAGCTCTCTCCTATCCTGCTAAAGAGTAGTGTACGCAAAGACAAAGCACCTCTACACTAGCTGAAGGGAAGGACTAGAACTGGACTATACCCTAGATCATTTCTTATCTCCTTAACAGCTCCAGTGTGGACCAAAGCCACTATGTACACAGGATTAGTAGATCTAAGACAGATGAACAAAGAGGATCACAGTCACCAGTTGTGCAGTAGTTCCCATTGTAAGCCAAAGTTCTCCAGGAACAGGTCATCACATGGGGAATGTGACTTAGGAGGGAGAAAGATTTTTTCTCCGCTGCCTCTGGGAATCCCACTAACAATGTATCCAAGCACCTTAAGGGCAACACAATATAATGGAGTCTTTCCTTCTCCCATCTCTGGAAGCACTGATATTGTGAAAAATTAAATTTCTCCTTGTTAGTATGGTGAGCTTACACAGGAAAAACCTTGAATGTAGAGCAAGTTTGCTGGGACTAAACAAGGCAAAAATTTCAATGCAGTGTCTTCCCTTAATCAGGGCATTGTGTTTCTGTGCATAATGTCCAACATCTGATAATGACCAAAACTTCACATTATATTTATTCCTTTCCTGAAGTAATTAATAGGTGGCCAGACAGAGAATAAAGCTTAAGCTCATAAAGCACACAAAGATAAGAGCTCCCCCTCTGAAGAATTAAAAGTATTAGAAGACTGATTGCAAAGTAAAAACACAAGTAACAAGGCATATAGAAAGACCCAAGGCCAGCATTATATAAATTAGGTCCTCGTTATAGCTACTAGCTTAGAAAAGAATTCCCCAATTCCCTAAAGCAAATTCAAATGTTTGAAGGAGTGACAAAGAAACAATTGACTTCTAATAATAAATGGCATATTTTCCTGAGCAGATATCCACCTATATATGAAAATAACCACTGCTAATTTAGTTATGATGAACATGGCTGGATTAATGTCAGCTCTGAGGCTGTTTACTCTGCTTTAAGGAAGAAAGTATGTATTTTTCACACGCACCAAAAGCTCTTTCGTATTTAATTATTGCAAGATATGTACCCAAACAAGCATTTTAAAATTCTGTAGCTTAGTAGCTATAGCTTTAATGAGAACAAGAACAATATAAAGTGTACATCCCAAAAGAGGAACTTCCAATGAAGCATAAAAAAAGCAGAATTTTCTCCTACCACTGGGTTCTTCTGCATCTCTAAATTACTGAGGTGCTCGCATACAGTTGGAATGTTGAAGTTACTAACATAAGTAGTCGTAATTCTCAAATTTCAACATACCACTTCTTATTAATAGAATTTAGTGCTATAAAAATGTTCTAGGGTTTTACAGATGATGGAACCAAGGCACAAAAAGACAACCAACTTGCAGGGCAAGCGCAAGAATTATGAACAGAAATCTGGGACACCATACTCTCCACTGGCATTCAAAGTGTCCAGGTAATCCCACATACTTTGCAAGCAAAAGACTATCTTGTGTACTACAGTCACTGATTTTATTTTAGGTCCTCAAGGAGGAAAACATGCATGGATGGAAGCAATCAATATTTAGGACACAGTCCAAAGATGGATTTGCACAACCTCATTTAGGGATCCAGCCCCACGCAGAATTCAAAGCACGCAGTGTCTAACGTCCTGCATACTTGAAGGCAGAACTTTGGTGCCTCCAAAGTGCATGGGCTGCCTGCCTTCCCCTCCAAATGCTGAACAGGAAGCTGCCCACAGCAGTAGTTTTCAGATTAAGAAATGCAACCCCTTCATGTGACAATACAGAGAGGAGGAAGGGAAAGGTCAGAGCCCTCTAAGAGAGCTGCGAGTACAGCAGAAACACAGTTTTACACAGCACTTGTTACTGTATTTCACAGGGCTCAAAACTAGTCAACTGAAAATTAGGACACAATTTAAAACTGCCAAACTAGAGTTAACTGGGAAGAAAATATATGCAAGAGAAAATGCAGAACTTCTGTTCCTTTCGAAGATTTAGGCGGTAAATCAAAACTGCAAAGGAACAGCCTCTAACACATGAGAAGCATCCTAAGAATAAAAATCAGCAAATACAAATTGTGAATATGTACCATCTTTCTCCACAACCTTTTAAAATGCAGTTGCATAGGAAGAAGTAGAATCCTAACTTTGTAACAGTGTTCATAAAGTTGGAAACCTGGGCTCAAGCCCCTCTTCCGCCAGAGTTGTACAAATTATCTGTCACAGAAGTGTTCTCACTGCTAAATCAGACACTCCCCTCCACTTCTGTGAAGAGTGTTACCCTGCTATCAGGAAAATATGAAATGAGAAGAAAGGGAAAAGGTAATTATTTCCACAGTTTCAGTATCTGGTTAGGAGAAAACCTGTTATACAGTTAGTTTTAAAAGAGTTATTTCTGATCTAGCTTAATATTATTTTTTTTCCAATATCAAATGCAAGGGGTCCCGGAAGTAGGATCTGAATCCCTGTTTCTCTATTTAAATGCCAAAGCTACTAGGTTGCAGAGTCAGGATTCCCCCAGCTGCTGTCCAAATAGTCCTATGAATCTTGTATTCTCTACAACCCATCCCAGGATGGAGTACTTTCTTCAGCCTGATTTTCTTGTGAGGGGGTAAAGCAATACAGAGGTTTCAGGATTAAGAAGGATCTGAACTCAGCTTCCCCCATTGTCTGGGCAAGGGATCTTTAAAAGTTCTAAGGCTTCTTCCAGCAGCCTGTGTTTAGTGGTGTCTGTACATTCAGCATGCTCAGAGGCCACATAACAGGCCCAAAGCCTTATCCCCTGACGACATATGCACTATTCTTCCCAACATCTGGATTTACATAAAACATGTGCCGACACAAAACCATACCTGTTGACAGCAGCACCATACTGAACACAGAGAATGATTTCCTGCATGCTTATATGCAATGCTTAGCTGTAGCATAGCGATGACTTCACTAGACGGCTCTATTTAGGTACTATGCTTTTGGATTTACAGGGAAGAGAGGTTGTTTGCAGGTTTTATTTGGATATTTATCAGGATATTTTTTGAGTCCAACACCTAGTGTCTTCTTGAGTTATGAGCCAACATGTAAACTTCTTTGATTTATCCATTGGTGGACTTAAATGAAGTTATTCTACAAATGTTAACCTCTGATGTCTCGTTAAGAGTAACTTCTACAGGTGAAAAGTTCCTTTGCACTTGAGTTAAGCTGGAATCCAACTCATTGGCCAGATTCTGAATAAGTTGTAGATTGGGCTATTTCCTTAGCTGATATAATGGGAATAAAACAAATACATGAAACGAATATTTATTTACACAAGCATGAGTTGTCAACTCAGACTTCCCACATATATTCAAAACAGAAGCACATGCAATGCAGCTATGACTTCAAGGCACAGTTATCTGATTATCATGTATGACATTCTGATGAAAAAAGGGCAGTGGCAGATCTTACTTTTTTATGGCAAATTTAAATACAGGAGAAACTAAATAGCCTTTTACTGTTTGAAACCCCTCACAGGGGCAGGAAGGAAAACTACACAGCTCTTATGCAACCAGTTGCTAGTATAATATTAAAGGATTATGTTAGAAGAACATTACTTTGCAGGTAGATAAAGCATCAGTATTAGTAAGCTGATACTTACTGAGCACTAAAAAGCAAACAGCATCTACCTCTAAATCGAATACCATCTAAGAGAAGAGACAGTTATCCAGAGAGAAACAGCACATTTACACGCTCCTGAAGAGTACTGTTCATAAATTCTATATGCTACATCTTTCTGATGTTTTCAAATCTAGAGTTTTACTGGACAACAGATGTTTGAACTTTTAAATGACTCAAGCTTGTAATATCTTGAAAGTTTAGTAGTTCTTCAACTCCACATTTCCAAGTGAACAATAGTTTTACTAATAAGTACTATACCTGATTGCAAAGTATGCTAGCTTTTACAAAATAAAGGAATAACTAAAAGGTACACTTACTGTATGCCCACAGAAAAACTGCATATAGTGCTTAAACTGATCTCCATTCATTCTGTAACACTGCTTGACGACTTATGAGCACATCCTCCCCAAACAGGACAAAATACAAAAGCCATCTGCAAAACAACTGCTACCTTATTCCCCCGCCCAGTTCTCATTTCAGAAGCACAAGATGCATCAGATTATACCCCAGTTTAACACATTGAGGCACAAGACCCCAAAATGCAAAATATTCCTCAACTGCAACTTGAAGGAACAGCACAGTATCAGTCATACATTAGTTACTCATTTTAAGGAAAGAAACCATGAAAAACACAACCAGAAAACAATGGGCATCTAAGCAGATATTTATGAAAGACTACATCTGAAGCTAAGTATCCTCCATCAAAAAGTCTCAGCTACTAAACTTGACGTGCACCAACTAGATGAGCGGTTCCTCTACAAATGTAAATTAAGATGATTCAGTTAATGCCCAGCTTGTTTATTTATCCCCAAATGACCAGCACTGATCTCTTGCCCCGCTTTTTCAAATTCTCTTGAAAAAAAAATAATGCAAGATTCAAAGATTATTGAGACATACCTCCTCAGCAGCAGCAGTATTCCTGATTGCTTGTAGGAGAAATGTGATCTTAGATTGACCTGGAATATTCTCATATGTCTCCTGCATAAAAAGAGATGCAGCTTATTGTAAACAATTACTAGAAAGCATGTGTTAAACACTAACATGAATTGACTTTCCTTTTAAAACAACTTTACAACAGTTAATAGAACATAACATAGAAAAAAAATAAACCTAACAAAATTATCTGTCCTGTTTTAAAATCACAAGTAAAGTTTTAGCTACCTAATAAGACCTGACACATTGGAATGCTCTGTATATGCACTACTGGCCACTGAAAAGATGAGTTAAGAAACAGAATCACAAAATGGTTTGGGTTAGAAAGTATCTTAAGATCACCTAGTTCCAGCCCTCCTGCTCTGAGCAGGGACCCCTCTCACTAGACCATGTCACTCAAGCCCTGTCCAGTGTGGCCTTAAACACTGCCAGGGATGGAGCATTCACAACTTCCTTGGAAAGCCTGTTCCAGTGTCTCACCACTCTCACAGTAAAGGATTTCCTCCTTACATTCAGTCTGAATCTCCCGTTTAAATTTGAAGTACAACATATGAGGAAGACACATCCTCCTGAGAAACCATCGTAGCTTCTATCACATAGAAGCATTAAGACCTTTGGAAGCCTGAAACTGAACTAAGACCAACAGGTTAATAAACACTGACAAAAGTATAGGCCAAAAAAAGTGTTTAGCTCTTTTTTTGAACCCTTTACAGCCTTTGCATTTGTCATGTGGCAGTCACACATCTCAACTATATATCTGGAATAAGAACTTTACATTTCTAAATTACTGCCGGAATTTCAGAGTGACTATTTACTCTTCTTACAGAAACCCTCTTAATAAAATGGGAAGTTTAATGAGAAGTTTAGTTACACTGTCTTACACACTTCTGCTGTGCAGTACACTTGCTGTGGCTTTGTAAATTAGATTGTTATTTAGAAACTAGAGTGAACGCATGCAAAATACCTTTTCCTACCCAAAACATGGCATGTGTGAGCATCTTAAAACTATAAATACTTGTTTCTAATATACAAAGCCTATGTGGGTAACAGCAAGCTGAAGAGCAACCACTTGAAACATTCAGAAATAGTTCTACAGTTACTGACTCTGAAAGAGTTATTTTTTGTGAATACAGTTTTGAAGATAAATTACTCCACCCTCCAAATATTCACTATCCCAGCCTCCAGGAACAAGCCTACTATAATTTAGTCAGTTCCATGCCTGCCTACTTCACATTCTTACCATTTTAGCAGCTCTTTCAAACATTCTAGCAAATTTACACACCCTGCAAATATACCTGCTTCTTTCAGTAAAGCGGTTTCCCCATCACACACTTAATATTAAACATCATCTTCTTCCATCTTCTGTCCCTGTTTCCTAGTAGGCCTTGTTCATGGAGTCAGTTCTTACTTCATATTCCCTGTAGTTACTAATGTATGCTCATAGTCCACGAGATTCTGAATCCCCAATGAATCTCTGCATTTAATCTAATCATTTCATGAAGACTGCAAAATTAAATGAGGTTTAGGGTCAGAACAGAAAATCTTCTCAGCTTCACCATTTCCATGAATGTATGTATTTATATTGTACTATTATCTACAGATATAAAGACATACAGAGAAATAAGGAGGTTTCTTAAAGGCCCAGCATGGACCTGAAGCTACGATTTTGTGGACAACTGAAGCACTGTAAAAGCTGGCTTCTCTTATGCCAATTTTGGTAATAGCGAAATTCTATTTTGAGTTGTTTAGACTCACTACAAATGGCAGAAAGCTATCCATTTGTTCACCGACATGATTCTGTCAGTTCAGTAAACCAGATTCAGAGATGTTAAAGAGCACTAGGGCACGGTAGGCAAAAGGAACACATGGCCAAGACCAGAAACTCCCCCATGTGCTGGTGGAGAACTACATTGCCGACTTCTCCCACCTTACTACCACCCTTGGCTACAACCCTAACCATGTACCTGGATCCTGCCACATCTTCACTCTATTCTTTTAGCTATTAGTTCCCCAGCTACCTTATCCAGAGGTACAAGTTTCTCACACAGCATGACCAACTTTCCAAATACATGCAAGCAAATATCTATTATCTACTCTTAGTACTCATGTTATTCTAAACTTGAGAAATGTATATTAAAGAGCATAAAATCACCAAGACAAAAGTTTCTTTACTAGAAGGTAAGAGAAAGACAGGCTTTTAAAGTGAACAAAGTTCCAGTATTTTTAATGGGAGATAATATTAATTAACCAGGTTTCAGCAAGCTGGTCAGAATAAGTTATGAGCGTGCTAACACATACATAGCTCCATATACATAAATACTTAAATAAAAGCAGGTTTTAGGTGACTGGACTTTCCTTCCCCAAAATTTTTTCTTTTTACAGCTTTCACTACATGCCCACTCAAACAGGGTATGACTCTATACGTCCATTAAGTCTAGTGCTCAACAGAACATCCCTCATCCGTTTCAGTGACCAGACCTACTAGAAATAACCCAAGTCTGTCTCCTTCAGTTCCTGTCCATCCATTGCTCTTTATCAGTGGCTTTCATTAGACACAAATTAAAACCCATTATTCAATCTACCTGCAGTGATTTGAATCCCTGTGGTATTCAAAATTGCTTTCCAACAGTAAGTACACTATAAAAAAACCGAACAGACTACACAGATGCTTAAGATCAAATGAGTATGATTTTAACAAGCAGACTGCTCTTCACAGTTGACGAATGAGAGACAACCGGCATAATCTGAAAAAAAAGCAGGTTCAGACTGGGTAGAGTTTCAGACCCTTTGCACTAAGAAGCCAATCAAGCAGGAGCGGGTTGCTCAGAGAGCTTGTGCAGCCTCCATTCTTGGAGGTTTCCAAGACCCAGCGGGACAAAGCCTCAAGTGACCTGGTCTGACCTGATAGCTGACACTGCTTTGAGCAGGAGATTTGCACTGCAGACCTCCTGAGGACCCTTCCACTCTGAATGGTCCTAAACCATAAAATGATTTGCAATACACCTTGAACATATGCAAAAAACAATGTCAGATTCAGTGTAGCTAAATAAGTAAAAGTTACACTACTCGCTTGTATACAAAAACAATGTACTTGAAAAGTCTGGTAATCTATCATGACAATTAAGTTTTCTTATTCTAACTGACCACAGTGCATATGCAGCTACAAAGATAAAAACCCTCCAAACTCTATTCCAAGCAGGTTTCTGACCAGCTGTAAGAATCTAGATTTCAGATTTCTTTTCCAAGAATGTTTTCTTTCACAGACATTATGACATAGCTAATAAATTTACTTCGTCATGATTTTAATAAAGTCCAGAAAGTTAAAAGAAATGTTCTTCTGTTACATGCTGCCAGCTGAGAAGAGAAAGAAACTCAGCTCCCAGGGAATGGCCTCTGTTATAGTTCTATGTTCAGGAATGTGGAAATAATTCTTGCTGCTTCTCTAGAAAGTATCTGTGGTAATCGATATTTAACTTTGCTAGCTTTCTACAAATGTATGTCTCCCCTCCTTCTCATTCCCAAATTATATTTTGGACATTTTCACTGCACCATCAGAAACAACGCTTTTTATTCTTCACCAAACAATGCACTGAACTCTGCTGACCGCTGAAGTGATGAGAGTGATAAAAGACCCGATGCAGCCATGCAGTGGGAATTCATGCTAAACCTAGACGCTAGTATTTAATTCAATGGGAGATTCCCCACTAGGCTTGACAATGGAGTCTTAAGCATGACAGAGAGAAAGAATTAACGTGGCTTAGCCATCACAAAGCATTTCAGCTGAAATAACACATCTGAAAAGTTCTGCTGATAACAGAGAAGCTCAGTATATTGAAAACGCTTATTTTGGTGAAATATTTCTTAGCTGACGAAACACTTGAATACACGTAAGTTCAAAACCAAGCTATCGGCTGGCAACAGAAGAAAACCTCAGCGGGCCGGGGGAAGGCTGCGGCCCCGCTCTTGCCCCAGCCGGGGACAGGCCCCCGGGGTAGCACAAACCCTCTGCGAGGGCCGCTTCGGGAAGCGGCTACACGTGCAGCCGCCGGCCGGGGCCAGGCCGAGTGCTTCGATCACGCTCCTCCGAGCTCCGCACCCACGGAGGGCAGACACCCCACTCACCCCTCCCGAGCCAGCGAGGGCCGGCCCCGCTACCCGTCTGACCTCCCCTTCCCGGCAGAGCCGGGGCTGCGCTCAGCCACGCCGGCCAGCCAGGACAGAGCCAGCCTAGGCCCTGTCTCGCCATGGGAAATCGCTGGAAGCAGCCCCCAGGGCCCTGCACCGCGAGGAGCGCGGGGCCGGAGCGACCGGGCGGTGCCAGACACGCCGGAGGAGGGGGAGCGAGACCCCTCAGGCCCTCACGCGCGCCAGCGGTCAGAGCACTCGCCAACGACCGCAACAGCCCCCGGTGAGAAGAATCGCCCAGCTGCTCCCCGGAGAGCCGGCGTCAACGGACGGTGGCAGGCCCGGGCCGCCCCAGCAGCAGCTGGTGCCGCTGCTCACACGTGGGGCTCTGCCGGCCCCGCCGCCTCCCTACCCCCCTCCGCCCGTAAACCTTCTCCCTCCCTCCGATAAGGTCCGGAGGTCTGACAGGCCGGCTTGTCGGCCAGGGCCGTCGCGAGGCGCAGCCATTACCTCAGCCTGCTTGCGGACCGCATTGTCTGGACTGAGCAGGTTACCCAGGAGAAGGTAGAACTGCTCCTGCTCCGCCGCCGCCATTGCTGCGAAAGGAAAAGAGAGAGAGGGAGGCCGGCCGGGCGGGGACAGGGAGGCGGGGAGGGGGAATGCCAGCCCCCCCGCCCGCCGACTGAGAGGGAGAGAGGGCGGAACCACCGCCACGCTCCGCTCCCGGCTCTCCGCCCTGGGGCTGGCTGCGCCGGCCGTGCTCGCGAGCCCGCCCATTGGCTGCGGCGCACGGAGCCTCGCCCGATTCGCTGGCCTTCCCAGTGACGTCCTGGAGACTCAGGGCCGGGGTCGGGAGAGGGGGAGTGGAGAGTGACTGTACAACCGTCCCTGAATGGCCGTTCGTCTCCTCTTGCCTCATTGGTACACCTGCGGCACGGAGGCGGGAAATGCGGCGAAAGGCATTCTCATTGGTGGGTGGCTGTGGCAATCTCGGCAGGATTGGTCAGAGGCGCGGTCAGGCGGCGTGGGCAAGGAGGGGTTGTGCCGGGATTGCCGAGCTGGGGCAGGGCTGTGGGGGAAGGGAGGGAAAGCGCGGGAGATCGTAAGGCGTCTGCCGCCGCCACGCCACGCCCCTTTCCCGCTCCTCCTCGCTGAAGTGCGGTGACCCGGCGCCGTGACCCACCCGGACCAGGGCTGCGGGGCGGCAGTGCGTGGGGTGTGTGAGGTGGTCTTGGGTTCGCGGGAGAAACCGTTCACCACACATCACACATTAAAATCACAGAATCAGCTAGGTTGGAAGACCTTTAAGTTGAAGTGTTAACCCAGCACTGCCAAGCCCAGCACTAAACCTGTCACCGAGGGCCTCATCTACACGGTTTTTGAACACTTCCAAGGACGGTGACTCCACCACTGCCCTGGGCAGCCTGTTCCAATGCCTGAGCACCCTCTTTGTGAAGAATTTTTTCCCAGTATCTAATCTAAACCTCCCTTGGTGCAGCTTGAGGCCATTACCTCTTGTCATATCACTTGTTACTTGGAAGATCGACCTCCACGTCACTACAACCTCCTTTCAGGTAGCTGTAGTGCACTAAGGTCCTCCCTGAGCCTTCTCCACACCAAAGATCCCCAGTTTCCTCAGCCATGCCTCGTAAGGCTTGTCTCTCACAACACTTGTGGAAAAGATGTGTGATATGAGGAGTTTCACTGATACATTCAAGTAGCAGGTGCATGTATGGGTCCAAGGCATAAAGATGTGGGATACAACCCTTTTATATATGTATACAGGCATAGGTTCATATGGGTCTACATCAAGCTCTGCTTTCAATGAGTCCAACACCCCTCACATACCTCCACATCTGTTTCCACGCTCGTGTGATTTGGTCGAAGCCACATCAGTTCTCAAACAGCAGTCCGCAGCACGCTATGTTCAGGAATTCCAAGTATACGACTGAAAAGCTAATTAGCATTCTCTGCTCACACAGAGTCGCAGGTTCACAGTGTGCATGGTGAGAGGCTCTGAACCTCCCCCGCTCACTGGTTGAGGCCTTTCTGCCTCGAGGGCTACTAACTCGGAGCGCTCCGTACCGTGTGGCTGCGAGGCAGTGACTGGCCGCATGTGGTGCCGTCGGGGTAGGCACTACCGCTGGGGCGTGGCCGGGGGACGCAAGCGCTCTGGGAGAGGGAGGGAGCAGCCAGTGAGCTGGTGGGAGACCGAAGTGGCTTCTTGCTTGGGTTGAGGATTGCAGGCAGAGCTAGAGCATGGTTTTAAGCTGACTGAAAGCTCGGAAGGACCAAAAGTGGAGATGAATGACGAAAGCAAGCGTCCTTTTTAATGTGAAGTGCTCTTCTGGAAATGCCCTCAGATGCCAGCTGTGTGGATTAGGTGTTTACAGCTTGTCACATGTTCTGGAGGGCCTTTTGGATGGGATCTTGAAATAAGCACAACTTCCCTGCTTTTCTGTCACCTGTGGTTTGTATGAACTTTAATGACATTGCTGTATGCTTTCCCTGTGTAAACAAATAAATGTATTTGCTTTCATCTTAACTTGTCTTAACGGTGATTTCACCATAAATCTGTAGTAGGATTGCGAGCTAAAGAATGCAGTAGCTGGTAGGGGTTGGAGAGAGAATGTAAACCGTCAGATGCAGAAGACTGTTTTTTTGCTCATGCTGTTTTTTCCATCTGTAATTGTGAGGAATGGGTTGTTACATAAAAACTGTCTCTGAGAAACAAATAGGCAAATGGAATCAGTAATTTACCAAAAACCTAAAAAACAGTTGCAAAATAGACTTTCGAGTACCAGTGTTGAAAGTCAAAGTCAGAGCTCCCTTGGAAAGGGAAGGCAGGAGCAACCTGATGCAATTTGTTAGAGCAAGCCTAGCAAGAGTGTCTCTTTATGTATGTGTGTTTCCATTCCTCTGTTTATAATGATTATAAAACTTGGGTTGTATAATGCTCTAGGAGTGCATTTGAATACATGTCACCCTGGAATTCAAGACATTGAAGCAAGCATCTTCAGCAGGTTTGAGAAGAGCCTGCTGGTTAACCCACCAGATCAATGCTGCTCTGCTTCAAATCCTAAGAGTTTGATGAAAACAGATTAAAAAGTTCACTTAGGTAAAAAGTAATTAAGTAGTAGTCATTGAAATGGCTAATGACCTTAATGACAAGACACGTGTCAGTCATTAAGCTGCCCATTAAGCTTCCCATGCAAGTTAGACCCTACAGATTTGAAAAGCTGCTGCATCTGTAAAGAAGCTTTGAACAATATGTACACCTGGGAAGAGGGGTCCCAGGCTTCCCCCAATGCTGAATTGACTCGCTGGATGTCAAATATCCTTTGGAGGGCATCAGACTCAGGGAATTTTGCTCCATCCAGAAAGCAGAATCTTTAGGAGCTTCAACATAAATCTGGGAGCAGTTTCTGACCAGGTATACCTCATAGAGTTCATACTAACCTTACCAGAGACCACCAAAGAGTGCAGATAAGTAACTACTGGAACAGGGCTCTTCCTAATGCTCATTTTACTGAAGAGTGGTAAAGTGGAAGGAGACAAGGTTTTTGAGGGATTACAGATAATAATACAGTGAGACTGTTCTTGCTGTATCATAAGACAAGGCAGGTAATTTACTGGACAGCGTGAGTGGTATCAAGGTTTACAACCTGCCCAACTTCATTAATGTGCACATGCAAATCTTGAAGGTTTGTATTCATCATTTGAGTTCAATACAACACCATATGATTTTGGTAATCTAGGAGACACTTTTGAAACAAGTGTTTGTAGATCTGCATAATTTGATGTATTGACAGCACAGAGGTTGGGAAGAATCCAAACCTCGTGGTGTTTGTATTGAAAAATCTGGATAAAGTATGAAAATATAAATCAGTTTTAGTCAATAACAGCAAAAGATGGTACGGAGAGATGTAACGACTCTTAAGATATTAAGATAAAGGCACAGGGGATTACCTTGTACCAGAAAAACACACAAAAAAATTGGTCATTCTTAGAACTGAATTCAATATTATAGAATTCAATTATTATTGAAGATTTATAGATAGCTTCAGTGGTATTGTTGCTTTTATTAGGGCAGTTTGTCAAAAGCATCCAGCTGACAAGTTGGTCTGAGCACAGCCTTGTCACAAAGGCTTTGATCAGGGTAAAGAAACCCTCTGACCCTCCCTGTGTTAGCCTAGACTACAGTAAAATGCTCGAACAACCTGCTAGTGCTTGGGATGCAAGTCCGTGGATGACACTTTTCTTGGCATGAAAAGGGAACATTGCTTTTAAAAACAGGTGCAAACATGAACAGAATTACTCCAAAATGAGTACATCACCATTGTGTTGGTTATTAGATGAAACACCATTTCCTCAATCACAAATTCAGGGTTCCCAGGGAATAAGTAGCAGTGAGATTTTTGTCAATGTCTCATAATATCCATAGCAAATGTCCTTTATCCCTAGAGGGCAAAACTTGACAACCTTAAAATGAATTCAGTATGAAAGAATGTGGTTTTGAATGAGTGAATGTTGGCAGGTCTGATTACATATTTATTTTTTTGGCAAGACTCTGCGCTCAAAGCATCTTGCCAGGCTGCACAAGAATAGGCAGATTCACAACAGTTTTCACACATTTCTATTTGTCAGCCAATATCGTTTTTATTGTATAGGGCACTTTATAAATACACAGAAAGAAAATAAAGTGATATTTTTTTCAGAGGCAATGAGCAAGGTACTGTGAAATACCTGCTGAGCTCCTGCCAAAAATTTTGCTTTTCCTACTGAAAAAGTTGAAAGCTGCCTGCTGTATCAAGATGGTAACTTAACAGCCTCCTTGCTGTCAGCTGTACTTCAGGTTTGACGTTTCATCAGGTATTATTCAGAACTAATGCAAAATCATGAACACCACTGTGGGAATGCACTACTACTATATCTAGGTCAGCTTGCCAGAATTCAAGATTCAGCTGTATTTCTTGCTCCTCCCTGAACTGATTCTGCCATACTGTTGCACAACTTCATTTCTCCTTCCAGCTTCTCTATGCGTGGGAGAAAAGAGGTTGCCAAATAGTAAAAATTCAACCCGTTTTGCTATACTGATAGAAAACCAAACTTTTCAGCAGGAATCAATTTTGCAATTGTTTATGCATTAAACAGAGCATTAATTGGTTTGGCATATTATTTGGCTTATAATTGAGAAGTCTATTGGAAGGAAGCATGTTCTGTAGGCACAGAATTATAACACAGTACATTGCCAAATTACTAAGATTTACATGCCCAAATATGTGTTGAATGTATGATTTCATTTATTCTCTGGTTTGTCTCATAAATCACTTGCTATTTTTTTGCAGATAATATATTACATTTGGCACACCTTTCTGAAAGTTCAGCTAAATATATTGCATTTGGCACACCTTTCTGAAAGTTCAGCTGCTGTTAAGCTGTTTCAACGCACCTCTGAAAGAATGTCTTCAGATCTTCAGGTTAAAGAAAATGTCAATTTAAAATTTTAAAGGTCCAGTATTAACAAGTGATTAATTGTTTGGAATTGTGACTCATTGTGAGAAACTGTTTAATGATCCATATGGGGGGGAAAAATACATGAAATTCAGTCAGTCATAATCATTTGTAAACAGATGGAAGGACATATGGACACAAGACAGGTAGAAAATTAGTTGTGATTTGGTCAAGCAATAGAGTGGCAAGACCACCAATGTACTTTTGGGTTGCTCTATCAGAAGCATGGCTTCCTGGAGTGATGATCATTGCTGTGGAAGCATCACCTCATGTGATCAGAGGAAAGTAGCAAACACCAGTGCAGACTGCAAGTTGTGGATGTGGTATTTCCATTCCCTTTGATGAAAATTGGATGTGCTTATCACAGGAAGGACTTTAACCTAGAATTAGGGACTGGGAGGATGCATTTAAAAGGAAAAGCTAGAAGAGTTAATGAGCAATTACCATGATAGATATTACAAACACAAATTACGCTGTTGAGAGTTATATCAAGTATTACATATCTTTACACATAGGCTAAATTAAAGGAAAAAATCCTTTGCCTATATTTTTGGAAGTTTTTCCTTGAACTTTATTGACCATATGCAGTCACGTATGTGAGTAACTGTGCTGTAATGTTGAGAAAAGTTCTGAAATGTATTTGCATGGAAATGTTTGTGTTAGTATTTAACACATTCTTAGCGCTTAGCTTTGTAAACTTAAATACTTTTCTAAACTATTATTAAAGGAAAAGCAAAAAATCTATTACATGAGGTTAAGATAGGACATTGTAAGGGTATGGTCTTCCCTCTGGCCTGGCTTTCCAGTGTTTCCAGTATTTGAACCTATCTCTGTCTACTCTTCAGGTACTATTCATTGGTTCCAGCTGTTAACCTGGACAAAGCCACCTCGAATGTGCTCTTGCAGAATAAAAATCCAGCTCAACAGCAGCCTATGCAAGTCTCCCTCTGATCAACATTTTTGAGAAATTTCCTTGAAAAAGACATAAAAAGCCTCTATTCAGCATATATGAACTGTGACTTCTTTTAGAGGTTGAACAGTATTTTGAAAGTGTGCTATGTTAAAATGGCTTTTTTTTTCAGAGGCAGCTTATGTCAAATAATTGCATTAAAAAATTCCCCAGCACAAATTTCAAGGCCTTCCAAGCAGGCCTATCTCAAACTAAAACTTGTACAAATTTGTTAATGAGGGCAAGCCAAAATAGTGTCTTTTAGCCCCGTTCTTTGAAATGCCTAAATGTTCTGCATGAAGTCAAAACAAAAGTGATTGACACAAACATGGAAAATTTTAGTACATGTTGTAGAAAAAGAGGTACCAGCTGAGTTTTAATCATGCTTTAATTACCTTTTCATTTATATGTAGTTGTGTCATCTCAATTCCAATGCCTTCCAGCCATTAAATTCCATTCTTGCCTGTGGTTCCTAGGCTTTCTTAGATGTATAGTATGAAGTGGCATTGGTTCCACTCAGTTGTTCTTCATTATCCGTTAGAAACTGAAAGTTGTTCCCAAAGAAAAATGAAGGTCAAATTGTTTAATTAAAAGAAGACTTGATTTTTATTTTTTAAACAGAGATGGAGACCGAGAGCAGCCTGCAAGACATTTTGAGCTCCAAAGAGTTTCAGTTTAATCTAGTTTAGATTTAATTTAGTTTTAATTGCCCTGAATACCAAACTTATCTTACAAGTCTAGAAAATACTTGATTTTAGTTCTTGTCTCTTCTAGCTTCCTAACATTACATTTCTCTAGCTCTCTTTCATCAAATAAATCTCACATGAGCTCTCTGTAGTTCAGGTATTTGTATTCCTCGTGCTTTCATTGAATTTATTTATTTGGCATCTGTGATTCTCTTTTATGCCTAAGATAGGGCACAATATTTGTCACTTCAGCCAAACTGAAAAGATACTATCAGAACTTGAACTTGCAAATATTGTTGGATCCTGTGTGCTATTTGGGAAGAAATGTATGGTATCTCCTCTCTCTTCTAATGGTTGTTTCTGTCCTTTATAGATTATGACATCTCCACCAGTCCCACCTGAAAACGTTATTAATTGTATTTTTTTAAGAAAAGCATTTCTGGTATCTCTTTGTTGTGCTGTACACCTTAATTAGCCTAAAATGTCAAGGTGCCAAGATGTTAGTTTGCATGTCAATTGCTCTTTACTACTGTAGCAGAAAAAAATAAAATTCAGTTTCTACAGCAACAAGAGTATGATTTTAGTAGTATTTACTTGTTGTATGGTTCTAACATTTACATTTTTAATATAATATGTAAATAAGTGTAAATAATACAACAGTTGGGCTTTTCTAACCAATGTGTTGAAGGGCTGCATTTCTGAAAATGCGTGTTGGACCTTTCTTTGTATGGTTCAGTAAAACATACTCCCTTTTGCTTGCCTTCTTTCAGGGGAGGAAATCGAAAAGGATAATGCAAACCATAAAAGATTTGCACACTATCATCCATTGCAAAGGGTGATGTGTCAATGGTACTTTGCCATGGAGGTATTTTTTTGTAAAAAGAAGATGAAAGACATACAGATGTTTGATGAAACTGTTAATGAAAAAGAATGATGCTTGAAACAGTTGATAAAACAACTGCCAAAGGGGAATGTCCTATTGATGGATGGTTTGTCTCTTTCAAGTAAGCTATATTGCAGGTAATAAATACTGGCAAACAGTAATGGCCATCTAAACAAAAGGTTTAGAAGCCACCATACCTCTGATAACCTTAGCAGCAAGATTTGACACAATCTCATTATAGGTAAATAAAGATCTTTCAGGGAAGATCACATTTATCTAAGTAATTTTTTTTTTGTGGGACAGGGTATTTAAATTCTGATACTTTTGGTAAATAAAGTATAATTAAATTTTTATTATTCCTAAAATCCATCTATGGCAATGGTCAAATAAAATGTTTGGGGAAAAAAAAAAAAAGTTGAATATGTTTTTTCTTTAGGATTAATGTAGGAAAATGGAGTTAAAATTATCTCCAGGGAAACATCATAAATTTGCAGAATCCCCTGCAGTTTTTTTCTTGTTTTTCTTTTTCCTCAAATTACCTTTTTTTTTTTTTTTAAAGTCTTGCTGATACAAATACTTCAATAATGTAGGGACAGACACGTTCTGTTGTTCTTAAATATTCTCAAAGGAAATCAATGACACACTGGACCAGGAAATCTTTGCCCAGATTTTTCCCCTTAGGCATGTAATGCAATATAAAGAAAAAATCTATTGGAAAAATGGGGGTGTGATGGTTTACCTCTGTGTTTTCTGTGCTTGTTATTTGGATACTGGACATGTTTCGGTCACTGTTTTGTCTGCTGTGGTTAAAGTTTCAAGTGCTGGATGTGTTATGATTGTAGAAGCCTTCCTAGGCAACCCATGTGTACCTTGGAAAGCAGGTTGTTTGGGAAAAGGGACAAAAAAGGAAACATTTGTATGACTCTTGCTGTATTTGGCCTCCTTTGGTGCCGTAGTAATAAGTAAATGTGCTTTCCTTGGGAGGACATAATTCTGCTTTGCAAAATAACAAGAAAGATCAAGGAGAAAAAAACCAATAGTGAGTATCCTTGGGAAAATTCAGTGAAAGAGGTTCCAGGTGAAAACTTAGAATTCTATTATGTTTCCTCCTGTGAGTCTGAAAGTCTCATTCCTGCCTTCTCCCCTGCATGCTTTGCCCCTGTGTGGCAGAGCATATCTCCTTATGCTGGGCACATCATCCTCTAATATCAAGCATATGCCACATGGCCATCTGAAATATCTATCAATGGGTGATGCCAAAGCATCTGAGATAGTAAACTGGTGGCCTTAGGGCAGATGCCTTTCTCCAGCCATTAAAAATAGAAGTTTGAGAGTTCCTTCCAACCTTTTGATTTCCTATGAAATGTCTGGGTTTGCTTCCCATTACAGAGAGGGTGCTGGTTTAGAAGGATTTTAAGCTGGAGTCAGTATGGCAGCTTTTGTTCTTAATTTTTAACATAATGAGTTCTTTGCTTATCATTGAAAAATATATCACCTGGAGATTATCCTGAAGTTATTTCCCAGAAGGAAACGTGCTTTCCCCAAAACAGATTAGGAATTCAAATGGACCTCTGCTTATCCTCAATCATCATAGAGTCATAGTATCATATAATAGTTTGGTTTGGAAGGGACCTTCAGAGGTCTTCTGCTCCAACCCCCTTCAATGAGCAGATATATAATGAACTAGGTATTAGGCAAGAAACCAGCATGCTGATGCAACAGCATCCTATTTAGTATGTAATGCTTCCCAGGCAGCCAGCAGCTCTGTCTTGGTTATACTGATGAGTGCTCCCACATGTCTCAGAAGTCATTTACATGCTGCAGTGCGAGTTGTCTGATGAAAGCAGCTGTTTGCGAAGTGTATGTTTCAAGAACTTTAAAATGGTTAGATCTAGAAAAGTGTGAGGGTCCAGGGGGAAGAAAAGTATTTTCTTGCTAAATCGAGGACTGCAAGATTTGTTGTGATAGATAATAGTTTGATTTCCAGGTAAAACACAGTCTAATCCCTGTGATAGCAGCAAACAGCTTTGAAGATGCAACAGGCAAGGTGTGGCTGCTTTGCCTAAGAGCACACATCTTGATGTTTTAAGTTTAAGAGAAAACTTTTGCCTGTGATTTGTCTTGAGTATTAGCCCATTTTAAAAAATATGCACAGCCTGTAGGACCAACATCCATCTGGATTCAGGTGATTACACTCTGACGGCCATCAGCATTGCCTTAGAGACATGCAGCATACTCAGCAGGAGCAGCTTCCATGCTATGGCTTGGTTCATCTCTGCTTCTAGACATCTTATGCTGTGTAAGATTTATTTCCATGCCAAAGCCACTCAAGAGTCTGTACAGCCATCTCATTATTCCCTCCAGCAATGTCACCACCTTCGTCAAAGTGCCTGTGATTGTCATCAGTTTGTCTGCTTTTTTGCAGTGCACGGCTGGTCTGATGGCAACTGGCCTCCTTCATGGTTGGCAGCAGGCTTTGGGAGCTCACAGAGAGAAATTCTGCATCATCCTGGAAGTGCATATGCATGCAGAGGGTCTGTGTTATCATGTTATCTGTGGGGAATGCTGTACCTTGCACAGCTAGAGATGCAGGCACAAGCTGCTATTGCCTGAGGGCCTTCATGATAGGGAGGAACAACTTTCCTGCTAAGCACAGAAAGATTCAACATCAAAGGTCTGGAAAAGGGCTTTTTTTTTTTTGGTTGGTTGGTTGGGTTTTTTGTTGTTGTTTTTTTTTTTTTGTGTGTGTGTGTGTTTGTTTTTTTTTGTGGAATGAACCCCAAACAATGATTTTGCACAACTGGAAAGTCTTCCAGTAAAACACTATAATCTGTGCACATATCCATGCCACACGTGAAAATCGTGCTGAGCAATTACCAGTGTATGTACTGCTTTGAGGTAAACTAAACAGCATGAAAAACATGCATGCATCTTCTGAGGGTGGTAGTGGATAATGGACAGTGTGTCAGGTGTTCAAAACTCTTGGGATCAGGATTGCTCCTCTGCACAGATATCCCCTGCCAGATCCACTTTATGTATTGCATTGACTGATGGTTGCTTTATTTGCCAAAAGAAGTACCAGTTTTATTTGCTGAATGTAATATGTAAATCTCTCTGTTTGGCATCATCAGTTTATTGGTCATGGTTTTACTAGCTTGCATGGATTGCTTGCTGCTTTGTTATGCTGCAAGAAAACTTTTTAATATGACTACCACTTCTTATTTCTTCACATTAAGTGGACAACAAATAGTGGTCAAATAAACAGTGTCATTCAATGCATGTAGTTGCACTAAGACAAATGTATTTTCAATGAACTGGAGATTGGTAGTTCTTTACAAAAAAGAAAATTAGTCATCTTAACTATCAAAATGCTATCTGAAAAAGTAAAAACAATTGCAGGCAGCTGTAATGGTAAAAGTAGAAATAGAAACAGGAATAGGATAGACTAGACTAGAGTAGACTAGACTGGACTATTTCAGTTGGAAGGGACCTACAGTGATCATTCAACTTGTCCAACTGCCTGACCGCTTCAGAGCTGACCAAAAGTTAAAGAATGCTGCTAAGGGCATTGTCCAAATGATCCTTAAACTCTGATAGGTTTGGGGAATCAGCCATCTCTCTAGGAAGGCTGTTCCAGTGTTTGACCACCCTCTAAGTAAAGAAATGCTTCCTCATGTCCAGTCTAAACCTTTCCCGATGCAGCTTTGAACCATTCCCACACATCCTACCACTTTGTACAAGGGAGAAGAGATCAGTACCTCCCTCTTCACTTTCCCCCCTCAGGAAGCTGTAGAGAGCAATGAGGTTGCCTCTCAGCCTCCTTATCTCCAAGCTAGACAAGCCCAAAGTCCTTAGTTGCTCCTTGCAGGACATTCCTTCCAGCCCTCTCACAAGCTTTGTTACCCTCCTCTGAACACATTCAAGAACCTTCACATACCTACTGCTGCAGTGCCCTTCTTGTTCCCTTTCCATGTTAATCCTTTCTGTACTTTCTGTGTGGCAGATCTCCCCATGAGGATCTGTTTGGTATTTAATTACTACAGGGTCCATACTTACTCAAAGAGCAGTAGCTGCCACCAAAGGGCAGTTCATTTTAACTGGCACTTTGATTAACCCAGGGAGCTCCTCTCTTCCTCTTTTTGTTGACAAAGCCCAGGATGATGCTTATTTCCAGGGTAGGTACACCATTTACATGGGGTGGGTCTAGATCCTCTGTCACATCCAATAGAGATGAGAGAAGGAGGTCTGCTTTCCTCCCTGCTTGCTGGCACTACCAACAGCTCTGTGACTTTCAAGAGTTGGTAGACTGGGAAGCCCTGCATGTGGAGGATTTGCCAAGGTCCTTACTCTGGCTGGGCAGCTGGAGGTGTGGCTGACCAAAGTCATGTATGCTTCTCTCTACGCTAGAAATTACAGAAATCCCACAGAGGGGTACAGTGCTGCAGAAATCAATATGTAAACCACATAAAGTGAGCAGTGTTGCTGGTGCATGTCTTTATATGAAATGCAGCAGAGGAGTCTGCTTTGACATCAGTTTGAGAAGTAGTCTGATAAAGTTGGCTCTATTGAAGTAACCACATTAAATGCTAAGAACTCCCATCTGCACAACAGGTTTGGTGTGGGTTCCTAGAAAGGGAGAAAGATGTCCTGCTGAGCACGCTCTTCTGTATTCTCTGTGGATTGAGATGCAAGTAATTGTGGTTACATGCTAAGGACCTTTTCCAAAACTCTCCTCTCCCTTTCTTTTCCAGTGAAGCAGGTTTCCTGGAATAAGCACATCATGGAAACAAATGACTTTGGTATCTACTGCATGGCTGGGCAAAGGACAACAGGAGGAGAATATATCATGAATATATCAATGTTCTACTTACCTTTTCTGTGTATCTCCATTAAATGAAAGACTGAGTCATAGTTTCCTCTGGCATCTAAGTCATGAAAAGGGGGAAAAGATACTTTCTGAGATTTCAGGGATCATAGGACCCTTTTCAGTGGTGGAAGAAACACTCCAATCTCCAAATGCTTACTTTAATCCTGTGAGAAAGAAGCAGCAACCCAGAGAACATCACATGAGGTACCAATTTGCTTCTGCATCAGCAACTACTAACCAGAATAAAGAGCTCTCTGCCAGCAGGTAAGGCCGGTTCATGGCAGTATGTGCTTACTGTTTCATTTACACTGTTGCAGGCACATCCCACAGAAGAATGAATAGGGCCAGATGTACATTTATTTCTGACAGAAAGGTATGTATGTTTTACATACATCAGCCATGCAGGAGTCCCACTGACTTCCCAGGAGACCAGAGAAGTTCAGTCTGTTGCAGAACTAGTTGCACTTTGTTTCCACTGTGAAATTAAATATAAAGAATTATCCTCAACAGTGCTTAAAATGTAATATGAACATATATTGAAATTAGGAAGTCCTTCTAACAGGCTTTCAGATCAGCCATTTACCCTGAGTTTCACATTATTTTTCCCAACACTAAGAACAGTTTTCTTTTGCTGTGTTCTGTTTTAAAAATGTCTTCTGTAACATAAAAATGAAATGTGCGTGTCCTCAAAGTTCATGTAAATGTTTGCTTCCATAAGTTTGGTACTTATGTACATTTATTTCATGGGTAAAACTACAATTTAAAGTGCTCCTTGTACTGTATCTCTACTTACTGTCATAATAGAATCCTCAAAGTAGCCAGTCACCAGAAGCATCTCTGTTCTGAATGCTTTTTAAATAATACAGCTTTGAAGTGTTTATTTTCAGAGCCATTTCAAAATGTCAAGAGAAAAGTTATTCTATCACGTTAGCTATAGTAGATAAAATACATAGCTCTATTTCCCTGTTATTTGGATGGTTTTATCGGATATATTTTGCAATATTCCTTTTAATTGGAATATCTGCTTATTCTTCATGAGAATTACTGTATGCCTCACCCCGTAATTTTCAAAGTGATATGTATTAGTGTTTTGTTGCCTGGGGCTATGATGCTGAAAATCCTTTGAATTTCTTCCTTTAAGAGAGGAAAGAGATCACCAGAGGCATTTCCTCTGAGTGCAAATAAACGGAATTAGTAACCAAACTGAGTAAAGTTTAAAAATGTAAATAGTATTAAAAGTGAATGATGTCCGACTGCATAAAAATCATACTTGTAAATAGAGTATTTTAGCTGTCCATTAAGATTCTTTTCTTCTTTGCCTGCTGTTTGTTTAAAGCAGCTGAGAGTAAGAATCTGTGAGATTAAATGCAGTTTGGATTACTCTCAACTGTTAAAAAAAGAAGATAGGTCAAATCAGAGGCAGCCGTCATCCTGCCGGAGATGACAGCCCCTGATTCTGCTCTTTGCTCCAATTAGACAGACGCAGCCTGGATAACTGCTGGGGAGTGATTTGGGATGTCAAAGCCTATGGTCTAATGAAATGCCTAAAGCAGGTTTTGTGACTGCTTGGTGTTGCATTTGTGATTTATTCAGAGGCACTGCAAATGCAAAATGAATATTGAAAGCAAACTGGTTGGCTATGGAAGTGCTTCCTAACTATTTCAGCTCTGGAGTCCCCAATGTAAAAAAGATGTGAACCTGCTTGAGTGAGTCCAGAGGAGGACCGTGAAGACAATTGGAAGGCTGGAGCACCTCTGCTATGACGACTGGCTGAGGAAGTTGGGCTTGTTCAGCCTGAGGAAGAGAGCTCTGGGGAGACCTTAGAGCAGCTTCCAGCACATAAAGGGGGCCAGCAAAAAATCTGGAGAGGTACTTCTTGAAAGGGCATGTAGGGATAAGACAAAGGGGAATGGTTTCAAACTGACAGAGGGTAGATTTAGATTAGACATTAGGAAGAAATTATTCACTCTGAGGGTAGTGAGACACTGGAACAAGTTGCCCAGAGAAGCTGTGGCTGCCCCATCCCTGGAAGTGCACAGGCTGGACAGGGCTTTGAGCACCCTTGTGCAGTGGAAGGTGTCCCTGCCCATGGCAGGGGGGTTGAAACCAGATGATCTTTAAGGTGCTTTCAAACTACAACTATTCTGTGATTCTGTTTAAAATATTGAATCACAATTCAATTAGGAAGGGCTCTCTCAAGACCATCTAGTCCAATAGGGTGCTCAAAGCAAGACTGTCTTCCAAGTTAGACCATGTGGCTGATGTGTAAATAAATACGTATGAACATGGGCCATGGGAGAATTAGCTTCTCTGTTTCCACTGGGTGGAAACAGGCCTGGACTAGGAAAAATAAAGGTTTTATAAACTAACATGAACATTTAAAGCTTATCTGGTAAAAAATGCCTTATTTTCATAAAGGTCTGTATGCCTGTTCTACACTGGTCTTTTTGCTACCACTGTAATGCTACATCCCCTAATGAAACACATCCTCGGTGAAGAAGCTTCCTCTGGGATGGTGCCAGCATACACTGCATTCTCCGTCCTACTAACTGTCCTCCACAGTCCCCAAGCATGCTGTGTCTCTGTCAATCACCCTGATTATAATTTTGAACTCCACTGCACAGAAGTCACAATGTCCTAGAAGCGGCTGCTGCCACCCTTAAAAATGGCTAATTATGGAAGTGCCCCTTTTCCCATTAGCTTACCGCTTCAAGCAGAAAGCACAGAAATTAGGCTAAAATATAAAGCAGGGGAGGGGATTCTGGGTTGTTCCTTGGGAAAAGGATCGTAGAGGGGCAAAGAAAAGGGATCAGGGAATCCTGCAGCACTTGAGGGCATGGGGGGGAAATGGTGTGGAGGGCCACGGGTCTTGTGCGTGGCTTGAGGCCATATGCAGTGTGCCTATGGGTGGAGGGTCCTAGGTCATTTGGACTGAGTGCTGAGGCGCAAGCTCACAAGTGCACCCAGTGTACCACTTGAAGGCATGCTTTCAAACTTTCCTTCTTCTGATTTCATTGAAATCAGCTGCATTTTCAGCCTAAATTTTTAATCGTCAAAATGTTATGCAGGGAACTGGCTGTCCTCAGAGCTCAGAGAAGATATTTTAGCAGCTTCACTTCAGACTCTATCCTGAACTCTGTGTAAACAATTTCCTAATGTAAAGAAAACCTTCATCTTAAGGGCTCAAACTGTTTCAATGACATCCTGCTAGTAACTCCTGGTCCAAAGAAACTGATTTTGTGCTGCAGGCAGTTCTGTGGCTCCAAACTTTGTGCAGCAGTACAGTCTGATGGAAGCAAACACTTGAGGAAATGGTTGCAGAAGAATTTCCTTACCATAAAGAGAAATTTCCATATAGCAAAGATAAATTTCTGTGTCACAAAGAGACTCCCCTTTTGACTTGGAGCTGGCAGAGCAGCTTTATATTACCTTACCACAGGTCAGCTGTCATGGGTGTGCAGCCAGGGAAGCGAGGCGCAGCAGGGTGTGCGTCATCCCTACTATTTTTGACTGCAGAAGTACCTGCTGGTGTCCCAGCCTGGATAAATTTATGTTAGGACCTCCTGGAGTTGGCAGGCAGTGCAACCACTGCATTGTTTTGCCTTGCACTGAATCCCCTCCCCAGGCACTTGGCCATCCAGGACCTGGCTTGGATACTGCCCAGCTGCGTAGCCTTGGCTCGGGCTGCCACTGGAAGCACTGACCTGAGAGTGAAATCATGCAACATAAGGAAGGCAAAACTGCAGATGGAAGTAGGGCTGTGGAGAGCAATTCAGGAGGCAAAAAGAGCTACATGGAAAAGTACATAATCCCAAAGGAAAACCACAGTGAGGAGAACAGGAGGAGGAGTCAACAGAAGGGAACAGCAGGGTTGACCCTTCCCCACCTGCCTGGTAGATGCTGGGTCAGCAAAGGCTCCTTAGGGGCATTATCAGAGTGGGGAGCATACTGATACCTGGTAACTCATTAAACCCCAGCTATCTTTGTGTGTATACACCAAGAAATGGCTGCTTGGTGAATCTTCAGCTAAGCTGTGTGTACGTTGCTGGCAGAGCCTCTTGGCACATAGTGAGAGCTAGCTGGGTAAGGTGACCCAGGGAGAGCTGGCTGTACCCTGAAGAATGGCAAAAAGAGTCCACAAATACATGTGACACTAGATATCATTTTCAGCTCTTTCTAAAGGCTAACATATAGTGAAACACAAGTCTGTTGTGCCTGGCAGCCACGGGACTTGAAAGAAAACACTGATGATGTCCACTGGAGAACTCTTCCCAAAGTAGGGCTGGACTTTCAAGGCTCAAGCAAGAACTGAGATGCATTTAAAGCCAAGTGGAAAAAGCTGGTCATGAAAAAACACAAGTGGGCTTTGTGTGACAAAAACTGCATGATTTCCAGGTGTATAAAAATCATTGTGAAATGTATCTGAAGAATATTTATATAGATATGCAGTGTTCTCAATATTATTAAGGACAAAAGCATTAACAATAGGTGATAGGGCTGAGCAATATTATTCAAGGCATCTCCTTGAAAATGCATCAGCTAGATATGTAAGTTTCAAAAAAAGAAATAATTCTTTCAATTTTAATGTTGACTGAAAAATGGAAAAAGTTGCATTCTGAGTAGGAATCAAAGTGTTCTCTTATAAATTATCAGTACTTTACGGAAGGCTTCAATAAAATTCAGTGTGGCTCCCATAGCTTGTAGCTATAGAGACCTATGAATGGCTGAAGTAATTCTCTATTGACAGAATGATTCCTTTTCAGTGACCAGCTGAGAAAATAGGCTTTTTCACTTTCTCTAGTGGTACTACATAAAGATTAACTAGAAAATTATGTTCCACTCCCACCTAGTGGCAAGTGAAACATGCACAGTATAATTATTCATTTATTCATTTATTTATTTATTTATTATTTATTTATTTTAGTGGCTCTTACTAGAAATGGTTGCATGGAGAAAATGGTTTTACTGCAGCTTTGCTTGTGGCAGCCATCTGCTCTGAGTTGCTTAAAAAATGCATACAAACAACTTTTAGCTTAAAGTAAACCTACTTTAGTCAGTAAAAATTAAAACAAAACCACAATTTTATACCTGTAATTAGATATTGTACCTGTAACTAGATACTTTTTAAGTACCTTGTGCAAAAGTTAAGACAAAATAGCAGGAATCACATGCTATTTTAGAGTCTTTTCTGTTTGAAAATTACTTTGAATTCTGACCCTGTCCTAAAGCTTATTTCTTGCCTTTGTTTGTATGTTTTTAAATTTGCAGATTTCCATCAGCCAACAGGGTATAGTGCTATGTCTAAGACAGCTCTGCAGAAACAGGTTTTCATTCCGTTTCTCTTAATTTTGCTCTTGCTCATAATTTAATCTGTAGTTTACTTATACGAATTCCCTTTTCCAAGTGCAGCTACATGACATCTGCTATTTCTCCTCTAGGCACTGAAGGAAACTATTTTAGATTCATATTTGTCCTTGACAAATCCACATTGACTGTAATTTACCTGCTTGTTGTATAGATGCTTAAAGATTTGTTTGTTTCAGTTATTTGGGGGAACTTAAGACAACTAGCTGCCTTTCTGTATTTGCTACCGGTTCTGTCTCCTTTTAAACCTAAGTGCCACAGTCTGCCTTTCAAGTTTTACAGAAACTCATCTGTTCTCCAAGTGTGCTCAAAGATTGCTAATGTCAGTTTGTCTAATCCACTAGGGTAGTATTCATGAGGCCTGGCTGATTTAAAAAAAAACACCTTTTTTTCCATTTAAATGCTTTCTCGCCTGTCTTTTCTTTATTCTAAACAGTGATTTGTCACTCTTTTTGGTTCAGTAGCTAATTGATTTCTGCTTTTGTGTGAAAACAAATACAGAAAGGCGTTTGGTCTTTCCTGGTGTTGTCTGCCAATAGATTGTCTTTCCAATCCAGCAACAGATTGATATTTTTCTTGGTCATTTTCTTGCTACTTGATATCCCCACAGATCGTTTCCTTGTTACCTCTGAAATCCTTCATCTGCTTGCATCTCTTTTTTTTTCTCTTTTTCCTGGGTATTACTAATTTTCCTATAATTTTATATGCTCTTATTTTATATACAACCCAGTCAATCTGACCTAGTTTCTATGGCTGTGGGCTTATTTCCTGCGTTTGATATCATTGGAAAGACCATAATGGGTTGCCCAGGGAAGCTGTGAATGCTCCATCTCTCGTGGTGTTCAAGGCCAGGTTGGAGAGAGCCTTGGGTGACATGGTGGGCAGGGGGTTGGAACTTGATGATCTTAAGGTCCTTTCCAACTCTTACTATTTTATGATTCTATGATTCTATAAGATAGCTAAATTTATTTCCCATTGCAGCTCCAGGCCTTCTTCTGCATTGGGAAAACTGTCACTTGCAAAACTAGAATCTGTACCCTGACAAGGTTTCCAAGAGCCGTTTTTCTCTTTATAGTTGAGACCCATGAGATTTTATCTGTGAGTTCTCTGTGCTTATTGAAGCCTGCCACCTGTGAATTCTCTGTGCTTGTTGAAGTCTGCCTTCCTGAAATCTCTGCTTCATGACCTTCTTCTGCCTCTTCCCTTCTTAGGGAACGTGAGCATTATCTTTGCACAAATAGTTTTGCGGTCTGAATCACTTTCTGTCTCTGGTAAGCATAAAATCTACAAGTCGTCTCTAGCTGCTTCTTGCACCCTCTTAAAAAACAAAGCATCTCAAGAGCTATGTGCAACTGTGTTCTTTTTCCAACAATTTGGGGTTAATTGAACACCTTCACTGCTGCTGACTCTTGAATAGTTGCATGCAATCCTGGCTTGCGTCAGACTCATCTACTTTGGTGACCAAGAGTCACTTAACTCCTGATGGCAGCATTCTTCCTGACATCTGTTTTCATCAAAGTTTGCTAAAAAAGCCTTTCTCTCTGCAACATTTTCTCTCCTTTTCCAGAACTATCTATGCAATTTGTATTAACATATGATTTTCCTATAAATCAAATCATGGATGATAATACTGGTATAACCCATAATAGGGGATAATTGCATTGATACGAAGATTCCTTTAACTGATGGGATTTAGTTTTCTTCCCTTGTGGGAAGCATTTGTAATGGTGTGACTGTTCCGTGCTAGTGAGGCAGAACTGCTCTAAGCTTGTGGTTGTGACTAAAGGTATGCAAAATTGGTGTGTTTTAGAGGCCTATACTTTCTTCATATCTTTTTAAAGCATCAAAAGTGCAACTTAACCAATTCCCACACACTACAGTTTAGTTTTGTATCCAGGATTCTGCAGCACAGTCATTGAAATTTAAAAGCCACCTACTCATTAACTGAAATTAACATCAAGGATAAATTAAATGAAATTAGGATGGCTGTAGTGACATTGCTGATTGATATATTGTATTCAGTAAAACCCTCTATTTTTCTCTTCATTAAACTCAGAAGAATCTCAGATCTACCCTATCCCACTTCCAAGAGTCCAGGTATTTTGATGTAGAGCTCACGGTGATTTTGACACAGCATATACAGGCATTAATTGTAATTTATTTTACTCATCTTATGCTCCCAGTGTATGCTTCATCTAGTATACAAATAGACCATTCACATTATTCAAATGATCAACATCCTTGGATAATATCCCTTTTAAGATTTTATTCCATTCCTTTTCCTATATGTTACACGGAAGTTTTAAAGTGTTGGTGAGGTGGGAGAGAAACATACTGTTAGGTGGATGGATAGTAATTCTTATCTTTCCTGAAATTAAAATCTTTCATTTTCTCAGATGATTATTTGTATTATTCAGACTATATTGAAGATTAAGTTCAATTCAGATATAGGCACTTGAAAAAGATAATGCAAAGAATTTCTAAACCTTCATTTGCGTTTCCAGATAGATATGGAGTCAGTGCAGTTGAGGAGAACATCCAAGTTTTGGCTTGAAGGCATTGGCTTTCTAGTATTTTAATAGGCAAGCTGTTCAGTAAACAGAAGAGAGCTCTGTAATTCCTCAAGAAGTCTTTGGAGGGATTTAAGCCCTATATTCGGTTTACAAATACTTCTCGCTGTGCATATTGATATTCTTGCTTTTTAGACTGTTGATATTCTTGCTTTTTAGACTGTTGAAAGTCAGCTATTTGATACCTAAAATGCCTTCCCTTCCCAAAGAGTTATTCCTCCTTATTTTTCTTGACTTCATCCTTATCTACAGTAAACAATGGTATCACATATAATGGATTACGGTCTATTTCATCAAGAGAAAAAGATTTTTTAAATCTGAATATCCAATTTCCTCAAACTAGCTAAAGAAAGGAGAAATAAGAAAAAAGACAAAAAAGAAAACCAGAAAAACTTTCTTCAAAAGACTGACTATATTGTGTCAGTAGGACTGCCTCCAATTGTGCATTGAGTGAAATTATCAGTAAAGTAAGATGAAATGAAAAGCCAATCCACTACAGAAAAGTGAGATTTCAGAAGCTACCAGTAATCCTCTAGAAATTCACTTAATGCAGCAGATCCTTTGGAGGCAAACCCTTTCTCTGCTTCCTTTCCTAAGCTGGAATATATGACCTAGCATGTGAAAAATCTTCCATAACATGGGTTATCATATTTAAGAGCCATAATGTATTTTATATAGTCAAGATTAGCTTTCACTGGGTTTACTGGTGGATCTTGGGAGGTCATTTGCAGCTGTTCTTTACATCTTGGATCTGAACTCTGCTGAACACCATTGTCACTCTGCATTGTGGTAGTAGAACATCTTGGCTTTGGCCATAGGGATACATGTGTGGTATGGAAACCTCCAAACCTTCTCCTAGACTCCTGGGAAGAGGATCAAAATGTTACTTTCCTTTAATCTGAAACTTCTGTTTTAACAAAAGGCCCAGAATTTATCTGCAAGTTGTAGACATGCCAAAATTTATCCTAAAGTGGAAACCAGCAGCAGCCCGTGTCCTTCCCAGTTTCATGCATCTGCTTTAAGAACTGTTGTTTTTAAAACAGCATGGAAGTCAATGCATTAAATGAATTCTGCTATGTGCTTTGTTGTGTGGAGCAGAAGGAATATTAAATGATGGAAAACAGGTGTGAAATACGTTCTGCAAATACACTGGAGATACTTGGGAGGTCTATCAGCATTTCTTAGAAGAAAAAAAACCCAACATCTTCAGGTCTTGATAATTAAATGAAATGGTTTGTTTTGCCAGTTCCCCATGTGGCATGAATTGTGAGAGATTTTTAAAGTAATTTCAGTCAGAAACGATACTGAGGTCTTGAAAAAAATTGTATGAAAGCAAACGACATAGAAACACTGTCATAGGCCGTGAGAATCACCTTTTTTTTTTAATACAGAAGGATTTTAGGGTCAATAGATCTTGATTTTCTGTAAAACACTTGAATCTAGGATTCAGAAAAACAACAAAACTATTTGGGTGTTTTTTCTTTTAATGAAGTTGCTGAAGAAAGCTAGATTTCCCAGAGGTAAATTAAGATGGGGAATACAGTTAGGTCCTACGCAGCTCCTCACTAATAAAACTGAAAAACTACAGTGGTTCATTTTGGGTGTTAATTGAGAGACACATCAGATTTTTTCAGATATTTCTAGTAATAGTATTTCTGTTATTTCTAGCTTTGTCCAGTATTGAAGTGAAAATAGAGGATCCCGCAATAATAAATGAGGTAAGAACACATATAAACATTTTCAGATGACACTGTCTAGTTATTCTGCTTGGGAATAAGGCTTACTAGGTGCTTAGACGACTATTGGATTTTGGGAAAGAAACCTTGAGTTGTCTCTGCTTTCACATCAGTCAAATACAGTGCAGCCAGATGGAAGAAAACAAACCATTTCCTTTTTTTTTTTTCCATTGAATCATTTAGGATGGGTGTAGGTGCCTGGGCTAACATTGGCTGACTCAGCTCCAAATTTGCTAATGGGTGAGATTTGCTGAGGTTAGTGGCAGGTAACAGACAGTAGGATGCAAATGAGATCCTAATTCAAGACTGAGAAACTCCAGAGAACTCAAAATCACAGTGAGTGTGGTTCTGATGATGCCCATTATTTCTATGCAACTGGATCCATGGATATGACTCTAATATCAAACTACTAGTTTATAAAGCACTATAGCATTTTTGTTGCTGTTATTATTATTACTAATTATTAACGTTACAAACAAAAATTCATGACACTACTGAGATGCAGATGTGAAATGTGATGTGAAGGTTGCAACTGCTTCAGGGTTAGTAAGCAAAAGCCATGATGCAATATGGAGAGTGGTTACTTAACACTGATGAAATTATTTTTTAAAGTTGGATACAAAACTCTTATATAGAGGGTGAAAAAAGAAACCCAAAACAGATGGAATTTATCAGCATTTAAAATATCTGTAGTATAGAAACAAAATTTGCTGTTGATATAAAGGCATTCTGGGTATAGGGGAGAACTAGCCAATGTTTTCTGAGTTCCTAAATGACTTCCCCAATTACTTTCCAAGCAGCAGGGGAAATAAGATAAAGTGGAAGAGTACCGGGCATTTACAAAACAGAAATTCATAGTAGAGGTCCCTATAAGCTGTGAATGCATCAGCTGGAAATGACAGAACTGTACAAGAACTTTCTGAATTAGTTGACTGAAGGCTGTGTATGAGGATGATGGGAAAATGGGGAGACAATGAAGATGAAAATTTGATATTGGAGCCAGTCAAGCAAAGTATTTCCAGCAGTGATGAAGTAACGTGCCAGTGGTGATACTCCGGCGGTGCCTCTGCACCCCTGTGTGCAAATCTGGTTGCCTGTGTTCAAGATAGTATTGAATGACCCACTCTCCTGTTTCATAAGAAGAAAAGGAGAAAGTGTTGTTTGCTCAGTTTGCTTAAACAACCTGAGAGAGAAAAGGAGCAAAAGTGGTTTGAAAATTTGTATTTGGAGAGTATTACCTTTGTTATACTGCCAGCAGGGAAGGGCAGTGCTGAGGGTTTACCAGGATCAGCCCTTGGTGTGTTTTCACTCCATCCTTTTACTAATGACTTGAATGAGGAAATAAGATGTGCTTATTAGATTCACCAGTGACTGAAACCTGAGAGAAAATGCTATGCTGGTGGTTGGAGAAACAGTTTGGAAAACAGGCAATCCATGGTGCTGTGGGTTTGTTTCACATATCTTTATCTGCCCTGCAGATCATGTGAGCATGCCCTTCCTCTTCTCCCCTCTGCTCTCTCTGTAAGGTTCTGTTTCCCCTCATCAAGTATTATTTCCCATCTCTGCTCTGCACTGGCGTTGGTTCTTCCTCCTGTTCCTCATTCTGAAGGGCAGTGGGCAATAGGGCAAGTAGGCAATAGCCCTGAGCTAGCCCAGGTGTATGTGCCAGCTGGAAAGCCAGGCAAAATGAATGCCCTGTGAGCTCACACTGTATGTAGCCCTACCCTCAGCAGAGGCTTTGATTTCCACTTTTTCCCTCTACCTGGTCATGGATTTTTACACAGCTTGGAAAAACTTAATACCTTTACAGCTTTATCAATTAGATCAGAGAGGCAAATGAGTTCCAATAAGATTAAAGGAAATAATAACAAATATCAGGTAAACAGATAACTCAGCTGTCTAAATATGTATGTTTTGTATTCTCAGGAGTCAGGTGGAAAATAGGAAGCAGTTCTATTTGCAGTAATTCTCCAAGTGAGATAGGGAATAATTGCCATACAACAGCTCCTTAGAAAATTATACGGGAGCTAAAGCAGATCCCAACATGATCATGATACAAAAAACTCAGACATCATATTAGTACATATATGAAAAGGAATATAGTATTTCAAAGTTCTCAGCATAGTAAGGTCTTGGTTGCAGTACTGCATCTGTTCTTAGACTCCACAGCTCACAGTAATGTGGGCCAGCTGGAAACAGCCCAGAACGGTGAGATGTCTCAAAAGTGTGATTTAGGAGAAAAAATCGAAATAATTATGTATGATTTAATTTATTAAAAAAAAAAAAAAAAAAAAAGAAAGCAAGAGGGAAGCATGCCAACGGTTTTTAAAGGCTGCTTGTAAAAGGAAGTTTTCCAGGCAGGTTTCCATGTCTGTAGTGGACGGGACAGGAAGAAATGGACCTATTTTCTCAAGACAGGATTATGCAAATTAAACATTAAAAAAAGAATATTTAGGCACTCTATTCCAGGCTCTACTGACTATTACTGAGGGCCTTAAGCTGCTGCTAGACAAGTATTTTTCAGGGATGATATAGATGTATACTGATGATCCCACCATGGGTTGGGGAAATGGCTTACATAGCTTCTTGAATTTCTTCTAGCTTTATTGTTGTAAGACTCCGTATTTGATCTCTTTGAATACATAGGAAAGAAGAAGAATTATTTACATTAACAAACAATATTGACATAAAAGCCTGTGAATTCTGGCTATGCACCAATTATTTTGGAAATTAGAAGAAAACTTCTAACCAGCCAGGAACAGTTTTCGCTAGGAAACGCAAATCTAACTGACTCCAATCAGGAACGTGATCAGTTTAGGAAGGTATGCTGCATTTTTTCTTCTGATTCCAGGGGACTTGGCTCAAAGATACAGAAAGACCATTCTGGTAATCTTACATATGCATGATCTTTGCTTCCCAAAAGAAGGGGAATGCTTTAAGCCGACAGGAGTGCTGCTATGGCATTCAACTTGTGAATAAGGCAAGTGAATCTGACTCACAGTGGTGTGCAAACTCACTTCTCCTTTTAATGTGCTTCTTAGTACATTCTTTTACAAAGCCTTATTTTAACAGCTTTTATCCTTTTATTATGTTCCGTTTCAATATCTAAGGTTTTATAATCATTGCAATAACAGTGAAGCATCACGAACACTGGATGGTGGCATTGCAGAATGAACGAGGCATGCAAAACAAGCAGCTTCTATTTATACACGCAGATAACCCAGTAATAAAGGAAAAGAATTGCAGAGAAAAATGTTTGTAAAATACTTTCTATATAATTTGCTTTTGGAAAAGGAGTTGTAACTACCACATAAGCTCACCCAATAGTTTAGATTTTCTCTTCAGTAAAAAGATGCAGTATAATTTCTAGCATTTGTTCTCACAGAATAATCCTTAATTATTTAGCTGTAAGAATACAATTTATCCAACAAACAGCACAGGGCAGATAGAGATTTTATAATGGAATTAATCCTGCAGGAAGGAAAGGCAGAAATATATTTGTTGCAGGCTTCTTTCATTTTCTTTATTGTGGTTGTTTTTTCACTTAGCTCTCCAAGGGTGAGAAGAAATATGAGTTCCTAGCTATTCAGATGGGATACCCGTGCTCTGTGGCCTCATGTCAGCCTAGGAGGTAGTGGGATACCTGCAAGTTAGGGGCAGGTGATATTTATGACTGTTCTTTCAAAGAGTCTCTCTGATATGATAAAATATTTTTTACTGTTTTAGCTGAAAAAAAAGTGCAAGGGTCCCTTATGGTAGAACCAGAGTCAAAGCTGGCAAGAGCTGCCAGGTTTTTCTTTGTATTGTCCATTTTGCACATGCGAGTAAACTTTCAAGTGCTTCCAATTGGTCCTTTGTAGGTGTATATAGCAGACACCTGTTGATACAGATAGGAGTTTTTACTCTCTCAAATATCACCTTCTCAGCTCACTCCAGGACACCAGTCCAAGACCCAAGAAGGGCTGTCTCAGATCGACCTCCATTCATACTGCAAAAGACAGTATGGACCTTCCCACTCTAGGTCTGGCCACCTCTGCTGGAGGACACCATCTTCCACCTCTACCAACACAGGCACAGACCACGTACTTGTAGCATGATAAGGGCATCACTCTGACCCTGTGATGAGACCCAGGGCAAGAGTGGCACTGGATGGATATAGCTGGTCAGCTTTTTTGGGGTGAGGAATGAGCAGGGTGGACACAGCACTTCTACACCACTTGGCCTGGACTTTGTGTCAGCGGACATAGCGCTGCAAATATGCCTATGAGGTATTGTCAGGTGCTGGGTAGATTTTCAAGGCTGTCATTTGTTGTCAAAGGCATCCACAGAAGCAGTTAGGCTGTATTTAGGCTTTTAAGTCCTTTTATAGGTCTGCCCCTACTGTCTGTTTTACTAGTTTTGAAGCTGTCTCTTTTCTGCTTGTGGCATAGCAAATGACTAACTTGCTTTCTACTTTAAATGGGCCTAAGCCCTTGGGACAAAAATTTATCAGTAATATGCAAAACTATATTTCAAGATCCAACCTGTTGAAAAATTAATCACTATTGCTTTGAATGACTTTAAAATGTTTAATCCAAAGGAACCAATGAATCTAACTCCTGAATACCCCTGTCTTGAATGAAATTCAAGCTCAGACTTTGGATGAAGACAGTGCAGAGAAACAATGCAAGAGAGAGAAGATGCAAGTCCTGGCTAGCTTAAACTACCCTGAAATTAAATGATTGTGCATTTTGAAGACCAGACTTGTGTCTGACAATGAGAAAGTAGACATTAAATGCACAGTTTGATTGATTTGGCTTAGGATACTGCTGAGAGACACTAGATGGCACCTTCTGTTTGCTACGTGAGTGGGGCCAGAAATAGGGCCCATCTAAGTGCTGGTGAAAGCTGACAATTATTTTTGAAGCAACTGGTGCATCCATATGGATCCTTTCTGACGAAGGAGACAAAAATAACCTGGTGCTTGATATCCAGAAAAACGGGGAGGACAGAGTACCTCTTAACTACCTTTTTTATTCTTTTTTATCTTCTCTGCACTGTAGCTGGTGGGGCATTGAGACACTCCATGTAGTTAAAGAACAGGCTGGGAATGGTTGTGTTCATAATGCGTTTTAAGGAAATGGGTTTGGGGAAAGCCGGACACAATGCAGGCAGCTAGGGTAGGGTCACAGTGTGAAAGTGCAATGTATGAACATGTAGCACTGTCCACCTGCCTCGTTGCAGGTATCTAGTGTCGTATAGGGGTGCCATAAAGGATTTCATATGAAGTCCAGCCACTGCTGCTGGAAGACATGGGTTATACCTGCTCAGCCTCTGGGTCTGCGTCTGAGTTGTCTCTGCATCAGGTGAATAACTCCGCTGAACTCCCATCAAAGGTGTTGAAAACAGTGAATCAAGGCAGGGGAGTTGCTCACCTTACATAAGCACAGACACCCATCAGCCCAAACTCTCTTCACTCTCCAGTGACTGTACTGTCTAGATCGCTGTTGACCAGCCACCCAGAACTGGGTAGACACCTGAATTTGGATGACTGCAAAAGGAGGTGAGCCCCACACCTAGTGAGCAAGTGTGCTTTGTATTTGTCTCCTGCTGAACTTACACTCATGTAAATTGATGACCCCTAATGGTGAGCAGAGTGTGGGATGTATAGCCTAATGACTCTAGCAAGGGATCATGAGGAGCCAGCCAGTGATCACCAGTTCTGTTTGCCAGTGACGTGAATGAACATAAATGTAACACTACAAATGGCACCCTTGTAGTACGAAAATATAGTCCAAGACAAAGCTATTTTTAATTAATCAGTGCTGAGAATTCTCTGACTGTTCTCCCCAGCAAGTTTGTACAGGCATGTATTTATTTTAGAAAGAATTTTACTAAACAGTTTTGGAAAAATCTGCCCTGAGCTAATTGTGCAATTTCTGCTCTGTGTTTATCACGGTGCAACCCCTCATTCTCATCTTTCCCAAACAGGGGGATCATGACTGCTGTTTTGCAGGGCTTCTCAGACACAGACTACTTTGACTGCCTCAATCATCACACCAGTGCCTTGACATCAAAAGTCCTCATCTGGTTGACGGTTAATGCAAAAGTATCTGCAGAACCCCTGTTCCCCACAGAGCAGATAACACAAGCCATGAAACATCTCCTTTGCCCACTGGAAACGAGCCTTACCTTTAGCACAAAAGCTGAACTACTAGAAATTCAATGAAAGATCACAGTGAAAGGTCACAATGAAAGGTCTTTTCCAAAGAAAAGAACAAGGAAAGACGTAGGTCTAGAGCTCGTATGTAGGTCTACAGCCAGTGACTTGGACTGCTACAATGGGAGCTGGTTTGTAAGGAATAACAACATGCTGGGGCCTGGGCTACATCAGTATTACAGAGAAAGGAAATGACCCTCTTCCCCAGTGGTGCTGTCACTTTGACCTGGGAGGAAATTCCTTCCTCATGATCTGTCCAAGCCTGAGCTGATCATTAAGACACACAAACAAGCTTGCTAGAGCTTTTCAGTACTTTCAGTGTACGCTGCCTGTCATCTTGTTCCTGAAGCTAGACCATGTCTCCTGCTTTGAAGGGAGAAGGAAAAAAACCCTAGGAAGCCAAGTTATTCATCAGGTAGAGAAAAAAACACCTTCATGCCCACTGTAAGCAACTAGTAGAAACTCTGAAAAAAGGATCTAATTAAAACCAGTGTAAAAATCATGCAAATTTACCCTGCCAAAAACCAGCCATTCTGTCTCCTTATAGAGCCCTTACAATTCCTGTATTCAGTCCTACAATCTCCATCTGATGTGCATTAAGTCTAAATAAAATAAATCTACTACATTACCTTTATTGAAGAAGCTGCCTATTTTTCAGAGAAAAAAATGATTAAAGCTTCACTATTACAATAAAAAATTAGATTTTTCTCATTAGGAAAGAGATCCAAACCTGGCCATATAGTTGCCTACAATATATATGTCTACATGTGAACTAGGAGTGTAACTTCTTATAGCCAGTCAAGATCTAGGGCTGGATTCAGTGGCCTGCATGTAGGCATCTGGTGGCATTTGAGATGCCCTTTGGTATCTGAGATTTCTGATTTGGACTGACAGATACAGCACAGGATCTTTCTCCTTCCAGAGGCTGTTCAGGATACCTTAAATGGCACTGAATGCCTGTCTTTAGACAACTCTGTCAGGCCCTTAGTCAGTACAAGGGAAGCCAGAGAGCTATTCAGCTCACCCTAATCTCACCAATATATTGTTATCTTGATAGGTCTCCAGGCTCCACTGACTATATTGACTGACTATAATGGCCTGTGGACATTTAGCTCACATGTAGGTGCCTACACATGGACACCACCCCTAGCTTGTGCGCATTTGCTGGATCAGATCATAAGAAGGTGTATAGTCTATCGGTGCTGTGGTCCAGGTGGAGGGGAGAGACCTGCCTTCCCATTCCCTCACTACGGTTAATGCACAGGCCCATCTGTGATCCATCGCTAGAATTATGCTCATACTTAAGGAGCAAAAAAGAGTCATATCTGTGATCTGTTGTAGGTCTGAGCTAATGATTACAATATTGATGAAATATGAGGGCACTGGTAGGATTTCTCAGGCTAGATGTCTTGCATTTGTAGAACTCATTCAGATGGGTATAAATGCTTAATAGCTGTTTGCCTCACTGAAGCAGGAGTGCATACGTCCTCCATTGCAGACAGGACTTCAAAACTACTGTTATGCACAGAGGATTTGGAACAAGTGACACTTCAGTCACCATATTTTGGATTGTAACTTTGATTCTACAGGAACAAAACAACACCCTTAGTGTCTTGTGATCCTGTCTCACTTCACAGAACCTTTTAAATCTCTCCATTCACACACCCATACATCTCATTTTATGCCTTTTGCCATCTTTTAATCTTTTGCTACCTGTCTTAGTACATACAAACAGAGGACATGGAGCAAAATGAGATGCTGCATGGAGAAGTGAATATTCAGAAGGCTTGCACCAGTGCTTGTCATCTCCATCTGTTAAAAGTGTAATCAAGGTTATCATCTCCAGAGAACCAAAACTCCCTCTATATGGTTCTGTAGCTGAGGGGAGCATCTGAAGGACCACACTCAGGAGATATCCCCTGACAAAGCCCAGCCTAACCAGTGGTTTCAGCACAGGAAAGTGTGTATGTGATGGGAGCAGCAGGCAGGGAGACTTGCACATGGAACAGAGGGCTCCTTTGCTAATGGCAAGCTAAAATGGCTCAGCTTTGACACTGCACGTCTACACAGAGACCTCTTAACTGCTTGGACTAACCTGGTTGTGGCCTTCTGTACTTGTTGTAATTTAAATCAAATGCTGCCGTGCTCAGGGCAGCCCACTCCCCATTACAGGCTCACAGAGGCTGCACAGTGCAAGAACCATAGGATGTGCCTTCATCCACTCAGGTGCAAATTTAATCAAGCAGTGAAATAATGATAAAATCTTTCATTTAGGGCAACAAAATGTGGGTGCAAGGCATTTTGCTGGTGAAATCTTGGGGTAAGGAGAACATTCCTTGTACAAGGGACTGCTGTTAAGATTTTTATTACAATATTTCATAAGAAATCTTTCACTAACAACTTCTTTTTATTTCTTTTGGATCTCAGATATTCATATGCAGATAAGTAAAAAACCAGAAGATTTTTCCCCGAACAAGGCAGGGTTACAACAGTTGTCTGCAATGAATTAAGAAATGCACTGGGTTTGTGACTAGAGCATGGTAATTTCAGAGCACAAGGCAAGTTTTTTATTACTTATCATCTGTAACCTAAACAAAGTAGCTTTAACTATAGCAAAGATTATCAAGCTGAATCATCAAGCTAAAAAGGTGAATTTTTACTGTTGTTCTTTTCTGCATCAGCATTTCATTTTTTATTCTATACAAGTGCAACAGGTAGAAACATCCCCTGGCCACAGGTCCCCCACCTGCTCTGCTCTGCAGACACACTGAGCAAGCTCTTGGTTTCTCAGCCGTTTGAACTGCAGTTCTTGACGCGCAGTTCACTTGGCATCCTCTCTTTAGTAAGTAAATGTGGCTAAAGAGCCCACTGAATAATTTATTGTGTTTTCAGTACCTGACTGGGCAGTCCAATTAATATTTAGTGAAAATCATATTCCTGACTTTAAAAGGCAGGATATTGGCAGGGAATGAATGGCTGTGGTCAGCAAGGACCACAGGTCTTTTGCAGGTGCTTAACAAACATGTCAGCAGGAGGTGGCTGGTCCCTCCTAGAGTTTGAATGGATGGGGAGCTACTGGTGGTAGACATTAAGACAAGCAATGAAGTTCAGATGCTTGTGGCACACTGGTGGGTCTTGAGTCTGACCGACTGAGACCCAATGTGTGCCACAGGACATTTGCACAGCAAAGGTGCACAGCAAAGATGGGATGAATGGGATGTCTATCTCTGACAAGGCAAGCTGCTTTATCTTACACACTTGTTTCCCTTTTCTTTGGTAAAGAAAAGCAAAAAGGGATGAAATAGGAGTGGAAAATTTACACCTGAAGAGGAGGGTGATGGATGGGAATGTGTCTGCAGTGCTCAGTCTGGCCTTTGGGTTCTGGAAGCCTTCTTGTGACCCAGCTTTCAGTCCTGGTGCTTTCCTTCATTATCTCCTTGCTTCTTATTTTGCATTTTATGTTGAAGATACATTGTACCTGTGTACCTGTGTGAAGGACTAAAATCTGTGTTTCCAGTAGATGATAAATTAGCAGAAGTGGGTTGCATTGCAGTTTAATATTTTAGGAACTTGATTAATCAACTTGCAGTCAGTAGATGAGCACCAGAATAATATTTCAATGAGATATCAAAAGATGACCTGGAATTGCCTCTGGTTTCCTAAAATTCTCAAGCTTCTGCTGTTGAAAATTATAATAACAGGTTTTTTAATCATGTCTCATACTTTTAGAAAAAGAATCATTAAGAGAAAGATATTGAAAAGCAGGTATTAAGGGAAAAAGGCAATCCACCAGTTTCTGCAATGGGAAACTGTGTCTCACTAATCTATTAGCATTTTTTTGATTCTGTCAGTAATAAAATGTGAAAATGGAAAGCAGTGTAAAATAAAGAATAAAAATAATGTATTTTAATTTTCAAAAAGGGGTTGAAAACTTACCTCAGAATAAAGTGTAAAAACATCACTAGCTTCTGTTCAGAAAAGCAATGTATTTTCTGGGAGCAAAAGCCAAGAAATAGGAAATAAAGAATCAGAGGAATCCATTTCCATCACAGCAAAAGAGTAAGAGCAGAGTATTGATGTTTTGATCTCTTGAATTATATTTTTGGAGTCTGTCACCAGTGGGTAAGTTTGGCTGAAGCTCTGGAGAACTGAACAAGGGTGAACAAAATGACAGGTGGAGCTCAATGTCAACAGATGCAAAATAATATTAATTGGAGAGGAAAACATGATTTAAACATTAACCTTACACTGTTCTGCCTGTGTAAAAGGACTTGGATATGGTGGTGAAGAGCTGTGTGTAGCTACAGTCCAAGGAACAAACCAACATTGGTGGTAAAGGTAATGAAAAGAATACATTGTTTTTTATGTAGTCAGGGCTGACTCTGGGGGGAAGACCATGTGCAGGTCTGGGTGCTCATACTCTCAGGTGCAACATAGATCTATGTCAGCTTCAGCTCGGGGTGATGGGACTGATTTGGAACATGTAAAAATATTAAGCAGAAACCATATTTTAAAAGGTTGAGATCATTTGCCTTTGAAACAAGGAGAAGAGGGAGTATGATTGCAATACATAAAACAGCAGATGATCTGGGAAAGTGAGCTTGGGAGCACAAGAATAAGGGCAAATCAATGGTTTAGACAAAGGCAAATGCAGTTAATTGGAATTAGGTAATTTCTAATTTGGATAATACACTATTTATGTGGCTTTCACTCCCCCAACATGGGACCAAACATCTGGGCTTATCCACTTTTTCAGTCAATGAGTCTTTTAGAGGAAAATTGCGAAATGATAGAAGGGAATCTTGTTGCCACAGAAGAAATAATTAGACCATAAGAATTACTAATCCAGAGTTGTATTTACCATTAATACTCTATCAAATGTTGATTGTGTGACTGAACTGCAAGGTAAAAGAGCAGCTGTAACCACTACCCAACAATATAAACAAGGTCATCATTGCCATGAAAGAAAACATGAAATGACTGAAAACAGTCCAAAGGTGTTTTCATTTTAAGTGAAGAAACTGAGCAGTTTTTATAACGATAGTTTTGAACAGTTTTCCTAATTTTCTGGTACAAATGTGATTTAAAAAAATCAGCATCTGTTACAATATTTGTGTGCAGAGAGAAACATTCCAAAGATTCAGAAGTTACTTGTGCACATTTAATTTGAACCTTCATACATTTTGGAAACAGCATCATTTTGCTTGATATGAACATTCCTGCCAAGTATATCCACACGAAATATCTGCTTTCTGCTATCCAGTAGTCTCCATTCAACTTTCTTCATTGTTGTCATGGCAATAAGACTGGTTTTGACACTGCCATTAATGAACTCTGAGTGTGAGAAAGGTCTTTCTCCAACAAAGAGTGACACCACCACAAAGCAAATTAAATTGCTCTGACAACATATCTATTGAGAGTGAGTTCACATGTCACTGGAGCTTTTAGGATCTTATTGATGACTTTGTGTCTGCCAAAAGTCATAAAGTACTGTTGTTGTAACAGGTTTATGTTTATAGACAGCATTTGCCTGCGTTGTTTGATCACCCTAATGCTGATATATTCTGTCATTTTACCTTGCTGGTTGTATTCACTACTGCTCCTCTGTCAGTGAATTAATGAAGGTTTGTGTGTCAGTAATCATTTCTTATCTCCAAAATGGTGTAATGTATATGCCATAAACACATAACTAGGTGACAATTGATTACACTACAGTTAAGTGATAAGAGGAGTTGACAGTAGTAGTTGTGGATCACAAAATAGACACGGGCCAGCACATTCTTCTCTGTGACAAAAGCGGAAATAAATGTGTCCCAAATCAGGTGGTATGGCCTTTCACAGTCACTTTGCTGCCTGTTCATAGCACTTGCAGAAGATGTGAAAGATATTGAGAAGTCGTTTTTAAAAATACTATACATTGATGTGCATGGTGCTTTACATTGAAAGATCATCCTGGTCTAAGTGGCTCACTGATTCTAAACCTGTAGCACTGTCAGCTCAGAGCTACTCAGCTGCATAGAAATATGTGAATTTTACTTTCTCTGAATTAGGGGGATGAAAAATAAGTCTGCATCTTTATTACTTCTAGAAAACAGAGGGAGTGAGGTGAGCTGCAACAGACACCCTGACTTCCTGTGGTCACTCCTGGCAATGGCAAGGGGTGGGGTGAAAGTGATGGACGCTGTAGGTTTGGATAAGGGGATCTTTCTCCCATACCAGCTTCCTCACAAGAGGCTGCAGGAGACACTGACTTTCCAGGACACTATATTTCCAGGTTTTATTATACTGTGTAGACAGCTGGATCTATCTGGTTTTTACACACATGGCACCCTTTTGTCTTAAGCAACTGCATACCTCTGCTTGGGGCCAGCCTTCCTTGTAGATAGTCACCATTCCCACAGACCATACCTACAAGCCAAAAAGAGAAACCTTATCTTGCCCTGGTAGAGAGCACAAAGACTTTCTGTGCATTAACTACTGCACAACTGTGCAAGAGCTTCAGGCCTTTGTGGCTATAGGTCTTGTCTGCTATAAACTAGCTTGACCAAAACATCACCATGCAAAACTTTTTCTTTCTTAGTCAGGGGGAATAATTAGTAAAACTGTAGGAAAATGTAAACCCAGGGGTACTTCTGAGGAGATTACTGGATAGTAGGGTACATGGAGCCAGACATGACTTTTGGCAGCAGCAAAGTCATTATAAGATCCTGAAAGATCCAGTGACATGTAAACTCACTCTGAATAAATATGCTGTCACAGCAAGTCTTGGTGTCCTAAGTCCCTGTTACTGGGGGACCCACAGGTACTTGGATGGACAAACAGCTGATTTCGGTTTGTTATGGCATAGCTATAACAAACATTTGGACAATGCCCTTAAAAACATGCTTCAACTTTTGGTCAGCCCTGAAGGAGTCAGGCAGTTGGACTAGATGATCACTGTAGGTCCCTTCTAAATGAAATATCCTATCCTATCCTATCCTATCCTATCCTATCCTATCCAATCCTATCCTCTTATTCTAGCTGAGCATGGGCTATTCTGTGGGGGGGAAACAGTATTCTAGAGCTAATCTAAAGTGCAGTCTTGCATCTTAGAGAGTTTTGAGTTATACCCTAATGGGGCAAAAGACAGAAACCTCTGCTACTGTTGTCCAGGCTTCACCACCACTGCAGGCATTACAGCTATGAGTGAGTCATGTGCTGAGGTGTTAGGGTAGCTAAAAGGGCTGGGGAAGCACATGGGAGTGATATGGATAGTTGTCTGTGATAATTATGTGGACTGCTACCCACTGCTGGGCAGTGTAGACAAAAGGCATCAACCATGGATTAACCTGGGAGATGTTACAAATATTAAAGCATCCTTTACCAGCAAATAGTTTTCCATATCCTTTTCAAGCATATTTCTGCTCTTCCATTATCTACTCCCACATGAAAGAACACCCATTTTGCAGTCCTCATTATTCCAGCTCCAACAAATCTGCCAAGGTTTATCAGAGAAGGGTCAGATGTGTAGATGTCCTACTGCTTCATCCTTCTTCAGCCATATTGTGCAGAACCTCCAGAAGTTTCCATGTTCTGTCTTAAAGCAGCTTCATGGTACTGCAACTGGTGCTGGAGAAACATTACAAACAGTGGAGCGACGGATCCAAGGTGTTGTGTAACCAAGAGCAAGCTGCTCAGCTTTACTGAGCTTTACTCAGTAAAAGTCTGGATAGAAGCAACACTGCACTGATGACTAGATACTGCACCTGAAAATTCATTTCATTCGAATATCTAATGCAGTGTACCTTATGTGGGCTTATGGGTGGATCTCAAAGGGATTTAAATACCCTTTGGTGCATTTCTATAACTTTATCTTTACAAAAAAGGGGTAGATAAAGACTGCACAGTATCTAACTAAATAATGTCATTGCAGGCATCAAGAATAAATTCCCATTGTTAAAGAAATATCATGACTCATAACTAGAGTTACTTTTCATTATTTGCTTAAGGGCTGGAGAGTACAAAAATATATTCATGACACACTTCAAATTCCTGTTGCTTATTCATTTTATTTCTGATTGAACACACCAACCTCAATAAAACTATGCTAATATTTTCCACTGGAACTCATCTGCCCTCAGTCTTTGTGTGTGTCTGACACTGCTGGTAACCCCCATTTCAAAAAATAAGCACATTACCAACACACACGGGAGGAGGCATTCGAAAGCTCATCTTTGTCTTTGGATTGGGTCTTCGAGTCAGACTGCTTTACTCATACAGAGACTCACTCATTATAATGTCCTTGCAAAAACTGCTAAAATGCTCTGCCATGTGCTTCTTATGTAAGTAAGGCTCCATTTAATAACTTGGTTCTACCTTGAGTGCAAGTGGTGAAATTCAGCTTGAAAAATGGTGAGAGAAGACAAAGCACATCCTGTAGTACTGGTAGCAAAAGGTGGTTTTGCTCTCAGGATCCATTTTAACAGCAAGCCCACCCTTATGCTAGTTTGCTGTTTCTTTGGCAGGTGAAAAATATTTAAACTGGACAGTAAATAATAAACATTTTTTTGCTGTTTTCTCCATGGGGACCACATCCGTTATTTATGAAAGGAGTGGCTTTTTGCAAATTTGACCAAATTTATACCTCTGAATTCATCAGAAGAACAGAGAAAAAAGGAAAAAGATCATGCAAGAAAACATGAAGTTTTTTCTTGAAGCCTCAAATATTATAGAATCATAGAATCGTAGAATAGTTAGGGTTGGAAAGGACCTTAAGATCATCAAATTCCAGCCCCCTGCTGTAGGCAGGGACACCTCACACTAAACCGTGTCACCCAAGGCTCTCTCCAACCTGGCCTTGAACATTACCAGGGATGGAGCATTCACAACTTCCCTGGGCAACCCATTCCAGTGCCTCACCACCCTAACAGGAAAGAATTTCCTCCTTATATCCAATCTAAACTTCCCCTATTTAAGTTTGAACCCGTTACCCCTTGTCCTATCACTACAGTCTCTAATGAAGAGTCCATGCCCAGCATCCCTATAGGCCCCCTTCAGATACTGGAAGGCTGCTATGAGGTCTCCACGCAGCCTTCTCTTCTCCAGGCTGAACAGCCCCAACTTTCTCATCCTGTCTTCATATGGGAGGTGCTCCAGTCCCCTGATCATCCTCATGGCCCTCCTCTGGACTTGTTCCAACAGATCCATGTCCTTTTTATGTTGAGGACACCAGAACTGCACACAGTACTCCAAGTGAGGTCTCAGGAGAGCAGAGTAGAGGGGCAGGATCACCTCCTTCGACCTGCTGGTCATGCTCCTTTTGATGCAGCCCAGGATACGGTTGGCTTTCTGGGTTGCGAGCGCACACTGAAGCCGCCTCATGTTCATTTCCCCATCAACCAGCACCCCCAAGTCCTTCTCCGCAGGGTATGACATTGTACAAGCTTATCTTTCAATAGAATGGTGAAATAAATTAAAATGAGACAAGGTGATCCATGTATTTCCTACTATCAGGACTTCAGCAGTGAAGGTTCAAGTGAGCAGGTAATGGAAATTGACAATCCCATAGGAAAAGATTCTGGGTCTGCTGGAGATAACAAGCTAGATATTAGGTGATGATGTACTGCTGCTCAAGGGTGAATATCCTACCCATATATCTAAACAAGATCATAGCCTGCAAGATGTGTGAAATAATCCTCCCCTCAGGACTGGAAAGGCCTCAGAGGTGCCCAGTTTATGGGATATATGAGATATCTGGGAACTACATGTCTAGAAGCCTCATGGTCTCACAAGGATCCAGTGTAGACAGTGCAGAGGAGAGGAATGGGCAAGGGCAGGATTTCAGAGAACATGAAGTAGTCTCTTTCAGCTCAGAGCTGAAAAGGCTGCGTGGGCATGTGGTAGACCCCTGCGCTACCTCAAAGGGTACAGCAGAAAGAAGAAGGGTTTCACAGCTCAGGGCAGGTTTGGAGCATGCTCTCTCCCTAGAGCTGAAGGAGCCAAGGGAAAAGCCCCTGTTGTATGTAGCCTACTTTACCTGGAAAAATTGCTTTGGTTTCTGTCATATAGACCTCTGGGCATTTATACTGTGGAATGCCTGAGAATGTGACAGGAGAGGGCCCGTGTTGCCTCTTGGATGTCCCCAGGTCTGACAGGGGAATGACAATACATGGCTCAGTCTTCCAAGGTGCATCTGTCATGCCTTTGCCCACTCTATCCTCCTGAACAGCCCATCACAGGTATGGTTCCTTATTTTTTTTTTTGTTTTCAGGTGTTATGGGCAATGTAAGCCTGGTGCAGAAATGTACCCATTAACTTAGATACCTATTTTTCTAAGATTTTTTATCCATCATTATAGCTTACTTAGCCTATTTTTTTTTATCATTATTTTTAAAGGTAGTGGGGATTCACCTGTGATGAAAACGTCAAATCTCCAGCTCCAGGACTTGGAAATTCTGCATCTGAAGTCCTGTAGATGCTGTATCTTGCATGCTTCATTTGAGTTCTCCTGCTGACTTCAATCTGAATGGTACCAAACCTCAACTCAGTAAGTAGGACACTCAGAAGTGCAAGTTCACTCTTATTCAATAGAAGTCTCACCTTACGCTAAGCTACATTCTATGCTTGAGAACTTTGTTGAATATGAGAAAATTTTGGAACTGACATCTTCTCAGAAACAGCCTCTTGGCTACAGAGAAACAAATTGCTTTATGTGTTCACTCTATTTTTGTCTCCCTCATTTAAGCTTCGGTTTGTTTCTTTGTATGCCCTTAGGTTTGAGCCTTTTGTGATAGGGATCATTTCTGATGGAAGGTGTCTTGCAAAGAGCTACTAAAGGTGCACAGCAGTGCAAGTGCAACAGCAGCAATAGCTTTAAATAAAGGCAGTGAAAGGACTTTTTATCCTGCTTTAAAAACATGTCTTAAAAATAGAAAAGAATGGGAGATTGACCAGTTAATGAGAAAGGGCAAACTGTTAATCATATCTTTCAAATTATTTTTAATACTTTAACAAAAACCTGTCTTGAATAAGAAAATATGAGTATGTGCGATTAGGAAGTAATGTAAATCTCCTAAATAAAGACCTGGGTTGAAAGAAACAGGTATGATATGAGTCAGAAAGATTCAATTTATGCAAATCAGCAAGAGCAGATTATAGCATCCTAAATTGTAAATGGAAGTACTTAATGAGTTTATTGAATCCTTAAATTATTTCTGAGCTGTTCTGGTGAGTCGGGAAAGTAATGAGCACTGGGCAAGAATGTGGGAGTTGTCTACAAGTGTCTGTGAGGTGGAGGCTGCTGTGCTGCTAGTAGTCACACAGGTAGTGGATCTGCTAATTTCTTTGGAGTTTATCTTTTTTAAGTGGTCTCTCATTTTCCCATAGGCAGGGATAAAATTAGTGGGGACACTGAGGCAGGATCTCTTTAAGAAGGGAGCCTGAAACTCTTAAACCCCAAACCTTTGAGGAGACATGGCTTCACGGGTGTTCACGTGTGAAAGGAAGGGTTTGCGGGCACAGCTGGACCACTGAGAGATGTGAAAAAGCCCTCTTGGGCTCCTTCCCTAAACCAGTATCTTAAATACCAAGCCAGTGCCAACAGGAGGTTGCTTTTGTAGGTTTGTGAGGCAATGCATTGCACCTCTTGTTCCCATGTACCATCTGCCATCAGCACAGGCATTGGAAGGTAGAAGGGACATGTGTGACAGGTCACAGGCACAATCTGCTTTTAAACAAAATCTTTTGTGGCAAGTTTTAAAAGCAGAAACTCTTGGGCGATGCCAGTTGCTTTGATCGAACTTCTACAGGCAGGACAGTAAGAAAGAGGGCAAAACGCTCTTCCCCATCAGAGTAGTCAATGTCCCTTTATTTAGGCTGGCATACTATTCTTTATTGCTAAAGTCTGTACTCATGAAGGCTGACTAATGATATGGTTTTAATTCATTATATTAGTGATAGTGACTAATGTCGTTTTGCATGTCATCAGGGAATTAAATACAATCCACTTAATACACACAAGAAACTCCACTATAAAATTGTGTTTGTGATTGTTGCTGATGACAAATGTTGGCTTCTAGTGTCAGACAAATCCGAGGGCTTCCTGGAGGCCTGCCTATTCCCTTGAAATACCCAATTAATTAACATTTTGCCTACAATAAGCAGTTCACGAAAGTAAGCCTCAGACAGGCATTACTGTTTGTGTTAAATAAATTACTGTTCCTCCTTTGTACCTCACTGTGTTATGGAAATAAATCTGCATGAGCCTCTTTTCAGAGTGGTATTCTCTATAAAGTCTGTTAATGTGAAAGCTCCTAAAATCAAGGAGAAAGATAGTCGGAAATGTGGGTGCTGAACACAACAAAATGCACCATCAGTGTTCATTCTGATATTGATTGGTGTCAGAGGACTGGAGCCCTCAAAGAGATTTGTTGTTCTTTGGGATTAGACAAGGGTTCTCCCCCCCCCCCCCCCCCCCCGAAATATTGGCTTTTTCACTTCCTTGGTATTTACAGAATTACTATGTGATTTTGGCTTCACTGCAGTACAAGTACTTGCTCTGGGGTAGGTCTGCCTGACCTGAGTGGGGTATGGAGTGAATCCTAGGATCTGGCATGAAGTCCAAGTGGGACTTCATCTGCCACTCCTCTGCCACTGAAGAAGTAGTGGCTATTTGTGAATTTCATGCAGACATTTGCTCTGACTAGCAGATCTGACCTTCCCACCATATTAGATGTTGATCTGAAGGAACATGTTCCACTTAAGATTGGATCAGACCAAAAGTCTTTTGGGAAGAAATAGGAATTTCTTTATTAAAAAGGGACCTGCTGTGGAAGGGTTGGAAGAAGAGGCCTCAGCTGCAACTGTGCAACTTGAGCTAACTGATCAAATACCAGATAGTATCTGACAAACTTATTTCCTGTCAGATAAAATGCCTCTTTACCCAGAACTGAACATACTCAACATTCAGCAGTGTACACTGCTGTGTAGAGGAATATCTGTGCAATGCTCACTGTTACCTGGATTCCTGAGTGGGAAATGTTTACTTCGTACAGGAGCATGTGGCAAAGGGAGACATTCTCTGGCCCAGCTCCTGTCATCCTCCATTTGAACACAGGGAAGAGTCCCAGGGAGCTCCTGAAAGGGGTTTGGGACAAGATAATAAAATCATAGAATGGTTAGGGTTGATGACCCTATCCTGCTCTTGAGCCAACCAGAGTACTGAGCTATGGGGGTTGTGCAAGCAGTGATTTGGTTTCAGAAAATAATGTGATTCACAAAGCAAGCACTCTCTGGACCGTGTTTCTTGGAAAAATGTAGACAAAGTTTTCCCTATTCTGTTTCCAGCTACTGGGTCCCAGGAAAGGGAAAAGGCTTTTCCAGATGTTCACTAATAGACATCTAGGAGTCTGACACCTCACTCCACAAGCCAGTGATCCGCTCCACTTCTAACAAGGGAAACAGACTGTGTTAAATGGGGAGTCAGACCAGATACCTATAATGAGACTGTTCTCTTCATTATTCTTATTATTCATTATTTTGAATGAATGAATGATTATATAAGATTTGTATACTCATCTCCTCATCATAAATTATTTAAGTCCAGAAATTAAATCTACTTTTTTATGGAAGCAAAACCAATGTAGAAATTCATATTTTGCATTTCAGAATTCCCTTGCACTTTGAGTTCTTAAAAATCTATTTTCTCCTGATATTTGTAAATGCCCTTTTTATTTCCCTTCACTTCTTTAGACAGAGCTAACGGCCCTTTTTTGGCTCTCTGTATCCTGGCATACTTATAACTGACTCTGCACATTCTAGATGTGTTGCTATTCTCCTCCCTTCATTCCCACTCCATCTTTTTCCTTTAAGTTCATGGTTAAAGGTAACCTCTGGGCAGCTACCTGCATTGCACATTAACGAATTCCTGTCCTTTAGCAGGGGTACTGTAGGGCCAAGCTCGAGTGTGGCTCCTCATTTTAAATCCCTAGTTTACATTCTTGTTCTGTTCTTCTCTATCACTCGGAGCGTTAGTTGCAAGGAGGCTTTTGTTTGAGCCTGGGCAGCTGCCTCCTGGCAGGGAGAGTTTTGAGCGGCTGACCTGCTTGTGCTCATTGCTTGGTTAAAAAACTTCTGTATTCATATGGGTGGAACCAGAGGGAAAACAGCTTTGGCTCCAAAAGCATCCTCAAAGAGTTCAGGATTGTTCTTCACCTCAGTCAGAAAATACAGCAAAACAACAACGGAAGAGCTTTCTCAGATGTGAATCCTGTACTACTCCGTATCCAGGCACAGCCAGCGTGTTCTTGCGCCAGTAAAACGCACTCACAGTGCATTTACGGAGTGCAGCTGATGTGAATCTGTAGAGGGGGGTCTTCCATTAGGTCCTGGGGAAGAAGGAACCCCCGACTGTGTGTGCTGTGAACCTGACTCCATCAGCCCTGGGCCCCCCTCTGCCTGGTGCTGCTGGGGAGCAGACCTGCCAGGGGAGAGCATTTCTGAAACAGGATTTGTTATTTTCTGCTTTTTCCTGAAGGTTTAAGCAGCAGCACTTTTTTGCATGAATCGCAGCAGACCAAAAGCTGTCTGTTGAACATGGGGTGATGACTGCTGCAGTGCTCACCATGCTTCCTGAACAACTAACTCCACAGTGCTTTGTCACTCTGAACCTCCTCCTATGATGGCCTGTGGCAAACGGAAGGAGATGCCTGTCATAAGCTTCCCTCTCTTAAGGCACCTCAGAAAGCAGCATAATGATTTTAGTAACATCAGACCAGTGTGAAGATTTTGCCATCAGGAGGTATATCAAAATGGTATCCAACAGCCCAGAATAGATAAGAGTGTCGCTGTAGTGCAATAAAAAACCCCACCTTATCCTCTGTAGTTCTGTATATTGTGTGCATGCTTGGTTTCCTTGGAGCCCAGAAATCTGATGTTAAAAAGACGTCACATAGGCATGTGTGTGCTTCTGTTTCAAACTACTTATTCACATCAGAAATAAAATGTGCTTTGGAAAGATTTATTCTCATTAAAAGAAATAAGTTTTATTGGGAGAAAAAGCTGTGTTTGGCAGCCCGCAACATTTGATTGCTGTAATGGTAGTGACGGCAGTAATCTATTTTTTTGCCTTGCTGGTAAATGGAAGTATCCAGCAAAGATAAAAGGTTACCAGCTGGGATAACTATCCTCTAATTAGTACTGCAGGTTTTTTTGGGAATTTAGAAATAATGTGGTGCAGCCTCTTAAATCTGTTATAAATAAGACCAAGTAGGAACAAGCAAAGTACTCAACATCTGAACCGCAGCACCTAATCTGAGAGGGCTGATCAGCCATTCAGAGCAAAATACTGCTAGATTTCATTGTGTTGGTAAGAGAAGAAGCTTGTTCTGAGAGCCACCACTCAAAATACCAATCCAGTCTTGAGCTTCTTACTTGCATCAGGTGCTCCTGAGCTGGTTGGCCAGGTACACGGCCAGTATAGCCCTAGAGCGCAGAGGAACCAAAGCTAATATTCACTTAGGTAAGTCAAGGACTGGTAACAGGTTAGGTATAGGAGGAGGGAGAACCAACAGTCTTGGTTGATTCTCCCAAATATGGCTTAATTTTGTCAAGAGTTTTACTTAACAAACTACAAATTATGAAGACTAAGGAAGAACAAAAAATCCCACAGGGGAGCATCACTGCTCTGGGAGAGATGACAAGAAAAAAAGAATAATTTAAACCTAACTGTGGACTGAAAACCGTGGCAGCTCAGAAGCCGTTCAAAGACAGATCAGATGTGTCTGCCTTGGGGGAGGAAAGTCTAGGAACAGCGACAGCTTCAGTGATCTGATTTCAATGTCTGTTGGAGCCCACCCTGGCTATTGGTGCTAATAAATCACACAGTCGCCTCAGCCCATGTCCCCTGTGAGCTGTTGCCAATATTTTGATATTGAATGCTTACAACTTTTCCAATGCAATCAGCTGGTGACAGAAGCTGAGAGCCCAAGGGTAACTGTTCTCAGAAAGGAGACATAGGGGAATGGGGACAGTTTTTGCACTGTCATCAACCAGTTGGCTGGGCAGACATGCTTAAATGTGTGGGAAACCTAACAGATATATTCCAGAAGCCACCTTGACTAGCAGCATAGACAAGGAGGACCAGGGTTTCAGAAGGTTTCACGCTCATCTCCTTCTTTATTAATCTCTTCCTTTGCCTCCACACATTTTTCTGTGATGTTCTTGCAGTTGAGGGCAGTTTGGCCCATGCAACATCAGCAACGCTTCTGGAGGACTAAGTAAAAGTCACTGCTGGGCAAGGCAGTTGAGTGACTTTCAGGGCAGGGTGAACTGCCCAAATGTCATTTCTAGCCTGGACAGCTTCCTCATACTTTTGGGGATCAAAGGGTGCAACTTAGCTCTTTGCAGCACAACTGCAGCCCAAAAAGCTTGTGATTGCCCTCCTATTGCTTCAGCTCAAAGTCAGCAAAGGACACACAGGAGCCCTGCAGGGTGACAGACCTTGAAGGCATGAAGAGGCTGCAGCTATGGCTTGGTTTCCTCCTTGCATGCTTGTAAAACCGTGAAGAACAAGACCTGCAGCTGCTGGAAATTTGCTATGCTTCACACATATTTGGGGAGCAAAGATCAGTCTGCAAAAAACCCCTTGAGATTGCTTGTCATCAAACCATACCCCTGAGTGCTAATCAGAGCATCCTCTTTTAAATGCCTCAGTCTGCTATTTTTAGGCAATAAAAAGATGTTGCCTTTGGTCAGACAGGAAAAACACCTCTGAAAAATCAGTGTGGCAAAGAGGGGGGATTCTTGGCTCCATGTTTAAGCTGGCAGTTCTCAAAATTTTGTCAAATGTGAGCCCTTTAGCAAGTGGGATAGCAGGTTGTTACCTGTGTTATTAAATATGCTGGGCCTTGGAGGACAAAGGGGTCTTGAAACATATTCTATTTATGGGTTTCTTGCAATGTCTTAATAGTGGGATTGTCTACCAAGCAGAATAACACCACTCACGCCTCAGAAGTCCATGCCCCTCATGTTTTCAGATAGGCCAGGTGGCATCACAGTTCCAAGAACTCCCTTTTCCTGTTTTTCACCTTCCATCCTCAGGGAATGGAAAGCACTGGTGCAGATGTGACATAAACACACAGAATTATCCACCCAGCAGCTCTTATGCAGTCAATGTCCACCCCACCCTTGTGAAATGATATTCAAACAGGAACAAATATAATGCGCAGGAATCCCAAGAGATCCAAAATCACCAAGGGATGGGGAAAGGTAGAGAAAATGGACCATTTCAAAGCCTGTGAGCAATCTTTATGCAGAGTGAAAGGCATGTCTTCCTTAGGACACTCAGTTCAGATTTCTTCTTATGCCAGTGTTGTTACAGAAAGCTGAGCAGTTTAAGAACTCTAAACAATTTAGGATTACAAGGGTACAGTGATTCTGTGATTGACACCCTTAAATCAATCAAAGAATTTACTGACATTTAGACCCCACTGCATAACAACAGGCTGATGTGGTTTCTGCCCATGGTGCTGTTTATTGAGGAGAGATAGGCTTTTGGTACTTTTCTGGGACAGTGTCAGTATGAATACGACCCGTATGGAGAACACATTACTGTCCCAGGATGAATGGTTTGAATTGTCTTTGTCTGAAACTGGCCCCAGTATCCAGGAAATTAGAGTCCTTGACTACTCATGTGGCAGAGAGAGTCAAGCCCACATTGTGCTGATATGTAATATCAATTGCTGTATAAGAGTCTACTAAAGCAGTAGTTTTTGACAGTCATATTGCACAGAATGGTTGTGCTCAGCTCCTGTACTTCGTAGAATCATGGAATCATAGAAGTAGAGAATGGTTTGGGTTGGAAGGGACCTTAAAGCTCATCCAGCTCCAACCCCCCTGCCACAGGCAGGGACACCTTCCACTAGACCAGGTTGCTCAAGCCCCATCCGACCTGGCTTTGAACACTGCCAAGGATGGGGCAGCCACAGCTGCTCTGGGCAACCTGTGCCAGTGCCTCACCACTCTCACAGGGGAGAACTTCTTCCTAATATCTAAGATAAATCTTCCCTCTTCTAGTCAACTGCTCCTAATGCACCCCAGGCTATCCCTGCTGGTGTGCATGCAATAGGGTTTTCATGTGTTTAAGAGAAAAAGGGAAGCGGCAGCAGCAGCAGCCATCACCACCTGTCCTGCAGGGCTTGAGACCTTTGTGGACAGTTTCCTGAAGCAGGGGAAACTGGTCTTGCATGAAGTTCACAGAGCCAATCTTGAATGGATCTTCCTGATGCTTTAGGAGACGCTGGGTGTTTTTCTCTTTTAACCACCCCGGTCAGAAGTTTAATATTTCCTTTTTGGCCCTAAAAAGTCAAAAAAAAAAAAAAAAAAAAAAAAAGAAAAACAGAAAGAGAGAACACTGTATCTATGACCCAAAGCAGGGCAGCCTGGCTGTTACTGTGATTGACTGCAGTGAAGGATCTGATCCAAATTTTGGAAATGACTTTTTCTGGCCAAGCTATGGGATAGCTGAGGCTTTACTTTTGATATATTTTAAATAATAAATCAATCATAACAAATAATTTTGTGACTTCCTACTTCAAAATAGTATTCATAAACAGCGGATGTCTGTCCACTATGACACATTCATTTCTTACTTGGACCAATAGAAATAAGCTCTCATGAGACCCCACTTGGAGTACTGTACAACAGTACAACGTAAGAAGGACATGGAGCTGTTGGAGCAAGTCCAGAGGAGGGCCATGAGGATGACTGGGTGCTGGAGCAACTTCCGTATGAAAAGAGGCTGAGATAGTGCCTTCCAGTATCTGAAGGGGACCTACAAATATGCCGAAGAGGGACTCTTCATTAGGGACTGTAGTGATAGGACAAGGGGTAACGGGTTCAGACTTAAACAGGGTAAATTCAGATTAGATATAAGGAAGAAATTCTTTCCTGTTAGGGTGGTGAGGCACTGGAATGGGTTGCCCAGGGAGGTTGTGAATGCTCCATCCCTGTTGGTGTTCAAGGCCTGGTTGGACAGAGCCTTGGGTGACATGGTTTAGTGTGAGATGTCCCTGCCCTTGGCAGGGGGGTTGGAACTAGATGATCTTAAGGTCCTTTCCAACCTTAGCTATTCTGTGATTCTATGATTTTAAGATGAACTTGACAGGCAAACCCTTGCTATTGGTGTCTTTGGCAAGCAGGACCTTCAGGTACTGAAGTTAGCAAAGCAGAAGCTATCTGTCATCAAGACTTTCTGTACTGCAACTTTTGTATGTTTAGCCTCATATTAGGAGACCATATTCCACACAGAGCTTAATGTCGTATCTGTAGAATACAGGCCATATTTGGGAATTTCTGACGTTCCTGTGGTTTGTTGTGCTTTTCCAGTGAAGTGTAATATTGCTGGGATGATGGGCATCTCTGCAAAAAAGGACTTATCTTTGCAAATGTAAATCATACCCCTGCACTGAAGTCCCATGTCCAATTTCTGCTCTGTCTTTGATATCGGTCAGGTTACTGTTGTCTTTCTGAACATGGTGCCCTCATATAAAGTTATATATATGTGTGTAATTTTAATCATACACTGCTACATTTATTTATTTATGCAACTTAGAACAATAGTTTGACTGACATGTAGGGTATTTTGGAACTTGATATTTATAGCTGAAAATAAACAAGTGAGAGCACTCACCAAAAAGTACAGTCTCTTTTGACATGAGCTTCTTGTGCTATAAGCCATTCTAGAACAGTCATAATTTACTCCTTCCCTTATTGCTGCCTGTACTCAATACACTATTAAAATATTTATGGTGACTCAGTTACAGTGTTACTGTTAAAATCTACTTCATATAAATGCATCACCTGCAGAAGTTTAAAACTAGTAAAAGTAAAAGGAGTACCACCATTACCATAGCTTAACCAAAGCGTTAACTTCATGCCCAAGGCAGAAGATTAAATCTCACTCTTCTATATTTAGAAGAATAAAATTGGGATTCTACCCACTCCAACCTTGATTTCTTCTTGTGTTTTGCCATTAAGTGGAACAAATTTGAAAAGTGTTGCTTTGAACTAGACTTCAAGCAAATGCACTGTTCAGACTCCTAGTGTTTGGGGATACTTCTGACAGTGTTCCAACAAGTTATCTACAATCGTTTTTATCTATGAGTCTGCTCTGCTAACTGCAACCTAAGGAAATAATTTCCTAATTTACCCATTTTCATTTACAAAACCATGTATTTTGGATGCGCCTCTGTACTGTTCATTAGTGCATATTTTTCTTTATCATACCCTCATATCTTTCTTGTTTTGTCCTTTGTCATGTACAGCAGAATGACACGTTTTGTTCTCTTCATGTAATGTGTTTCTCATTCACTGCAAGTATGGACTTGCTTGTCCATTCAGAATCAATTCTCACCTGATCAACAGGAGATTAACCAATGTTACATGTTTGTTTCACTGTTGGAAGAGACATCCATGATCTAATTTCCTACTACAATTGTTTAAATTGACATTATTATATTAAATGGCACAGGGGTGGTTGTGCTCTCAAAGATTTTCAGTATAAACATTAATGCTTGTTTCCAAGTGTTAGTTAGAGATTAAGCAGAGAGCAAGAAGTTTAATTTCTTGCTAAGGCTCCCCTAGAAAGAAGTGGCAGAAAGAAGGCTAAAATGCAGGATTTTAAAATGGTGCAATATTTGTATGACAGAGAAAGGAGCTGCAGTGCAATAGTGCCTGCCAAAATCCTCTATCCTTTAACACATGGGCACGTGTGCAGGTGGATGTTTCCATACACATATATAGTGATGCCCAAATCTCCCTTGCACAGCATGCTGCAATACAGCTTCTGCGTCACAAAAAAAATAAGAAGCACAGTATGACTGCCAGGATGCTGTAGGTATTTTTGGCATGTTGACTTGCTGTGATTTGCTTTATTTTGCTGCTTTTTTAATGGGAGGGGTGGCAGGGGCATCTTTTACACAGTAAAGCCCAACAGTTCATCGCACTGTTATGTAGAAGGAAAAGATACTGTGCATTGCTGGAGTGCAGCCAACTCTCAAGTCAAGATTAGCATCCTGGAAACAGCAAACATTGGCAGCTGCGTACTCCTGAATCCAGTAGCTCTGTGCGAAGCTGGCAGTATGCACTCAGGCGCTGCTTACATCACTGAACAAGGCCCATATGCTGGCCTTGAAGTCAAATGGTATGGCAAACTGTGTGTCTTTGCTACCGATGGAGAGCTTTCACAGTATGGGCTCTCTCTTGAGAGCCCATACCTGGGCTTCATCTGGGAGACTGCTGATTTTCAGGGGTTGAAGCAGAGGCTGGCAAGTGAGTCAGCAAGCAGTACAGGGGATGGAAAGCAAGTTGCCAAGCCCATGCTTATCCCATCTCTTTTACTAGCATAGGTGCAAACAGGGAAAAACAGTGCCAAGAGTTATTGGATTTGACCTACTGCAACCCAGCTTGGAGCTGAATGGGATAGGTTGCTTTGCTGTAAGGCAGGCTCCAGATTTCTCTTCCAAGGGTTCATACAGCCTCTGTTTGTCCTGGAGCTATACTTTGCTGCATGACCCTCATCTGCAGTGGGATGTGAGTGTAATGTGTGTATCACCTCCCTGTTCCTGAAAAGTGGCATCCACCACCTCTGTGCCACAGGGAAACGCTGCGGTGAAAACATCTGCCCTGGTTCTTTTTGAGCAGGATGGGTGCAGACCTGGTTTGTGCAGAGACATCCCACTGTTTCCCAAGCCTAGGAGGCCAGAGGCTGAGCAAATGGTGAAAATCACAAAATCACAGAATCACAGAATGGTTTGGGTTGAAAAGAACCCTAAAGATCATTCAGTTCCAATGCCCTGCCATCGGCAGGGACACCTTCTGCTAGACCAGGATGCTCAAAGCCCCATCCAGTGTGGCATAGCCAGGTTGGCTGAAATAAGAAATAAAAATGAAAGAAATAAAAATGGCAGCAGTGAAAAGCTCAGTTTTGTGAAGTACTGAGTTACCACTCCCAGCATGGCCCTCACAGAGATGGAGAGGCTTAAGAGCCATGTAATAGGCTGGTTTTTGTGTAAGTGAATCCTAAGCTTAGGAAACAACATAAAGCAAAGACTGTGAGTAAAGATTTTGTTCAGAGCAAGAGAAAATATCTGCTGATAGGTAGTCATTGTCAAATTAAATGATCCTTAAGAAAAGCCTACGTATTGTACTCTCTCCTGTCTGTTGTACTCGGCCTATATTGTCAAATGCACTTGACTGCTTTATTTTATCAAAGCAAACTGGAATCAGGATTTCTGAAAAATTTACATTCAGACTTACTGGCTTTGTCAGCTGAACACTCATTACACTTCCTCAAATTTATGTAAAGGATATATAATGCATGGAGTTTGCGATCGATCAACAGAGCAACAATGACACAGCAGCAAAGAGAAAATCCTTCCTACATGCTGGATAAAGGCCACTATATTTTAAGAAGTCTTGCTATGGCAAAAGTGATGCAAAAAGATAGGAACAGCTGTGAGGAAAAATAAAGGACCAGCTTGATTTGGTTTGCTTTGAAAGTAGTCTGCTGGGCTTTTACTGTCAATTGGGGAACAGGTCTGAAGTCAGGGCTAGCTGTACAAGGATGCCAGGGATTAGCAGGGCTCCTTTCTGATCCCCATGCATTTCTTCTCCACAGGAACCAATTGGCAAGGAGGGGAAATATGTGGGTCTGACAGGCACCTAGTGATACCTTTGGGGCTGACCCAGCCTTGGCCAAAAAAGAGCAGGGAGAAGGAGAAGAAGCTGCTGCAAAAAAGCTGAAACATCTCATACAAAAGTCTGTACAGGAGAAGATTTACAAGATGTTTTTCAGAACCAGGGAACACATTAGCTTTCACTCAAATACTCTGAATGCAATGAAAATTATCCTGTTTTCTTGACTCATCTGCACTTTCCTCTGCAGCAGAATGAAGCTTTCAGTGGGAAAAAAGCAAAACCCACTTTATAAAATGCCAAGTTATTAAAGCACTATTACCTTTTAAAAAGGCTTTTACCGATTAAGCTTTGCACCTAAAAAGCCTAACATTTGTATTGAAAGAGTCATTGAATCCATACAAATGCATCCCATGGTAAAACTTGTTATAAACCTCAGCTCAACAACTGAAGAAAGTAGGTACACATGTAGCATCTTTTGGACTATTTCTGAACATAATTCAGGTATGGTAAATAGTCTATTTACAAAAATGGATTTTATTGAAAAAAACATTACTGTGTAATTCTATGACCCAAATAGCATAACAAAAGTTATAAATATTCATCGTCATGACAAAAAGACAAAATTCAACACCATTTCACCATATAGGAAATTCAAACTATTTAAATTTATAGAATTAAGCCCTTACGTTTTCAAAACAGTTTTCAGAAACATCACAAGGGAACCTGTGCATTCATTCAGGTAGGGAACAGAAAGGAAATTCATCTTTAGGTATGTGACAACACTGTTTCCTGCATGGCTGGTGTCTGTTGTGCTTAGGAATGGCTGCCTACATCAATTCAGAGCTACTCTGGAGCCTTGCATGAATGCGTAGCTGCATTAGTATGTCTAGATGAAATTTTGGTTACAGTTCACTAATAGTACTTAATCACTCTTTTGCAAAATAGGAAGATGTTCTCTGAACTAAAAGACAACACAGACAACTCTGACTCAGTCTCATTGAAAAATACCAAGTCATTTATGTCTGCTTTTTTGCTTCAAATCTGATTCAAGTTGATAGCAGAACACTTTGCTCCTGGTTATCATGGCAACTCAGGTGAAGAGGTTTCATCTTGTATCTCCAGTCCCATCATCATGAAGGGGACAAGGTGACTAGCAGCTACCTACCATCATAGGAGTCACAATGTCCATCTCTGCCTCCTAGTGAGGAAGTGCTTTGTGTTTGCCAACAACTAGCGTGTCAACAGATGATAGATGGTTTTCAAAGTTTCAGATGAGGTCTTCCCCCCCCCCCCCCCCCCAAAATACTGGCAAAATGCCACAGGCGCTTAAAAGAAGACATAAACAAAAGGGAGTTGTTGCTGATTCACATGCTAGGAAAATCAGCATAATGTAAATTTGAAAACTAGATACTCTGCTATCAAAGGCTATAATTTAAAACATTATTAAATTCATTGATGTGACTTTTTCAGTACAAAATTGCAGTCTGGTTTATATCAGATTAGAAATTTAATACATCTGCTGTTAAGTATCTAGAAAGCATTGCATAACTTTCATCCATGAAGAACAGAGCCAGAGTAAAAGCACTGGAAGATGAAGGGAAACCTGCTACAGGGGTGTTGCGTGGCAACTGAAAGCTTGGCTCTGCCAGTCGGTGGCAGTTTAAACTTTGTACTTTAAACTCTATGGTAGGGAAATGAGTCATTAAAGTGGATATCAGATGGATGACTCTTAATTTCTGAAATACAGCTGAAGCACCGCTGTACACAAAAGCTTGCTTACGAAAACATCTCTTCTTGAGCACAAGCGCTCTTTGTGAAGAGCTGGAGATTAACAAAAATGAAAAAGCCTGGTGCACCTTAGTTAGAAAAAGCCCATTTCTCTTTTTCCCTAACCACAAATGACCAAACATGCAGTCCTGTTTAGACCTCACACAACATTCAATCTGACCTTCATTTTAGAGAAATAATACCTTTTCTGTTTGGAGAAAAATATATACTGAATAAAATTGCTTGGCCCCAAAATGATGTTTGTTTTTTGTTTCTCCCTACTTGTTCTGGTAATCAGCCTGTCCCACAGAAGACAAAAGATTAGTTACATATGTATTTATTAATTTTTTTCCACAAAAGTTGCATAGACTACAGTGTGCTAGTGCTTGTAAACATCTTTTCCAGTGGCCGATCCATTTTCACGGAAGACATAGACAAGCAAGATAGAAAGGACTTTTAAATTACTTGCTACTCACTTCTTTTGCTACTAACAATCAAAATCTGGGAGCTGCATTATATTTTCCACGTACCCCCTGGTTGGGTCCATGGTTGCAGGAGGGCTGAGACCTGCTGGGCTGGGAAGGTCAGTCATCCTGTGGCAGGTCTGTGGACAGATGGGTTTTTCCTACATGAGGGAAATTTGGGCAAATCCCTGCTGAGAGGAAGTTGTGCAGAGGTGGCTGGCTTTCAGGTCCTCCTCTAAGATTTGAAAATGTTTCTTATATAACAGTGAGGACTATTAAAACAAAGACTAAGACATAGTCATTACTGTGGAGAAGAAAAGATCAGTTGTGTCCTTTCTATGGCTTTTATCATGGTATTTGCTGTATGATTTCAGTGCTGAGCTTCTGAAGTCTTATGGTTTGTGAAAACTGTATTTATGTTAACATTTCTGGACACAGCACATATCCAGAGGCAAACCTGTGTGTACCTGGAGTACAGGTTAGGCAAGTGTAGGGCTTTGCTTTAGCCATAGACATTCCAGAGATGCTCCTGCAGACATATGGTCTGTTCTATTTTAATTCCAAAAGCTTTAATTTGCTGAACTCCCAAGGTTGAAGTTGGTTGGGGGAGCTAAAGACCAAGCAGCATGTTGAGAGAAAGGCCTGGTGAGATGGTGTGGGGTATTTTGTTGAAGGTAGACATGGAGGTGGTGGCAGAGAGCTCAGAAGAGCCTGGGAGATTAAGGTGTGAATATAGTGAAAGAAAAAAAAAATGTAAAAAAAATTGCATTTTATTTACTGGTTAAGCCATTTGTAAAGTTGAAATGTTTATAAATGTTCACACGGTATCATCTTAAATTTCAAATGTGGCAGACCTGTGACTGCCTTTTCAGTTTGCTTCCTAACACCTCCTAAAATTTCACATTTCACAAATGACTTTGCTTTCAGAAATCTCCAGTCTAAAATGTTCACACATACTGTAGAAAGTGTGGGTCCATGCCAGGCTTTCACCAATATCTTTACCATGAGAAAGCCATGAATTTGTGCAAGAGCTGGGAGGCAAGTTCTTGCAAACAGGGACAGTGGAATGTGTGCTGCATCTTCACTTAGGAAGACTGAGAAATTAAGCCCAGCAATGAAGGGGCTGCTCTGGTAGCTGTGGCTTGTCCTGTGTCCATGGGGCTTGGGCACTGAAGCCATTGAGATGCCTTTGAGACTCCTTCCTTGTGATGCTTAGGTATGAGTGTAGGAAACCTGCATGCTTTGGATCTTGGCTGCCTTCTTGAAATGAAATCTTCTGCATTGATTTAGTAGATTGAAATCATTCTAATGAAACAGCATTCTTGTGAAGTTTTTGCCACTAAAAAGAGTTCTAAAAATAAAACAGTCTCCAGTGCTGTGTACTCTGGTGCTGTGTGTGTTTAACTTCAGTGCCAAATGTAGTATCACTGAACGCAGAGATCATATTCTTCAGGTAAAGGTCTGTGTGTGTTACTCAGTTGTGCTTTCGCCTGAGGCCATTTTCTCATATTAACACAAAGTAACTGATCAGCAATGGTCTTGTTTTAAATCATTTTAGATTTAATATTCAATTACATTTTAAAAAATAACACCATCATGAATCTGAAACAGCATAAGTTTGATTTTAATCACAAATCTGCTTTTAAGTAAATAGTTGCAATCTGGCATTTGTAAAAGCTTGAGAGTAGCTTTAACAGTGGAAATATTTCATGTGATTTTTCTTCTTTTTTTTTTTTTTGGCAGCTTTTCACAGATTTAAAAGACAAATAATTCCCCTAGCAGCAGAATTTCCTACAGACTTGTGTTCCTTCTTGTTTCAGCTATTCCTCTGCAATACTGCAGCTCTCCGTCATGTCTCCTATGGTGCTGCTGCTTGGCAAGAATCAGCAAATGCTGTCACCAGCCAGGAGCAGTGTGCCTGCAGCTTGGGCTGCTGGCTGCTGCCAGATGATATATAATGTGTGAATTTGGACTGCTTTTCTGCAGTGGGAACACTGATTTGGGTACCTCTTTTGCCTGGCCATGGGAATCCTCAGAACCTATAGGAACTCAGTAATCCTTGGCTCCTTCCCATTTGATCGAAAAGCCGAATGGGTTTAAGGAAAAACTGGCAGACATGTAATGTGATTGCCTAAAGCTCATTTCCTTAAGACAGGAAGCTAACAAAGATCTAGTGGTTTAAGCTATTCCTTTGGAAGCAGGGAGTATTAACTATGGAAGACAAGAGGGTGAAAAAGGGTTACGTGTTCTATTTAATTTGCCTAGAAAGAAGAGGAGAAAAATGAGGAGAAAGGTGGAAAAATCAAGTAAACTTGAAGGGCTGAGGCTGTGGAGTAGAGTGTCACTAGACAGCTGAAAGGATAGAAAATTTGGGATAACAAATAGCAAAGGGGAAAGAAAAAAGACCTGTGCCTGTAGAGGAGTATGGTGGAGAGGTTTGGTCTATCTTTCATCCCTCCAGGGTTTTCCCGCTGTTGATGTTCAGAGAAATCCCACATGCCTCCTTGAACACAGAGGCAGTCTGGGGATGTGGAATGGACAAAAAAAGGGTTACTGTCATCCTTTGAGCCTTGTTGGTCCAGGCAAGGCTGTTTTGACAGGCACCTGTGAACTTCCCAGTGATCCCATTTGGTTTACTTGTTTTCTCTCTCCAAAATAAACAGTCCAGTCCTGTTTGTTCTTCCCCCACTGGCCCCCACTTGGTAATTTTAGGCCATTATTTAGTAATTGTGGCCTTAGTCAGTAACCCTGAAGGGCTGTGAATCTTCTCTATTCCCACTGTCTTCTGATGGCCTTCACCCAAGAAGAGTTCCCAATACATCCTTTTCCCAGTACGTGATATCTGGAAGTTTCTGCTGTTGTTTTATTAGTTTAGCCCCAGGTGGAGGGGCTTCTCCCCTTCCACCGCTCTCAGCATCTGGCAGTTTCTCGTTTTGCTATTGCTGGAACGCATGGCATAGAGGAGAAGGGTGAGGGGATCTAACTGCTGCCCTCTGCAGCTGGGAGGGGAACTATGGCGACGATGGAGCTCGGCTCCTCTGAGAGGTGCACAGCAAAAGGTGAATGGGAAACCGTCATGGGTTGTACCAGAGGAAATGCTGGCTGGAAAGGAAAAAAAATCTTCCAAAAAGGATAGTGCAGCATGGAAACAGGCTGCCCAGAGCAGTGGTGGATCTTCCCTCCATGGAGTAATTCACCATTTGAAGGGGCAAGTCCCTAAGCAACCTGATTTATTTTGTAGTAGGTTTTGCTGTCCTGTTTAGCTGGCCAGCTAGCCAGGCAGTCAAAGTATCCTCCTCTGGGCTTGCAATAAGCAGATTTGCTTGTCTTCTGTAATTAGGATTTGAAAAGTAGTTTTACCTCAGGCAGTATAACAGTGACAGTTGTCATGTAGAGAAGTGTGTTGTCTAAAAGAGACATCCATATAAACAGAGAATCACAGACTTTTTGCAGCTCCAGTTTGCTATCAGAACACAAAAACCCACATCACTGCTGATTTACACAACACGGTTTTTCACTGGGCACATGTAAAATAAATATCAAATCTCCTAACCTTCAAAGCAGCAAACAATCCTTAGTCTGAGCCCCGTGGGGCCCCACAGTTTGTCACACATGCCAAGAAGATCAGGCAGGTGAAGGCTTGGGATTCAGCTGAGCAGTGAACTGGGTGAGAAACAGGCTCATCAGTGAAAGAGAGAGTTGATTAGGGAATGAATCACTTAGGGGAGAAAGTTGTGCAGTTAAACTGATAAATCTGGCAGCAAAACAAAAAGCAGAAAGAGAGAATGAATGCACCAATCAATCAATAAAGCGGGGAATCAATTGTCTAGTTAATAAGATAGTTAATTATGCAGAACAGAGCAGGCAAGGCAGTGTATTTGGTCAGTTGGGCTCCAGCAAATCTCTTCCAGTATATTTCAGTTACTGCATCATTTACTTTGACTAATTTTTGGTAACATGAGTCCCAGATGTTTGACCTCTGAATTAGTATTCTCCTTTCTGTAGTAATCTTTAAAGACAGTAGCTGTTTCTAGACTGTTATGTTCTTTCAGAAAAGCAATAACTAGCTCATGAGCTGGGAGAACTGGTATTCTGCAAAATTTTGTTAAAAAGCAATATTTAGCAGCATATTCTTATTTCTTATATTTCTTATTTCAGTATTTTATATTCTATTTATGTTATATTATAAATTATATTTTACATTATATTCCAGTTTATTATTTTATCTTAGGGAAGGTATATATTCTACTTTATGTTACTATGGTATTTATCTGTCTTTCCACTGTCAACACAAATGTGCTAAGTGCTTTCCAAACTAAAATACATAATTCTTCCCTCAAAATAGTTTCTATTCTGAAAGTAACCACTTTCAGAACACTTCATCATGTTGTTGAAATAGCCCTCTTTGTTTTCTCCCCATTGTACAACATGGGTAAAGAACTGGCAATTGAGTGTCCTTGCATCCTGAAGTGATACAATACAGTGTAACGCAGGAGGCAAGGAAATACATGAATCAGTTGCCTTGTAGAAGACAGAGATGTTGGATTTTCAGAAACTGTCTGAAGCTGGGGTTATACCCATGTGGATAGTATCTTTGTCTAGGATCTGCCTGCAGTATCTATCAGGAGCACTTTTATTGTACTGTTATGATCAGCTTCCATATAGTATAGCTGCAAGACGGGTCAGCTTTGGACAAGGTCCAGTAATTGGCTCTATGCCTTTGATGTGAGTCTGACTTGGTCTTCGCTGTTGAATCTGAACATCAGTATACCTGGAAGGCATCTAAACCCCCTCTTTTCTTCTGAAGTTCCCCAAACCCCTTAAGCTGTGCCTCTGGTCATGTCCACATCTGCCCACCACTAGAAAGAGCTAAGCTGTGTCACACCTGAGCTTCGAAGAGGTCCATAATTAAGCTTTCCTTGTCAAAGTCCACAGGGGTCCTTCTTCCAGGCCAGTCACTCACCCCAGAATTCAGGTCTGCAGAAAATGCAGTTCAGATTGTTGCTCTCTGTGTTCAGATCAGTAGTCGTGGTGTGATGTCCATCTGCATCCAACAACTGTTCAGTGTAAAATACAGAAAAAATCCTGTCAGCAAGCTTCTGTGGGTGGTTTTTGATACAGTTTTTAAGATGTTCCTTAGGGGTGAAGATGAAAAGGTTGAAGATTAGGAGGCTATTTTTGAAAATCATTACTGGCAACTAGATAGTCCTGTCTTGTATATGTGAATTCAATCTGGTTTGCAGGGCTTATTTGCCTTCACTTGCATAGTTTCCAGGGACATTAAGTGGCACAAGTTTATGTTCTGAGAGGTACATACTAAGGGACCTTTATCTATTGTTTCTGGAGGGTTTTACATTTACTGCCTTCTCCTGATATTGCTCTATCCAGGAAAACTAAGTTTGTTTATCCTTTGTCCTTCTAATATTGGAACAATCTTGTTGCAAAGCTCCAGCTGACTTCTGTTCTGTTTAGGGAGTAAATATGGTCATCTCTTCCTGAAACTTGAGGCAGCTGTAAATGCTTATTAATCTATTCGTTACATCTAGTTGTCCATCAGATGTGGACTGAAATGTTTTTGAGCAGCTCATCTTGTGGTTTTACTGAAGATTTCCCTTTGCCTTTTTATATAATATGATACTGTTTTGATGGGAACACCTTCCGTGGAGGCAGTAATTTTTGGGAGGAAGTTGGGTCAAAGCACTGTACAGAAAACCAAATAACGTTCTCTGCTACTCTAATTCTTTTTAACTCCATTGGCTCCTGCATAAGAAGTCTCTTTGCTAAAGTGTCAAACACTTTGAAATTATTAAACTCATATTAAGACTTCCATAAAAATTACAGTGGCTGTACTTGAATCCTTCCAGTATTGTATGTGACAGGTCTGAGACTGCCTACAGCATGCTGTCAGATGCTTACACATGTGGAACGCGCTGGGTAATTGTTTCATGTCTCCTTCCATGAGATGATCTACCTAAAGGGAAAAGTGTTTTTACTCTTAGGAGACGGGGATTTCTTATCTTCTAGCTCAGGAAGTCAGTGTTTGGGGCTTTAAGCTTTTTATTGTGGTTAATTCCTCCTAGTCATATTTAGAGGACTGAAAGACTTGTAAGACTTGCAAACACAGTCAGTAAGCCCAATTTCTCATGCATGGTAGAAATACTCTAAAGAGGAGCTTGAAGTAATCCACAAATACATTGTGTGGAACAGTGAGGAGCATTATGGGCTTTATCTGGGTCATATGCAATATTCTCTTCAGTCACTGTCACTTATTTAGAAGCACATAAGAACATGCAGAAATATAAAGTAGTGCAAAAGCACACTGGCAACTTAATCAGAACAAGGTTTATTACAGTAGAATTCCAATCTATAAAGAACTGCTTGGTAATATCAGCTTCCTGTTAATCCCATAACAGCCAGATAATGGTGAAATTTTGATTTATTCACTGATTTACTCTTCGCTAGATTGAAATAATGGAGTAAAATGAGCCCATTTAGACTGGTTCTTAAATTGAATGCTCTTAATTGCATTTGAAAGAATAGGCCTTAATGCATTTGAGTATCCCAATGACCCTGTTAATTTATGCAATTCATTAACTGTTTGGGAAAGGAGACTACCTTACATGTAGTTTTGTCTTAAAAACCTAGAATATATTTTTCATATAGTCTACACATGATTCTGTACTAAAGTTATTGCACATGTAAAATCTTCAATTTTACTTCAATTCTAGCAGTTGTCCGTGTAAGCTTGTACTAGAACAGCTGAATTACTTTATTATATTTCCATTTAATTATTGAATTAGAATTCTGAAATTTCCACATACTCATTTTGGGTCACAGAATTCAGCATGGGAGGGAATCCCAGATTACACATTCCATTAGAAATTATCAAAAGGCCATCTGTCTGTCTTAATGGGTTTCAATCATTCAAGAGCCTGAGGATATTTAGGCAGGGAAGGAGAACCTGCAGTAAAAAGCTGAACAAGTCACTTACAAGTCTTGAATGTTTATACAGGGGTAGAAGCTGATTGTAACTTTGCAAGAATCTCCTGCTCCACTGAATGGTTTTTACCCTCTTAGTTTCAGAGGATCACCTTTAAAGAGATGTCTCTACAGAGACTCAGTGAGTTCCTGTTCCTCAAAGCTCCTGCCTATACTCCTGGCTATTGAAATAAAGCAAATGAAGGAGACAGGCTGGTGCTGGGGATTTGAGCACTGCTTCCAGTCAGTGGATCCTCTCCATGCCTTCATTCCACTATGGCCATACTGCCAGTCAGGCACCATTTTAAATGAGATATCTGTGTTAAACTCCTCTGTGTATGTTTACATCATGGTCTATTTTTGCATACAGCTGGACATTACCATACTGATACTGTGTGCAGCTGCAAATGAGAGTAATTGAGAGCAGGAGTCTACATCCCAACAGCCTGAAGCTGTACCCACCAGATCTATCTGTTGGGTGTTCCCAAAACTGAAAAACACAAACCAGCTCAATGTCTTCAACTGGATGGGTCTCAACCATTACTGTTTTCCTGCCTTTTTGTATTTGAACATGAAATTTCTAGGTTTTTCAGAGTTGAATTAATTTATGGTTATTTGTATGCCTAGCCTCAAATTTATGCAGCACTCTTGTCCTGATACATGCATGAAACAAGTCCTAGAAAACATAATCTTTCAAGGTAAAATGTAATGCTTAACACCCATGCGATTAAAAGAGCTTTTAGAATGGGCTTTGTATGTTGATAATTTTGGCTTCTTACCCAAATAAGGAATATGTTTTTAAATCATGAGGCAACAATTATAATAACAGAATCTGACACTCTGCTTAGCACTTCTGGAGTCTTCTAAGAGAATCTGGGAGAGGAGCAATAGATGGTTTATCAAACTTTTTGCAGAAAACACTTTAGAAAGAAACTACAGGAAGGACAGCAAAGAGGCCTGTAAAGCTAGTGGCATCGTAACTGCTTCTAGCTTTTCTTCTTCTTGAGCTCATGGAATCTGTGGAAAAGAAGTGCAAGACTAGATGTTGGGTGAGTGAGGAAAGGCAGTGGATGCATCTCTCCAGCTCTAGGTTAGGCTGAAAAATATTGAGATTCATCAGATTTTGTCAGTCGATATATCTAAGGACAAAAAGCAAGAACAGTGGGAATAGACAGTGGCAAGCTCAGGTTTGCAGTAGTTGAGGAGAAACCACCAACCCCACAAGAGCAGCCTGCCTGATGGGCTCCACTAGGGATACAGGATGCTTTATTCCCTTGAGATCAACCACTATAAACACTCTTAAGAGTATATGAATTGTGGTAATGGTTGGCTGTCCTCCCTTTGAGGATCTTTTGACCCACCTTGATGTCCTGTGAAGTGTGCTGCTTGTCAGGCACCCAAGCCCAACGTGCTCATTGTTAAATCTTGAACTCTTTGCTGCAAATTAATATAAAAACTTGCTATGATAATCACAGAGTAGCTGAGCTTGGAAAGACCCTCTGAAGGTCATTTGGTCCAACTCCCCTGCTCAAACAGGGCCACTTAGAGCTGGTTGCCCAAGGACTGTGTCCAGGCAAGGACCATGTCTCCAAGGATGGAGACTCTACAACCTCTCTGGGCAATCTGCAACAGTGCTCGGTCACCTTCACAGTGAAAGAGTGTTTCCTGATGTTCAGAGGGAATCTCTTGTGATTCAGGTTTTGCTCATTGTCTCTTGTCTTGCCACTGGGCACCACTGGAAAAAGCCTGGGTCTGTCCTCTTTGCAACCTTCCTTCAGGCATTTATATAACATTGATGAGATCCTCATGAGCCTTTTCTTCTCCAGCCTGAACAGTCCCAGCTCCCTCAGCCTCTCCTCTTTTATACTGAGGATCTCAGAACTGGACCAAATACTTCAGATGTGGCTTCACCAGTGCTGAAGAGAAAGGAAGAATCACTTCCCTTGATTTGCTGGCAAAGTGCCTAATGCATCCCAGGATATTACTTGTCTTCTTTGCCACAAGAGCACATCACTAGCTTATGTTCAATTCTGTGGTCACAAGGACACTGTGGTCCTTCTCTGCAAAGCTGCTTTCCAGCCAGTTGATTTCCAGTATTCACTGCTGCCTGGGGTTGTTCCTCTCCAGCTGCAAGACTTCACACTTCCCCTTGTTGAATTTGATGGGGTTCCACATGTTTTTCCAGCCTGTTGATGTCCTTCTGGATAGACCAGTGTATCAAACACTCCTACCAGTTTTGTATCCTCAGGAAACTTGCTGAGCGTGCACTCTATCAAACCATCCAGGTCATTAATGAAGATGTTGAACAGAATTGATAGAATATTGACCCTGGGGTACACTGCTATTTAAAGGCTTCTAACTAGACTTGATACTACTGATCACAGCACTCTGGGCCTGTTAAGCCAGTTTTCAACCCATTTCACTCTTCATCCAGCCCATATGACAACAGCTTGTCTATGAGGATGTTATTAGAGATAGTGTCAAGAGCCTTGCTAAAGTCAAGGCAGGCAATATTCTGTTCTCCCCTCATTTACCAAGCCAGTCAATTCACCTTAGAAGGCTATCAAGTTGGTCAAGTGTGACTTGCCTTTGTGAATTCATGACTGCTCTTAATATCCTTGATGTCTTTCATGGACCTGGAAATTACTTCCAGGTTTACTTGTTCCATCATAGTACCAGGGATTGAGGTTCGGTTCGGTGCCCTGTTGTACTGTTGTTCCTCCTTTTGCCATTTTTAAAGAGAGGAGAGATAACAACAAAGGGACAGGACATAGGATAGATGTTTCCAAATTCCTGGTATCTGATGAAGTTCACCATAGTGTATTTAGAGACCACTAGCAGTTCAGGAGCTGATAGTGGTATAGTTGAGAGCATCTGGAAAATGAATGAGGCCCTAGAAAACCAGGATTTGGCAAATTTAGCACTTAATTTTAAAAAGATGGCACCAGTTAGTTTAACCTCAGGTCCTAAAAACTACTGGAAAAAAATACTAAAATGGTTGTTGGGCACTTGGAATGTACAAGAAAGGTAAAATTGTTAAGAACAACTCATGTGGAACCAATCTAATCTTTTCTGACAGGGATGGTTGATAGGAGGAATCAGTACTTGTCATCTCTCGACTTTTGTGGACCTATTACACTTGACATCCTCATATGGAAGCTAGAAAACTCAGTTTTGAAAAAAAACTGTAGCAGAGAGATGTACAAAAATGCACTGTTTTAGGAATAAATACAAACTGTTTGCTCTAAAGATGCCTAATAATGGCCAGCTGAGCTACCTCCTCTACAAAAATACCTCCTCTGCAAGAACTACCTCAGAACCTACCCCCATCGCAGACTTTTCTTTTGCCGTTCAAACTAGCATCTCAGGCTGTTACTTTCTGTCATTCTCATGGATGCCTTCTTGATCAAGGTCAAGAAGGCCCGAAAGAGTTCTATACTGCTTTGACACTGTGGAAAATGCAACTAAATTGCTTGCAGGTCATGCTCTTATCCTGGGCAACAGTTCTGATTTCAGCCACATTCTAGATCTTTCTGAGTATGATGCCCACAATCTAGTCATTCTGTTTACCTGCTTATTTTAAATCTTTGGCCATACGCTTGTTGGAATCAGTGCATGTCTTGATTTCTGAATCACCACCTCTCTGGCTTTGACAAATATGTGTGTCTTGTCCTCCAAGTATTCATCTAAAATGGTGTTGCAAAGACAATTTCACAGAATCCCAGAATGGCTGAGGTTGGAAGGGACCTCTGAGGGTCATTTGATCCAGTCCCTCTGCTCAAGAAAGGCCATCTATACCTGGTTGCCCAGCACTACCTTCAGACAGCTTTTGAGTATGCCCAAGGAGGAAGTCTGATTTCCTGCTCTGACACTTTGATGTTGGCAGTGTCTGTAGATGTTAATTGGCTTTCTGTTTTCACTGTGTCACATAATAAAGAAACTGTCCCTTTTTTAAGGCTTTTCAAGGTCTATCCTCGCCTGACATACCTCTCACACACTATCACCTCCTATGGGCCTATGGTGCAAGCCTCAAACCTCAGCCTTGAACATTTTGAAGAAGAGCATCTTTGTGGAGTGTGTGGGCAGATATCCCTCAAATTAGGAAAAAAATCCCTGCAGATATGGGCTAAGGCACTGGGACCTGTTCTTGAAAAAGAGAAGGAGATAATTAGGCAATGTTGCTGATAGGCAGAAAAGTGAGTCAGAAAAGAAGACTTCTATGGAATAAGAGCAAATTTGCTGGAATGTGACTCTGTGGGGGACATGAGTGGAAAGGAGAATGGAGTCCCAGCTGAAACCATGCTCTAAAGAGCCTTGTGGTTCATGTGAGCCACAGTTTACTTTCTTATCTTACTTTTCCGCCTCAGGATTGAAGTCTGCTCTCCAAACGTAGATGGAAAACTGAAATTCAGGACAACTTTTGGAGCCACGTGTCACACCTTCCCAGTTTGCTATCATCTCCTCCTCCGAATGCTCTGTCTTGCCACTGTTGAAAATATTATTTATAGTGAGCTTGCTTGTGTGATGAAACCACTGTTTGTCAGGCATATCAATATCACTGCACTGAAAAGCAGATGTGAACTAAATTTCTGGACAGTAGTCTTGGGATTTCATAGAGGCATAGTTAAATATATCTTGTCACATGGCCTATTTGAGCCAAGGGTGAGAGTGTAGAAAGGATTATGATTTTTATCTTGCAAGGTAAGGACTGCAAATAATAGCACTACTGCATATTGCAAAACCTTCCCTTCCACAAAGAAGACCCTTTGAATACTTTGAATACATAGCTACACAAAGGCTGTGCCAGGAAATTCACACTGGGCACCAACTGCCAAAGCATGGGGGCTGTCCTGCCTTAGCAGCCTCCAGAGAAACATCTCTACCAGTCCTCTCCATTGCCTGAGCCCTCATCCCAGGCTTAGGTGTGGGTGACTAAGACCCATGGTAACACTTTGTCTTGTTTACTCCATGGGAAAACTTCTACAAACAACGCTAAGCTTCCCCTTAGGTCAGTTTTCCAAGGATATATAAGCCACCCTCCACAGCTTCTTCTTCCTAACCCCAAGGTGGTCCTTTGGATTGCTTTCAGCTCCTTCATACCCCATGACATCACACTCCTACTGCTTCCTCAGCAGCCTAGTGCCTCCAGTCCAGGACTGCCTTTCAGACCCCTTGCCATTGCTGTGTCCCACTATACTCAGTGGCTGTTCCCAAAGACAGACAAGCATCCAGCCCAGTTGTAGCCGAATTTATCACTGGAAAGCAGAATGGCTCTTGCCCTCATTTGATGTAAGTGGCTGTTTCCCAGTGGCTCTCTTCCAGTCCCCAGCACACCAGGAACATACACAGAGTGGCCCCTTGCTTTCCAGAAGAGGACCCTAAAATCCATGTGGTCTCTGATTCTCCAGCCCTTGCTTTCTTTCCAGCAAAGCTGGCATGAGACTGCAGATTTTGATAAGGCAGTGGTAGCATAAGATGGCACATGATGACTTTGTCCATGAGGCTGTGTATGCCTAAAAGTGAGCCTGGAGACAATTTCCAAGGACACCATTCCTGTCCTTCAAGAACCCTTCTTACTGAGCCTTACCTCAAAGCCGTAGGACCCCGAGCCCTTGCAACTCAGCCCTATCTCATCCCTCCTTAAGAAACACCTTTGAATTGTATATCCAGAAACTTCTTGGTTCCTCTGGGATGCGGCTCCTTGGGATAGTCTTCCTGCCTTCCAGAGCTTTTCTGTTCCTCAAGCCTGGATCTGAGTGTAGCCAGATTCTTGTACCCATCATCTCCTGAAGGAGTATATGTGTCCCAGATTTCTGCCCAGGAACCATGTGGCACTCTGCAGAGGTCCCTGGGAAGCAGTGGTGTTTTGAATGGGGACACTGAAAAGTGGACCCCAGTGGGGAGAGGGAACCAGTATAACCATTTGGTATCACAGGAGAGGTTTTGGGAGGATCTTTCCTGATGTGATGGCTGAGCTGAATGGAATACCTCTCCTCTTCTGCATGAAAGAGGCTTGTACCTTGTGGCTGACTGAGGTTTGGGCCTTTTCTTATCTAATCCAGTTATGAACATGAAGCAAAAGTTAGTAATAAAGCTGAAGAGAAATGGAAACGGGTATCACAGTGGCCACTTAGTTTCTCAGGGAAGAAAAGGGGAACAATATGGAAAAGGCTTGTAGAGCATAACCTACTGGTAGGGTTAATTCAAGTATAAGGTGGCTGGTGAGATTAATGGTGCTTTTTGAAAAGCTTTCCCAAAACCCGGCTTTCTGCAGTGAAGGTAGAACTCTTCCTAGTGTGTTTTTCTGCCTTGAATTTATAACTGTCATAGCCTGGATTCAGTCTTACTCCACCCACTAGCCAGCAGTGTTCAGTCCCCTAGAACTTGCTATGCTAGTCCCCTTTAGTTTAATAATAAATAACAGTGTTTATTGGAGCAAGATGTGGCTGGCTGCTGGTAATGTCATATCCAGTTTGTACAAATCTGCCAGGGAAGCATGGAAGTTCTCCTCATGTAAATTAATTGTCTGCACTCCCACGGCTGCATGCCAGATAAGGAAGTCTTGTTTAAAAGAAAAGTAGACGAGTGAGCTTTCTATGTGGTGGCACAGAGAAGAGACAAGAGGTCACCAAATAATTTATTTCATGTAAGTCCCTTTGTCTTTCTTGTTCTTGATCTCTTGCATTTTGCGGGGGTTTTTTATTTGTTACAAAAAAACTTTTTTCCTTTGGAATTCCCACATGATGCTGGGGGATTCCCACAGGCACTCCCACAGATACAGGCTTTGTCCAAAGGACACAGGGATCCCCATCATGTGGCACAGAGCAGACCACGATACTGCACTGAAGCAAGCATGAGCTACGCAGCAGGAACCCTTAAACTGGAGGTAAGGGGTGAGCTGACAGTTACATGTATAGCACATCACAAGACATGCATAGGCTGCCTTTGGGAAGGAACCACTCTACAGCATCCTGTTCCTCCTGTGCCCTATGGTCTTTTTTGACCTTGTCTGTCCTTATAGACAGACTTCTCTACTGCTTCTACAGGATGGAGGACCTTTCAGGGGTGAGGAAAAATGTTCTTGCTTTGTTTATAACTAACATCTCCATCAAGCTTTCTGCAGATCGTCACTGCCTGTGTAATACCAATGAATTATTAACATGTTTAGACCTGTAGATATGTGTGAGTAACATATCTAAGCATGGAAATTTGGACGGGCTTTATTTTTAAGCAGATCTGCAGAGACCAAATGGCTGGCACTCCTCAAAACCTTCACCCTTGTTGATCTCTTTGGGTCAGGGAGCAAGTCACTGTCTGCACCCTGGCTGCAAACACAGCTCAGGCTCTTATGAAGGCTTGAGGAGTTTTTCAGTCCATCCCCTTATTGAATACTTAACCTAACAAGAATTATTCAGACTGAGCTGGCCCCTGCAGGGAAGAGGTCTGAGAGGGTGAGGACTGCTTTCCTGGAGAGGTGCTGCTGAAACCCCCTGCATAGGGACAGGGAGAGTGATAATGGGTTTAGCAGAAGGAACCAGAGGACAACTGTAGGAATAAAGGGCAGACAGAGAACAGAAGGGAAAACAAGGGAAGGTTTTAGATGCCCAGAACTCCTGCCCTTCACTTACCTGAATGGCTCCTCTGGGTGATTATTTTAACCAGGACCTTTGGGCAGCAACTGCCAAGTACAAATCCTTTTTGTTGCATGCTTAATTGAATTGAAAATTAATAATGGACCAGCTCTGGCACTCAACTGGCCTTTTGTTGCCAATGCTCAAAAAGGAAACAGATAACAGCTTAAGGACAAACAGTTTTCCCAGCTCTTTGATATTTCTCAGAGCCGTGTCACCAGATGGGAGAAGTGGCGGCACTGTATGGTGTAAAATGTTGAGAAAGCCTTAAAGAATCACAGGCTGGATATAGATCCAATTATGCTCAGAATGGTCCCCAGAGTCCAGGACTAGGAAGTGTAATTCTAGCACACCACACCAAACTGTGAGCTCGCCTGAGAAGGAAATACCAATGGAAAAATATTAAATTTTAAAAATCACATTTCCAAGATACTAAGGCAATCCAGGAGGGAAGAGAGGGCTTGGGAACAGTGTGTTATAGGGAGTTCATGTCTGTAAGGGAGCCATGCTAATGATTTCCCGGTGGGTGGAACTGGAGAGGAAGTCTTATCTCCAGACTCCTCAGAGATAGTCAGTGGGAAACCACCGGCTCCAAAGCTAATTTTTCTGACTGACTAATGAAAGTGCAGAAGTCACAGATATGGTATGTGTTATGTGTCAATATAGTTTTCACCAAGCCTGAATCATAAGTGCATTAAGTCAGGCAGAAAACCTTGTAGGGAATGCAAGGATAATGACAAAAATAATTGGAGAAGAAATAAAAGATGCAATCCAAGGAGTCACCCAACCATCTGAAATCCTACTGTATTTAATTTTCCTCCAAGAGAAGTGTTCTGTTCTGGCAGACAGACACAGATACTTCATTGGTTGAAGTAAACCAGCATGGCTCTTCTGAAGCCAGCAAAGCCATACTGATTGATTCATATTCCTTGATGGTTCCTGCTTGAAAATTCATTATTATAACAAATACTATAAAACTCCAGGTTTGTCACTGGAGGACAGTCTATGGGGATGACAGAAAGGAATCATCCTTCCTGCTTGAGCAGAGCTATTACTCAAGTGGGAAACTGTCTTCTTGCAGGATACGATGCCACGGTATTATGAGGAACAGCAGTAGGGGCAACAATCCTGGAAACCAGTCGAGTGGCCGAAAAGCAGGAATACCTGGCAGCTGGAAATGCTAAGCAAGAAGGAATGGCAAAAAAAAGGAGGGCTTGTAAACAGGACAAATGTGTGAGTGTTTTACTGGCTGTATGCTCTCTGTCAAAGAACTGCATGGACGGATGTCTACCACAGATCTATCAAAGGGAAGTTGAGTAGTCTTCATGGAGTCTGCGTGAGGAGCACTGTAAAGCCCCATACTCACCTGGAGAAGGGAGTGAATGACTAAATACTTCCTTTAAGGTCTGTTCTAGGTTGGAATAGGAAGGTTGACTGGAGACTGAGGCTTCTTAGGAAGAGAACTGACTTTCATTCATGGCCTTGGTTTCAGAGGTATGGTTTCAGGTGTATGGTTTGGGAATGCTATGTCCTTGGTACCAGCAGGGGCTTACCACGCTCCAGAGTCCTACAAGTTACCAGCAATCTAGTAACCATGTCCTGATACACAACCTGTTTCTCTTAATAGGGCCTTTCTTTTCACAAACAGGGTTCAATTCTTCTTTTCTCTCATTGTGTGAGTGGGGACTGTTAGAAAGTGTCATCTTTATGCATTTATTATATGCCACAGGAGGTTGCTTTATACTGTAGTACAATTGCACACAATGGAGGGAATACAGAAGCTAAGCAAGCAAAATCACACAGGAATCCACAGCGCTTGCCTTTGCTGTGGTAAACACACACACTAAAACCAACATGCTCATAAACAACATTATTTGCTATTCAAAAGATCTCCCAAGCCACTTCCATCAGCTATACAAGGCTGGGGGAGGAGAATCTGCTCTTTTCTTCCAAGACATATAGCAGATGGCTCATGTTTTATGAATGGAGAAGACACCACATGTACTTATACATATACACACACAGTAATACATGGGCACATGCCCAAGCTTAAATAACGTCTTAGTCCAAAGCATTATTGTATCACGTGCTTTTTGATAGGGAATTTGCTTTGGTTGCTCTTCTCAAACTTTGGCAAGCTGTTTTTATCATGTCTTTTCCCTTGCTATTGTAGCAGTAGCGATCACATTACTTACCTGAAAGTCTGTCTTCTGAAAAATTGATCCCTGCTCAGCCAAAACTGCCCCCACCCCTTTCTTTATGTGCCTGTAAGAATTTGTTCACATTTTTAAAAGCAGAGAAGAAACTGTAGCCTGTGACTGGATGATGAGACTACGGCAGTCATGATTTTTGACACGGATGGCCTTTGTTTTCCCACCTGTAAAATGCAAAATTTCCTTTGCTTTGCTGCAAGACCAGATTTCCCATCTTCAATTAAGTGCTTGGAATGGGAGAGAAGTGCAGAGAGGTAAATTAGCCTGGTCAAAAGAAGTATGCCCTAGTGTGGCCAGACTGATCGAAGTAGCTGAGGCTGCATATGTATTTTGAGACAGTGCTGGGCTTTGCAACCAGACCCTTTGTACTACAGGATTTCCCCTGAAAGTGTGGAACACCTGGAGGTTATCTGCCCAGCTGGCTGACTACCAGACTTAACTGAACATACTCTTCAGTTTAATTGTCTTTGCTGCAACAAGCACTTTACTAAATGCAGAAATACAACGATATCAGAAAGTTATACACCCCCAAAGGCAGAATTCTCACTGTTCATTAACTGCAGACTTCTTACATACATTTCTGTGAACAGCACTGCTGTAATATGGATTGTATATTCAAGACTGAAAATGAAGCCGGAATCCTTGGAGAGCCTGAGAGTGACTCAGCCAGTGTAAAGGATTTGTTACATTGTCCTGAGGATATGACAGTAATTTACACTAATGGGCGGGATGACAGTGATCCACATCCCTCAGACTCTACTGAGACAATCCATGTTACATCCCTACTGGACGTATCCCCCCAGAGGAGGTCTGTGAGAGAGATAATGATAGTCCTAGTATCTGAATCTGTAGCAAGCTGCCACAAGCCCAAAAGAAATCTATAGATGCTTCCTTTACAAATCCTTCTATCAAACTGGATCTGCGGGTGGAAGAGAACAAGGAGCTGGATTGTGATCCGGAAGATGCGACTTTGGGCTGACTGTGGGAACAGCCTTGAACACTGTTTTCCCCAGGGTTAAAAGGGCAAACTTGTGGGGAAGGCACCTTCCTGCCCCTGGAGCCCTTCCCTGCAGGATGCCCCATGTTGGGCATAGCAGACCCAGCTTTTGGCTCAAAGCGTCTCTGGTGACTGCTGCTCTGCAGCATGGCTGGTAGTCAGCTCCTTTGAAGGCTCACCCTGGCAGCCAGCTCACATTTTGTCCCAATTTTCCTGGGTTTCAACATCCTTACCCTTCCACAGAAATATCAGAAGCAGCAGGGAGCTTTTCTCCCCACCAGCTGACTTTTCAGTTTTGCTCTTTTCACAAGGGCTTCTCCTTGGAGCTCCCCAGCAAGACTCCAGAAAACTCCCAAATAAACCATTTATATAAATAACTTCTTTCCCACTGGCCTTAAAGCCACATGCTGGGCATTCACTTATACAGCAGTATGGCCATGGCCTCAGTTACCTAACTGAGGGCCTCCACAGTCAGCCATAAAGATTAACATAAGGTCTGGGAATCCCATCTCGGCCACTGTGCTGTTCCTAACCTCACAGTGTGTGTGTGTGCGTGTGTATATATATATATATATACACACATATGTATACATATATACATGTGTATACATATATATACATGTATATACGTATGTATATGTATATATATACACGCACACTGTGCATATATACACACATATATATATGCAGGTATATATGTATATTTGTGTGTGTTTGATATTTGTACAGCCAGGGCATACAGAATGCATCTAGTCTTTCTAAAACATAGGCAGAGCAGTTTTTATCCCCAAATTACTTTGTTGTGATAATGCTTTGTTTAGGGTGCAAATTCATCCTGAACAACTCAGTGGCATGATGACAGGATGCACTCGGCTGTTCACTTTTGAGGATGAAAAGCCTCAGGAGACATCAATCAAGCTTTCCTAGTGACTTTCCTCTAACATCCATCTTTCGTATTTTTGTGCATGTTCAAAATGCACTGGGTTTGAAAACAGAAAACTTGCAAAGCCAAAGCTATACAATACTATATCAAATAAAAGTATGCCTCCAGCTGTAATTAATAACTAAAGAGTTTACACAGGCTTTATACCAATGTACGTGTGTGTGTGTGTGGAGGTTTTAGACCCAGTGTACACAGGAGAAAACTGGGCCTTGCCAGAAGGGAAGTAAAAGGGAGATATGTGCTCTACCAGAGTCTTCATTGTGCAGTATGTGGGAAGAAAAAAAGGGAGATTTGATCCAAGGCTGGTGAAGATGTTGATGTTCATTAACTAAACGAGTGACATAGTATCTCTTTCTCCATGTTTTTAATTCTAGCAGAAAGTTTATTTCCCATACATTATTAAATGCAATAGCCCGAGTCTGTGTGAGTGAGGCCTCTGACATCCTTACTTACCAGCTAGTTTTGAGGAGTGCCTGCCTTCCTCTATTTCTGTAATTTAGCTTCCTATCTGAGGCTTGTGTAGCCCTCTTGAGAGTTAACCTCCTCCACTGGCATAGCTCTCAGGGTCACTGAAATACATAAGCTTTCCCACCACCTCTAGATGCTCCCCCCTGGGAAGTGGCATCATACATATATATATGTATATATAGTATAGACCTGTAAAACTTGGGAACTCTGAGGAGGCAACAGCCTCCATGACCTTACAGGCACAGAGGATGTGATGTAAGTGGGAACTTCCCATGAAAGTTTGCTGCAAGATTTGTCCCATGTGATTACATGCCATGATTATATACATTAAAGTGTTCAGAGTTTAAAATGCACTCCAGATGCCTTTTCCTGCCCTTTCCTCCCACTCAGCTTGACTTTTCCCCTGTTGATTGATTCTCTCTCTTAGTTTATATTCTGAGATTCAGTATTTTGCTTACTTACCAGATCAGCCTTTTTCAGCACACCAAAAGCTGCTCTGCAAGCCTGGGGAAATGCAACATCATATGCTGAGAAGCTACAATATACCAGGACAGGATGAGCAATCAGAGTGTGAGTGTTCAGCTGTACTCAGCGTCAGACAAAGCTCTGGGTTTTGTCAAGTCAGCGGGAGTTTTCCCAACAGTCCTAAAAGAACAGAATCAGGCCAGTGTTGGGAAGTACTGACAAATTCAATCTATCAAAAAACTAGAAATTATTCCTTCTGTTATGATTTGGACTTTTTTTTTTTCACTTTTTTTGACATTTCCTAACCCATTAAAATTTTAGGGTGCTTTTGGTCCCAGGTCTCCTACTTTATTTGCCTTTTAACCCTCCGTTTCTCTGGCTGCTTAGTAATAGGTAAACACCACAAAGATCCAAAGATACCCTCACCACTTTTTTTGCTGTCTGTCTGCAGACAGCAAAAGGTGTGAGCCACTGCAGCTCACACCTTTCCCACTCTCCATAGGAGAGAGCAGCATGATCTTGTCTTTTAAAGAAGAGCTCACAAAGATGGCTTTCTAAGCACGCATGTAAATATGAAGGAAGGAAGCAACTTGGGATGTCACCCAAAGAGGAGCAATAGTTATGAACAATCTTGAATGCAGAACAAACTATGATCCCATTAGTTACAGCATTTTGGTTTCCTCCCATCGTAGCTTTCAGTGCCACCGGGATTCCAAGCAACTTTTGGGATCTCTGGGCTTCCTTTAGCTCTGGGAGCTAAAACCAATGGGCAATTTTATGGGACCTGCACCACACATGCAGAATGGAGGAAAAAAGCATTACATCAAAATATCCAAGAGGGTATGCAGGGAAATGCTGATACGAGGAAGGAGGAGGGCTGGCAGGAAGCTCCCTTTCCAGGGCAATCGCAAAAAAACCCCATAGGACACTATTTTGTTTGGTTCATTCAAAGAGTTCTTTCTATATCTATTTATTTACCCATTAAAAAGAATCATATTACTAGTGTCAGTGATGTACATGGTTACACAACAGATGTACTAAGATAAAAGAGAGTTTCTTCTGATGCTTTAAAATATGAGCTATATACATATTCCTGGCCTCAAATACAGCTGACTGACTGTAGATACCACATATAAAGCATCACCTGCCAAGGAACAGAGCACATGAGAGAGCTGATTTACCTGCCTTGTCCTGCCTGTCCTGCCATTCCTCAGCCAGCGGTGAGCGCTCCTCTAAGCTCTGCCTATGGGCCCGAAGCAGCAATACAGCTTACTGGGACAGTAGAACAAAGTAAATACAATCTGCATTGCATGGGACAAAAGGAAATCCAAAATCATCAAGCCTGATCTCCACCTGTCCTAGGTCCCATGCTTTTCCTTGCCATTTTAGCCCCACTTGTTATTGCTGCAACATTATTTTTCTGCTCTTTCTGTCTCAGTTCTTTGCTCCTGCACAGACAGTGTATCCCCCTGTTCCAGCTTTGTTTTCTGTAGGCTAAGAAAAAACACGGTATTAATTACTTCACTTTCACAAAATATTCTTTATATATGTATTCTTAATATATTCTTTATAGATAACCTTCCCAATAGTCTTTTTTAGTTCATATTCATCTTTCTTGCACACATATCTTTTACTGTCCACAGTAGTACAGGTGATATCTCATTGATGCTTAATGCAGTGGCATTAATACTTCTCCATTTCTGCTAGACATACTAATGTTTAAGGATTGCATTTGCATTTTTCACAGTCTCATCAAATTGGTAACCTATCATGATCAGGATGATAACTAATACTATCAGGTCTTCCTTTGTCCTTTCTACATAGTCCCCTGATTTATAGCAGAAAATCTTGTTATTTGTCTGAATGACATTACTTCTACCTTTCAAACGTTTGCATGTAATTCTTTTTCTCTTATGGGAGTCTGCAAAATCATTCATTTCCCCCCCCTATGATATTTAAACCGTTGTACCTCAGTGTCTTCAGCACATTTCAATAGTACAGCCTCACTTTGCACTGAATTTTTTTGTAAAAACATTAAATAAGTTTAGTCTCGGGACTGAACCTGGAAAAACTCTGCACATGACCTCCCTCCAGCCAACAGCTCTCTTTCACTGGCTTCATCTTATTTTTATCTGCTCTCTTCTACTCTACATTTCCTGTGCCAGTGCTGATCATTGCTAATGGTTTCCAATGCAACAAATTACCATCAGCTTTATAGAAAAATAGGTATATCTCTTTAGTCTGGAAAACCAATCCTATCAAGAAAAGATATCATGTAGAATATACCTTTGATAAACCTGTGGGCTTTCTAATCTTGTTTTTCATTCTTCTCCATATTTGCTGTTTTTCTTACATTTGAAGTGTAATCTAAAGCCTTATTTGAGAACACAGCAATTATTTGTCAGAGTTACTTAGGCTAGAGTGATGATCCACCATAGCACAGATTATATTCCCATTTTCTTAGAAAATGTGGCATGAAAGGCCCCATTTTCTACTCTCTATTCCAGCAGCATCACCCTTGAATGTAAAAAAGTCCTGAAGACCCTTGCTACTGGGTCTGCAGTTACATACCCATATTCTTTCTGGACAACGGGCTCCATCCCAGGCACTCTGTCCTTTATGACCTGGCAGAGACTCCTTCCACTAGGGGAAGTTGCTCAAAGCCCTATCCAATCTAAAAATTGCCAGAGATGGGGCCACCACAGCTTCTCTGGGCAACCTGTGCCAGTGCCTTACCACCCTCACAGTGAAGAATTTCCTAACAATCTAATCTTAGTCTGCCCTCTCCCATATGCCTCATCTCTTCTCAGATAAACTGTATGTTTTCCCCCATGTTTAATTCAGAAGCTCCCATGCCTCTCTGCACCATGAGAGAAGCTGACCTGCAAAGCCCTGCCGTCCTGATACCTTCTGACAGAGTCAGTACAAGGCTGGGCATGGGCATCTTTGGACACCTTGGTTTAAATGGCAGGGTGTTAGTGCCTATACCCCATTGTAAGCAATGGAGATCTAGTAATACAGCCAAAGAAGTCCAGAGATCTCTTCAGGTCCTCCTAATGATAATACTTAAGGCTCACCTGAATTGCCTTGACACAGGTCTCTAGGGACATTTGAGATGCACAAAATATCCCACACAGCCTCTGGCTACCAGCCCAGCAGTACGTAGTACTGAACTATGATAGATGTTGCACAATTCAAAGGAAAAGTAGCAGGAGAAAGGAGTAAACAGGGAGCAAGTATCCAAATATTAGAATTTACAGAATATTTTTCTGCTAACGAGGAAAATGAACTTTATACCTTTGCTCTCCAGAGTATTTTTTTTTGGTTTTTTTTGTAAGCCCGAAAGTGATTATTTGTGTAGCTGATCTGATCCCTCAGGATTCTTTCCTGTTAGGGTAGTGAGGCACTGGAATAGGTTGCCCAAGGTGTTTGTGAATGCTTCATCCCTGGCAGTGTTCAAGGCTAGGTTGGACGAGGCCTTGGGTAATATGGTTTAGAGCGAGGTGTCCCTGCCCATGGCAGGGGGGTTGGAACTTGATGATCTTAAGGTCCTTTCCAACCCTAACTATTCTATGATTCTATGATTTCTCAGGATATTACAGGAATACGGATGGTTTGTGATGTTTCCACAAGGTCATGCTGCACTATGCTTATGTGTTCTCTTCTCTTACTTCTGAGATCAACCGTCAAGAGCTCTGTATGTTTTACCAATGGAATGCTTAGAGTCACTGCTTCTTATGTACCTGTATCTCCCACCCATTCAGCATCAGGGGAAGATGAAATAAAGGTCCTGAAATGCAGCTAGTAGTAGTATGTTAACTTGACTTAAATATTTTGTAATTAATATCTTGTTTGTTTGGTTGGTTTTGCAATTTGTTGTTCTCCTGGATTTTTACACAGATCTGAGCATCACTCTTTATGGCCACATCAGAACAATTGAGATTTGTAGAATTAAAATGGCATACTACTGACTGAAAACTTGTCAGATTTTGACAAATAAGGTTTCTGGTCCAAAGAACAAGGATCTCCTGTACCAAAACTCTTGTAATAAGCCATCATAGCACATCCTACTCTCTTCCCAAGGAAAGCAGAGGCTCTTTCAGCCTCCTGGCAGAGCTGTTGATGTGTGTTTACACTGGCCACTCTCTGCTGGGGCTGGAGGCAGAAGAAATCGGGAAATGTTTTGTGACTACGGAAGAAATAATGGGATGTGGAGAAAGTAGGAAGGTCTGTAGGTCTATAGTGCCATAGGGTTTCTGCTTTTTGGCTTCAGAGCAGGTCTTGAGCTGGCTGAGGGCCAGACCAGAGTGATTTCTATGTACCTGAAACCAACCTGTTCTGGATCTCCACAGTAAATGCAGAGGACTGAATAACTGAATGTGCAAAGGGCTTCTTCCCTTTACCAGCTATGAAGAGAGCCAAGTGCTAACTCTACCTTCATAACACTTAATACATTGATTAAAGCTTATTATGGCATGAGGACAGATCTGAGGAAATAGAGTAGGCCTATCTAGTTACAAAATAGGGATAGGATTACAGTGTTCTTGCATATTACTCAGAAAATGGCAAGATTTCCTTTCAGATGACATGCACTTTTTTACCCTAAAGATAAACATATGTTAAAGTCAGTGATGAAGAGAAACAGAAAACACTATCAAGGTAACCTTTTATAGGTAGATATCATACTTTATATTGGGGTATTGAGTATTCATTCTACCTGCCAGCCTTGCATTTCCTTCCCTATATCCTCAGACTATCAGTGCTATAAGCGCATCTCTAATATACTAATGCTAATGTATTCATCTATGCAGGGTTTTTTTAGGATTTATTTTCTCGATTAGGAGAAAGGGGGTTCTATTTCAGCTTCAGTTTGGAGAAAATTTGCAACAACCCAGATCCCATACGTGAATTCTGAATTATTTATTTTTTAATTACTAAAACTGACTAAATCTTCTTAATAGTATTTTTTTATCTCTTCAAGTTGGAAACCATTCTATTCCTGATTAATTCATACTGCCACGTGAGTCCTAGAGCTATGCAGATAAGCTGAATGCACCACACCACAGTAACTGTGTTGTAAACCTAAGGGTATTCATGAGCTTTTCAAGTGAATGCACATTCATACATGAACTAGGCAACACACAGTGAATGAGCTACATTATGTGAATGTGCTCAACAGCTGAAAAATGTACTATGTCATGGTTTTCAGCTTCATGGAGTGAGCAGCTGAATTTGATGGTGACACTGAAAGATTGTTCTTCTGTGTGACTCTGTTTCACTGGCCTGACAATGCCTTCTTCTTTGTGAATCCTTCACACCTGTAGATGTGCAACGCTAACAAAGGTCTTATTCTGGCAGTCAGCAAAATCCAAACTATTAGCATGCCAGAGTAAATGCAGCAATTTTTCTGATGTCGATGCTGTTTACAGCACTCATTATATGTTGAGGAACGGCATTAGACTGATACATTCTTTGAAAGCTCAGTTCCAAGTTTTTATGTCAGAAAAATATTCATGTTGGGTTCGATAGGGTTTCAAGAAAATGATAGAAGATGTACGATTCCTAGGCTGTAACACTGCAAACTTGAAGGCAAATAGAATGGTAACCGTATTCCCCCTTAGGCCACTTTGTACTAAATTCTTTATAAGATAAATAAACAAGCCCCTAAATAAATATTACAGATTTCTCAGGAAATATAAGGTGACATTCACAAGTCAAAACACAGGAAATCCCTGCAGACTTTAACCACACATCTTCTAATTGATATACCCCCAAATAAATATTAAAACCAAACCCAGAAATGACATTCTCCTTGCTGCTTGAGATCTACACTGAGCTGTCAGAATATTAAGGCAGTCTGTACCCAGGTTGTTTATAAAGAGAATAGTGTCTGTTACTAAGCTAAAGGAAAAAGGGAAATAACAATCTGCCTGAAAGCATGAGGCTTGCTTCTTATTAACCAAGTTTTGCTGTGATCCCCAGTTTAACTCTAAATCAGGGTTTCAAAAGGGAAAGGGAAATAAATCATTCCACATAGAAGAAAAACTAGCCCAAGTTTATACTGCAGTAGAAATGCCAACACCTTCTTGGAGCTCATTTTTAGCAATAATTATGCTTGAAAATGCCACTGACAAACCATAAATCTTCAAACCTGCATTGCCCCAGAAATATGCAAGAATTTCTTTAAAACCTTTAGAAGTCAGGACTGAAATATGGGGCCAACATACAAATTCAGCTGAGATGCCGAAGCATGTTGCTGCTTATATGTTGATAAAAGATGGGTTCTAGGTTCTTGTTTGGGACTGGGTCATGTAGTCCAAACACACAAAAAAATCAAGATATGCTTGATTCAGCATACAGCAGTTATCTCAGGTAGTGACCTAGCTTGATAGCTAGGCTGTTAAATTCCTCTCTGTGTGATCAGTGACGCAGCCCAAGACCTGAAATGTCAAATGAAATAACACATGATTCAGAACAGCTTCTGGAAGGGCCCAGCCAAAAAGAGCGGAGAAGCTGGAAGAGGCCATGCAAGGACAAAAGAAAAGCATTTCTGACTGCTGCCTGTTCAGACAAACCCAGGTTGAAAGGACTGCATGTTTCTTGAAGTTGTATGGATTTTTTTGTATTATATCAACATTTTCCTTTTAATTACACAAATACATAGAGGAAGAGTATTGGCTAAATCAAACATGTAAAATGACTGTGCTCTGGGTGCCCTTTCAGATACACCACGGAAGAAGATTCGAATTCTGCAGCATTGGTAAAGTATATACCTAAAGTGTCATCTCATTTAATGGAAATGGTTTGTGAGGTACCAACATTTTAAGTGTCTGTGTCATCTGGCCACCATACCATCCCTGCTGAGCTGGACATATCTAAAGGGGCACAAAGAACTGGAAACAGCCTTCTCTGTGCAAATCTTGCTTCCATTTCTTGGACTGTGCTACAGGACTATGGGCTGAGGAACATACCTGTGAAACGCCTTTTCTCCACTTCCAGAATTCACCTTAAGGCAATATACTTTATTTATCTCTTCAAACTGTCAAGTTTGAGTTCTAAATAATCCTTTTCAGGGTACAAGCACATGGAAATCATCATGACAGCTTTTAAAGCTCTTTGAAAGGTGATGTTTGCTGCCATTTTTCTCCTTCCTCCTTTAAGTGCTAGTTACCAAGTGGAGCCCTTTTATTTGGCAAAGGCATTATCTGTAGTATGTTGGAAGAGACTTTGAACTAAAATTGGTAGGAATAAAAGCAAGGACAGCCTAGTAGTGTCATTTACTTAAAATAGATAGAGGCATTTTATATCTAAATATCTGTGACCAGGGCACTTTGCAATGCCATAAAGCAAAGATGAAGTGCAATGCAAACTTGAAAATTTCACTTTCCTAAAACTTACTGCCATAAGAGCACAGTCAGTATGTGACAGTGGGTAAAGAAGATGGTGAGGGAGGGGAAAGTATGAAGGATTAGCATTGGAAGCATAATTAAAGACGTCATTAACATGAATCTTAAAACATCAGTTTTGTGATTCCTAAAAGTGGGCTGCAGGTCTCTGAAAGGTAGACTCAGACACAGGCACAGTGAAAAGGTGTTGAAAACCTGAGAGACTCCTTTTAGGGATTCTGCCTAAGTAAGTTGGGTAGGTGGTAGGGCATGAGCCCAGGAGATGTGCAACCCTCTGCTCTGCACCCATCTGAGCAGAACGTGAAAATAACCTCATTCAAAAGAATCTTTGCTAAACTCTTGCTTAAATGCTCTGTTGGAGGCCTTCTCTGTCCAGCTGTGGCTCACTGAAGTCAGAGCTGTTAAAACCAAACATGCAAAGCACTGTTGAGTCCTTGCTGGGGCAAACACAGGGTGACACCAGACCTGCTACAAGATGCTAATGGTCACAAGAGCATGCACAGCTCAGAGACACGAGCATATTGTATCATGAGGGATGTCAATGAATCCCATGAAAAAAGGACATCATCAGGTGTCCAAAAACGTGGTGCAATTCACAGGGAAATGAGAACATGGACTGATTTTCCTGTACAAAAGAAACGATCAGAAGTCTTTCTTGCAATTAAATAAAAATGGCTTCTTGTCATTTGTTCTTGCACTGTTAAAGGAGCAGGAAAGAAGTGAACAGCAAGCAAGGAGAATCACAGAATGGCTGAGGTTGGACAGACCACAGGAGCTCATCTAGTCCAACCTCTCTGCTCAGGCCTGGTCACCTACAGGACATTACTCAAAACTGTGTCCATATAGCTCTTGAATATCGTCATGGAAGGAGACTCCACAACCTCTCTGGCAACTATTTCAAAGCCTGGACACCCTTACAGTAAAGAAGTTGCTCCTCATGTTCAGGTGGAACTTCCTGTGTTCTAGTTTATGCCCACTGCCTCTTGTCCTATTGCCTGGTACCACAGGCACCAGAAGAGTCTGGCCCTATCCTCTTGACACCACTTAGTATACTTAATGATCAGATCCCCCCTGAGCTTGCTCTTCTCAAGGCTGAAGAGGTCCAGCTCTCTCAGCCTTTCCTCATGAGAGATGCTCAGTACCCTCGATCATTCCATCAGCCCTTTGCTGGACTTGTTCCAGGAGCTCCATTTCTCTTGTACTAGAGAGCCCAGAGCTGGACACAGTACTCTAGATGAGAAAGACAAGGGGAGAAGGCTGTCCCTTATTAGAGGCAGAAAAAGAAGAGCAAGATAAGACCACAGAGAAGCAATCCCCCCTCAGCAGTCTCAGCCCAAGGTATTATAATTTCCACTGTGTGCTGGACTAGAGCCCTCAGGACGAATCCTTGTAAAATCAAACCTCATTCATGTTTCTCTGGAGTATCAGGGAACCAGGCATCTAAACCTGACCCTGGCATTGAGCTGCTCAGAATGCTAGAGTTGCTGCTGGTGATCTTCTGAGCCTCTGCTCCTCTATTCTGCTTCCTCTGCCCTTTGGGCCTGAAAGGTTTTGGGGCAGGCACCCCTGGACTCTGTGTTTGTGCAGGGTGTGGGGCATGGCAGGCACCCCTGCTTCAGTCCTACATTTTTGTCTCCTCTGGGTGTTGTTGGAGGAATGTAAGGCAAGATGGGCAGAACAGAAAAGTAATGAGAAAGAACTATGGTGGCCCAACTTGTTTAAATGTCAGGAATCTTCAGGTACATTATGTATTCAACTTATTGTTGGCTTTATGGTCAGGATCCAATTTTGCCTTAACGAAAATAAAGGAAAGTGCCAAAGTTCAGAGGCTATGCAAATGAAGATTAATACACACTCTTAAAATGGTTATTTAACATTTTTATTGCTTTAAAACTATGCTTTTTGATTTTGAACATTTTCAGGATTATTAGCTCTGCTCAGTTTTAATACAAGAAATTTATACATATGAAACAGAAAGACAAGCATGCAAAAATTATTGTAGGAAGTGCATTGCAGAGTGATGATTGTATATACATGCTGAAAGACTCCATATATTTAAAGACAATCATTTTGGGGATAATGATGACTGAGTCATCATCACATACTGTGTGTCTGTGCGTGTCAAAATAAGAGTAATAAATGTAGTCATAAGGCCAATCTGTGTGCCTGAGTAATGAGGAGGCTGAAGAAGACCTAATAGATGGAATAATCATGGCTGGGAGGGCTGCTTGTTATGATAATATGTGGTTTGCTTAATGAGGGACGGGCGCAATAAAGCAGTTGAGATATTGCACTGTATATTATAAACCAAGAGACAAGGATGGCCAAAGATGGTATGAAGGCAGATTTCAAATAGCTTATGGTATATACTCAGTGCCTCATAGAGAGGCAAGTTAGAACTAGCAAGGTGACAGGCCATCTTTCCTCCTGGAGTGTTAGCATCTGTGTCTTTTGCAAAGCATGGCCAGCACACTTCATCTTCAGTGCGGAAAAAGGAAATGGGCCTTGGCACACTACAGTTAAGAAGCTGCTGATGATAGCCACAAGCTGCTGGTGGGACAAAGATAAGTTTTGCTCATGAATAAAGGGATAAGTGACCCTCCAGTGCAGCTGTTGGTGTTCCTGCACCAAAAGAGGGTTAGAGTCAAACAATGAATTTCCAATTCTAAAATGCAAAATAGTTTTGGAAAGGTGATACTTTGCTTGCAGGCATTTCAGTGAAAGTTTATGCCATCAACTTCAGGAGATAAAGCATTTCTTCTACAGACATTTGTGAATCAAAAAAGCTCTAATATTGAGCAATGGCTTAACATGGATATTGTCAATTATGAAATAAATGACCTGCCTTGAACTTCTCACTTAACGGAAATGATGAACCATGTTGTAACTCCATCAGTAATTTTCCCTGTGTAGATAAACAACTCCCGTATTGATTTCAGTCTTTATTTTGGACCAGACATAAGAGTCTCATGCTGATTTAGTGTTTTTTTCTCAGTTGGATATGTTAATAACTGAAATATTATGAAAGTACTATAATTTAATCAACATCAAATGCATGAGAATTCCTCAATATCCATCATCAGTAATAGGTTATCATTACCCATTAGTTATCACACTACTATCACAAGTAACTAGTGAAGAATGAGTGATTTGGAACAATCTATCTTGCCCAGTTTCCTATGCTGTGCAAGAAAGAAATTACATTAGACACCAGTTTGATAACTGCTGGACCGTTCGCATGGTCTGGGTTGCTGAAGGGTCAAATCATGGAACAGGTCATTATCTTCATTGAGTTCCCTTTAACATTTCTCCCAACAGGGACTAGATTAATAGCTGAGAGCTGTCACAGGGAGCTGACATGGACATCCCCCTCACTCTGTCCTCCATCCACAGTCTCTCACAGCTTCGAATGGATAATCACACCTTAAAGACAGGTTTTGTGTGCACTTAAGGCCAGCTACGTACCCTTCCATTGTTGCCTTTACTTGAATGGGGCTGTTAATGAAACTGAAGATCTGCTGAGGTGTCTGCAGGGCTAGGCACCTAATGAACAGAATTCTTAATGGGCCATAAATCCAATCAAGATTTTCATACCGTGTAAGCAAGCAGCGCAGTTTGTGGAAAACAAGAGCCTCCCTGAAAGCTACTGTTATGCAAACATCATCACACTCGGGGCATACATTAAAGCAGCCCTGGAATTGCAGCTTTTTGGCTTTACACAGAAAATAAAATGAGATCAAAACAGGAGGGAATAATACTGGTTGATTTGCAAGATAAAGATTAATAAAAGAACTCATTGTATGCTTTACACAGAAATTTTATGGTTATTTTGCTGTAAATTTTTCTGGAAGACCTTTTTTCAACTTTCTGCACCAGAACGATGATTCATTCATACAAAAAGGGTATATGAGAGGCACAATATTTAGTTCATTCAGGCTCTCTGAAAGAGAGAGGCTTTACTGAGATCAGCCGTTGTTCAGAAAGGGAATTAGTTTTATTAGCAGTGTGTCATTCCCTGTGCGCCTTATGCATCTATCAGCTTCCTCGTTTTATCTTTTTCAATTTGTCAGCGCTGGAGTGGTTTTGGATTCTTGGTATGAATAAAACCCAGTGTCTGCTTCCTATACTCTCACCCCAGGGGTGGTATTTCCTTCTGACCAAGGACACAGCACCCTCATAAAAAGAAAGGGATCACACACACGCAAAAGCAATGTTGTGTTTCCAGGATGTCAGTGTTACCAACTGATTTAAGCAGAAAAATCTTCCTGCCTCATCCTTCGCTGTACCTTTATGTGTTGTTCTTTGCACTGAACTAGCTCAGGAGCTTTTCCTGGACCTTTTGTTTTCCCTGTTAAAGGGCATGTGCATGTTGCTAGAATTAATTCTCACATTTGGGAGACCATTTGCTACAAAGCTAGCCTTTATTATGTGCAAATCCTGGTAGGATCACATGAAGCATGGGGGTGTCTCCCTGGTCCCTGGCAAGCAGACACAGGCAGCCACAGCCAGCCTGCCCTGATCAAGCTCCCAGACAGCTGGAGTGGGAGGACAAGAGGCCCTGTCTCCTCACAAAGGATGTTGCTGCCGTATCACTGGTGCCCAAAATAGGCTGCAAGCAGAATTTAGGTATCTCAGTTTAAGTAAACAAGCAAGCCAGCCTTTGCTGCCTCAGGGGCATGATTCTATCAGCACTGAGTTATAGGTGACAGAGTTCTGTATTGCACCAAAATATATATCAAGCACGTGTAATAATTTGGTTTTTACTCTTACAAATTAAAAGTCCAGTGGGAACTGCTAGTGACCATCTCTCTGACAGGCTGCATATGGCAGACCATAAGTTCTCTTCAAATTAATTGGTTCAAGGGCATCTGCTCTATAAAAATCCAGTTGATTTTAAAATTTCCAGTACTGTAGGAACCATCAAGGTAAGAAGACTCAGAAAACCCCACATGCGTAATGATTTGTGCCCTGTTTCTCATCTGAAGTTTTCTATTTTCAGCTCCAGGCCGTTGCCTGGTTAAGGTTTTCTTTGCAGTAGGAAGAGGCTTCAAGCTCTTGTTCTATAGTTACAGACAGTGATCATATTTCTTCCTTCTTCCTAAGTAAAACTGATAATGACCTTGGATCATTTTGTTATTTGTATGTTTTTCCTATCATATTCTTTGTTTTGGGGCTTTTTTTCTGAACTCTCTCTCTCTAAGTCCTTCCTAACCAGGGTGCAGGTAATAGAAAATCAACATTGGCAATGGTCATGCATGATGTGGGGATGATGGATGTACCCTCCTCCTCCTTCTCCTGCTGCTCCTCCTGGAGCCTGTCCTAGTTCTACAGCCTCTGATCACAGCTTGTTCAGACCTGCTGGTGCAGTGTGGACTACTGAACAGCAGCAGGCATATTTCATGATGCAAAGGTCTTTTTGGTATCTCAGATCAAGTTCCATAACTGCAACCTATGTTCTGCAGTTACAGGTTTTCAGTTTCGTATTTGGTTGTGTTAAAGTGCCCACGGGTTTCTTGTGCAGTGCTAGTACATGATTTGCCACTTTATAGTTTCTCAGTCATGATTTCTTTCCCCTCTTCTCTCTCCCCATTTATTTTTCCTCTCCCCAAATCACTGATTAAAATGTTCAGCAGAAAAAAAGAATTAGAAATTGATCTTTGTGGGACCTCCTTAGAAGCCAATCCACTCCTGAATAATTCCCTATTTACACATGCCTTTAGGGAACTGTCAAACAGCTTTGAATCCATACTGCTTGGAGAACAGCATCAATTTTGACACTGTTCACGCTCCAGTGGAAAGGAGCACGTTTCAGAACTGCCATATTTGACCAGAACAAAGTTGAATCTCGAGCGGTATTTTGAGTTTTAACGGGATTCAAATAGCAGACAGCTGGCTGGTCATCTCAGCCTGTTCCAGCTTAATATTTCCACGTTGTTTTTGAAAAGGAAAGGCAGACCTCTGCGGTGATGTGTTGCCAATCTTTTATGTCAGAGGTCATATAAAATGTTCCCAGCTTGGTGTGATAAATCTTAATTAGCCTTTGTAAGAAAGAGAGTAAAAGGGCTACAGAATCTTTTAATATGTTTTAACTCTTTTTGTGCTTTCCTGTAATACAAGACAAAGTATGGCAAACAAGCCTGTCTTAAATATAATGCAAACACCTGTAAGTCTGCTCCTGGTAAATAAATATGCTGAGAATATTTGCAGAGCCCAATTTGTGCACTGGCAAATGGGATTTTGGGAAAAGAGCTGCCAAATGATTTCTTCAAAGAGGTTCTCTTTCAGTCTGCTGGACCCTTTGTACACCCTGAGGCATTCCAGCTACAAGCCCTATCTACTCTGGAAGCAACTGGGATGCACTCCAGAAACCAACCTTTCCTGGGTGGCAGAGAACCATATAGGGGGAACTATATACTGTATACTTCCCAAAGTCTCCCCTGGGTTTAAGGTAACATGAACAGCTCAGGGTGCCACCTCCCTCTGTGAAAACAAGCAGTGGGAGAGAGCAGGCAGATGGGAAATGGGAGAAGTTTCTAGACAGGGCTCTAGCCATGGCAGAGTAGAATGCCCTGGGTACCACCCAGATCTTCCAGTGCAAGTAGTTTCTCAGTGCTGGGAGAAAGCGGCTACATGATGGGGGGGGGGGGGGTTATGTTGTCAAATGACATCCTGTGATGCATCACTGGGTTAGCTGAAACCACTCTCAGGGACAAGGGGAAAGGTACTTGGCATGAAAAGAAACCTGGTTCTCACTGTTTCAGCCTGTAAATATTGTGACTGAGGATGTATCTGCTAAAATGAGCTATTTTTTTTTTGATGTGAGATAACACTAATAGGTGGAAGCAGCAGGTATGTCTGCAAACCCAGCCTGAGGGTCCTGTACTTAACTGAGTGACTCCAAACTGAGTGGAAGAAGATGTCTTGCTTGGGCTGACATAGTCTAGCTGTCATTTATGAGAATTATTTCTACCTTGAAGCATAATAATCCATAAATGATTTATACGAAGAACCAACAACAACAGATTTTCCCTGGGAACGGAGGATGCAAAGGCAGTGTAAACTTCTTGAAAACAAGTCAATAAGACACACACAAACCCCAAGGCATACAAATTTCAGCATCTAGACCTAGACATGTGCAAGCTGATCAGGTCTTTCCTTTCTCAGACAAATCACCATTTGACATCACCTATCTTTATTTTGTAATTGTAGGACTGATGGTCACTAACCTTGGCATGCTGGAATAATTATGTAAAAGGAAAACTAATCCCCTCTAAACCTGTGGGAAGTAATGAAGGAAGTTTTCTATCAAATGTCCGCTTTTCAGGATGGACAGCAAAATCAAGTACATGAAATAGAGTAGCTGAACGTGCCTCATTTTTCATGGTTTTTGTAAAAAATAAATACCCTTGATCTTTCCTGTGAGAACACAGCCTGGTTCATCTGTGGAACAGATTACTATGCAGTTGCAGCTACCAAAAGAAAAAAGTATATAAAAATTGCCTATTGCTCACCTATAATGGACAAAACTGCTCTTTGCAGCAAGTAAGAATGAATTTGACACGCTGCTCATACGTACAAGGTTTTTCTGCTGCTTGCCCATCCCACGCGCTAGATACGTGTATGTCAGTTGTGCTTACGTCATGTCAAGAGCCTTAATGACTGACTCATTTTTACACTGCATGTGGCAAATGTAGGCTGGACTTCGGAGCCAGGGAAGAGGAAGAATGGCTGCAGGGAAGCAGGCACCAGGAAGGAGGCGGGATGAGCAAGGTTCACCCCATCCAGCTCTGCTTGGAGGCATAAGTAGCTACAGTATTAATGTCTAGTTGTGAATATAAAGTCAGACAGATCAAACCTTTTCATTTACACAGCTTTGAAATAACAACAGGGGCTAGTTAGCTTGTCCATGGTGGGCTCTAATGAAATCATCATGAGGTACCAACCTCCTGACTCTTCCGTGCATCTGTTGCACATCTAATGTGGCTTTGCTGTGTGGTCACCATACTTGGGTATCCAGAGGGCAAGGACAGGCATCCTTCCTGCAGCCATATAGAAGGTGCCATCTCAGCAGAGGCTGGACACAGCTTCTTCTCACCTTTTTGCTAATGCACCTCAGCCCATGCTGCAAGAAGCTTGTTTTCAGGAGGAGGAGACGGACATCCCTGCTCAGCTTCTGGCTTCTCTCCTGCAGCAGCAGCAGTATCAATTAATATCAGCAAAGATGCCAGTTAATTACTGGTGGTAGGCCAGAGGACATTGACACCTTTCCTTTGCATGTCCTCTTGAGAACAAATTAATCCCAGGAGGATCAACCAACTGTGCGGCAGATGGCTGCAGCTTTCCCTGCTGCTCACCTTGTCTGGGGATGACCTGGCCTCTCGGCAGTGCCCGCCCTGGAGTCCAACCACCTTCACAGCCTGCACAGAATTTGGGACGAGACGTTCATTTATCAGATTTTATTTTTTTTGGAGATGTAGGAAGCAATGATAAACACTCATGCCACAGCTATACTGTGCCAAAACCAATCTGCCAGGGTGTGAATTCTTTCAAGTGTAATTTCTAAATAGTTCACTAGATGAATTTGAAGTCATCATATGCTGGTGCTGCTGCCTGCTTTACGATATGCAAATATTATTTCAAATAAAGCTATGATAGCACCTCATTCATCTATATTGATTACACAACTGAGACACTAAACGCAGTCTGTGAATACTGGGAGCCATTCTAAGCTTTGCCATGGACTTTGCCATGCCAATTTCTTTGGACATTCACCTTAGCTCTAGACTTAGATGTCTTCTACTCAAAGTTCATCTTGTTGGCTCCTCCTAAGCTGACAGAGATGGTGATGCTCTCACATTGCTCAGGTAAGCAGACACTTATAAGAAGATGAATTGCCCTGTGACAGTCCTGTGAGAGGCCTCTGTAACTGGTGTTTTTCATTTCTCCCAGGATGTGTTCCCTGTATTTTTGTTAGACTACAGGTTCTTGATGGTGATATATGGGATGTGGACAGAGACTCGTACAGTAGAGCTCTGCTCCTCTTGAGCCATTCTGTACATCTTTGTGGCAGAAGCAAGGACCAAGCTCAGTTTCAAAGTGTCCTAAACAACTGTTGGTGAAATATTAGGTCTGAAACGATCTGAAATACAGCTTGTTTCCATAGACTTTTTACTACACTTTACATGCAGCCAGCTACGGAGAAAGAAGTCTTCACTAGGTGTAGTTTTGTCAACAGTGAGCAGCCGGGTTGCTCTGGCTCTAGTGCATGTACCACCACTAATGGCTCATTGGGTTCAGTGGGAGCTGAGCAAAGGCCGGCACTAGCTGTACCTTCCTACCACATCATGCCCAAACATGGGTGTTTTGAAGAACAGTGATCTCACCCTTCAACTGCTTTGAAAGTTTCAGGGCCTAGCAAACTTTAACTGCAGCAGCTCTACTTCTCAGATTAAGAAATCTTGAAACTTCTTTTATTTGTGTCTCCAAGAGCAAGGATTTATTATAATGCAGAACTTTCCTATTTTCGTAATAGGTCTCAGCCCAGCTTTCCCACAGAAGAGGGTTGCATTTCTGTGGGTTTTGTTTCTACATTTTGCTTGAAAAGAGGCTTGATTGCTGGGGCACAGGTGGGTGCCGTGGGGGCACAACACTTTCCAGCTGGGGCTGGCATGCAAATCTCACCAGGGTGGCAGGTTTCAATGCTTTAAAAATCTAAAAGAAGGAGAAACCCAGCTAATTCCATGCTAGAAGCACAGGCTTAAGATCAGGCACCAGTTATAACTTGCTTGTTAATTCATGTTCACAGAGGAAAGTCCTTTTATATGGGTAAGCTATACTTAACTGCTCCACTTCATAGAACCAGGAGTCAAGAAGCTCTCCCACTGGCTGGCATGGACGTAGGCTCACCAGCTTTAATGTGCTTCAGACCATCTTTCACTTATTCTCACTTGGCTGGTCTGAGCTAACTGCCCCAGGTGAGGGCTAAGAGTAATGCAAGCATCTCACAATCTGTTTCGCACATGGTGAGGCTACATCTCTTTCTGCAGGCTTGTGTCTTCAAAGGCAAAGAGCTAAGAGAAGTGAAACTGAAATGAAATAGTCACTGTTGAAACTTTGCTTTCCTTTGCCTTTGCTTTCCAATATGTCTAGACTTTGTAGTCTTGAATAACCTCCTGAAAAAGTGGTCCAGTCCTCAAAGATGAAGGTCAGCAGCGCTGATTAGTTCCTGACAGGCAGAGCAGTAGAAAACAGTCCGTATGGTCTCACCACAGTCACCTGGGGATCATACCCTGTTTGGGTAGAGCATTCACAGGCACTCGTGTCTATCAGCCAGGTAAGTGGTGAGCTCTGCTTCCTTAACATGTCTTGGTTCTGCTCAGGCAACAGGTTGAGAAATTAAGGGAGCACCAGAAGAAACTGCATGCAAGCCAATGCCTAAGGTGTCCTTTGCTTGCTGCAATAATTAACCAACCGTAAAGGATGTTTCTGTGGTGACAACATCACACAAAATTAGGAGTTGGAGCTTGAGATGGGTTTAAAATGATGAGGAAGAAGCTGTAATTTTAAAAACAGCTGTTCTGCCTCAGTGCAGGAGGTGGAAAAGCTTTGATGCTTCTGCTCTTCACTCACTTTTGAGTGTGATGAAAGTAGGAATCACATACCTGGCATAAACAGCAAATATTTCTAAAAATGCCTGTCTCATTCTGCATCCAACCACTTCTCTCTGTCCCTGGGCCTCCTAAGTACAACATTTTTTCTGTGGCTGGAAAGCTGATACAGATGAACTGCTGCTGAGTGGATAATGGCAGATGTATTAGTCTCTGAGCTATTGGCAGCCAAATTATGACTTGACCCAAAGTACCTGAAAAGATCAGGCCAAGTTTTTCCTTACTTCCATCTGGATGCAACTACTTGGTTGCAGAAAAATTTAATCAATGAAGACAGCAGCAGCACAAAAGGTGCCATGTGCGATCAGATTGAACTGCTGTCTGGAAGGGACAGGCTGTGGGAATCACTGCTTTTACAGTATCACGACCACACCAAATGCAAAAATTCAGTTTGGACCCACCCCAGATCAAAATTCTGGACAAATATAAAGGATTTCTCAAAACAAATCAAATACTGCACTCAACCCAAAAATGTTGTTTTGTTTTGTTGTTTTTTTTTTAACTCATTTTCTCATCAGAGCAATGTGTTGGGCTTGTAACACTAGGATAGGGTGATGGAAATGTCATCTTCACCAGTCTGGTGGAATGGTAGGAGGTTGCAGATAGACTGATGTTCTGACCTGGGGTAAAATCTTAAACAACAGAAGACAATGTAAGTCATGTCTGATCTCAGAAGCATGGCCGGACTCCAGGAGCACCTCCCTGTCTTGCATGGTTTTCTGACTGCCTGTTACACAAATTTCCTCAAGTTCCCTCTCAAGCAGCAAGTGCTTCCAAGCAGCAAGTGAACGCACAGATAATTAGTCTGGCTGAAATGGTATTTTTCATTGTCAAAATCTTGTTCCAGGCAAAGACATCATTCAAAAGCGATACCAGGTATGAAGCAGAAGTCTGCCTGTCTGTACCATACAGAGGTAATAGTGCCTAAAAAATGACTCTAGGGGCATACTATTTCTGCCTTCCCCCAGCCTTTGGCGTGATTAGCTATTGTCAGTTCTATAGTGTTTTCATCTAAGAACTGCAGAACCTCTTTGTAGCAAAGACAAATGTATATTGTATTTCTCTAGCTAAAAAGAGATGAAGTTGCCAATTTATAATGTTGAATTGCAGCTTCAGCTGAGTTTGGTGGTTTGCAGAGCTTAATCCCCTTTATTTGCAGTTTTATTCAGTGTGGCTGCTTCTTTCTGAGCAAATTTTTCAAATGACCCTTGGAAGATGGGGAATAATTTTCTGCCTTTGACAGATTTGATCTCTTACCATTTTTTAACTAGGGATTTGGAGATGTAATTATTTTAGCCCTCTTTTAATTTTAAAATTAAACTTGTATTTATGTTATCAATAAAAGGACTAATGAGTTTCTCAGAGGGAAAGCTCTGCAATGAAATAACAGGAATGTATAGTAAGAACACAGCCTTAGAGCTGGTTTGGGAGGAGCTGTCTTTGAGCCAATTCTAAGATCAAGATTGTTGCCGTGTTCATTTTTGGAAGCCTCCTCCATTAATTTTTCATTTGTGTGTTCGTTAGACTGAAAACCCACAAAGTGCAGCTGTTAATTACCATCAATGGCCTGGTTTTGAATTCTTTTCTTTTTCAGACTAAGTTGATAATTCAGCTAAGTATCTGAATGGCTGAGGCTGCTTAATACCAGCCTGCTACATTGCCTTTCTTTTCTTCTCTTGAAGGCCTTTGTGAAGTGAAGCAAGGGCACACACACAGATTATCCTTATCTTTCCTTGTTGGTGAGATGCCAGCTTCCCCATTGATGTCTATAGTATTTTTGCAGTGGGATGTTGGGGCACAACAGAATGTTTTTTAACAGAAAAAAAAAAGAAAATCTTCAATTTCACACGAAGCAGATTTAAAACAGTTGGTTCAGGCAGTGGATTAAAATGGTCTTTCCTGCCTGTGATTTTGCCAACACTTCTGCTGGTCAGTTTTCAAGGACAGCGATGCAGCAGATATGGGCCTGGTTCCCATTCTTCAAAAAATATAGTAGGACAAGAGGCTTTCCTCTACAGAAAGAAGCTAAAAGCTGATACAGAGCTATTTTAATGTCATAGCTTTCAGGTTTCAATCACCGTTGAAGGACAGTAATAGCTTGTGCTGAGAGTTATCATTTTTTTAGTTTTTTATTTTAAAGATAGGGAGCCCCAAATGTGTAACAAAAGGTCTTGTGACAGAAGTGATGCAAACATAACCTGATCTTCTCTGTCAGCTCTTGAGACAAGACTTCACAAGGAAGGACTGGGGGTGAACGAGATGGAACCCAGTGCTGCACTCAGACAGCAACAGCTGTGGCAGCTCGCTAGGCACATCTCAAAGACAACTGACCCTCCGTTCACATCAAAGTATGGATCTCAGAGTTTGCAGACTTGCTTCAAGACCCCACAGCTCCAACATATACAAAAGTGGAGCTCTGACGGCCAGTGATGCCCATCTCCACATCCCACCATGGCTGCAGCCACTATACAAGGCACTCTGCAAAGGTGACATGACACTTTTGTTCCCTGACCATGCTCTGATTCAAGTGCTCATGTTTTGGGTGGAGGTCACTCATGTCCCAGGTTTTTGTTTTCCTCCACCCCAACACTCCAGATGCAGCTTCCACTGTAACTGGGCTCTTGTCTTTCTCCCTCCTATGGTGGCTGTTTTGCAGAGGCAGTAGGAATGGTTTCCGAACATGCAGAGAACTGAAGGTTGCTCCTGATTGAGACACAAAATAAGCCTGTTGTTAATTCGCTCTGCTGTGTAGTTACCCATATTTGGTATTTTTTAAATGACTAGTTGAAAGTTCCGCAAAATTGAAATAAAATTGGCTTGCCAATGAAAATCAGAGAGATGCGAGAGCTGTGACCTTGATAAAGTTTTCCATTTTTAAATGTTTCTGGTACGATATATTTATGCTTAGTTGCAAGCAGTGCCTAGGAAAGGGTTCCATGAAACCACCAGGCATCAGCAAGCAGATAAACCAACATTTTGATATTTTGTGCTTATGTAGCCCACAACATCCAGAGATCATGAAACACCTCAGTTTTCAAATTATGCTTGTTCCATGGATTAGAAGAGAAAGGGGGAAGCTCTATGTCCTCTGGTAATGTGCTAGAAGTTAGTGAGAGCATTTTTTTTTTTGCATTATTTTATCACACTTTAAATCTGCATGGTGGTTTTCCCCCAAAACAATATGATAATTTTGGTAGATTTCTGCACTGACAGCCACAACAAAAAAAGACATGGAGGAATTTGCCGTACTTCTTCTGTGTAAAAGGTATCGTGCCTGAACACGTCAATGGTTATTTTTAATGTCTCAGTTCTGACACAGCGCTCGTTGAAAGACATCTCCTGCAGCGTGCTCAGCACCCACGCTCCTCTCCCTGGCTGTGGGTGCCGATGGAGGTGGTGTGTTTGCCACCGGAGGTGTGGGTGCCAATGGAGGTATGGGTGCCAGAGCAGCCAGTCTCTGGTCACCCACAGGTCCTTGCAGCTCCACAGATGTGCCAGCCATCTGGAGGTGGGAGAAAAGCAGAGGCTGGGACAGTCTGTCAAAGCAGGTTACACTGGGGTCAGTCACAAGGGCACACCTTTGGATTTACGGTATTGTCCAAGGTTGCTAATATATAGCTACATACATCAATAAATACAGGCAACGAGCTTGTGTTGATGGGCATATTCTCATCAGGTTTTTATTTTTATTATTTTCTTCTGAACAGAAGTTACATCTCATAAAGCCTTGCATTTTGCTAGCCTGGTTATGTTTCCAGCATGGGTCGTTACCAAATCACTGCATTGCCATCAACATGCCTGAAATACTTTGCTTGCTTCAGTTACATTTCTCTTGAGCCCTGACTGGCTGTGTATGCCAGATAACTGAAGATGTGCCTGGAGCTCTGCTTTAAGAGCAGAGTTAAGTAAGTCATATTGTGTAGGCTGAGGTGTTCTAGCTTCTGCATACTATTCCTCATGCCTTACAGTCCTTGGAGTCACCTTGCTGCCTTACTCCACAGATTTTTTAAGTAAGTGCTGCAGTGCTGTTTGTTACTAAGTGGAGAGCAAGACTGAACACTGCTTTAAGGAGAAGGTTGCTTCAGCTCTGGAGTAGCAGCATCCAGATCCTATTTAGATGTTTTCTTCTGGTCTCCTGTCTTCAACTGCAGTTATGCAGATAGGAGCTGTTTACTTATTTTGCATGGCTCCCAAATGTCATTTAAGCATTATTAACAGGAGGGTTACTACCTCCCAAATTTCTAATTAAGGTCTTCCCTTCAGTCTATTAGCAATGCTTTTGTGGACACATTCTTTAATTAGTTCTGACTTTCTGACTCCAGTGCAAAGTAGTTTTTAAGTACTGTCTGCAATGCCCACGAGTGGTGAGTCAACCTATTAAAATTAAAAATCAATTTTAGTTTCACCAAATGAACCGAGCGCTATTTCATCTTATTTTCATTACCATAGCATCTGAGAGTCTGGGTGGTGACAAGAACTTTACAAGCAGAAAGCAAAGATAAGCCACCTCACCAGACCCCAGGCAAGGGAGGGTCTGTGCCTCCATGACCCTGTCAGAGCCTTGTCCCAAGCCATGGAGGGAATGTGCAATGGGAGGAGATACAAAATGGGCACTACACACTTGGCAGGACGGGGATGCTGAAGGCCCTTGGTTTTGATGTCTGCCCTGACATGGGTGCTGACAATGGGTCTACCTACCAGTAGTTCTGGGGGAAGGAGAGCCCACAGACACTCCCCCTCTCAGTTATGCTGCCCTGCAGAAGCATCCTGTTTGCTCACAGCCCTGGGAAAAACATGTCTTAGAAACTTTATGCAGCAAACCCTTCAAAATAGTGGCTCACCCTAAGATCCGGCCATGCTCAGCTGTGTCCATATTTACCATATGAGAGCACACTCATGCCTTCAGTGCCTAGACATCCAGCCTGGGTCCAGTTGTGCCATGGCTCCTATCCTGCGTGCAACAGGAGCTACCAAAAGCCATTCTCACTCTTGCCTCCACCTCCTCCTGATGCTCTTGTACTCTTTCAAGGGAGATAAACTGGCAGAAGACTTCCCTTGTGCTAGTTGAGGACAAGGGCAGGGACACATCTGAGCCTGGGCCAAGGTAGGAAAAGAAAACACCGTTGTTCCTTGCAGTGGCTGTTAGTATTTCATTGACTATGTAATGTTGAACAACACATGGGCACCAGCATGTCCAGAAAGGCTGGAGAGGGAAGGATACCCATCCAGAAAAGGAAAAGGATGGCTCCCCTGGCAGTTAGGTGGAGGTTCACATCTAGATTTACAGCACTCAAACGGGGAAAATTTTGAGGCACAAAGCCAAGGCTGGGCCTTTTCTTCATGCTGCTATGACTGGCTGAACACTGATTCAGGGATCTGCTCAAAGCCGCTTGCAAGATCAAGGCCTCTCTTTGTAGCCTGTTTGGACCAAAGATGGTCTCTTTATAAAATATTTCACATTCCTGCAAGTGCTGAAAACAGAGAAAATGATTCCAGCCCACTGAAATGTTCATGTGAAAACTTTGTTGGCTTAGTCCTGGTATTCACCTTTGTGCTCAGGCTTGATTTTCTAAGTGTGTGCATGATTATTAATGTATTCATTAACAGTATTTCCCATGGTGTCAAACAACTCTAAATAGATATCAGAACAGAGTTCCAATTGAATCAATGTGCACAAAAGCTGCAAAAATATCTGCAAAGAACAGGTCAAGAGGAGTCTAATGAGGGGGCGTGTTTTGAAAGAGATTCATTTATCATTCTAGGGATATCTTTCTAAGTTTAAAAAAAACACAGTCCTGATTGATTCTGTATTAACTAGAACTAAGGATGAGTTAACTTTTTGTTGTTTAGAATGTAAGGGTTGCATTGTGCATATCATTAAAACGTACCAGAGCACACCAGGTGCTCTTTGAAAATAGTAAGTTATTCACAAATATCGACATTGTTTGTCATCATTTTGTACTTGATTAGATAGTCCACAACCATCTAGAACAACAGAACAAAAAAGTATGGTCTATATTGTTTTCTGGACCATGACCATATTCTCCAAGTATTTTTGTTTTCAATAAGTAACATCTGGGTTAAAAAATATGTAATACCAAATTATGAATTGCTGGGAAAGAAGGTTTAATTCCAGGGCCTTTACTGTCATTTTGGCTGCATGCTTTTTCTAGGATCAGGGCCAGCAAGCAAGGAGGACTTTCAGAGCTCAATTAATGGATTGGAAGAGGGTACAAAGAGGAAGAGTTTAAATGCATTTGGCATTGGAAAACATTTTGGGTGAAAGAGCCTGAAGCTGGGGCTGACTAGGCTTAAGATAAAAATACGTGCTCCAAGGATAATTGAACAATGGGATAGGCTGCCCAGACAGGTTGTGGAGTCTCCATCTATGGAGTCTTCCAACACCCAATAGGACAAAGTAATGTGATCTGATGACAGTGCTGACCTTGCTCTGAAGGACCAAGTCACTCAGACAGGAAGGGACCTTGGGAGGTGTTTTGTCCAACCTCCTGCTTTAAGTGGATGGGTCTACCACAGCCCGAAGTGCAAGTGGTCTCATAGCAAAACCCTCAGTCCCAGATACCTCACACTGTCAGTCCAGAGTTTGCAAAATCCAGCCGCCTCAGAACAACACAAAGCTCATGACCAGGGCAGAGGATCTTCATCCCTCACCAAGCCAGTATCTGCACATGACAAGAGGAGTACAAGCTGCCTTTCTGCAGCGCCTGTGAGCTCCATTGCTCCTGTACCCCTACATAAAAGGGGCTGGACTCTAGAAGTGACCCTGTGACCAAAGAGCCTGCTCATAGAGACCATTAACCTCCCAGAAATGGTGAGACATAGCCTCCAGAGAGGTACAGAAGCAGATGAGAGGGCTGAGAAGTCTGTACTGGTGTCTGTACCTCTCTGGAGCTGCCTCCCTTGGTTGGAGGACCCATCCCTGGGCTCAGAGTCTCTAGTGCTGGTTCTAGCTCTGCCCCTTTTTCCTTGGTTTGCTTTCATGGTCTAGCACCTGCATTGCTGGGGCCCCCTCTAAGATTTATTGTCATCTAGGAGCCCCAAAAGCTGATGCCAGTGCAGGATCACCCTTGATGGCTGGGCCCTCAAAGCCTTCTGTCTTTCTCATTCTGAAGAGACAGTGTCTTTACATGCCAGCAGTGAAAACAGCAACAGATCCTTGGTCTGGAGGTGCCTGAAATCACCAGTCACCAGGAAGATATTTGGGGACCACTTCCTACTCCTGTCTTCTCAGCATACTAAGGTGGCTTCAAGGGGTGGGCTAGATGGGGCTCTGCTCAGACCTTGTGCAGCCCTTCTGTTCTTCAACAAGGGTGAAAGCACACCACATATGCTGGGTGTCTGGACTTAGAGGTGTCACACTGCCCAGTCCAGCGGAGGGATGACCACCGGCATCCTGATGGACACCAGCATAGCTGCAGCCAAGACTTGGCTCAGCACACATGAAACAAGGCCCTGTGGGGAAGGGGAAAGACCTCCCCACCACCTCCCCTGCCTCCCGCTAGCCGCTCAGCTCAGGGCTGCAGCTGGTTACTCAAGCGTGGGTCACAGGGAGGGTTTTATTGCATCTCAAAAGAGAAAGCCTGATTTCCTCATGTCTCCAGTGGAATATTCTGCCCGTTTTGCAAATCCTTTGGCAGCATTACTCATTTATGACTATCGGCAATGCTTTTCCAGGCCTCCCTTCACAGCCAGTAACTAGGTGAAAAAAAATCATGCCATAACAGAGATGGCTTGTGTTTCTAAATCACGAACATAGGCATTGTGTTATCTTAACAGCTATCATCTTTATTTTTAGGGTATTTAATCAATTGAGATGCTTTCAGATATATTCTAGTCAGACCAGCTTGCTCTAACTCACCTCCCAATTCTGGTTGCCATGGCATAACAATGATTTCTCTTTTAGCTAAAAATAAACTGTCAGCAACAAATGTATTAGCCACAGAAAAGAAAAAGAACCTAAAACAACAAACCACCATGAAAACAAAGCTCCTCCCTGTGCACCAATTCATGTTACCCCACCCAGCTGTTGCTTGGGCATCAGTTGTACAAGGCCCTGGATGGATGGTCTCCACATTCCCTTTCCTTTTCGCACAAGGATTAAATTATATTCCGGCTAATGAAAGGCAGCCAACTGCCTAAAACATTGGGGAAAAAAAATTAAATTGCAGTAAAATCAAGTGCCATAGGACACACTGCCTGTTCTCTATCAGGCAGGACTGCCTGTCCTCAAAGCCCCTGCAGCTCCCAGCTCTGTCGGGAGAAATCTTTTTCTTGGTATAGATCCAAGCATGGGAGAAAAACTTCCCTCCCTAAAGAGGCTGATGACAGAGAGAGCTGGGGCATGGGGTGCTCTTTCCCCAAGGCAGAAGCCAGCCTCAGCCGCACATCTGCCCAGCGATGTGCACCTTGGCAAGGCAGCAAGGGGATGGATTAATACCACAGTAGTCCAGCACAAGGCACTTCATCCTTCCTAGGGAAAAATTCCCTCATTCGCAGCTACGTGTTTTGCTCCAAAATAAGTGGTATGTCACATATTTAACAACAAATTCAAGTGAATGAAAATCGAAAGAGGAGCAAGTCACCTATGAGCATCTCCACGTGATTTGTAAGTGTTAATGTAGAGGTGCAGTAGGCTACTGCAATGCTCAGCTTTAAAAACTAATCATAGAATCATAGAACAGTTAGGGTTGGAAAGGACCTTAAGATCAACCAGTTCCAACTCCCCTGCCATGGGCAGGGACACCTCACACTAAACCATGTCACTCAAGGCTCTGTCCAGCCTGGTCTTGAACACTGCCAGGATGGAGAATACAACCTCCCTGGGCAACCCATTCCAGTGCCTCACCACCCTAACAGGAAATAATTTCCTCCTTATATCTAATCTAAACTTCCCCTGTTTAAGTTCTAACCTGTTACCCCTTGTTGGCAGGGAGGTGTTTTCTTTCACTTTTGATTACAAAACCCTCTTCCTTTTCCTTGCAGTCTTACTGTGCCCACTCTGCAGCAGGAAAAGGGCAAGTCTGGCCAGGTTTGTCCTGCCCTACTCTGGTGCCTTTTGGCCCAAATGAGTGGTAGCATTCTCAGAGAGCCCTGGAAAGAAATGCTTCAGCCATGAAAGCCCTAGCATGGATGCACAAACGTGCAGAGGAGAGCCCACAGCTTGCTCTGCTCCTTGCTATGACAACTGCTGTTGGGCAGTCCCAGTGAGCACAGGGCAAAACGGCAACATGGGCATTTTTGCAGTTCAATTACAGAAACAAGATCAAAGCAAAGAAAAACAACTTCTCTCCATGAGTTTGTAAAGATGACCGGGCTCTCAACCAAATTGGCCGTGTTTGCCAAGTCCCTACATTTGCTGGTCCTCATACTCCTGTTTTAGACTGCCTCTGAGGCATCCTTGCAGGGATAGTTGCCTGTTTTTGTAAATACAGTAAATAAAGGAGGGAGAGGAGGGAGTCCTGCCCCAAAGTGTGACTGGGACTGTCTGGCTCATGTCCACACAGCAAAGCTCTCTGGCCTGTGTCTCTGCTAGAGTAGCTGCCTTGTGTCTCTGCTAGATTGCTATCATCAGCACCCTACAGTTAACTACGTACATGTACATACGTATGTATGTATATTTTATATAAAATATACCTATGCTGTTGCTGTCATTTTTGTAGCTGCTTTAAGAGCAGAAAGGTTAGTGGCTTTACAAATGGTCACTTGTGAACTTGCCTCCTCAACTCCCACAGTGACAGCCAGCAGGTTAATGCTGATGGCCCTATGGTCAAAGCCCAGCAGGTCTAGGGCAAGGAAAACTGTCCTCCAAGGCATGTGGGTCAAGGCTGGAAAGTTCAGCAGGTGTTTCTCAGCCTGCAGCAAAGGCATATGGTCCCAACATGCTTGCAGTGGGTACCCAGACCCTCTCTGACAAAAACAGATGGAGCATGGGAGTTACCTGTAATTGGCAGCTCTTTTAATTTGAGAAGGGCCCTGGGGCTCCCCACTGGTGTGAGATGTGAGCACAGTGGCTAACTGGCCTGGCAGGCTCACCAGCTGAGCTCCTTGTTTTGCCTGTTGCTAGTTCTAGCATTGTAATAAAACCTCCTCTCCTCTACCTGTGGGAAAAGTGAAGCATTGCCAGAACAGAGCTGGCCTGAGATCCCGTCCCAAATTTGTACTTTGTGTTCACACAAGCCAGGCCCTCACTTTCCTACTGATCTTCCTAAAACATGGCCCTCAGGCTTGGAGCTTGTATGCAGGTAAGAACTAAGGCATTGAGGCAGCCACCTTATTTCTGCAGCCTTTGGGCATCTGTTTTTCCCACTCCCACTCAGCTCTCATTTGAGAGAACAAGGCTGTGCTTCATAGGTGGATGGATGGATCAATGTCTCAGGCACTGTCACTCATCACATCATAGTTGGGGTAGCAGCACCACTCGTGACCTGGGAACCTGCAGGTCTGGAAAAGCTGTCCAGAGACACACTCACTGTTCCTTCCTCCCCTGGCCCTCAGGCTTTGATGAACAGATAAGGTTCATACTATCTCCTGTCCTCACTACTGACAACAGCCACTGCAAAGAAATCAACCTCGTTACTGCTACTGATGGGCTGTTTGAACATTGCTTTTCTGCAGTTAACACTGTCCAGCCTCCCCCTTCTCATGTCTTATCATCACAGGCTTGAAGGAAGGGAAGAGCACAGTGGATGATTTCCATGTGTGTTGTACTGCTGGGCTTGCAGTGGAGGGACTCTGATGCCGAGTGAAGATGATAAGCAAGCTGGAGTGAACGCAGGTGCCTGGGGAGCCTCACTGCATTTCTTGTGGCAGACCCATGCAAATGCCACCACTCCTTGGGGGCATGAGCCCTTCCACACAGCCTCTTCCTCTTCTTGGGTGCAGAAGGGTGAGAAGATGATGGGTCTGTGGGTAGCTCTCAAGAGGTGGCAGAGGGGCTGTGGGTCTATCGCTGCCTCCTCCCTGAGGGCCTGGCTCCTGCAGAGGGTGGGCACCAGCCCAGTTGCAGGGAAATCCCTGGCAGGGCTGGTGAATCTTGAAATCGCTTTGGGGAAAGACTGTGAAAAAATGCAGATGCATTTTCTGCCCGTTCTCATCAGAGCTGCCTGCGCTGGCCTTATGGAAATGCTCCTCTGCTGCTCCACTTGAGCTTCCATTCTTCCTTGGAGCTCACATCCTTTCCTCTTTTGCTTCATAAGGTCAGTCTGTAGTTTAACAGCAGCTTTAAAATCCCTGTTGAGGTATCTAATGGTTTTCCTAGAGCATCTTCCCTATCTTTTATTACAGTTTGCACATCTTAACTGTATTTTCTTTTGGAGTATCTATCCGTCTCCTATTGATTACAGAAGCTCCTTTCCCCCTGAAATTATTCCTAGTTCATCATCTTGGAAACCAGCTGTTTTCCAGATCCACCTTTAATGGGTGAGATAATTTCTCTTTGCGGTGCCCCAAATCTGAGTTTCAAGAACAAAAATCCTTCTGTTGCTTGTCAGCGTTGTCATTGTTTGGGCTTTATTTATATTGTTTCTTACTACCTTTCCCACAAAGAGAGACTAAACCATCTCTGATGCACTGCCTGTCATTGCCATCAACTATCTGGCATGATCATTAGTTTCACTGAAGCCAGAGGGATTTCACTGCATTCAGCTAATGTGAGTGTGTGTGTTTGCAGGCTTGAGAACAGAAAAAGAAGTCAATATCAAAAAAGCTTTGATAATTTATGGGTATAGACTGACATCCCACCAATATAATCCCTGTGGGTGGGTGAAACAAATTGCCACTGGTCTGAAATGGAATCATGCAAGCTAAAATAGCCCCATGCTGCTTCACTCTGAACTGCTTGGCAGTTTTTGCTGTCATCTGATCGGCAGACCTAAACCAGCAAGGGTGCCTCAAGACGCAGCATGTTTATGGCCAAAAGAGCCTTCTGAGCTGTTTAGCAAATGCAGAGAGAATAAAGGGTTAAAGCCCAAGAACTATTTTTATTTGATTTTATCTAAAAAACTCATCCTGGTTACTTTGTCTGGAAACATGGCAGTGAGTAGGAAGAAGGCATACGCTGGTGCACGCTTGGTGCTCACAGCAGTGAGTACATTACAATCATATTACTCTAAGGTCAAAGAGATAGTAAATGTGTGCGAGAATCTCACATCAGCTTCATAAGGGCTTAAAAATCACAGGATTTTAATGACCTTCTCCTCCTGTGAGCCACTTGCTTAGTCACTGAATTGTTTTCCTGTTCCTCAGACGTCATCCAGGAATGGAAGAGACTGTGCTGGCCCCTGTTTGAATGGGCAGTGCGTGCTGCTGTCCCCTGGGCAAAGGAAGGAACACTTCCCGATGACCAGCAAGTGTTTTAATTTCTGCATCAAGGCTGAGGGCCCTGCTCACTCCTGGGCACATTAAACATCTGCACAGCGGTGTCTTTCAGTGCCTGGCCGTGGGAATCACCGAACCGCACCTGAAAGTTGGCTCATCATTCGACTCTGTTGCCAGATCGCTGCCTGAGGGATGTGTGGCAGCCAGGGGAGGGAAAGGTGAAGGGTTTTCCATCGGTGTTTTCCATCAGGTCTGCATGTTTGCAGGATGACTTTGCTACATTGGTCAGTGTGGGTCTGGTTGGGTGCCAAGGATACTTCTTGGAGGGGCTGAACATCACCCCAGGACAGTCAGAGGCTGGCATAGAGACATCATACTTGAGTGAAATACCAGATTTTGGGCTGTTTGCCAGTGGCCTGAAATACTGAGTTTTATCTGATTGCCCATGCTGCTTTTCTTCCTCTGGTGTCATTCAAAGGCCTGTACTTCTATACAGTTCAGTAAGGGAGATGCTTTCTTTAGCTTAACACTGTCCTTTGTAAAATCATATCCAGAACAGATATCTAATGAGGTCAGGCAAAACACAAGTGTATTCATGTGCTTAGATGTCTATGACTCACTCTGACCGTTCATGATACAGCCCTTGCTAAGGGTGTGACTGCTTAAAACTACAGGCACTGTGCATTGTGTCTATTTATAGGTAAATATAAGTAAGCATATTCATATGTATGTGTGTGTGTACATATACATGAAATAAATATAAAAGGTGCATAAATCTGCATTTCCATAAAACAAATCTATACAAAACTAAACCAAATATATATGAAGTTGGAGTTTGATAGCATCACAGTCAAATGGATTGTAACTCGCCTGCAAAAGTACATGTTGCTGTCTGTTGGCACTGTGTGTAGTTTGACTGTCATTTAGATGGTTTTGTGCATGCACATAGCTGCCAAAGTAAGAAAATTGCTGCTTTCTTTGTGTAAAAGTAAAAAATACAAAATGGGGCATGGTCTAATGACCTTGCACAGGACACTTGGGACCCAGGGCACCTGCCTCAGCCACAGTCACTCTTCTGCACCAGAAAATGTTCTTTCTGAAGGACCAACAACCTCTCGGGAGACACCAGTACTGCCTGTTTGTCTCCCCATGTGCCTTACAGGTGACAGAAGGCATGGAGACAGCCCTCTCCAGCAAAGGCCAGGGCTGTGGTTGACATTGGTGTGGTGGGAAGACAACATGGGAACAATTCTGAAATGAACCAATTCAGAAATCTCTGCGAGAGCATCCAGAATGTTAGGGAACCATCTTAGCTATGGATTGTTAGTGCTTACCTGTCCCAAGGAAATCTGCTGTGGGGCAGAACAGCCCTTCTTTACCCAGCCTGCTCACAGGGGATATAAATCTCCCTACTCCTCTGGTGAGAGTCCAAATTTCCAACTTTTACAGATTCCAAGATTTTTAACATTGTTTTAATTCCAGATAGAACTGAGCTTGAAGCTTCCCCATAGACCACATTTCTGGTGGAAAAAGAATCACTTCAGGCTCAGAAAAAAAAAGATTTTAATTTATAGCTGGGGTCTTTTTAATCAGGAAAAGATTTTGGAACATTTATTGAGAAAATACATATCAGAAAATGCCTCTTTCTCTACACATCCCCATATTAAAAAAAAATACATTAGGAGGCAACATCTCAAGCTGCTCAAAATGTTTAGGTTTTGGTTTTCCTCCCACCATTTAAAAAAAATAAGTTACTATGTTCTAAGTTAATATTCTGGATTTAATAAAATGCTTTCAGGAAGAAAATACCCAATTGGGATGATCCTCACTTGGCTTTGGCTGATAAAGGCCTCCATAGAGGTTTGCTCCCATGGGACCCCCTAACTGTCACCTCCTTCAGCTCCGTGCAGAGCAGGCAGCCGCCAGAGCATCAGTGAGGATGAAGTGACTGCAGCTTCTCTACCAGGTCTGACCTCAAGCTACAGCTGTCCTTGCACCTGCAAGGGAAGTAAATGCTGGCCTTGCTGCTCCCTCGAATGATGGGGCTGGCCAGGCATGGAGCTGGGGGACAGTTTTTACAGGTCAAAAGGTAACAGAACTGTCCTATAACACAGGCACCTTGAGCAGCACCCCAGCTTTGGCAAGCAGTTCAGACAAGTGTTATCCCCAGAGCGCATTCAGCATCAGTGTAACAAGGGTCTGCTGTTAAATTAAAGCAGTAAAAGCACAAAAAACCTTGAAGGAGGTCAGCAAGTCGGAAATGCTGTGTCTAGAGTAAGGAAAGGAAGTGAAGGGATACAGGAAAGCCATCCCTCTGAGAGATTCCTTCCAGCTGTCCAGATGTACTTGAGGAACCATTGTGTGTGTTGAGGGAGACAGAGATGCCTGCAGGAGACTTCATTCTGAGACCATGGGTCAGTCCAAAAGAAAGGTGGGTTGTGGAAACAGCCACAACAATACTTTCTAGACTTTTTCCATTTCATTTTTCTTGACCTTATATAGCTTATCTTTATAAGTAGAATTAATGCAGGACTAAGCCCTTAATTCTTTGCATACCTATTGGTTGCAGTGCTGTTGTCCATGGGGGAATTTTAGAAGGGCTAGGATAGAGGCACGGAGCTCAGAAATAATTGACTAACAGTTAACATCACACAGCTAATTTCAGTCTGCACTTTGTTGAACAAGGGCCAAAGTATTTCAGCAGTAATGTGCAATGAGATGTGGGACAGTCAGGAAGATCAGCCCCACAGAAGCTCTGTGATGTACCAGTAGACTCTCTACATCTGTGTCAGGCTGTAAATACCATTTTCAGGCCAGACTTTCTTGTGAATAGTACTAAGACACCTTGCAGTGTCATTGGTCTCACAGGAGACCAAAAAGGGGAAGCGTTTATAAAGCTACAAAATGAAGTTCAGCAAAATTTCCATGTTAAAACAATAAATCTCCTTAAATGTCATCTGCCAGTGGCCTCTGAAAAAGGAACAAGAAAAATCACTCTTCACACTGAAAAGAAGGAAATAGTTGCTAAAATTTATGCCAGGCTTGCCTAAAACATCCATATATTTTTCATGCTGGCAAGCACCAAGACTGGGTATATCAACAAAGCTGTTCAAAACTGAGTTACTTAACACCAAAAATAAAGGCCCCTGACTGTAGAACAAGGCTCAGCCCTTCCTGTATGAGCTTGAGACTGTACAGCTGCATGTTTGCTACAAATTCAGGTCCAGGCTTCAAGTACCTTTGCTCTTCAAAAAATTGCCCTTGAGATGGGTGTTTTTACAAGGTTTGAAGTAGTGTTTTTGTGCTTACCCACCAGCTCAAAATATCCATGGGCTTTCTGACCAAAGTGCTTCATGACGCTGTATTCTCCAAGCCCACATTTACTGGAGTAAGGGAGCTGCTCACTTGCACAAAGTGACATGCTTGGATCACAGTAAAGGCAGTCAAAGTGTCCTCTCTCGTCCCCCTCAGTTACTCATCCCTGGCAATGCCTGGCTGCCTCCCTGGAGCAAGGTGTGTGCCACCACCACCCTCCTGCCCTGCCACCAAGGCAGAGTCCAGAGTCAGGCAACAAGTTTGCTCCTACATTTACAACAAGTAACCTGTAGTTATCCCACAGATCTGTGGACACTGAGGCAGTAAGACTGTCATCTGGCTACTTTTTGTTGGCCTATGCTACATTTCAGCCTCACTTTCTGACATGTCTTCAATTATTTGTTCACACAAAAAAAATTGGTTTACTGGGTTGTAAACTGATGAGATTGGACTAATGAATGCGTAAACAGCTTGATCATTCCCTCCCCTCCATTTCTCACAGTAGCTGGGTTCCCATGTTACGGTATCTGTCTCTGATTTGATAGATCTGAAATCTTTGCTATCAGACTGGCAATTTCATGGGCCAGTTCCCTCAGCACTGGGGATGGAGATTATCTGGTCTTTCTAGCTGGAATATATTAAACTCTGAGTTTAGCTTCAATCTGTAGTGGGGTAATTTCCATTTCTCTGAACATTTCCATTAGTCATCCTGGCTCTGACCCTGCAGTCTAGATAATTGTTCTTATTGAATTGCAGAGGCAAGCTAGTCTCTTATTTTTTTGAGACCTAAATAAATTGTTACTCCTTTGAACCTGAGCTGGAAGCTGAACGTCAGGATCTCACAGATAATTTCATTTAGGGGGTGTAAATGAACAGGAGGCACTGAGTGGTTCTGAAACAGTTTTGTTTCCTTGCTCGCAGGAATGTGTGAAGTCCAGAACGAAAGGCTCTGATGGGTTCCTGCCTGCCTGGCCCAGGCCAGATGGATGATGCTGGAGTTGCCAAGCCCAGGCAGGGCTTCCTACAGAGCTGGGTCACTGTGGCCACCCCACCAGCAGCCAACTGCAATGCTTCTGGTCACAAGCACTCAGGCTCCCCCACAACATTATGTGGAGAAAATTTGCTTGCTCTTTATCCTTAATCGAAAGGTTATGCTGCTGATTTCAACATGAGTTAAGCAACCTGGTAACCTCAGTTTCTGTCTGATCCCTCCCTCGCTACAGGCCACTTCTTCTTGCCTTGGTTGTTCACAGCATTTTCACATTGTTAAATGCTTCTAAAGGGATGCAATGGCTACAGGGGTCTCTGCTATTTCTTTTTTTTCCTTTGCAAGGTCTAACCAGACCCATGTGGGGTTATTGCTCAAATTAGCCATAGACAAACGCATGGTCTCCTTCTATGCACTTTCCTTTTGCCTTTCTTGGTCTCTACTCACAAGAACATTTATGATATGATGTGTCCTGTTAAGCCTGGGGTCTTTCCCTGCCCTTTTCTCTCCTTGCCTGGGATAGGGAGAGGGACGACACATGTTTTCTCTGTCCCGGATCCCTGAGGAAGTGCAACTATTCCATTTCAATGTTATTATCAATAACTTGTAAGAATTTGTTGATTATTTACTGTGAACTAATCAAGCAGAAAAGTGGATTACCTACATAAATTCACTTTAATTTAGCTTTTACTGCGGTTTAATTCTTCAACAGTTATTTGCTGAACTTGAAGATTGATAACTTCACCCTGTGAGCAAACCTTTGTGTATTACTCATTACTGTAGGTGCCACTGGCTTTTCTGGTTTAAGGCTATTGAGGCAGTTGTAGACAGAGGACAAAGCATCTTAACTCATCTGTCCTGGCTTCTGGCTGTAGCTGGAAGTGTTGAGACAGCAGCACTACTGATTCTTGTTGGGATCACATGAAGAGTTGTACCTCTTGGGTTGACCAGTAATAACCTTGGCAGAAAGAAGTGATCCAAGGAGAGCAGGAACAAACATGATTGGCGTGATGATGTGGAAACAAACCTTCAGGGCAAAAGGCTTTTGCAGACATAGATTGAGGTGTTTGAGTAATCATAGCCCCCGGTAGCTGACTGTTTCCCCTCAAAATGGGTCACCTAAGTATGCACATCTAAATAGAGGTGACTAAGGACAAACAAGGTATGTACATCCCACTGTGGTTAACGGAGCTTGAAGAATGATTCAGATGACCAGATTTAGGTGTCCAATGGAAGGTGAGAGGAATACATTTAGGAGTCCACCTGCTGACACTGAACTCCACCTTTGATGATGGATAAACACCTTCACCACCTCCAAAGGTTTGCTACATAACTATGCCCATAAACCCAGGCACTTTGTAAGCAGGTGAAGGCTTTTCTGCAAGGTCAGTCACATACCCAGTCAAAGCTAATTGCTGCCCTCAACCACACACACACTTTCCCATCCTTCCTTGGGCCAACGAAGCTACCACTGCCCAGCCCCACTCTCCACCACATGTCCCTCATGGTAAAGCTGGAGAAAGACCAGCAACCCCTCCTCTTGTGCCCCATATGTTGTCCCACAGCTGGGGCGGGTCAGTGCAATGGTTAGGTGGCAAACACTGTGTCTGGGAAATACTCATTGTTTCTTTTATATTACCTCTGCTGTTCAGTATCTGGGGAGAGAGCATGTGTTAGGATGGGGTTGGCATCTGTGTAAACCTGTGGCCCTGTTTCTTCTGTCTATTAGCTAGGGGAGAGTGGCTGAGTGCTGCTTCTCCTTTCACCCACCTAAGCTGCAAGGTAGGTGCACTTTCCTTGCTCTTACTGCCACCTCCAATAGCTGTTTCAAAACCCACTTTCTGAAACTCAGGAGTAAAAATATATCCTTCCTTTCCAAACACAGGTAGGTTTTGCTTGCTGAGGCAAAGGCTTGCAGTGCCTTTCTTTCTGCACTGCAGCACCAGCAAATATGTCTCACAGGAACTTTTATTGCTGGTACAGACATTCAGGCATCTATTTGCTCCAAGATATGAACACAGAGACTTATTTCCACAGCTTAACCTGTTTAACCTTGTTTGTCTACTAACAAATCCCATTTAAGTGCTGTTCTTTTTATTTTGGTTGCTGTTGCACAGAAAATGTTCATCAGGAAAGAAGACTCTGCTCATGCCAGAGCTTACTGAAACTAAATATGCCTGGGGTTTGGGTTTCACTTCTATTCATTGCAAAGAGGCCCAAATCACTCACAGGGCTCCTCATTTCTGTCACTGGGCCTGCAGATGATGCCCTCTGGGTAATGCTGGCTAGAAGCTTGGGGCTTCCCATCCTATTCCAGAACACCTGGCAGGGGTGCAGCAGCAACACCAGGGAAGAATGGCAGTGGGGAGGAGTTTGGTGTCCCTGGGCACATTCATTCATCTGGCAGGTTGTCCTGGGGCCACGTGGGGACAAGGATAGCCAGGAATGGCCCATGCACCAGCCAGTTCACGCTGCTGCATTGGGTGCCAAACAAGACCACACGTCATGTGTCCCCATGGGAGACATCCATCCCAAGGGGGAGTATGTGACTGGCATGTTACCATTTTCATGTGTACGTTAAACAGCACTGACTGCAGATTAACAGTCTTTTAGCCTGCATTAGAGTATTATCATTGAATAACTGAGCACAGTGTGAAAATTGCCAGTGATGGCAGGCCAATTTAAGGATGAAAATAAGTGCCCTTTGAAGCAGGATATCCACAGCTTCATCTTCTGCAAGCTGATGTCTCTCCCAGGTAGCCCAACCTGGGCAGATAACCACACTGAGCAAACAGAAGTCAAAATGCTTTCAGCAAGTGCTGAGGAAGACAAAGAAAAGATCAGGATTGTTTAACTGAGCAGGGACTCTTGGCAGCATGTTCTAAGCACCACCAGCATGTCCAGTCCTGGAGCTGCACCACACTGAGTGTGGTGCCCCAATGGCAGGAACTGGGATTTGTCCCTGCTGATGTAGATAGCTGTGTAAGTCATGATGCTTCAGCCAGCTCCGTGCCATGAAACCACTCTGGGCACAGGAGCTTGTGCTTCTGGAAGCATGTGGTGGGGTGGGACCAAGAGCTGTTCTGTATCCCACATGGGCACTGAGGATTTCAGGTGGCTCTGCACAGAGCATCTTAGGCAAAAGGGGTTGGGGGCAGCATGTTCCCCAGGAGTGCACATCACGCTCATGCAAGGCAAAAAAGGGGGTGGAGGGCAGAGGCAGGGGAGAAAGGAAACAGCTGCCTCATGCATAAAAAGATTTGCCAAGCTCCCATGGTTAGATTTAATAGCTGGGTGCTGCAAGCCCAGGAGAACAATGTAATTTATGTCATTACTGCTAAAAAGCTGGTTTGATGGCGAAGGCTTCATTTGAGTTGCCTAAAATGTTTAACAAAGAGGAAAGTGAAAACAAACATGAACGCTGTAATAAAAATGATGAGGATTTTGGGGAGACTGCCAGGCACATTTTTCCCATGGTACAAAGCTCTCTCCTGGAAAGCAGCTCATTTGGTCTATTTTAACTCTAAGACATGAAGCTGGAGTTAGAGGTAGAAGGAAATAATTAGGTTTTGCTTTAACTACATAAGTTGCTGGAACAGTAGTTAAGTCACCCTGTTGTGTTTGAATAGCAGAAGCAATGGTGTGCTTTTTTTCATTCAGAATTTACTTCTTCTTGAAAAATGTCTTTTTAAGCATCTTTTTAAAGAATTTTGGGGATGAGAATGGAAGGAGACAGAATGGGTCCAAAGGGAGGAGATTAGGGTGTTTGTGGTACACCCAGCTTTTTTATTGGTACATTGAATACGACAATCATGTCCTTGCGGGAGCAAAAGCAACGTGTGTGGCTAACCCTGCTGTTTCGCCTCTTTCTGTACATGGTGCTATTTTTAATGCATCACCTTGTCCTGCGTGGAATGGAACAGGGTGGGAGCCTGAGATAAAAAAGTGCACTCAGCAAAGCTGCTGCTTCATGAAGCCACCACCACACCACATCCTATAATTGTGGGTGATATGAGGCCGTATGGTGCTGGGTACCCCCAGTTCTCTCCCCTTGCCTTGGCAAATGCCACTGTGTGCTGCAGGATGAAGTGCAGCTCACAGGAAATTAATTTGAGGGTTATTTTGGCAATGCATTGAAGCTGGTCTCCCTTGACCGCCTGCTTGTCCTCTGTCAGTACAATACACTGAAGGACTCACACAGCCTCCTAGTGAAAACTGAGGCAGGATGAGCCTCTGACTTACCATTTGGGCTGAAACACTTCTCCAGGGTGTTCTTGCCTTAAGCAGCCAGCTGGGTTGGCTGCCATCCTAGCCAGCATCCTCCAGCAGCATCACTTGGGGTGGCAGTGCTTAAAATACTGACATCAGGGATTCACTACAAAGCTCCCCATCCTGCTAAGAAGCAGGATGTGCCTGTATTTGCCCACCATGGCCTGTTCCCAGTGCTGCTGACCCTTTCACCACAGACGTACATGCTCCTTGCACCATTCTCCACTCTCACCATAAAGCCCTTTTCCCTTCCACAGCCATAGACAACCAACCCAGGGGGACATTCGAGATGACAGTCAGCCCACCTTCATCCAGCAAGGCTGATCTTTGCTTGCTGTCATGCACAGCCGTCTGGGTGGGAATGATTTTGCAATGGAACTGCTACCAGGCTGTTCAGATTATCTGCTCCAGCGCTTTGAGGGACAGCTGGTAAAGCAAACAGTAACAATCCAGAGAAATTATCTTTATTTGCCTGTAAGCACAGCATCCTAATTTGAGACTCAAATGAGCCTCTTTTATTTGACATGCAAGGTCAGCATTGCCTTTTGCATATGGCACGCATTAGACTAAGTCTCAGCCAGGCAGAGTGTCTCTACCAAGAAGCTGTGTTTAAAACTTAGATGCATGTTGCTGCTCTTGTCAGAGCTCAGATTACAGAATGGCTAGCAGAGAGCTTTCCCATTTCATGTGTGCAAGTACTTGAATATTTTAGATGAGTTTCAAGAGCACATTATTTTTCTTGATCTAGGACTTGTTTGCTCCTTGTACGTACAGTAGTGGTCACCAATTTCCCACCAGCTTTAAGGGTCCAAGATGAGGGATATGTATCCGACCTGGTTTTCATGATGCTGTACATCCCATTTCCTCTCCTTTTCCCCCTTATGTAGCTAATGCTACATGGCAGTTTCTTACAGTGAGAAATATGGCCTGTGTTGAGAAAGCCAAATCCGCAGACTCTGAAGATTTCTGATTTAAGGGTTTACCATTGGTTTGCTATGCCTGTCTCTGCACAGGTGCATGTTTTGCTGAATCATTCTCCTCTGACTCTGTCACCTAAGGGAAACAGGGAGGCAGGAGAGAAATGCTGCAGGCAGGACACGCAGGCAGCACTGAACATAAGTGTCGTGGGCTCTCAGCAATGCACCATTACATGGGATCTCCACAGTGGTGGGGCATTTGTGTCAGGGCACCCCAGAAAACCTCTGCCCTCTGGCTCAGCTGCCCCTGCCTGAGCATCACTGAGGATGCTGCCCAGCTGTGAGGGCTGTGTGTGTGAGGACAGACATGGTGCACACAGCCAGCACTGCACCAACCTGCTCACAAGAAACTTCTCTTTCACTCAGCAGCCCTGCAGTCTCTGGCTGGCTCCTCTATGGAGGTTTCCAGCAAGGAGATGGCTTTGGCACTGGAGCCCGCTTGGAGCGAGTGCTGCATGGAGATCTGACTCAGATGCTCAGGTTGCCAGATACCCACCAGCTGGCAGAGTATTTCAATCATTAATAATCACAGGATTAAATGCAAAGCATCAACCATGTCTCCAGCATGAGCCAGGGCTCTCAAACTTACTGCTTCTGAAAACAAGTTGCTTTTCCTTTAAAGGATCTAGATCCAGCATGTATAGTGCTGCAGGAAGGACCTTTACTCTCCTTCAGGTTTTGTCTATCACATTCACACCAAAGCTGTACTGTCACTGTCACTGGGTGGGGAGGTCACCAGAAAGGGCCAGCATCAGTATATGAAGTACATTTGACTGACTCCTCTGGACCACCCCATCCGAGGCAGAGCATTTGACACACTTTGTCTTTTCCCCTGTTTCCAGCAGTAGCTACTGAAATTTCAAGTCATTGTTTGGGTGGCTCTGGAGTATTATGACTGTTGCCGTGGTTTTATTCCTCTCCATCACTATGCATTTAACTGCTACATCCATTTAAGCTCCATCAATTTCTTGACTGTGGTTATCACGTGCAATAAATTCCACTGCCTTGTATTTATGCTGTGTTCAGATATTTTCCTTTTTGGTGTTGCTAGGAGAAGGTGCATGGACCCTGTTGGATCTACATTTGCTGTACAACTCACCAACTGCCACATCTTCACCTCTTAGTCTCATTGCATTAGTCTCATCTCTAACTCAAACAACTCTCATTTTTTCACTGCTGGCTGCGTAAGTTTTGTGTATCACCAATCCTTCTTCTTGTCTCTGTCTCGCTTTGCCATTTCTGATGTATGCTATGGAACAGCGTGCTAATAATGCTCTACAGTATTTCAAGTGGGGGTATAAAAAATTTATAAAGAAGTTTAGCAGTTTGTCTGTTTTCAGATTTGCTGTCTTTTTTGAGGCCAGGTTACTGAACACAACCAAGTGCAATGATGCCTGGACCAAAGTGACTTGAATTGGTCTAAGGACATACAGCCCGTATATGCTGAAAACTTTCAAATCATCCCTTGCCATGTGCATCTCAAAAAGGATTTCCACCCAACATTGTTCTGTGTATCTGGTTTTCCCAGTTAGCATCAGAGCCCCCTCCAGCCTTCCCCGGTATTCAGGAAGTGAGTTGTATATTTTGCTACCAGCCAGTTCTTCCTCCGCACTGCTGTTCCAGGTCGTTAACAGCTTTATTAATCACTGCTGCCAGTTTGGAAGGAGAGCATACCCGATTCTTCACCTCTCACTGCATTAAAGTGAATCATTTTCCCCTCTTCCTTTGTCTCCTGTTTCAGTTGACAATCAGAAACATCTTTTGCCCTCTCTTGCCATTTTGGTGCCTTGAGTACCTTTACTAAGTGCATTGGAATGACAGGTTGGACAGTGCCAGCAAGCTCTTCTGCCAGATGGTTTTTGCTGACCATGTCCCAGAGTTGTTAGTACTCAAGAGGGCCTCAGCAGGCAGATGGTAGGAAGATAAACTCTTTAGCAGGTTCCCGGGATGTCAGTAGGATGGCATTTCATTGAAGTGCTTGAGTGTATTCCCCATTCGGTACTAGCAGTACTATTTCCTGTGCTTACAGCTAGGCAAACAGGCTGACAGCCAACCTTGAAGACTTGGTGATCACTTGGTCTGTGTTCATGAATGTCCAGGGTAGCTCCATATGGGATAATGCTCCATACTTCCTATTCCATGACCACGGAAGAGGCTCGCAGGGAGGAGGGCAGCCTGGAAAGGCATATGGCACATCTGATACCGAGAAGGACAACCAGCAGTAGGGTACACAAAGCCATAAATTTTAAATGCCTGCAGAATAGGCACTGGAAGTGAATTTCAAATTCATGTCAAACACTGGCAAAAGGAAGTTGCTTCCATAAGCCATGCTTAATCAGGGAACAGATACACCCTGTGACCTTGCATCCCATCAACGCCTCAGTGCCGTGAATCTCAATTAGCACTGGCAATGCTCACAGCAAACATTAAACGAGCATCTCCTGGGCTGGAAGAACTCATTCAGAAGCTGATGGGTGGAGAAAGGAGAGAGCATGTTGACACTAAAACTTATCACCCATCTAAATGGGAGAGAGTGACAGAATCTGTGAGGGCTTCAGTGAAAGCTGCTTTTAGCTTGAAAATATGAGGAGAAAAAGAACGTAATGAAATAAAAAGCCCGGATCCTGACACCCACTCAAGGACACCCCTGCTGACTCCATTTGAAGGAGGACAAACAGGGAGGCTGTGTTTTACTTCTTCCAGTTTCTAAACGTTATCACCTGTGTGATAGGTGGTGAGCGCAGGTTTTGCGTGTGGCCTCAGAGGAGCTTATACCCACTCCCTTTTCTGAAAAATGAAGGTCTCTCTTCACTGGTTAGCAGGAAATGAAGAAGAGGAAAGTGGAGTATTGTGTGTGATTATGGTATCTCTAACATAAAAAGGACATGGAACTGCTGGAACAAGTCCAGAGGAGGGCCATGAGGATGATCAGGGGACTGGAGCACCTCCTGTATGAAGACCGGCTGAGAAAGTTGGGGCTGTTCAGCCTGGAGAGAAGGCGGCCCTATGGAGACCTCATAGCAGCTTTCCAGTATCTGAAGGGAGCCTACAATGATGACAGAGAGGGACTCTTCGTCAGGGACTGTAGTGATGGGACAAGGGGTAACGGGTTTAAACTTGAACAGGAGAAGTTTAGATTGGATATAAGGAGGAATTTCTTTACTGTGAGGGTGGTGAGGCACTGGAATGGGCTGCCTAAGGAAGCAGTAAATGCTCCATCACTGGCAGTGTTCAAGGCCAGGCTGGATGGAGCTTTGAGCAGCCTGGTCTAGTGAAAGGTGCCCCTGCTTGCCCACACCAGCCAGCTGGGATCTCACATCTTTTCTGGGGTTTCCTCCCCTTTATCTTCTCCATTCAGGCCAGGGCAAAACCCTTCCTCAGCAGGGTCAGCTCTGTCACACCAGGACTGGCTTGACAGTATCCAAACTCTCTGACTGCTACATCTGGGAGGATGCTTTTGCACCTACCTTCCTTCATCTTGCCCAACTCAAAGGTGCACTGGTCTGATAGATTTGTTTGGGTTTTTTTCTTGGAGGACATATCAGGCAAACTGATTTTACGAAGTGCCAGCTGACCTCAGCCTGAAAATCCTGGGGTTTGGGGTTTTTTTCTATTTCTTTTTCTAGCGGCTCTCAAAAAGTGTTTCCCTATAGGTACGTGCCAGTGAAAACTGCCTGATTGAATCACCTCACAAGGACCCTTCTGAGCAGTTCCCAGACAGAGGCAATTTTGATGGTGAGAAGAGGCATTTCCACTATAGCTTTTGGTGTCCTTAGGAAAGAAAGAGCATTTATAGGGCTTTTTCTTTTTGGTGGATTTAATTGGATTGCCATCGTGTCTGTGGTGGAAGTTCATACGCTGACTTCTCTCCTGTAGCTGTTTTCTTACTGCTCCCTCTCCAGCTGCATATTTCCCGATCAGCAAAAGCAGTTACTATTATTACAAGCTTTTCTTCACATTTCTCCTGCGTTTTGCACGACAACTGAAGTCTTTTTGTGGAACCACTCCTACCTCAGTCTATTCAGGGTACCCCATGCCCTTATAAGCCTGAGTCCACCACATTTATTGCTTCAACAACTGGTTGTAAGAAGATGTGCATCCCTGGGTAAGGGCTGAGGAGTCCCCAGAGAGGCTCACCATTCATCACCATGCTGCCAAACATACCAACGAGCTTGCTTTTAACGTATGTTGCCTCTGAGATCGCAAAGCATCACTCCACTTTTTTTATTTGCTCCACATTTAAGGATCAGGAAAAGCATTCAGCATCTAGAACCAAGATAGGAGCAGGAGTTCCCTCCTCACTTCCTTCTTTCCCATCCACCACACCAGAACTTGCAGACCCCCATCCAGAGGCACCTTATATTCCCTCTGACCATTATAGTTCTGAGCAGAAATGTGCTGTTACATAAAAATGTATCCTTCTCAGTTTATAACAGCTCTTTCAAAATAATTCCTGCCAACTCACTATGCTGGACCTCCTGTTTCCCTGGCATCACAAAGACCAGCTCTATTCAGGCTGTCTTCTTCCAGGAGATTCCCCATTTGAGAGCTTTAAATGCTTTTCGTCTCTTTTGCCAGAGTGCTAAAAGGACTGGAATAGAGCTTATATTTACCCAGAAGATTTTTATAAGTACAAGACCTATAGAGCTACTGCTTACTTCATCAGGGTTTTTAAACAAGGGAAGAAGAAAATAGAAGCCCCAAGTTTTTATAACAAATGGAAATCATACAAACTTTATTTCTTTGGGTATATTGATGCACTTAGAAGCAGAGTAGTTCTGAAACCAATGTTTTTTCAAGTTCCTTTATTTTCTGAGTTTAATTTTTATTGTTGTTTATTGTTATTGCAGAGTAGTAGCTCTGAGACAGGAGTCTGGGGATCCATTGTGGCCTGGAGTGCTCCTATGGGCAAATAACTGTCTCCACAGCTTCCTTTCCATAAGAGTGAAATGAGGATATAAGGCATGCATTTTACACTAAAGTTTAAAGATCATTGCCTGAGAGCATGATTTAAATATAGACTATAAATTCAACAAAAAGAAGCCAAATAATCTCTTTTCTTTTTTTAAACAAATTTCAACACAGGAGATTTTTAGACCATTAAAAGAGTTAGACCATTGGAAGAGTGGGCTAACAAGGACCTTATGAAGTTCAACAAGGACAAGTGCAAGGTCTTGCACTTGGATAAACACAAAGAGTGCAGCACCCACCGGGATCCATGAGGCTGGGGAGCAGCTCTGTGGAAAGGGAACTGGGGGGTCTTGGTGGACACAAGCTCAATCCGAGTGAACAGTGTGCAGCTGTTTGAATGGAAGCCAGCACTTGGAATGTTGGGTTACATCTACAAGGGCATCACCAGCAGAGAGGAAGACACATCATCCCACTCTACTCAGCCAATGTCAGGTCACACCTGGAATACTGTGTTCAGTTTTGGTCCCTGCTATGCAAAAAAGATGTGGACAGGCTGGAAAGGGTCCAGAGAAGAGCCACAGGGACGATCAAAGGACTGGAAGGCCTTCTGCATGAGGAAAGGTTTGTTCAGCCTGGAGACAACAAGGCCCAGGGAAGACCTTATCACCTTTATTTAAAGAGTGGCTAGAAAGAAGATGGAGACTCTCTTTTTACAAGAAGTCACATGAAATAGACATGGAGTAACGGGCACAAGTTATTTCTGGGGTAATTCTGGTTGAACATGAGAGGAGAATTCTTCCCAGTGAGAGCAATCAGACACTGGAATAATCTCCCCAGGGAAGTGATGAATTCCCCAGCACTGGACACTTCAGAGATTCAGCTGGACAAAGTGCTGGGACCTCTTGTATACAGCATGCTTTTGCCTTGAAAGGTTGGGCCAGATGATCACTGAGGTCCCTTCCAGACTGGTATTCTGTGAGGCTATGATTAAAACAAAAGGCTGCTGAAAAAGGTTACATGTTTGCCTGGAAAAATTACCAGTAAAGGTTCTGCTAAATATCAGCAGAGGAAAAGGTTTCTTATTCCCGGACTTGAACAGGGCACGTCTACAAAGGTGTCTCTCTGCTGCAACAGGAAAAAGCTGTGAAAGACAGGTCATTTGAGATCTCCTGGGGTCCTGAGATTAACTCACCTTTGAGACACTCAGCTGATGGAAAAGCAAGTGTTCATCCTTTCCAAAGTCTTTTTACAATAGCTGTGAAGAAGAAAGAAATCGTAAAAGTCAGTCTTAGCTGGAAATTACCTTTCCTTTAACTCAGGATCAACTATTACCTTCTTCAAAACACTGAACAGACATTACCAGGGTATTTTATTTTTACAGATTTTTAAGGTAGGCTTTCAAAAGCCTGCTTTACCATCAGCATCTGAGTGGGACTGGCAGAACTTTTTAAATGTTGTTGTTGTACGGTAATTACTAGATGAGGAGCATTCCCATGTTTCACTCAATATTAATTTGGCTCTTCCATAGGAGCCTCAGAAACCCTCTGGTCTCCATGACTGTTCAGTTAACTACAAGAAAAACTCTTGCTCTGCAATCTTATTTAGGTTCTTCATTCAGTATTGAATGTTTTGCCAGTAACAGCAGTAAGTTGTAGCTATTGAGAGACAGGCAGGTAAGAAATACCCCTTCCTTTGAAGAATCTCAGATGTGCTAGTAGAGAGACATTCAGGCAGAGGGAAAACATCCTATGTGCTACCTTGACTTATTCTATCACCTCCTGCCCCTTCGGTGGCTTGCTGGTGGCCATGTCCTATTTGCATGCCCTAAACATCTCTGAGAACTCTGCATCTCACCCTATGTGCCTCTCTAGAGAGGGTCCCTTGCAATAGCAATATACCTTTTGCAGCACCAGGACACTTCAGCTCTGGCTTGGACGCGGGGCAGGTGTGCCAAGGGCCAGGGCCTGAGCCACCTTACAAGGTGGCATGGTCTGTCTGCAGCTTCACTGCAGGCAGCAAAACGTGGGTTTTGTTAAGGCTGTGTTCAGGATGGTGTGCAGGAAGCACACCCTGGAGAAAGCCAGCTAGATATGTGACCACAGTGCAGCATCGTGGGCATTTCATAGCACTAGAAGCCAACACAAGCAGGACATCACATTCTTTGCTCTTGGTGCAACTCAGTGAAATGAATGCATCCAAACATCATAACAAATCTGCAGCATGGATGGTGGATTATATCACCAATTCACCTTTGGCAGTGTGTTTATCTCGGCCAGTACAGCTATTTCAGCAATCAGGCAATGGCAAGAGTTTTTATGGAGTCTGTTCACACAAATCCAGGAAAATGGGAGGTCTGCTCTAAGGGGATTAGAGAGGATCCCTGCTTAATCAGCCTAAGAGGGCTGATCTTGAAGATGATTTCTCAGAGCAAAAAAAAAGCTACTAAGTGATCTGTGGGTCGGTCAATTAATGCACATATCAGATGATGTGACAGCACCAGTTAAGACTTTTGACCCACAAGAAATCCAGTAGCAGAGATATCTGGGATCACACTGACACAGAGCTGGTCAGGAGGAAGCAAAGGCAATATTCCCCTCACAGAGTGGCAGAGCAACAACGCTGAAGTCACAGAGGCTCAATTAGCCCAGCTTATCTGGAAACATCCTCAGTGTTGTGTATACTGGGCAGGGGAAGTATTCAGCATGCTCCGGGTGTGCAGCTCCTGACCAACACCTTGGTGAGAAGGACTTTCGTCTGCGATAGACAGAGCCTGAAGGTTGTTTTTAAAGGAAAATGAAGGTTTAGGGGCAGTTACATGATCAGCCAAAGTAGCTGCGTGTTTCTAAGCATCCTGAGTGCCAGCTGTGGTCTGCAGGGAAGCTTTGCTAAAGGTGACTTCAGCAGCTGCTGCAGAGCTAACCTGGCTTTCTCAGTGCTCACAGCACCATTGCTGGAGCATGCTGCTGCTCATCACCAAGCGTGCAACATACAATGTGGCAGACACTGTTCATCCAAGCACTTCCTTACAGGGAGACCTGCATGAGTAGAGAAGTGAACATTCTTTTTTTCTTGAACTTTTCTTATCGTTATCACCATTGAGCCCAGAGTGATAACCTGCTTCCATCACCAATTTATACTTTACCAGAGACCTGTAGGGATTATTTTAACATTGCCATCCCAAATCAGGGAGCAGTCAGAGCCCTCCCCCACCCCCAAGTGTCCCCTTTCCCCTCCTTTTATTTGCATTTATCAGTTTTTGGATATATAAAAGTAAAAAATAGCAGCTGAAAGTTTTGTTTAGCTGTTGGAGTTACTGAAATGAGAAAACCTGAATCGGGCTTGTATTGTTTTCTGGCTGGTTTTCTTGGGTTTCAGGGTTTGGCACTGTTTGTTTGCTTGCTTGTTTAAACCTCCTAGACAAACACGCTAACATCTGGAACAACTGTACAATTTTAATGAGGAGGCAGCACTACAAACTTTTGGTAATTTCTTGGAAAACTTTGCCATTTACAGGCAAGCAAGCCAAGTTTATCATCTTAGTCATACACAGGTCTGTATATTTCTGAGTCAGAACATCTCCTGAGAGCAGAGGATAAGTGGCTTCTGCCATGAACTATTGATTCGGGAGCACAGCGTAGCTGACATGTGCAAAGCCAAGACAAATTTGACAAAAATAAAAAATGAAAAGAAAGGGGGAAGAATCTCCCATCCTACATGAAACAAGTTGTTCAGCTTTTTTTGACATGGAAAACAACACGTGAGAACAGGATGCTCACCCAACAGCAACTGGTGAAGAGCCATGTACCTTGATGAGCAGGAAATCTTCCTTGTCACTATCCTTCCCCCATACTGACAAACATCAAGTTTTTACCAGGGTATGTTTCTGGACAAACCAATGAGCTCTGAAGCCAGAGCTGCTTTGTCCTGATGGGGAGAAAACAGTGATTATTACTCTTCAGATTTCTTGTAACCATGAACAGTGACCCAGAAAATGAGTGATTTGCTTTAGATCTGAAGTAGAGATGAGAGCCCCCTCCTCACCGTCATCTTATACAGCTTTCCTTCAGTTGCATGCTGTCCTTCTGGATTAAGGATAGCTACCTGATAGGGTAACAGTCATTTTACATAGAGATTAGGGATTATCTCAGTAAATTATCATGCATTTTACACAGAGCATGAAGAGGGGAACCAGTAGACAATATGCTGTAAATGCATATCTACACTTCATGGTCTCTGACTGAGTAAGCACGGTCCCAGAAATAACCACGAATACCACCTTCATCAAGAAAAGAGTGCTTGAGTTCACTGAATAAAGAGGTGCCAACTCTTACAAAGACTTCTGGAAAGCGCTGAATCTTGTCAGCCAAATCTTTCCCTGAAAAAATAGGCAGAACTAAAAGAGCTTTTTGCTATCTGCCTGCATCTTCAAACACAAAGCTAAATATCAAATCAGTACTGCCTCTGACTCACTTTCAGGGCTGCCTTCTCCAAAACAAATTTACAATAGAGCCATACATGAAAAATGTAAACTATTTAAAAAGCAGTTAGAGAAATATACAAGGCTGAAAAGAATACTACCCTGTTACAGCAGCATCAGATACAGCTCTCGAGGCTTCATAGAGAATTTGAGAAGTGCCTTAATTCATATTGCATCAAGAGTCCTCATCCATTTACTGCCTATCAATAGGATGCTTATGTGTCATTCGTTTTGCTTTGCAGAATCCAGCCTTCTTCGGATTAATCAATTATTTGTGTTCCTGTAATTAAAATCTCAGCAAATACTCTAAAGGTCAACTTCTTATTGCCTTACTTAAAGATGGAAAGACTTCAAAGTAAAATTACGCTAACACCTTTGGAAAGCTCTTCTTGTGTCATTGTGCCGGCCATGAGCCATCAGGCAGGTTACAGACCTCCGCCTCCAATTCTGCTCCTAGGTGACTTACTGTCAGCAAAGTCTATTTCTATTTCTTCAAAAAGATACAATAAGATCTAAGGTTGGAAATCTTCCCTGCTGAACAGTCTCATCCTACTCTTTCCTACTGTTTCTCAGCTCCTACACAGTGTGTAAATAAATATGTATATATGCACAAGGGCTGCGCCTTGAACCCAGCAGTTACCACACATGAACTATGAAGGGCTGACAGCATATCCAGTGGTAACTGAAGAGTTTGAATGCAGATCTCCATCCCTCTTCATACAGGATAAACCATTTTCCAGAGGCTTAGAACTTGGCCAAGTTGAGATCTATGTCCTGAGCTAATGGCTTTATAAAGACAATTTCTTAGTGGTTCAAACCAGAAAGGTGCCAGGTCTTAACAGAATGTTTTCCAGGATTTAGCACATGCAGGTTAATGCATCTGCCTTTGTTTTCCCCTTAGAAACAGCTGACCCATTAAAAAAAAGAAGAGAACACACAACCCACCCCCAAATCTGGGACAAATTGATCACCCTGAGAAAACTGAAGCTCTACTAGGTATAGTTTGGAAAGCAGTAAATAAACCACCTTGCCTCATGTTGGAAAGTGGCAGGCACTTTTATTTAATTTGATTATCTATTCCATCTGCAAGAACAGAGTGTGAATAGTAAAGAGAGGACTATGCAATAACCAAAAGAGCTATAACGTAGAGCATATTCTCAGCTGCAGGATGAAAGCATGCTTTGTATTTCCAAACTGTGTTGTACAACTGGAAAGCCAAGGTGCCATGTCCCACATATTTGGGGATGGCATCTCTTGGTTATTAAACTGTACAAGGATTCTAAATGAAGAAAAACAAAACAAAACAAAACAAAATCCCCCCAAAACCCCAAAGTACTCAGAACTTTTCACTTCAACATCTCAGGAAACAACTTTGTACTTTTTTCAATTAAAAGAAATGTAGAAGGCTACTCATGAGATCCAGTTCTCTGACTTACTAACTTTAAAAGATAACAGTATTCCTACTCAAAAATGCTTGATCTTGGTCTGAGATAGAATGCTGTATTTCTCCCATCCAACACATCTACCTATGTATTTTTCTTCAACAATCTTTTAGTTTAATATTTTTGCCCCTTTACCCAGGTTCATCCATATTCCACTCCCCTCCTGCAAGCTGACCACCTCACTCTTCCATCCTCCAGTGAGATTCCTATGTGGCTGGCTGACCTTGCAACCCATAATAAGACGAGCAGACAGGTATGTTATTCTGTTGTCTGCCTATGTGGGCACTGCACCGTGAAGAGTTTGAAATAAATTCTCAGTGCTCCCTGAACTATTTAATATTCCAGTCAAGCCAAAATGTGTGCTTGAAAGTATACAGAAAAAAAACCCCAGTTCCAGCAGAGTGGGATGAAGATTTGCTGTTAGCAATTCCAGTATTGTGTGGTGCCTGGTTCACAGCAACATAGCTTTTCCTTCCACCCACTTGCAATCCATCCTGTAAATGCAACCCACTGTCTGAATGTCGCTCGGTGTGGGCTCTGCCTGCTCTGCGCATCGGGCAAAGCTTCCAGTCCTCGCTTCCAAGCTGGGTTGGTTTTGCTGGGCACATAGGCATAAAATGTAGTAAATCTTGCACAGATGCAACTCTGAATACAGTTACGTAGCCCAGCCAATGAGGCTGTGCTTTTATGGTCACTTTTCAAGTAGAAGTGCCATTTGAAAATATTAAAAGACCACATTATGAGTGTAATTGTAAGAGCAGAGTCAAAACAAGGAAGACATTTTAAATGTTATATTAACTTGGTACTTTTCACCTCCAATGCGAGAGGGTAAGAAAAACGTGTTGACCATCAGACAAAGCCCAAGTAACAACCAGAGTCAAACTCCAGATATGTTTACACAGGCATTAACTGACCTCCCTATGAAGAAAGATGAGAAACCTGCAGCTCAAAACATGGGCAAATTCTGTGACAGATAAACAGAAAAGGTCTTTCTGTGGATTTTATGGCAAAACAGTAATAACGTATAACATGTATCTACATGCTTTTTTTTAAATAAAGCTTTCTCAGAAAGTTAATGAATTTCCTTTTGTTTCCTACAAAAGAAGGGGGTGGGGAGGGGACACACAACAGAAAGCATTTATTAAGAGTACAATATTCAAAGTTTTCTAGTTGTTATTTGAAAACAGAGTGTCCCACACTGACAGTTCGGGGCTTTTTGAACTGTTCAAAACAGCCCGGTGAATTCCTGTTGTTCCTCTATAGGGATCTTCTCAGGCAAAACAAAAGGCTATTACTAAATTAATAGGACTGCAAGAACCCATCAGCACAAGTTTCCCCGGAACTGGTTTACAGAATGAATGGACAAATCAAAACCATAAAATTACCAGTATGTGTCAGCCTTCTACATTATCTATAGAACTAGGAGCTTTTAAGATGTGCCAGCCTCAGGCTTCTTGTCCCTTATGGCATGTGTGACATGAAAACAACTGACTACCAAGCAACTATCATTACTGAAAACAGGGTATTTTAGGGATACTGGCATGACTAAAATGTAACTGCTGATCAGTGCCAATTAGCCAGAATAATCCTGTTAGCATTAGCTCAACTGTTCATTTGTAAATCTCTGCAACCCTAATTGTATTTGAAGTTCTTTCTAACACTAACTCCTTTTGTATAGTGGTGAAAGCCTGCAAAACACTCATCAACTGAACAGCTGATAGAACAAGCAATCCTTTCTTAACCCTTTGCAAACTCAACCTTATAAAAGTAGTTCTGCATATCAACTATATGCATATACTGACTAAATTTGTACATCATTTTATTACACTTTACAATAAGCACTATTCTCTTGCCATATTTTATCCCTCTAAGTAACCAACCAAAAATAACCCTTTGCTATGGCTCTTTATCAAGCTTATACTTTAAATCATAACATTTATTCACCCATGAAAAATAAAGAGTGTTTGATTTTAACATATTGTTATTTAATTTGTACAAGAAGAGCATTTTGGCAAAAAATCATGGCTGAGCTGCAAATAGCTGACAGTGATGTTTGAATTCACTGGGTAGCCCTCATCAGCTTTGGATGAGCTTTTTGATCAAAACAAAATGGAAAATACAAGAAAGATGCAAGGGAGATTTCATTAAATAAATTTATTTGTTAAAATAATTTAACTCCAAATACAACTGCTGAGTTTGCATTGAGTTCTATGTACAATTCTTGGTTTATCTGAAACATCAAGGTTTAAACAACTGACATTGTTACAAAACAAACTGTTGCCCCACTTTAAGTTGCCAGTTGTATTAGAGCTCGACAATTAACTGTGAAATACATTAATTCACCCCTAGGAAACTCCAAATCAACAGCGTTAAGCCTGATTCCAGAACCCACTTCAGTCTTCCTTCAAACCCTGATCAAGAATTAACAGATGCACAACAATGCAGATAAAAGCCTCCTGCAGTTGTCAAACATTTGCTTTTGTTGTGGAGTTTCATAATTAAAGCCTAACCAGTGCTTTGACAGCACACTGGTAAAAATAAAATAAAAGAAAATAAAAAACAAACATGCACAAAACCCCCCAACCAAATGGCTGACATCTTTAGGCAACATTCTATACAGGAAAGCAAATACCAGTAGTTTTCCCACAGAAAAGTAATGGCAACTGTAGCACTGGGATTAGGGAGAGGCTAGAACCAGAATAGAAAATGTCACCAAAATGTTTCTTGGTGCTCTGAAGGGGAGGTGGGGGGACAGACACAATTGGAAAAAAACCCAAAAACCAAAATCCAATGCAATTATGTTTTATACTCTTGATCTGATTCTGGTTTGTTCACTTTGACTAGTTTTTGTGTATTTTTAAGGGAAAGAGGAAACAGTTGCTCTCACTATCATAGCTTAAAAGAATAAAAGTTGCAACTTTAAAAAAAACCAAACCAACAAAACTGCAGAAATGCTGTCTTTGTAGAAAAGTACAAGAACAGCCAAAGGAAAAGTGGGTCTTTGGAACAAATCATAACATTTTTAAGGCATGTTATAAGAAACTTTCAAATACTAGAATTGGTAATCCTATCAGGGTACAAACTACACTATGACCCAAGATCAATGTCTCCTGCAGGGTGGCCATGCAGCGGCCGCATGGTTCCCTCACCTCCCTTCCTGCTACCCCTGTCATTTGAAAAATCTCTGTTGAGTGCAACTGTCATTGATTCAAGCTCCACTATCTTCACATTAGTGGAAATACAAATAGTGCATAACTACTTCCTCGGAACTATACAGTGAAAAACAACACTTAGGCTTCCCCCCCCCGCCACGTTGTGTGGTAGCTTACATACAGCTGATGCTTTTGGAAATGTAAGAGCATAATGAGGGAACAAGACTGGGAGATATTTTCATTAATATTTTCTGTTAAAAATTCACTGTGCATTTTCCCCTATATTAAAAGCCCATCTGTTTTGTATTATGAACTTCATGTTAGGCTGCTCATATTGTACTTCATGCCATTTTCTTGGTGGATGAACAATCTGTGAGGTAAGATTTTAACATCTCTGTAAATAACATTGCATAACACGTACTTCCAACTCAGTTTCAAATTTAGGTTTGGTAGGGGTTTGTTTTGGTTTTTTTGAGTGCTTATGCAGTGATCTCACACTGACAAGCTGTTTTACAGATAGGTTGTTCTGCTCAATAAACCCTTTCCCAATCTAGATACTATGAAAATTGAAATATCATTAATTGAACATCTTGCATCTTGCTTAAGCATGGTGGCTCACGCAATGGGCGGGCAGGGGGGTAAGAGAACATTCATACCATCTAGTTTAGGCATATTAGTTGTGTGAATTGGAGGACCAAAGTTAAAAGCCTAAGTTTGCTATACTGTCAATGGAAAGAGGTAGGTGCCTCTAGGAGGGCGATTCAGAGCACCCAAAATGGGCATTCAGATGCCAGAAATAAACAGTGTGCCTATCTCCCGAAGAGAACAAAGTACAGTAACAAAAGCTCGGCAAGGTAGATGGGAAACGGGCTACATTTACGTTCTAGTAAGGCTTAATGTTTTGTGACATCTAATGCCCTTCAATACATTGGTTATGGAAAGGTCTTGAAAGATTAAGGGCAGAGATGGCCAGTTCTCTTCCATGAATATGATTTCCTTTAGTTACCATCCAATGAACTATAATTCAAAATGTTAAGGACATTTATGTATGGAGAACTGCAAAGCGCTTTGTACTCAAGTTTCCTTTGTAGCAGATGAGAGCGTTTTAGGAAGTTCTGCAGATAGAGGCAAAACTCTCGAACCTAACTCCAATTACAGCATTTCTAAGGGCCATATACACACACACATACACACTCAACACACACACACACACCCCAGCACCCCTGTTTTCACTCATTTAAACACAAGGAACTACACTGTTACTGCACAAGATTGAAAAACTAATAAACACATGGTGTTATTTAGACTACAGGCTCAGTGACTCTGTATTTTTATGGCCAATTTTACCCATAAAAGAACCAGCTCAAGACAATCTCTCCAGCATTTAAAATCTAAACATTGTGATTGAAAACGTTTCTATACTTTGATTGTAAGACTTCGGAATAGGTATTTCTGTGCCATTAGTCATGCAAATGATAAATACTTCACTGCTATGAAACTAGCAAGTCAGAGCTCGAGCATCCTTTCAAAATAAAATATTTGCTCCCACCACTTAACACACCAATAATTGGGGCAACCTTTGAATAGTGTGTCAGGCAATTAAAGAGCCATTTCCACACTCACCTAAGGAATTACAACTGTAACTATTTCACCTCTGAACCAAAAGATTTCACATGGTTATTCAATTTAAGTTTTCATCCTTAAAGCTATCAAATAGCAAACTTGATTTTCAAAGCTTAGTTGGGGATCACACCAGAGAATGTAGCCCTTGAAGGCAAGAAAAACCGTTTTCTTCAACAAACTTAAAAATGCAGGATGTTCATACTGTCCCACGAGGTTTCTGCAGAAGGGAACATATGGATGCAACATGGCTTAATTTTCCTTACAAGATGGTACTAGTTATTCTATTAAAGTGTTCCTTGTTAGTAAGGCTCAGCAATTTTTTTTCATCACAGTTGCTTCCTCCTGGTTCAGTAAAGTGATAAATAAAGATGCTTCCTGCTTTGTAAACAGAGGGTTTGTTTGGCTTTTTGCAGACCAAAACCTGAAGCGATCCTCCATTTTTGAGCAGCAAAATGAAAGATTTAAAACATTCCAATGCCAGACTGTTTCTTCACCCGTCATTGTTTTCGGATCTTGCCTCTCATTTCACACACTGATTCAATGTTTTCCATTTCAAGATGTGGGATAAAGTGTAGAAATAATAGCATTGATTTTGAAAACAATCCAAACTATATAGGTCTCTGGTAGCCTCTTAACACTGTCAGAAGTTCTGGTGAAATCAACGTATTTGACTGAACAAACTTGGCCACAAGTGACAGCGCATGTCCTGAAGCATGGCGATGAGATGCTGAAAGACTTGGTTCTCCTTCCACGCTTATACTAGCTGGGAACGGTCTTCAGAGATATTCTCTTCATTGTTTTTGTTCCAAAAGTTTTCCAGCTTCAAAAATAGCTGCTGTCTGAGATGGCAACACGTGTACTTTTGACTGGAATGACCCTGTAGATCAACTGGCTGTGCCATAAAATTGCAGGTGCTCAAAGGGAAAAACGGGTGAGATGTGGTCATTTAACCCAATTATATTCAGAGTCAGTGATTGACTTCCAATGCTCAGCTCTGAGTTAATGTTGCTACTTCACTACAGATGTATTTCAAGTGACCCACAAACCAGGAAGTGAAGTAGACAGTTTTACCACCTTACAAAATTTCTGCAAATTAAGTCCAGGTTAGGTCATTTTTAATGCTATTGTATATTACATGCAGAACAGCATGGATCATCTTTGTCTGGCTGTGCTGCATAGTTCATTTGTCTAACGATTTCCGCAAAGAGCTCATCCACCATTGTTTTACTTTTAGCAGAGGTCTCCATAAAGGGGCAGCCCCATTCTTCAGCTAAGGCTCTGCCTTCACTCAATGATACTTCTCTCTCACTTTCCAGGTCCACTTTATTACCAACCAGAATTACTGGCACCTTCTCATACCTAGAGTTTAAAAACAAGAACACAAAAACAGCAATAATTATATTTTTAAAATGGCAATATTTTAAATGTAAACGTCCATTTGCAAATAGTACAGACCCAACAGGAAAGAGACATTTGGATAATCTGAAAATTTGACGTTGAAAACATACTTTGTAAATGTAACATTGCAGCAATTTGTGCACATCTCTTTCCCCCCCAGAGATTTGTTAAAGTTCTAAGCAATGCTCCCTCCTCTGAATTTTCTTCCCTAACAGAAAATCTGCCAGGAATGCTTCCCCAGTACAAAATCCAAGGAATCTAGTAATATTTTCCATGTTCGCAACCTCAGGGTCTAAGAACAAGATGGATGTCCAGCTCTCCCTTTAACATTACATCCTCCTCCCTGAACAGGTATCATGCTGTATTTCCTGCTTGTGAGAAGGATGCACCATTGTCCCTTTCAAGGGTAATTTGTTTAATATATCTGGAACTCATATTAGCAACAAAAGGGAAAAAAACAAAGAGCCAGTAAATTAATTTGAAATTTCAGGAAATGTAGCCCGCTTCCAGGTACTGTATATATGACAGCATTGTTATATAAAAATATGTATAAGCTAATATAGAATACACAATTGACCCTAGCTGATACTGAATATACAACTGTCCATTGTAGCATTCACATCGTTATGCCGGTTAAATAATCTGGAGAAAAAAAAAAACGTTGCAGGCAATATTATCCCAGTTCTTCATAATCAACTTGACAGCACAGTAGATCACATAAGCTATGAGAGAATTTATTACTTTGCACCTCCTTGTGAAGGCATTCTTGCCAATTTGTTTTGAAGTTAAAATGCCTGCCTTCCTTTCCCCAACCCCATCCTAACAAGCATAAACCCTTCTTCAGACATGGAACTAAATAAGTGTTCAGTCAGGTTTTAAATTTACATATTTGCCATAGCAAAGAAGAAAACACTGGGCCTATTTCCAAAACACTCTTACACAGGTTTTCTGATGAAAGTAACGAGGACTGACAAAAAAACCTGATTATGGCTTTTAGCACTTAAACTAAACTAAGATCTAAGAGAAACAAGATGGTTCACTCTCCATTTAAACCTGATTTTCTACTTCATATTAGCTTACTAGTACTGCTTTGGGTCAAATCGGTTAAGATGAAGCTGCGGACAGACAACAGTCATTGCTGACAACTGCAGCAGTTGGGGATGTCACTGTCCTTAAGCTTTCATTACTCCTTCACCCCTACACCCACCCTCCCTGACTTCCAGGCAGGGCAGCAGAGCAGAGCTGGTGCATATGCCTCAGCTGGTTGAAGGAAACATCCATCAGCTTGCCACAACCTACCAGCCATGATAAACTCAACTGTTGAGTTTTCCTGCACTGGAACAGAGAACCTACATGTTCCTGTCTGCTCCTCTGCAAGGAGAGTGGGATTCCACAGAGTCAGAAAGGGTAAAAGGGCAGGAACTTCTCAGACTACCTCAGCAACTCTTACACCACCACAGCAGTATAAAAAGTTGGTCCAACCATGTCATAAGAGGCAGCTGAAATTTTAAACTTCATTACGTCTCTTTGATAACTATGAGAATGACATTTAATCCACAGTCCAGGGCTGTGGTCAATAACTGTAGAGAATTCCCTTCTCTCTCACAATTTATCCTATCCTTGTTTACCATCTGAAGAGACACAATACATTTCTTACTCTGTGGATACACAGTATTTAGCACAATGATTCCTTTGGAACTCTTACAAGAGCTAAGCTGCCATTAAGTACTAAAATACACACAAGCATCTTGAAGTCTGTCCTCCCGCGTTTCAACACACGATAGCATAGTTTTTAATTACATAAGATGGATGGCATTCAAGAGATAAGACAGCAATCCAATATTTCTTTTTATCTTTGCTGTTCAGATTGCATGTGTCCTATTGTATTTGCTGTACAGCATTAAAAAAACCTTCAATAAAAGTGCAGTCAGGTACATCTTCCCTGCATCAGGTTAAGAAAGCTAAAGCCCTGGTAGAATTAAATCTGGCCAAGGACATCAAGGGCAACAAGAAAAACTTCCACAGGTGCATCAGTGATAAAAGCAAGATAAAGGGAAACAGTGGGTCATCTCTGGAAGGAAACAGGCGATCTGGCTATCTGGGATATGGAGATGGCTGAGGTACTCAGTGACTTTTTTGCCTTGGTCTTCACCAGCAAGTGCTCCTCCAGGCACAGAAAGAAAGACAGGGACTGGAAGAATGAACTGTAGGATAAGACCAAGTTCAAGAACATCTAAGGAACCAGAAGTTCATGGGACCTGATGAGATGCATCTGCAGGTCCTGAGGGAACTGGTAGATGAAGTAGCTTAGCCACTATCCATCCTATTTGAGAAATGATGGCAGTCCAGTGAAGTTTGCGATGACACCAAGCTGTGTGGTTCAGCTGATACGCTGGAGGGAAGGAATGCCATCCAGAGGGACCTCGACACACTTGTGAGGTGGGCTGATGCCAACCTCATAAAGTTTAACCATGACAAGTGCAAGGTCCTACACCTGGGTCGGAGCAATCCCAGGCACAGCTACAGGCTGGGCAGAGAAGAGATTCAGAGCAGCCCTGCGGGGAAGGACTTGGGGGTGCTGGTTGATGAGAAAATGAACATGAGCCGGCTTCAGTGTGCGCTTGCAGCCCAGAAAGCCAACCGTATCCTGGGCTGCGTCAAAAGGAGTGTGACCAGCAGGTCAAAGGAGGTGATCCTGCCCCTTTATTCTGCTCTCCTGAGACCTTACTTGGAGTATTGTGTGCAGTTCTGGTGTCCTCAACATAAACAGGACATGGATCTGTTGGAACAAGTCCAGAGGAGGGCCACGAAGATGATCACGGGACTGGAGGACCTCCTGTATGAAGACAGGCTGAGAAAGTTGGGGCTGTTCAGCCTGGAGAAGAGAAGGCTGTGTGGAGACCTCATAGCAGCCTTCCAGTATCTGAAGGGGTCCTATAGGGATACTGGGGAGGGACTCTTCATTAGGGACTGTAGCGACAGGACAAGGGGTAATGGGGTAAAACTTAAACAGGGGAAGTTTAGATTGGATATCAGGAGGAAACTCTATCCTGTTAGGGTGGTGAGGCACTGGCATGGGTTGCCCAAGGAAGCTGTGAATGCTCCATCCCTGACAGTGTTCAAGGCCAGGTTGGACAAAGCCTTGGGTGATATGGTTTAGAGCAAGGTGTCCCTGCCCATGGCAGGGGGGTTGAAACTTGATGATCTTAAGGTCCTTTCCAACCCTAACTATTCTATGAGTCTAAGTTCCCACTGACTGGAAAAGGAGAAACATAAAGGGAGGAATGCACACTTGTTGCAGATTTACAGCTAGTTCCACTGATACATTCAGGTGCTTTAAAAGGTTTAGGAACCCTAGGAAAGCTGAGCAACTTCATGTCAGAAGATATTATGAGTACTCAGTAGCTGGAAAATGGAGCTGTTAAAATAGTGAAGTTTCATACTGCAGAACAAAAGAATAAGGATAGATATGAAAAGTCTAATTTAATTTATTTGCACAGCACCACCTAGGTACTATTAGGTAGAGAAGATAGAAGGATTCTTCCGTATTCAATTTTCTTGCTTTTGCCTTTTGCATTTACCTTATTCCCTATCTAACTTGATCACCTAAAATGAGATGAGAATCCTACATTCATCTTACAATCCAGATTTGTCCAATAACCACTTCACAACACCAAATTTTGTAAGAAAAAGTTTCTGCAAAACTTTTATGATGTCATCAAATATCTGGTATTTTGATATTCTCCAGCCTATCAAGGTCGCACTGAATGTCAGTTGAGTAATCAACTTTACATAAAACTCCTTTTTTATACATGTATATTGTGTGTGACAAATATTTTAGATTTTAATGGAAAAGTATATATACTTATGTTTGCATAATATGTACGTAATATGCACAGAAACCGTCTATAATATACACACACACAGAGTCATGCATTTTTTCTTTTTACATAGAAAAGTCAGTATCCGTTATCCATAATAATGGAGGTTGGAACACGGCAAATAATGGGAAAGCAGTCCATGGATACTGAGCAGAAGATTAGCTTCAGTACAGGCTTATGAGCTCCAGTTCAGTATCAGTCCTGACAGACCCAAGCAAGTAGGGAAGAGTCAGACCATGCACCTGTGTATTGAATTCTCCAAATACCAAGATGATGATTCATTGACTGCATGTTGAACAGCGCCACACATGAACTAAAAAGTCTTCACAGAAACTATATGGTTACATGTAGTGGCTCCAGCCTCTGCTTGCCTTCTTCATTCAAGAATCCTTAAGGGTCTCCACACTGTACTTCTGGTACACTGTGGAAACCCTAGCTTTGAACTAAATAAAGATCTACAGGTTCTGAAGTCCAAGCTGGCTCTCTACCCTTTACCTCCCAACACTGCAGAATCTCTTGCTTCAGTTGGTATCCTGGGCAAATTTATCTCTGATGAGTACAAGAGAGATCCCTGGCTCAACATGCTCCCTACCACACTTGCTGATCTTGCTGGAGGCAACTTTTGCCTGTTCCTGGAGGCTCCACTTGCTATTTGCAGAGCTTTGTATTGGCCAGATGCTGGCACACCCATCACTGAGGTGGTGTGCGGCAGCACAGGCCCGCAGTGGGAAAGGGTGATTTCTCAGATGTGAGATTAGAAAGTTCTAATGAAATCTGAAGGGTAGAAGGCTTTTCACAGGCTTTTCATCCTGTTGAATTTCAGTGACCCAAGAAGAAATAACTTCTTTACAAAGGAAAAGAGCCACCTTGCAATGCCCAATCAGCAGTACAAAACCCTTCCACACAACCACAAGAAAATCAAATCCAGGAATTCATAAGTCCCTCTGAAAGCTTCAAGTAGGATCTAACCTGCACACATATACTTTTAGCAGAGCAAAAGAAATAAGACCACACCACCTATACTAAAATCCTGAAAAGCCAGATTGCTGCTGCTATCACAGAACATGTGAGAGGGCAGCTCAATTACATGCGGGAGCTGGGCAGAGGTCTTGCCTTTGAGTGCAGCCCATTTTCCCCTGCCTCACCCCTTAGCACTGGAGAAGTGGCACAGCTCTGCTCCTTGTTCCTCGACCACGAAAATCCAATTTGCTTAGTACTGCTGAAAAGCTTTGAGCAGCACTGATCATCCCTAATGAAAAGCATGATGGCCACCTGAAAATGGGAACTCTTGCCTGTTTCATCTGTATCATTGCAGCACGGGATGTATTCTAGGGCGAGCATCATAGCAGAGGCTGTAAGAAATATACTCAAATGCAGCATAGGAGGGCTTGACTTTTCAAGACCTCTTCAGAAACAGATTTTTGTTTGCAGAATGAATTTAAAGAACAAGGACTTCACTCTGTTTCAACAATCTCACTATCTTAAGCTCCAATATGACAGAGAGCAGTGGCAATTCCTGAAGAGATAACACAACTGCAGTCACAGCCCCATGAAAGACACTCGTGCAGAGTCAAATACCATTATACCTAGGATATCACTGCTGGCAAGATACACTTATTTCTCTATAAAAGATAACTAGCATGTATTTTACAGTCCCACATAACTCTTCCGTGCTAAGAACCACTTTTAATGAGCTTCTGGGACCATCAGACCACAGCAAAACCCTCAGTCTTCCCAAGGATGGACATCATAGCCACACAAAATCAATAAATACACACTTTAAATGTTTTATGTGGCCCAGCTATACACCACTGACCACACAGTGACAGCTTATATATTTTACCTTACATCACACAGCACATACAACATCCACATTTCTGTTTAGATTAATATGCATACCTTGAATAACAGCTTAAAACATTTAGAAAGCCTCAAGATGAATGGTATGTAAATGACTTTCAGAGATTTTTTTCTTTTACCTCCCATTTTTTTCCTACCTCCAATCTTATTCAGAGAAAGAAAACATGGGCAGTACCTGACATCACATTGAATCTCTTTTACAAGGTACTTTTCAGATTTGTGGTTGGAGCTGTCATTGGATAAAAACAAAGATGATGTGCAGTGAAAATATAATAAAAGTGAAGAATAAGAGAGTAAGAATTAAAAACATGTGGACCAAAGCTAATAAACTGATCTGATTCACTTTAACTGCGCTAGAGATTACCCAGCACCCCTAACGTGGAGGAAGAAAAGTGTGCCGGAGCAGTACAAGAGAAGACATTAAAACTTTAAATGGGTTCCTGCTTTCTAGCTTTACATTCTGCTAAGTGTTGCATCTTTCCTAGGTTTTTTACCTGAGTTTCATATCAGAGGCAAATATGTTCAACCAAAATGCAGAAATTTGCTGAATAATAAAACCAAATTAAGACAAAAAAAATCCCACATATACTCTTAAAGACTATTTCTTATAACTACCCTCTGTCCTGAAGAAGTTTATGGAAAGATGCATGATTTCTATCTTTACATGTTAAATACTGGGGACACTGAAATGCATCTACCCATGATAACTACTGCTAATCATCAAAAAGGATCTCTAGTACTAAGCCACCTTTATCATCTTCTACTTCTTTTAAGTGTATTTCTGGCAATTTCATAGTATTTCAAAATGGAAAATGATTTACGGGATGAAGATATTAGGGACAATGATGATGCAAATAATATCAGAGAGCCAGTAAAAATAATTATGCTTAATTTTAGACTTACAAAAAAAATTGTGGTGAGAATCCTGCCAAAATACACAGTAAAAGAATTCTGGGCAATATGAACTAAAGTACCAGAAATGGCAGTTAAATCAATTAGATTGTTTACAAATTCATACATAAATATTACTAAACATTTTGTAACGTAACTGCAAAGTTTGATTGTCTACAGTAAAATCTGTCAGAATTTGAACTAGAAGTTTCCTCATCTAGAGAAAGGACATCTTCCAAGTTGTTCCATCAAGACTTTTTCTTATCCTGTTCACACAGTTCTTTGGACATTTACTACAGAATCCTCAATAGTTAAAAACTCACATTGGCTCCAGAAGTTCCCTAGACAGTTGGTGTACACTAGCCTGATCCTGAGCCTCTCAAACACTAGGGTGACAGGAAGCAAGACCACAGAATTGTCAAGGGGAAAACAATCTTAACGTTTTGTTGAAAGCTTCAAAATCTTGAACGAAAGCAGCAGGAGAAATATAAATGTACTTCTAAAGCGATTTCCACCTCAAGAAATTCAGCCACAGAAGACATTTCACTTTTTCCAAACTCAGCTACTTTGTATTTTGGTTGCTTTAAAAATTTTAACATTGAGTTAAATCAACAGCAGGGGCTCAGTCTGCAGAGCTCTCTTTTTTCCATGGAGTCCTGCAATGAAGATGCACCTGTATCTCTATAAATATATGGAATGTGTCAGGAGATAGATATGCAAACCTAAAAATAAGTAGGTTTCTGTAAGTTTGAGCACTTTGCTCTCTAATGAAAATTATTACAGATTCTCAGGCAAATCCATACAGAACAGCTGTAAACCCCCATCATTCTGATGCAAACAAGTAATTCCAGTTTATTAATTAATTGCATTTAATATTCAGTTTTGTAAGCTATATTGTGTGAGGATTTCATTACTTTAGCAACAACTCCCAAGTGAAAAAAAAAAAAAAGTAGTCTTAAAATAATTTTTATAAATGAGAGGTTGTTAAAGAGCTTATTGGAAGTCCCACTGCAATTAGGCAGCTGAGTCATGAATTAGCTTGCTATGAAGAACAGTGCATAGCCTAATTGCATGACTAGGGATCTAACATTTTATTCTAGGCTTTGACATGAACTATAGCCTTTGGGAAACAAACTCTTCAGATGGATAGGCTGAGGTATATAAAGTCAGGATAAACATACTTACTCATATGACAGAAAATTAAATAATAATTGTAAAACAACTTGAAGACTAATATTCGACTAATAAATAAGCACCACACCGTATAACTTTTCAGGAGGCTTCAGAAATTATCTCTGTTCTTATACATGAAACTTTCTGGAAATAACCACCTCAAGTTAAATAAAATACTTTAAAATCCTGTGGTTGTTACAGTCAGATTACACTTCCCAATTTGATTTCAAGGTCTAGGAAAAGCCTCAACCGATGTCTGTTCTGCTCAAATTGTTTTGCAGGCTCACCCTTGGTGCTGTGCTTGTAAGAGATTAGAAGAAATAGTTCTCTTCCAAACAAAAGCCCAAGAAACAAGAACAACAAAACCCAAGGTAACAACACACTATATATGTTTATTTCCCAACTGTTACTACAAGTACTTTCAACCAAAGCACTTAAACACATCTAGGCAGCTTACAGCCAAGACCTTCCAATGGACAAGAATGGTGGACAGTAGTCCCCAGTACACATACTGAAAAGCCATCTACTAAACCTACATTCCTTTGCTGCAACAGAAGCAACAGAAAGATGCATTTCATTTCTGTATGAAGGACACTAAAGAACTTTCTAAGTAATTTCCAATCACTTCAGAGAGAAACCCTTATCTGTAGAGGAACTTCCCCACCTAAGACCTCCAGGGAATTCAAATAACTATAAACTCCTTCCATGTGTTCAGGCTGCTTCTGCAAGTCGATATAGCCTATCTTCAGCTCTGCCACCATCTTGCATGATAAAACAGCAGAAACACCCACAAATTCAATTGCCTGGCAACATGCTCTATGGGAGAAGAGTTCAGTATTCACTAAAGGGAACTCCTAAAGAAAAATCTCTGATCATTAAGGGAAACCTTTTCTCATCAAGTTTGCAGAGCTCCATGAACGTTTAATTTCAAGGGACATGGTTTATCATTTCCTCTCTAAGTAAAGCTTTGGCATAGGAAGTGCCAGGCAAACAGGACTTTTGAGTGCTGGGGCTGACAACAAGTAGTCTACGATAGGAATAACAGCAGTTCTCATCTACTGGCATTTTGGATGCTTAAAAGCCTTCACAAACAAGAGGTTAGCTTTCATCTTAAACAGGACACCTCTCCCTAGTATCTATCTACCATTAAAATTCATACCTGACACAGTTTATTACCAAGTTTAAGTTTAGTACCTAAGTAACTACTCAATATCTACCTCTTTGCAGCAGGCTTGCTCTGAGCACATCCAAACAATATTTTTGATATTTTAATCCTTGGGTTCCCTCTCTATGCCAATCAAAATTCTTGTTTTATATAATCAAGCATTAACATCATCTTGCTACAACCCCAAAGTGCTTATCTCATTTAGCAATTTACAAAACACTGGGATTTTCAAATAAACTATACTAAGGAGCAGAAAATTCTTAAGAAGCAATAACCACACATTTCAATTTTATATAAAATGCAAGTGTTTTACCTGACATTTTCCATCATGACTAACTCTCTTGTTTCTAAAAAGCAATATATACTCATATCTATACTCAGTTCACACTGAAAGAATTCTTGCTGTCAAGAAAACTTGACATGTCAAGAAAATCATCAACAGATTAGGAGGTACAGTATGGGTGCTTAAGTTCAAGGTTCTTGCTCAAAATTCCCAGATGCTAAAGCCAAGCATCTAATTTTTAGAAAATTGCTGCTACTAGCTGTAGGAATGGCTCAACATCTTAAAAGCAGGCTTCATATTTAATTGAAAAAATTATTCTTAATGACTGTATTAGTTTTCTGACCTTAAATATTTAAGCCATATGCCATGCTAATATACTCATTCCAATATAATAAGCATGACTGGATATGTCAAGGTTTTCAGTACCTACCAAATGTACAAGACATGGAAGACACTAAAATTAGAGACTACCATTTATCTTCTATTCATAATTTAAAGTCTTAGATAATTCTCTAAAATGACCATTTTTTTCAGACACAACCATTCATAATTAAACTTCATCTTCCGACACCTTGCGGAAAACACATTAAACATCAGAGAGGAGCGCTGACATGCAATTTAAGAGATGTGGATTCAGTTCCATACCCTGTTACAGACTACCTGTGCAATTTCTAGCAAGTCCCTTGAACTCTGTACCTCTGTTCTCCATCTGAAGAAAACAAGTTGTCAGCTTTAGCTTCTGAAAGCCTATGGCATGTAAACACATCAACAGCAATAGAGGCAACCTGAACATCAAAAGATGCACTAGCAACTTTGCTTGCTTTTCAAGAGAAAAAAAACCTGCATTCTACCGCTATTCTTAGCAGTAGGCTATGTAGCACCACAAAACTTCAGGTTTTCTTTACAAGTCTTGAGAACAGATACATCAGGGTAGATTTTGCACCAACATCAAGCTTGCCAGCGGAAAGAATAAAGCTATTGGACTAGGTGTGCCTTGGACCAGCAGCAAGAACACCAACTTAGTGGACAAAGCCAAGGCTGATTCTTCAACACCACTGGCTTGAGCAAAAACTGCAAGGGTTCACAATATCTTAAACATATGCTGACACTGAGGGATTTCTCCTTGTTCTTGCTTCTCTGTCAGAACTTGTAAAAGGTCAAAAAGCCTACCTATTCTGATGACGTGTGCAAAGGCAATGAAAAATGCAGATACCTATTAAAAGCAATATAAGCCTCTTGTACGCCATACAGCAAGTCTATATGCAAACCTTTAGATGAGTTACTATAGTACTTCAAATATACTGTAAACTTTCTGCACAAGGAAGCACTGACAAAGATGAGGGAGGAGAAGGAAGGAGACCAAACAGATTGGTACCAATTCAGGTATATCAGTTTATGCTTTGTAGCTGGGTTAAAGAAAAATCTTCGAGACAAAGATAAAATATAATATATGAAGCAGCATCCAGCCCTTCTATAAAGCAAAGACTCTGGGAAGTAATTTATCAGATCAATGGTAGGTCTAGTTTCTTACAGATTTGGTCAATGCTGATATCAAGAGCTCTAGTTTTTCCTTCTGCCTGCAACTCTTCCCCTTGCCATTCTCCGGTCTATAATTAGGGCTGAGCACATACCAGAGTTTCCTCCACAACTACAGCACTGACAGGGTGTCCTTCCCACAACAATTCACATACAATTTACTCATTATTCAGATTTCCAGACATTGAATCACAGAGCCACTGGGGCAGGAAAGGACCTTGGGAAGTCTCTAGTTCAATATGCTGCTCAGAGCAGGGTCAGCCAGGAGATCTCAGCCAGCTTGCTCAGGGCCATGTACACTCTTGAAAACCTCCAAAGACAGACCTTCTACAACCTCTTTGGAAACTTGCTTTAGTGTTTAGTTAGCTTTGCTACAGAATTCAAAGCTTACTGGTAGGTAATAGAGGAAGATGAGACAAGCAGATGACTGAGCTGCATAAGGCTTGTTTCCATAGAAAATGGGCTGAGAAACAAATGCCAAAGCTATACAAATATTTATAGCCATTTATATAGAGGAACTGATAGTCATACTTACAGGACTCAAGATAGGCATATATGCTAGAACTCTGAAAGCAAAGTGAATTAACCAGATTTTACAGAATTAACTAAAGTTCAAGCAGAAGTTAATGACAACTTCAATCTCTTTATCCTGTATCTTTAAACTATAGAAAAATACTCAACTAGCAAAAATACTCAAATGCATATGCATTTTAAAAGGGCCAGAAGACTATAGTCCTGTGAGGTACTATTTTACTCTTCAAAGTGAATATGCTCTTATATTCCTTTAAACAATTCATAATCACTGATAAAAATCCCACTGCAAAACTTAAACAATTCTAATAGGATTTTCTCTAGCTCATTAAAATCACACTTTCACAGTCTTCAAGAATAGGCCTTAGAATTAATTCAAAACCTTCTTAGTAGCATCACCTGTTTCCAGAGGATTAGAGTTCAGTAAGGATCTTGTCATGCTGTCCAGTCAACTACACCGAAAGCAACAGTTTCTCTTCCACATTAAGGTAAGAACCTTCTCACTCCGTGAAGTCAAAGCTGATGACTTTCAGCACTACCCAGATCCAGCCTCTGAAAACATGGGCAAGCCTTTGAAAACGTAGGCAAGTCTGGATCACAAAATTCACCTGTGATAATTTGACTGCCACCATCTGATCTGCAGAATCAAGCATTACATATGCCTATAACCTACATTTCCATAGTGGTTTTTAGTTAGTTACTTTTTAAAGAATTTGACCTTTTGCAATGAATCCACCTTCAGGTCACTAAAATTCCAGGAAAAGTAAAATAAAAATAATGGCATTAAGAGACGAACAACCTGGCATAAATTTCTGCTCTCTCATCAGTCCCCAAGTAGAAGCTAAGTCAGGTAGATACCATAGTTTATATGATATTGCATAGCATGAAGAGAATTTGTGTGTCTAGTAGAAAGCAGACACTTCGTTGTTGCCGTAGTAACCAAAGAGGAATACAGCTTAATGTCCTTCAAGCTAATAAAAATATCCTACAATGCATACAAGAAAACTGCAAAAAATGCTCTGTTGAGACTGATTTTCCTCACAACAGTATGATTAGGTTATTACTCTGGATATTTTTCAGAAGATAGAAAATTTTACAGAAACTACGCAAGTGGCCATACTGCTACAGTGAAACAATTTAGGAGAAAATAGTACAAGTTTTATAGTTTCCTTTTACTTCAGAAGTAGCATTATGACTCCATAACCTTTTGACTGTAGTCAAGCCCTCTTGCCAATACAAAATTTGTCACCAAGAAAGAAAAAAACCAGACATGAATCTGAAGGCCTTGACTAGTTTCATCAGCAGATGCTCTAAAAGCCTCTTCACTCCTGCTGAGTTTCTACCAGAACATTTGACTTTCAACTTTAGAAAGAAAAACATTCTGTCATGACTTCAGAAAGATGGTGGCCCTTATCTTAGAGGATAATTTATCTAATTAATGTAAGTCTGGTTTAAATAACTGGAATGCCTGAATAAACAGAGCACCAAGGTTTTCTTTTCCACAGTTTTCAGAAGTGACCTCTATCTTTGACAATACAACTTCGTAACTCTAGCAATTTGATTCAAAAAAAGCACATTGACTAGGTTAAGTGAAACTTTCCGTATCTGAAGATGAATATACAAGAATAAGAGCTTCCAAAATCATGTGGGGGTTTTGTTATTTGTTTTGGGGTTTTTTGTTAAGTTTTGGTTCAACTTTATAAAATACTGCCTCTCAGCATACTACCTCTATGTGGTGGATATAAAGTATGACTTACTGATAAACTCTCCTCTATGTTGAGAATAAGCTTCAAAAATAGTTTTCTTAGGAGCTGTTTCTTTTTTTTCCATTCTTCCTGTAATAAGACATTTGTCAATTAAACAACAGCACACTACTTCATTCTAAATCAGCATCCAGAATATATTCAAAGACTTGAAACTAATGTTTACCCATATTTGTATCCAGAACTTTCCTAGTAAAAACTTGTTTATAAAATTACATCAAATATGGAGTATCTAGCTCATAAAACAGTAAAGTCTAAGCATTTTATTCTTCCTCACATGTGTATATACGTCTCAAATCTAACATTTGAGTAACTCTTGAAATGAAGTCTGCTAGAATGAGGAAATCTGATATATTCATCGTCTCAGATGTTGAGCTATTTATATGTTAACTATTGTACAAATGTTAATTTCTTTGGGTCTAGTCTAGGCTAAAAAAGCTCCCTTTTCCCAGAAGAATTTTACTAAGCTGTTTGACAGCCATGTTATTGCCTACAAAGATATTTTGTAACATTCAGTCATCTTGAAGTCCATTTTATCTTGCTCAACTCACCTTAACCCTATCAGCTATTAGGCCATGCCTGCACCAGCAAGGCCACCCTCTGGGACTCCATCACCACACAGCTACCTACACCACTGCAACTCTGGGATTTTAAGTCACCTGGCTGCTTTGGCCAGTGTCAAAGCTGTGCCAGCAATGGAGGGGGTGCACCAGGTCAGAGCCCAAGGCTCCTGGCTGTCAGCTTCCCTACAGCACTGAAGCACCTCTGTGCTGGCTGTATGCTGGCTGATAACCTGTGTCACCCAAAGAGATGGCTACTTAGGTGAACTGATGGAAAGGATAGGCTTTGCTATCAGACTGAAAAAGCAATGAGCGCATGCATATGAGAGAGGCAAAGAGAGAGAAAAAGAATGAAAACCTTCACAGGAGGCTATTTTACTTACTGTCATTATTTCTCAGAAGGGGATAAAACAAATAAGCCAGGCCAACCTAAATAATTTCTTCAAGATGTTGCAAATTCCCACATGGGCACCAATTTTAATATTGCTTAAATTAGGCAGGAAACAAATAATGTGGCTTCATATTGGTTTAACCAGACTTGTTCAGAAAGTAGCTTAGTGACAAAATTTTCATATGTGGACAAAGCCTATTTTAAATAGAAGATGACTGCTAAACCTTGTGAAATCCACATCTTGGTTTTTTGTCCTGACCCCACAGGCTGGAGGACTGAAAAACTCCTCTGTACATATATGCATATATGTACATTTTAACTGTCTCTCAGTAAACTTAAAGTGGCAGCATTTAGGTAGGTAACAGCTTGACACCTTAGATGCTAAACTATTAAATACATTATTATGAGAAACAAAATACTACCACAATATTTAAATGTCTGTTTGACACGTTCCAGGTACAGAAAGGATGACAATTTGTATATGTAACCCTCAAAAGTGACAGTAATAATGATAAGAAAGTATTTGAGAAAGTTGGATTTCTTTCAAGAAAGAGCCTATATGTAAAGGTACCGCATACCTTAGTGTCCATTATACCTTCTTCATTGAATCACTAATTGCTAACTAGAATTTCCTGAAATTGTCCACTAATTATTTTTTCCACATTAAGTTGTCCTATGCAGAAAGGCCATTTCAATTAATATGAAGGTGTGTGCGTGGGTGTGAAGCCCAGACTGTTCCCAGTCCTTTTAATCTAACCACATTTCTTGCTGACAGACAGAAAGTCTTTCAAAAGGAAGGCGTTTTGATCATCTCTGGGAGAGGAATGTAGACTTCAATTACCAGTCCAATTATCCCAGCTAGGAAGGCAATACAATTGTTTAATTTTAGAGTAATAAGGGACTTTCAAGGTGTGCCTTCTCAGCTTTCTTCCAAGTTTGAGCTTTCCATTGTCCCTTTCTGGCAGATGAAGCCACCATGATGGCAGTCACTACTTCTGAATAAAACCATCTGGAGGAGAATTCAGCATACACGAAATTCAATGATTTCAGACGTTCAGGTTATTTGTTTTCTGTCTTCAATATGCTCATCTCAAGTTAAAAAAGGATGCGGTTTTGGATATTTTAGCCAAATACAGTTTATGAGGGTTAGAACAAGACAAACAATATCCTGCAATAAACAGCAAATGGTACTGAATGACCCAAGGTCTTGAGAAACCATGGAAAGAATAGAGAGTAAACTTTGTTTTCCAAATCCAATTTTCTTTGGTATGTTGAGTCTACAAGGTAGCAACTCTTCCCTGAGGTAAAAACTTTGTAACTAGAGGTTTGGTTTTTTTTCCCTCAATGTGTCCCTATCAAGCCTAGGAATATGCCAGTAAATCCTGCACCACGCAGTACGCAGGCCACCCTTCTTCCCTCTTTCTTATGCTCCAGAGCAGTCTGGATTTCTTAAGTTCAAGCATCCTGACCCTAGCTTTCCTCAAACCTTGGTAGGTAGAAATGGAATTATTTTTATTGATTTGTTACAAAAGGAGTAAGGGGAAGCAGTCAGGAGAAACCACTTTTCCGTCATCAGATCAGACTATCATGATGTTTATCTTGAGCTTCTCATGATAAAGTTTTCAGATAGATAATGGTTATTTTGAACATATCTGCTACAGGCCAGTAGTGTGACTGAGGGTTCATATTGTCTGCAAGTACCAGTCATTTCCTTCCCCTGAGAAAGGACCCTGATTCTAGTTAAACATTCATATTGTGTCCTGTCTGTACACCATTACAGCTGCCCAGTAGCTGAAATCTTGGTAATTACTAACATAGCTGAGAGTGTAAATCAAAGAGATGGGAAGAACAGTAGCTTTGGTCCATCGGGAGGCTGTTCAAGGACTACATTTCCTCACTATGGCTCCTAAACCCACACTTGCATAGATGCAAAGCAATTCCAGCAATCCTCCAATTACATGGATAGTTAAGAATCTGAGGCACCGGGCCTGGTGGCAGCAGGACTACTTCCACAATAATGCCAGACCTTTAAGAAAAAACTGGTACTCCTAGTACTAATAGGAACAGCATTCCTTGCCAACAGTTGCTGACAGACTCATCTGATGCGTAGCAAGCATTTGACTTTGAACAATATGAAATCTGGGTACAGAAAGCACTAGAAATAAACAGGTTACAAGGTCTGGCTGAAAACTGTTAGATGGTAAACAGACTCACCAGAAATTTGCAGCGGCTACATATTTTATGATAGTGACACTTCAGTAAGTAACAGAGGTTACATAATCCCAAATGGAAGAACTATCATGTATATACAGTGCCAGAGCAGAAGCAAGATATTGGATATACATTCGCACATTCAGGCAAAACTCTCATCTGATCCATAATACAATCTCGAAAGGCAGCAGAGGATTCTTCAAGCCTAATCCCATGAAAAACAGCCATTCACCACATCAACAGACAGCCTAGCTTCTCCTGAATTTGAATAAAATTTGGGAATATCTGGATTGAGTGAAGTTCCAGAATGCGCCATAATGCCTAAATTTTCTGGAACATCAGAGGATCAAGGAGCAGAGGGCTACCAATTCTATCACATGGCCAACCTGTAACAAATACTGGAGAAGCAGATGATACGAAGACAGCCTGCTGAGCAACTGCAGCTTTTAATGTTAAGTGAGGCTGCAGACATTCAAACTGCAGAGTTTGGGGAAACACAGAATAGATGCCTATGAAGACTAATTAGTCAAGTTATTCACATTTGATATTTAACATTATATCTCTATGGACTCTCAGAAGGCTATCTTCATATCATCTGCTCATCCACTTTTTTCCTGGGAAAGAGTCTATCATCCCTCAGAAAACTGTCTGCACAAAGACAGCCACCTAAGCAGATTCTACTCCAAATACAATGCTATACTCAGCAACGTAATACAACCTGTGCATAGAACTCTTTTTAAAGAAAGGAGACATCTGAAGTACAAGAACTGCCAAGCCCACGCTGTGGACCACCAAGTCTGTTGTCTAGTCAGTATTCTGTACTAAGAAGATCCATACAAAGGCATTCAGAAATTCACTGCTCACAATGTAAGGAATGCAACTCATGTGAAAAGCAGGAGGTAAAGAGAGACAAACATTCTGATGGCAAATATTTCAGATGCAAAACTGGGGTAGGTAAATATACTGGGACTCCAGAAGAATTTAGGGAGCCACGTTCAAGAGACTTCTCCACAATATTTCTGTACACCCACTTAATTTCTTGACAGGCCACATCCATCTAAAGATTTTTTGTCAAAACAAGGTAGCTGTCTGAAGGCCTTCAGCTGTGCAAACCCAGCTGAGCCATATACTGGAATCACAACAGGGTCACACACCTAAGATCTCCTGGGATTTATAGATGAGGCACTCGAGCAGCCATGTCCCTTGATTGACCTAATTCACTAAACATTCCTCTGTAAATCTAGTAACACAGTAACAGTAAGATAATGACACACACAACCGATACCACTTCCAAGGAAGTCATGGGAATAAAAGCAAGTAGTGGCAATGCTGTTTCTCACTTCTAACATGGCAGTACAGCGATTACAGCACTGATCAAGGAGGTGGAAGACCTGTATCATACACCTTTTTTTAGTCATAGGAGTTTCACATCTGCTTTTCCCAGGAGACTGCTCCAGCCACTAAACTACAAGTGAGGTTGAGAAAATACTCTTCAGTCTTCCTGCTGAAGATGAGCCACTATGAAGACAAAATACATGAAAGCAAATTCACAAGTCCCAAGGGAACAAGAATAGAAAAAGGTCAGTTGTACATGCTGAAGAAAGATACTAGCAACAGAAATCCAGGAATTTCTTAGGACTGTCAAAAGTCACCACAAAAATGCAACCTCAATACCCCATATATTGAAATGTCACCAGAATACTCCCCTAGTCCAAGTGACCACAGAAAGGTCAGCTGTTGCTTCATAATGACACAATTGCTTCTATTCCTCCCCCATTCTTTTAGAATTTAAGAGCTTTGATCAGTGAGAAGGCCGGCCTCTCAAGAGAACAGATTCTACATATACAAGGAGACAGCTCAAGTGGTTTGCTGCAACAGGACTACACACCTCAGAGCAAAGCAGACTCCCAAAGATCTGACTGAAAAGAAAAACTAAGCTATTTTGCAAGACCCATTTCTCATGTATTTCTCAATAAAATGCAAGAAAAAGAGAAGGCTGACACTGGGAGGAGTGGGCAGGGGAACAGCATCTCCTCCAGTGCACTGCATTTTCCAAAGATCAGTGCCAGGATCCCCTGCTTTGGACAGCAACCTGCACATTTGGTACAAAACCAAAGCAAATCTCTGCTACCCCCAAACCTCCAGTGTATACTGAGGAGGTCATCTGTTAAAGATCCCAAGCAGATCAAACAGGTTTAAGTGGTACTACGTTGACCCCTCCACATGCATTCTCCTCGCCAAACCTAACGCCACATCCAAATGAATTCATTCCAAATTACTGTTCAGATTTTGATTGTGGACTGCAGCATTAACCCAGCAGAAGGTGACTCATGCTTCTCTCTTCCAGGCATTGTAGGGAGTAACCTGCATGTCAGCTACTAAAAATCTAACTGCTTCTGAGACAAGCAGAGCAGATGCCTTCTTTAAACTGCAAGATGGCAAGCCTGATTTGATCAGAGACTGAGAAGAGCTCAAGCCATTTAGATTTTTTTGGATGGGGGGCATGGGAGGTGTATGAAAGGCATCTGACAAAATGCTCCAGAAGAAATAGATCAAGGTGACCATCTTCTGTGCTCCAAACTGTTTTCAAAAAGAAAATGAATTCCTGAAGTTATTAAATACAAAAAAAAAGCAGAAAAAAACCCACCAAACCACAACTAACCCATGAAAAACACAAAATACCATCACTCAACTGGTTTTCAGCAGAAAAGGGGCAAATTTTAAAAATGAAATCTAAAACATGGGAAGAAAAATTCAAAAGAAAAACAGCTCTTGAGAAAAGACCTAATTTAATATTTCTAGATAGATCGTACAAATTTCATGGGTTTTTCAAAAGAAAAAACCCAACACATTCCGTTTATTTGCATATTTATGCAATATTTCAAGTAAGATTTTGTACTGTAGTTAAAACGATGTTATAGCAATGTGGGAAACTGTAATCAAATCCAACCAGATAAAATAGGCTGATCAGTACTGGCTTATCCTCTATACTGTAAAACACATCATGAGTAAAAGCAAAATTTGTTTGTCACAGCAAGCACACATATGGTCCAGAGGCAGTCTTTGTCAATATTTCTTGAAAGCACCTTTTTTTGGAATTAATCAGAAATCCAGGACCAAAGCTCTTCTTCACAACATTCAAAGCACTTAAGTTCAACACTCCTTCCAATTCATTTCCAGTTCAAATTAAATTGTACTTGAGTTGATACTCACATGGGAATCTCAAACACTATTAATCTTTTAGTTAATCTGGCTATGTGTTAAACAGAACAATAAATAACAGGAAATCACCAAATCATTCTATCAAGTAAAAGTTGTATTTTATTTTACCCAGATCGGTACCCTAAGCTGTTACATTCTAATATTTAAAATGTTTAATGCTTGCCTCATTACCCTGACTTTTTGCAAAAATTAACAATATTTTCAAAGTTGTTAAAGCTCCATCTACATGACACAAGCAACATTTCAAAACAAGCTAATCAACTCTAAAAACACTTAATCTTTTGTCCTTCACCTGATCTTTCACCTAGTCCAGGTACAATTAAGACAAGAACTGAAATGTTGTCACAATTGCATTTTTAAAGGGTACAGCACCAAACGACTGAGCGAACCCTATGACATTAATGTTGAGAAAGGATAACATGTTCATATCGTACCTTTAATTCTCTTGTCTAGACTAGGATTTAAGACAACACAGCTGTTAAAATGCAATCCATTAACAAAGAAAGTGTCCGAGTTGCACTCATCATTGTGCTTAGACTATACTGTTCGCCCTAGTGCAGCAAAAACTGAATACTAGCTGTGTATTGGAAACCTCTGGAAAACAAAAAGAAAACAGCAAACCCAAAACCACCAAAGTAAAACAGACCAGCAGGAAGCTAATGAATAACAGAACATGAAGAAGCAGATAGCCATAGTTCTTTTTACCTTAACAATCACATAAATTGTAAATCTTTGTGCAAGTTACTATGTGCCAGGATAATTTAGCACTGCAGTCCCAATTGCTTCCCTATTCTCTCTCAAAACGTTATCATCGCATACCACCTACACAATTTACAAGGAGGAAAAAGAAGAAGAAGAAGAAGAAGAAAAAAAACCCCACGTTTGAGCAACACTTGCAATTATTGCAGGAACGGAAATAATCAGTAACCCCAGGTTTGCTCTTAGGTGCAAGAAATAAAAACTTGACACTGAATTGATAAGGGGAAGACTACATGTAATGATTTTTTTTTGGAGAGCCACCCATTCAGACATTTCAAATTTTCATCTAAAAACTTCCAAATGCCAAAGAATGTGTATTTTTGAATTTTAGGTCCAAAAAGTATGCCCGCTAACACAAAAGTTTTAACTAAACATACTGTTAGCCAGAAGGTTTTATGTATGGCCAAACAACAAAATTTGTCTTTACCCATATACTATCCAACTGAAGAGCAGAGAATCATGGTTATTTTGAGATGAAAGTTACTGCCAACTGTGTTGGCTACAAAAATCAGTATTTAAAGAATTATTGTCCTCTAGGCAAAACAGAAATTCAAAGGCAAAACAAAAATTCCAATGAGCAATGATTTTTTTTTATAAAATTTTCCAAACAGTCATTGCAAAAATCTGTGTCAAAATAGCTTAATGAAGAGCAAGATAGAAAACATTCAACCCCAAGCATCAATGATGTATTATTGTACTAAACGATGAAAGCCATTAAAGTCACTGTTACATATTTGGTCTTTAACACATTAAATAGCATTTTTATAACACAGACATTATCAAGCAATGCTGCGCAATTCAAAACGTGTTTAAGAAGTCTTGCCACACATTATTCTACTACTTCATTATTGTAGCTATCCATATTTATTCACACACCACTACAACAACATGAGCTACAGCAGTAATTAAGACCTTAGAAGAGATGATGCAAGCATCATAAAAAGATATAGATGTGCTCTACTCTAAACTATCACAATCTAACCTAAACATGCATACAGAAGGAGCTTGCCTACCTGACTTTCCCAATAAAAGCCCAAAGAATACCTAAAAGCAGGAGGGGATAAAAGATTTGTTTTCAGTGCACACATAAGGAAACTATCATGTCACTTTACCTTACAAAGAAAAAATAAACAAATCTTAGAAAATAATACCTATGCAATTATCTGGGGTGAGGGGTGGAGGGCAGAGGGAGCAGCCAAAACCTGTCATGGTTACAAGCACTGTCTCAAGTTATCATGGTTTCCCCAGAAGTAATTCAAAGCAACATGAATATTTCAGATTATCAAGAAAGTATATGTGTGTGTATGTGTGTGTGTGCAAGAGTCAAAAGAACTCTGAAAGCATGAAATTTAATTCAAAAGCTTCTGCAGGAAAACATTAAAGTAGTGTGTTCCAAAGATGCATGAGCACCTTGAAATATCCAAGTTTAAGTCTAAACTAAGCAACTTCAAAATGATCCTCTATAACTTCAAATTGCATGCTGTCAGAGACATGTTTTAGAGTATGTATGAATTCCTCAGTTGAATCAAGAAACCTATAATTTTGTCTGACAGAATTAGTTTATTAATTTCAAATTAAAACAAAGGTTGATTTGCAAAAGAAAAAGATCTAAACTCCATATAGCCAGAAAGAAGTGCTGGGAAGTTATTTTAAAAGCATGAGAAAATAGAGAAAAACTAAAAATCTGAATTTAAAACTAAATAAATTTTACAGTAATGTCCTGTATCTGTAAACTTGTACTCTAATACAGACACTATTACAGTCTCTGTACCAAGTCCCCAATAAGACATAAGAGATGGCCATACAGCTGAAGGTTCTGATGTTATGTACAGACAGGGTCAATTTGATATGACTGACTATTTGTGTTTACCGCTTCTTTAGATCTTCATACCACTACAGATCTTAAAATTCTATCCAGGTTCTTACAGTTTCTCAGAAATATGTACAAGTGTTTGATGGGATTTAAGATATGCTAATCTGTTCTTCCAATAAAATGCTAAATATCACCTGACAGGCGCACAAGAGTGGCTGATAGCTTGGCCAGGCATCCTATAGAGAATGGGGACCATGCTTATTACTTGCTCTGCCTTTTTCATGTAAAGATGAGTACTCTAATCAGCCCACTACACTGAGATTATTGCAAGAAAAACTCTTGCTAAGAAAGACTTCAGGATTTCAGCCTGTTCTTATTTCTATCATCTCCACACAGTCAGCACCTATGAAAGTCCTTATACATTTGTCAAGCTTTACATACTGTATTTCAGAAGGAATAGGATTTTCCAAGTTTCATTTCTACCAAACCCTTAGGTATTTCTTCCTGGAAGGCTGGAGCTATGTTTGTGGTTATAGCAGTGTTTATGAGGAATTCTCTAGAAAGTCAGAAAAATTAGAAAAATATTTATGGAAAATAAAGATGAGAAATATAGAGAATTACAGAAATCTTCTAAATTCAACCATGCTTAAAGAGGACTTATGATCTTTGAGTAAAAAACAGACTTAATTTCCATAGCACTTGGAAAGCAACATTTTCAAACTACATATTTGTGCAAATTTGTAATTTCACGTATATTTTTTCAGACTTAATCACCATTAAGTCACTAAATATGTCAATTAGCACTACTGAAGATGCCGATTTCACAATTAGTACATTTCAATAATTATATCTCTTGTATGTTTTAAATTACCATACAGAATCCCTAGACTGGGAGGCAGGCTCTCACCCTGATAACAAACACCACCATAAAGAACATTCTCAATTCTGAAACACATTCCTGTGATGTTTCTTAGCAATATACCTGTATCATTTAGTCTGCATTTTCAGGCAGTCTAAATTAATAAATGCTCTGGTCTTTGCTTTCCAGAAAAAGAGCAACAGATTAATAAAAAGGCTTTTTTGTTCTTTCACTATTGGAAATAAAATAGTACTTTTGAGAAATGCTTTACGCAGAATCTGTTAAGAGCCTCCAAAACATTAATACAACATTCCTGTCTTTAAAGCACCGGTCAGACATCTAGAGAAACTATTGCAAGTGATAAGCTCCAAAAATTTTGAGTTCTTTTTTATTTCTGTGCTTTAGTTTGCTGTTCAAATTGAAAAAATTTCTTCTCTTTCATGGGGTTCTACTAAAAATATGTATATAAAAGCCTAGAGGAAAGATTGAGAAAACACATTATTGAAGGCTTCATAAGTACCTAGAATACATATCTAACAAGGTTTAAACATACCTTCATGGAAGACAAATATTGGCAAAGTCATATCCAAATTTAAAATTCAATATATGATAAATAACAGCAGATTCTCTTCAGAGAACTTTCTGATCATACAAAAGACAAATACAAAACCGTTACCCAACTCCTTTGTCCACCAAAAAAAAAAAAACCACCAAAAAACCCCACAAAAAATTACACTGCTTAGCCTATATATTCACTACTTATTTCTAAATCTTGATACCTAAGTGAGGTGTACCAGTTCCAATCTGTTTCATCTGACAGTTTCTGCTCTTCTTCCACTGCAGATCTTCACTTGCATGGGCTGCTCAGTTTAGCCTTGCCCTCCCAAATAAAAGGTTTCTCCAGAAAACAGCTCATTCTGCAACTACAGCGAGTTATGTCTGCAGCATAAACAGACTGTTTTTGGCTGCCAAGCTTGCAAATCCATTTTTGAGGGAAAGAAGGTCCCAGAGTTGCAGCACCTACAAAAGCACAGGTAACATCTTTTGCATAACTTCTCACCAGGAGGCAGTAAAGCAGCAGCTGATTCCTTTTATCCTTCTTGTATACAGAAAGTAAGAAGCACTCTTCAAAGCTACCACATAAAAAATATTACGCTTACTTACACCCCATCTTCCCAACAGCACAAACCCCCAGCATTTGCAAGAACCAGAGGAAACAAGGCTTAATAGACATATTTGGCAAAAGTAGGATCCAGAAATTTGTGCCAGGTGCCCAAAACCCCAAGATCATGGGGCCTGGAACACTTCATTTCACAAAAGCAGTCAATTGGATAGTGATTAGGAGCTCCCAAAATGCTTACTTAGCTACCATCATCAGTAGTAACACCTTCAAACAAGCACAGAGACACTCAGGTTCCTGAACCCAGAGACCAATCCTATACTTTCATCTTCATTCTGTGCAACTCATCACCCTACATCCGGACACAACCCCTCTGTCCTCCTATTTGTGATTACAGTCCTCATCCAGCAAAACAAGACATCCACAGCTTCACAGGCACATCCCCCTTCATCTGTTTCCTGGTCCCCACATCCTGATACCAAAGCACAAGTTTCAGAAAAGCAGGCCTAACTGCAAGCACTGCAAGAACAGCTGATTGCAAAAGAGATTCCTTTGTACAACACGAGCTATAGCGAAGTAACTTCTTCAGAAGAAACTATTATAAGACACAGCATCTGGAGGAGGAGGAATAGCAGCTGTGATTTTTGCACCACCGTGATCCTTCATCTAATGCCAGCAGCATTCTGCACAGTGGGAGACTGTCCCAGCGTACAGTGAGCACTTAGGAAATCTTTTCCTTCTCACTGTGTCTAGGCAGAGCTATTGGGTGTGTACCCATCTGCTCAGAACTGACAGGGCTCCTTCACTGAAGGCAAAGCACCTAGACTCAGAAAGACCTAGACAAAAATATTTTATTTACTTTAAAAATAAGAGTATGGTTTACATTTAAACCACTTCCCAGGAAAGTACTTTAATTACCTGTTTAAAATCTATAGAGGCATCCTCCACTCTTGATAAAGCTGTGCACCATGACTGAAAGGGATGCAAGGTTCCCACGCTACACAGTACACAAGGAAGATTTACTACATAGTTTTGCCATAACAGCCTTCTCTGTAAACTGGGAGACCTGGATTTCAGTCCCTTTCTGAGTCTATTTATGCATTTTTTTAATATTAAACAGATATTTAATGAGAACAGAAATACACTGGCAAGAATGACTTGAGCCTCTTCTAACCACTAAGCTTCAGAGTTAAGTAAGGTCCACTTATTTCCTCCCTTTCGTTTATGAAGATGTCATTTGTTCCTGTAAACTCAACTTCACCAGGTGGAGTGAAGGATTCCCTTAGCTTAGTCTGGCCTGGTATGTGGTGGTTAGATCAGGGAAGCAGAAGACTCAAGTGTGCTGGAGAAGACGCAAGCCTCTTCCTGAAGAAGGAAATTTACCTGTCTTTTCTACTTCATGGGAGAGTAATTAAAATTACTCTCTAATTATGTAGTAACACAAGGATTTATTCATTAAGAAAAAAAAAATAAATTTCAAGCATAACACAAAGTGCAGAGATACCTGACAGTCAAGAGACCTAGCCAATTGGCTTTCCAAAACAATGAAAGTTCAGAGATTTTTAGATCATGGTTTTGTACCAATGCAAGCATACAGTTGTTATTTTCAGGCACATCTCATCCAAAATCCCCAAGTAAACAGGACTATGATTATTTTTCCTCTCAATATGGATTAAATGTATTTGTGTAACTATAAATTATAATTTAGAAGTCTTTGCACACGTATAAATCTTTAAATATGCATTGTTCCAGTTTAACTGGTAAAAAGGATGCAATCTTAAATCAGCAGCACATTGTCTTACACCACCTGCAAACTTCAGTTCCAAAATGTAACTACAACACAACAACCCACAAATACAAGATGAGGCGAGTTGAAAAGGAAAAATCCAGTACACTTTCTGAAACTACACCTTTTTAATATTGCAAGTCAACAGCATATCCATTTCAATTGCAACTCAGGACTTGTTAATATTTTCAAGATTTCAGGTGCTACATTGTGAAAGACAGATAAGCCATGTTTTAATCCTGCATTTCACTAAAGAACCAAGCCAAAAGTTAAAGCCTTGCAGAAGCAGCATTTAGACCCACTGTCAGCAGTGCTGAGCCAGTATAACTATGGAAGTACAAGTTGCTTTCTATTCTGCTTCACCTAGTTACAGCTTGTCAGCTGGGGTCTCAATGCAGATGTTCCACTGCAAGGCACGATGCTAGCTGCAAAAGCCATAGCTAAGCATTCATAAAGTAAATTAATTTATATCACTGATTTAATACAGGGAAACCAAAAGCATTTACTACTGATTAAGGTCTACCCTAACTACTTGGAGAAAAAATAAAAGAGTTCTTCTATAAGGTATGTGTGAATAATAAGGATCATGAAGATACTATGGAAAACGCATTTTCCACAATAAATTCAATTCCACTACAATTCAAAATAACTTCATTACATTGGGATTTGAAAATCCCCAGTGAAAAAGTTGGGACATGCATTAAGAAACACCTACTACAAAAGAGTTGCAAGTATCTAAAAATATCATCGCTTTGTCTCCTCCCTCCCCTTTCTCCAACTTGCCCTCCTCCCCAGTTTCAAAATACATCTTCCCCAGGCCTTGGGTCTGGAATGGTAGTTTCTGCAAACAGACCATGCCAACCATATGATTAGCCATTATCACGTTTTATGCTCCACTCTACATTAAGATGCAAATCCAACAGCTGTGGTCCAACTTAGTTATTTACAAGGGTTCCCCTTACAGATGTCCAAGCCAAAGCTGCAACCAGTTCTGCGACATAATTACAACCTCTCTCCACAGGCAATAACAGATCTCTGTCTGCGATGATGTGGCCAGCGGCATTTTCTCATCCAGGCTATGGTTCAAACGGTTGCTATGATTTCAAATAGTACGTCTACCCTTATTTTAGCATGACTGGCTGCATTTCAGCTGCTGACATCTAACTGATTCACGCATATCTAAACAACATAGTGGTTATAAAAACAAACTGACAGTATACACCGGTGTTTCACCATTGTGGATTCACTCATGACAGAGTGGCTGGCAGCACGACCATAGGAAATTAAGAGAAACACTAGCATATATATAAGGCCTAACGCTCACAGCCATCATGTCTTTAGCCAGACTCTTGCGTTCTGCACTTTTAAAAGGAGTGGGAAGTTCACAGAGGTACCTATGAAGGGATCTGAAAAGGTAAATCTCTACCTGCCGTTAGAGACATGTGCCGCACGAAAACACCCAGGTGCTTCCCTTGCAAATCAGCTACGGCACGTCCATTAAGAAAGTACAGTCGAGGGCAGACCCGATGTAATACTGGGGGAAGTGCTTTTCCGCCGCGGGTTACAGCCATGGCACAAACTGCCGCCTGCCTGCCTGTGCTCAGCCTGTCTGCCATATTTCTCGGAGGAGCACCCCAAACTTACCGCGCAGTAAACGCGAACGGGGGATGGGAGAACGGGTGGAAGGAGGGTGAGCAGCGAAAACCGCCAGAGCCCCCTGCCCCCGCTCCGCTACCCCTGCAGGACGTAGCCCGAGGAAGCCCGGCGCTGGAAGAGAAGCACCGGAGGGGGTCCCACCACCCAGGGGCAGCTCCAGGGAAGGAGGGAGGTGAGGGAAGGAAACCGCGGGGCAGGCACCTGAGCGGGCGGCGGGCAGGGCGTGGGCAGCCCCCGGGCCGGAGATCCGGGCCCTGCGGGGCTGCCCGGCGCGGGAGAGAAGGGAACGGAGAGGGGGACAGGCGGCCCGCAGGCCCCACTGGGCCGGGCTGGGCCGGGCCGCAGGTGGGCGTCGGGCGCGGCCGGCGGAGGAGCGAGAGGCCGGCAGGCAAGTCACCTCTTGACGCGGATGATCTGGTCGCGCATGGGTCGGATATCCTGGAAGCTCTGCTGGTTGACCAAGCTGTAGACGAGGATGAAGCCCTGCCCGTTCTTGATGTAGAGGTCCCGCATGGAGGCGAACTGCTCGGTGCCGGCTGTGTCCAGGATCTCCAGGACGGAGGGGGAGGCGTCCACCTCGATCTCCTTGCGGTAGAAGTCCTCGATGGTGGGGTCGTACTTCTCGATGAAGGTACCGGTCACAAACTGCACCGTGAGCGCCGACTTCCCCACCCCACCCGAGCCCAGCACCACCACCTTGTACTCGCGCATCCTCCCGCCGCCACCGCCGCCAGCGCGGACGGAGTCCCCGTCCGTCCGACCCGCACCTGCTGACGGCCCCTCCTCACCCCCCCGCCATGGGCCGCCCCACCCTGCCCGCCGCCGCTGCCGCCAACCCCCGCTCCGCTCCCGCCCGGCGGATGCTGCCGGCCGCGGCGGCTGCTGGGCGGTGCTGCCCGCGGCGGGGCCGCGCTCACGGGCTGCGGCGCGGCTGAGGTGGGGCGCGGACCACGCCCCCTCCTGCCCCTGTCGCCACAGCAACAACCAACCGGCCGGCGCGTGGAGGGGCCCCGCGGAGGAAGAAAGAGCAGGGAGGCGGGAGGGCGGTGTCTCGTCACGTGGCACCTCCCCCGCCGGGAGGGGGGAGGATGGAAGGAGCCGGCGAACCGGCGGGCGGAAGCCGTCTCACGTGACTACGACGGGCGCAGCTGACTCGTTTGGCGGCGGCGGCCCCGCCTCTCGCCCGGCGCTGTTGCCGTGGAGACAACGGCCCGCCCCCGCCCCGCAGCCTGCTCCTCGGGCCAGCTGCGCCACACGCGCTTCCCGCAGGGCCAATCAGCGGCTGCGCAGTGGTCACGCGGCTGGCGGGATGAACCAATGAAAACGCTGGCTGGGGAAGAGCGGGGTTGCGTAGGTTGTCAGCGGCCCCGAGGCCGGAAGTGTCTGTCAGGGGCCCGTGGTGCCGGGACTCTGTGCAGGGGCAGCTGCGGCCGGCTCGGTGCTGGGGCTTGGGAGCGGCATGTGGCCCGAATGGAAGCTGGTGTCGCACCGTCGAAGGGGGGTTGCAGGGCGGTAGGGTGATGCGGCGGCGCTGCCCCCTGTCTCGGTAGGTGGCAGGAGTGCGGGAGGGGGGGAGAGGCTTTTCCTAGCCGCCCAAGTTGAAATCCCGTGCAGGCTCCCCGGTGCTCTGGGGGAGGGTGCTTTGTCGTGGTAAGTGCTTGCTGGTTTAAACGTGGCATTTCTCCGGCGGCTGGAGGTGTCCCCGGAGGCCCCGAGGCTAACACCATGTTACTCCCACTGTCTTGTACAAAAGTAATAGGGATTCATAAAATCCAACGCACCGATCCTGTGAGTGTGTCCTTTGAGTGCACTGCTATCGTCGTGCTGGTCCGGGCTTGCTTGGGATGTAGCTAGGTTCTTGTTACTAATGAGTGCTACCCCCTCATCCCTCTCTGATAAAGGGCCAAGAAAATGGTGGTACAGTTTGGGAAAAATACTCTATTTAAACAGTAACAAAAATGAAGATGATTGATGAGATGACAGTAACATTTTCTCGTGGGAACCGGTAGTGCTCTGGAAAGATGCACATTTGTATGCTCCTCCATAATCCTTTTTTTGATTTTTCATTTTTTAAATTTCTCAGACATCACTGGTTAAAATGATCTGATGTAAGGAGAAAAGATTTTCTTTCTATTAGAGGCTTAAGTTTCAGTCAGAGCCATTTGTTTGCTGACCAGTTACTCTCTGAAAGCTGTCAGGAAAGGAGCTCACTCCTGGGGCTGCTTATTCCTATTCTGCTGTTCTTGCCTTTGTGTTGTCATGTCTTCATTTTAAGTAAGGCCTAAGGTGTCAGCATGCTTTCCAGGAAGGCCCAGTTCTGGTCTGCTTCCTTGTTGACTTGTTTTCAGGTTTTCAGAGCTCACTCGGAGCTTTTGGGTGGCAAACATATTTCTGGGTTTTTGGAGCACATTTGCTCTCTCTCTGAGTCTTCGGTGGAATGCTTGCCATGTGCAGTGTTTTAAGCTTTCTAGTGTTTTGCTTGGGCATCCTGTTTGGTTTTTCCTCTGCGTGTTTTTAGTGCCCACAGCACTGGTCTGTCTACAAGGAAGACTGTTATACACTGGCCTCTTATAGTGCCTGTGTAGTCCAAAAACCACTGAAGCAAAATGAGAACGCAACACATATCTGTAAATATATTGAATACCAAAGGCAAACATGGATTTTTTAAATTACTTTTTTTTTTTTTTTTACAGGACTGTGAGAATCCATTTGTAAATGTTGCAGGGCCTGGTTAATCTAGCCAGAAGTGAGCAATGATTTCAATGAATAATCTCATTTCTGTAGGTGACTTGGCACCTTCAAGTAATAGAAATTAGCCTACAAGAACGTGTAATAGCACAAAATGCAAGATACTGCATGTGTGAATTAATAAGTATTTGTAGCATAAATCCAGGACCCCTTCAGCAAGTAATGGGAAAATACTTGGCTTCATTAGTCAATGCTGAAAGGAAGCTGCTAGTTCAATGCAGTTGGGGAGAAAACAAATGTGACTGTGTTGTGCACACAGTCAATCTTCTGGGTGACTAGTGAGAATATACTGTGTCCAGTTCTGATAAACCATGTCCAGGAAAGAGGAACTTGTACAGAAATACACCCAGGATGGTTACTGAAAAAAGGGCAAAGCTTATCTACAAGAATACATTAGAAATATTTGTCTGATTAACCTAGGAAAAGCAAAGGCAGAGGAGGGTTGGGAGTAACGAGTAAGGCAGGGTAGAGTTAAGCTTAAGTGAATAAGCATTTAAGATAATGAACAATGTTGATAGAAGAGCATGGATTTAAACTGATTATAATCTAGATAGAAAACTAAGAGCTATCTCAGAGGGCTGAGGGCTTTGCCGTCGATTAAAACCAGTGAATGATAAACATGTGTAACAGGCTTCAAATTGTATTGTGCTTCAGAACAGGAAGATGATCTATACAAGATAGATTTGTGATCTGTGTTGAAGTGAGGAGATTTGGGCCTCCTTTATTACTCTTCCTGAGACTGGAACAATCTCCTGATGTTCAATACTCCTCAGAAAGAGAGCTGCTTATTTGCGATGAGGATGATGATTAGAGTGAGAAGGCAACAGTTCAGGAAGTGAAAACAGAAGTGTTCACACTAGAAAGATTTACACCATGTGTTCATTCTCATAGATTACTGAGTTTGCTGCGCAGCAACGTGGTTTTTCTCTTAATAAGGATAGTGGAGTGATGCGTGCACGGACTAAAGAAACATGTAGAAACCCAAAATATAGAGGGACAGTATGGAAGGAGCATGGAGGATGGAAAAGGCAGAATGGGCAACTGAGGGGAGGTAATGGATGCCTTGAATGGATGACTATTCCCAAGGATCTCAGATAGTTTGTTGTGAGGCTGAACACCTTCCCATTGCTCCGTTTTTCTAGCCTTCACCCTTGGTTGATTTTGATTCACCTGGGGAGAACAGCAACATTGAAAATTTAGCTAATAAGTGCCTGTACGTTCAGCCCTAAAATCAAATACAGTATCAGTTATGTGGAGTTATTTATAATGAGATGGAAAACATAGAGCTGTTTAGGTGCTGCCAGTCTTTCTTTTATGCATGCTGCTTATATTTTTGCTGTCCTTTACCAAAGGGGAGGGGGGGGAAGAGAGAACGAAGGAAATCTCATGGAAGAGAAACTTCCTGCCACAAAAGATCAAGCTGGGCAAGGCTTACCAGGCAACTATCTCAGCCTACAGCATGCTTTCCCATCACAATTTTCCTCTTCAGCTTCTGAAAGGAGACTCAGGAGGCATCCAGTCCCTCTGTGTTGTACAGCTGGGTTTTGCCGGCTGCCTAGGATTCAGAAACTTTGGTTTAGTAGCTCACTTCTCAAGTCTTTTTTATGTCTTATATCAAATTACTCTATTTCAAATTTCAGTAGCCTGTGGCTAACCACGCTCTTTTATGATGAAGTTTCTCAATAAATATAGATTTATTTTTTTTTATCATATGCAGAAACCACCATACTGTTTCATATTTTTTTTTTTTTTTTGCTAGCTGCTGTTGCATCTGACTACACATTAGGGCATGAAAGAGAAACAAGGTCTCTGGTATCTGTTTTAATTCCAAAGCCAGGGTTTTCTAATTCTTCAGTAGTAACAGTACCAGTGGCAAGCTGTAAACTGGAGTAATATGAAAAATGGGAAATCCATAAACCCATAGCCCACTCCCCCTGAGAGCTGAAGATGGTATCCTGATGCTGAAGCACAAAGGAACGTGTGAAGTAGAATCGGTCTACTCTGCAAACTGTTCTAGTGTATATTTGATTTACCTGGTCAAGAGATTTTTTTAAGTGCATGTTAGTAGAACATCAGTGATTTCATGTCCTTGCTTACTGTCATATTTTTACATTTGGGCTTTTAGTGCCATTCTTTCAGCACATGGATTGCTCCTAAGCATGTGTCATTACAGTATTTTAGGAAGTGTAGGAAGTGTTAAGGATTGAGATTATGTTTAGTCTTAAATATTACTTGCTATATTAATTATGCTATTAGAACTGTCCATAAGGGTGTTATCAAATTCAGGATACAACTAACTGGAGTGAAAAGTGGCTGACTTCTCTTAAGCTATCCTTGGCATTTTCAGATGATTACACTGTTAATTTCCCTTTCATCCCATTGGAAATATTGTCCTTTTTTTATTTTACTGACTGCAAATTTGTAGGGGTTTGACATCTTTGTTCATTAAGACAGCAGCTTTCTAGAAGAGTGCAAGAACCGCCTGAGTGCACTTGCAAAGGGGAAGGAGGTTGGACCTCCTCTATCCTGTTTGGTAGTGGTTAGGTAGCAGCTTTGGTAGTCCAAGAGCCTGACCAGTGGCAGCAAGGTATAGGAGGTATGCTTAGCACAGTTGAGTGCATGGGGCTGGATCTCAGCTGATCCGCTGAGTGTAGCAAGTGAGCCAGTGATCAGCATTGCCATGCTTTAGTTCTGGTACCTGGTTTTGGGAAGAAATTCACAAAGTTGGTGTGGTAAGTGGTAGGAAATTCTTGGCAAAATTGAGACTTTAGCGCTTGGATTTCCAGCAGTCAAGCATGCTGAGCTGAGAGATCTTAAAACAGCTGATCAGAAACGTATGGGCAGATTTTTTCTCTTCAGGTTAAATTGCTTATAGCATTCATTTAAGCATGTTTAGAGTTAGAGAGCCAAAATGGTCTCTTGCACTTCCTGTGACTGCATAGGGGTGTAAGCAGACCCTGCTTGCTGTGTTAGCTTCCCTACTCTGCCCAGAGCTACACCGCCTTTCTCCCCATGACCTCTGTGCTGGGCCATTTCAGCTCCCTGAATTTTTAGAAAGTGAATCCAGACTAGAAATGCAAATTGATTTATAATTGCTACCTGCCACTCAGCCATGGAAGAGGAACAGAGTTAACACCACCCTCAGCTTAAAACAGTTTAAACCCCCACCTGTTTCTTCCCAAGAGACTGTTTTGTGCTGTGAAGGAAAACAAACTAGATTAAATTCCAGCAGAACGAGATTCAATTAATGTGTTTTACCCTACAACTAGAGAGGGCAACAAGTGTGAACACAATTACTGTGGCTCCACCAATAGATACTCATTAAATTGCCATACCTGCCACTCTCAATTGTGTACTCCAGTCTCCACGGTCTGCCTTTTTTTGTTTTTTACAGTTTGAAAGAGATGGAGGCAGTAGGACAAGGCATACTGCAGTCTTCTCTCAGTCATAATTTAATTTTCTAACCAGAAAGGAGCATTAAGGCTTCAGTCCCATGGGTTTATTTCAGAGCATGGCCAGTTTGATAGCTCTGCAAATCAGGACAGCTTTCTGCTGTTATCATCTCATGGATGTTCTTTCCAGACATTGGGAATTAACGATTCAAAGGAAGGGGATCACTTGTTGAGGGCTAGGGCTGATGTTTTCTAACTACTTTATGCAATCAGATAGCCATCCCTGTCACATAATAAGGTCATCGTGTTTAATTGAAGATGGTGGTTAAATTTAAAAAGAGTAATTGCTCCTGGCCCCTCTTTTTATGATGAGTGAAAATTTGACCAAACCATTCCCCAAAGCACAAAGAAATCTAAGTGAAAATATTACAGTTTAGTTTGTGACCTGATATTTTTTTTTTAATAGATTTTAGCGTAGTTTTGGTGGACTTCTGCTGATGGGTTATGGCACTTCACAAGAAATTATTTTTTTGCTTCCCATAAAAGCAAAGAGGAAACCTTGGTGTTATTAATTTTCATGCAAAGCTTCCATTGCATGTCTAAATTTTGTGAGAAATACTCATATGCCAATAAAGTTAAATAGCTGTCATTCAGATGTAGGTTCGAAAGAGGGAAAGTTAGTTTCAGGATAAAAAGGAAACATAGCAAAATAAACTAAACCCAGCCAATTTATTATTCCATTTGACTCTTTCTTTCTCCTCATGATGTGCAAAAATAAATCAATTCAGTTGCAAGACTTAGTAGAAAATGAAGATAATGATAGTCTGGTTTTATTAAGGTACAAAAGTCTTGCAGTATCTCTCACAAGTCACATAGCCACTTCTTTTTTTTTTTTTTCCCTGAGTCAAACTTAAAGCAAGTTTAACTCCTTTTTAATAACCAGAGTATAATCATCAGGGACTTGTATTTTGTAGGTGTCAATAAAACTTTAATATTACAGTTACAATAATATTTTCTTTTTACATTGTTATTTTGAGCAATATATTCAGAACCAAATTAAATTGTAAGATGCCTTAATTGCTGTGAGTTACACTGTAAATTAAAATAAGATTTCTAATACTGTTTTCACATTTCTTCTATATGCATTTTCTTGAAAGGGACAGCATTTAATCTTCATCTCGTGTAATCAAATCGTAACTTAGATCAGTTCAATTCAGTACGTGTCCTAAAACTGAGGATGCATCTTTTTGATGCCTTTCCAAATGGACACATTTGCTCTGGGTGTTTGGGTTTTGATCAGCTCTAGGCTGTGGAGCTGGTTGCTCTGCAGAGTCTCCAGACCAAACAGCGAAAGACCCCTGAAAAATCCCTGAAGAGGCAGGTTTTAAGGGCAGACTACAGAGAGAGAGTTTCAGTGGGGCTGGCCGTTGCTTGAGGGATGTGAGATGCCCCAAAAATCTCAGCAGCCAATTTATCAGTCAGTGCTGGCCCATCTCCATACACAAGTAGCTGGACAAGTGTACCCAGCTCAAGCACGGGCCCGTGCTCCCTCCCTCAGTGAACAGATTTAGATAGGAGGTAATTTGGGGATATGGGTGTGGGGAGGCAGGTCTCACCTGTAGAGTCACTTCTTTGTTTCTACCTGAAGGTCTTCTTCTGGAGTTGCCACTTCTGGGAGCTTCTTAAGCCCAACCTCTAATTAGCAGAACAGGAAGTTTTAACTAAAAGCTTCAGAATCATGAGTTTTATGTATGATCTTTATCAACATAGGAGTTGCTAACCACTGGCCTTCAAAGATAAACATTAAAAACTTGAAAATCAAGAGGGTTTGCATCCCCACACTGATCATTGGGTTTGCCTTTTGGTCTTTAGATATTATTGCTTCATTTCACTGCTTCTTCATACATTAAACATGTGTTTTGTTTTGTTTAGGTGTTTTTTAACAGAAGCCAAAAAAGTCTCATGTTCTTGATCCCAGTAGCTGGTGCTTTGAAAAGACCCAATATCATAAATTTGTGATAAAATCAGAAGTTTTGGCAACAGTGACTATGGATAAATAAAAAATAGCTGATTAATCAATCTGAGCCTGGAAAAAAGATTCATGCAAGGGAAACTCAAAAAGGAACTGAGTTAGTGAGGTGTATGGCACTCTCATACTTCTTATTTAGGTCTTCAGTGCTGTACATGAATGCAACCTGTGACTGCTGCTTTCAAGCAAACTTTCAGAGCTGTGTTATGTGGGAAGCTTATCCAACAAGCACAAAACATGTATATGCTACTTTGAAGAAGAGCCATAGCTCATTTGCTTGAGGAAAATAATACAAAGAGTTAGCTCCAGTCTCTCTTTGTGTACCCTCTTGGGATATCAGTGGTGGCTGACACAACTGTAGGTAGATTGTTGCAAGATAATTGGGGAGCAGTTCAGAACACACCAAATCTATACTATTAGATTTTCCAGAATGATTCAGGAACTTTCATATGGACCTGATCCCGCTGCACAGAATGGCAGTCTGTATTGGGCTAACTGCATGTTTTCTGGACCATGGCAATGCAGCCTGTTGTGTGTGTCTGGGAAGGGAGGGAATAAATGTGTGTCCCTGCTCCCCACAGGCCTATACTTCTTTTGGAGGTGTGTGTGTACATTAGCTGTGGTTACATATGTAACCACATGGAGGAAATACATAGAGTAAATATGTTTCTGTCAGATAACATTGTATCTTTCTTTGCACAGAGGAATATAAAAGCAACAAAAGTTCCTGGTCAGTGTGGTCCTGACAAGTGCTCTTAACCTTACAAATCAGCCACCACCTATCTAGTTAAGGACTAGCTTTTCATAAAATACTCTTACAAACAAAGGATTATTGAATGGTTGAAATTATTAAAAGTGTGCTAGAAAAAAAAAGGTGGTGTATTTTAAAAAGTGGTAATTCAATTTGCATATGTTGTCTAAGTGTCTGTGTATGTAAATAGGCTCAAACCCCCCTGAGTTTTATTTAAACGCAGTCATGATCAAGAACTTTTTAGTGAGTGGTTAATTCTTGCCTCTTTGGGCAAGAAATAATATTTTTTCATATTCTAAGTCAAGTAGCTGTCCAGAAAAAAAGGATAATATAGTTAACACAGACACACACACACAAACCCTATTTACAAATCAAAAACAAAGCTGCATATTTTGGTTAAACAGGCTATTTGCAACTCTCTTTGCACTCTTTCATTTCATTTATTTTGGTATTTTAGCTAGTGCCTAAGAAATGGATTGTCTCTGGTGCTGATACCCTGTCACACAAAGCCACTTAATAGAGAAAGAAACATCTATTTAACAACATATAAAGGAAATTAAAGAGCAAGAACAGTATTTTCTATGGCCTTGAAAACCTTCAGCCAGAGTCAGCTGCTATAAGATGGCATAAACTGTAATACCTTAAAGCTGTGTTGGTTTATGTGACCAGAGGAGATGACCTCTCTGGGATTTGCGGACCACTGTGTAAACACCAGAGCTTTCAACCTGCCAAGGATAAAGTAAATAATGCTTTTGGTCTAGTCCTGGCTCCATGCTCACATGTTGCTCCTTGATTTAAACAGCATCATGTGAAGCAGCAGAGCGGAGATGGGAGCCTTCAGCAGCTCTGCACTTCTCCCTTCCCCGACCCCTGAGTGCTGCCATTCTCATCTTGCAGATGGGGGAACTCATGAAGAGGGAAGCGGTCTCCTCACTGCCATGCTTGAAATGCACTTTTAGTCAAAAGAGGCAGTGGCAGAGCTTTCCAGTACTAAGTGAGGGGCAAACCCTCCTCCTGGGGAACCCTTGGCAGGGCAAGAACACAAACAGCATTCATGTCCTCCAGAGGCTAAAACTGAAGGGAGAAGCTGCTGCTCTTGCAGTGCTGCAGCACTCCCTTTGTGCTCACACAGGTGCTTCATCCATGTGAGGGCAAAACAAATTAAATGATAGGCCCCCACAGGCTCTACCTGTGCAGTTGTGCCCATCTGCAATGTGTGGATAGATGGACACACAGGGACAAAAGTGGGAAGCTAAATTGTTCCGAATGTAAATGCCTGAAGAATGGGATTTTTAAATAGTTTTTCCCCTGAGATAAAGGAGGCAGTGATGAAAAACCTGGGGACCTGAGGACTGGGAAAAGGTGCCAATCTGAGCTTTATCCAGAAGACAAAGGCAGTGGTGTGTGAGGTGCCAGGGATGCCCCCAGCGGTGCAGCACAGAGCAGTTCCCTGCAGCAGGTGCAGCAGGTTTGCTGTACCAGCAGACATAGCTGCAGGCTGTTGTCATCATAAACCTCCAGCTATTTTCATCAGAACAAATGCAAAATTAACCCCTGGACGACTGCAAAATGCTCTAAGAGGGTATAGGGCTTTTCCTAACATGGAAAAGCTGCATCAGTCCGAGCCCTGTGTCTTATTCTGTGTGGAGAAGGCATGTGTAGGGATGCCAGGAAGGGCTGAGGAGCTTTTGCTGGGTGGCTTGGTTGGAGCTGGGTGACCAGCTGAAGATGTGAGCAGGTGCCATCAATAGCAAAGGGAAGCTCAGGGCAGAAACAGGCAGGCATATTGCAGGCAAGCTTAGTCTTACCTCAGCCACCTCCAAGGTGTGTAGGTGCCCCATGGCAGCTAATCAAGTTCCCAGGTGATTTAGAAATAGCCTCAGGCTCCTCATGAGGCTGAAGCTGAGGAGTCTCCCTCAGATCTGGCTGGACCTGTAAAACCCATCTGCTCCCCTGGGTCCCTCACAAGTGTGTTTTCCAAGTGTGACGGATATAGGCATTTCTACATTTGTCTTTGCACGTGCTCTATCCAATTCTGCCGTGTTTTGCAAAAAGGAAACATGGCAGAAGGGGATGGCTCCAGGGCAGCCAGGGCTGGAATCCACCAGAGGTTTGGCAGAAGAAATCCCAACTAGGAGAAGCCAACAGGACTTACTGCAGAGGCCACAGACTTTTCTTCTTCATACTTAACTAGCTTCTCAGATGGGTCTTGCTACTGCTGACACCCCTGGTTTGTGCCAGAGTCCTCTCATTTGGGCCTTCCTCTTGCCTCCAGCTCCGCTAGGATGCTGTAGGATGTTTGTTCCTGTAGTAAATCTGTAAACCTGGCTGGTGGACAGAGCTGCTCTTGCTCACTCATACACCTGAGGAGACCTTCTATGGTTCGTTCACAGCCGACCTGGTTATGCATGTGCTGATTGCCACAGACAGACACCATGGGATCCTGAAAAAAAATCATTACCTTTAAAAAGATGTGAGATGTTTGCTTCCATTTCCAACAGCCAGGGTACGTTTCACTGCAGAGCAGCTGGCCACAGCTCCTGCAGAGCACTAGCACATGGCAGTCTCCATAAATCCACGCAGTAGCTTATCCTAATACCTTGTTCCAAGTAACCCAGCCCAAATTTACTCCTTTTAGCTCTAGTAATAAGTTTCTAACCCCAGCAAAGCCCAGCTGCTGCAGGTCTTGCTGCTGAGGAGCCCCACCACAAACTCCAGCTGGTTCAATGTGCATTAGCCCTGTTAACCTTTTGACACCATGATGCTATACCACACATTTCTGGATGTTTCCATCACGGACTGAACTAAATCCAAGCTCTACAAATACCACATCTTATCAGGGCCATTTTCTTGATCAGTTTTGTTGCAAATTGGCTCAAGTGTATGGATTCCTGGAGCATGAAGCCACATCCAGCTATGTTTCAGAAAGCAGCCGAAAATTAAAGGAGAGGCAGCTGTATCTCTGCAGTATTCCTGAGGTAATAATAGTAACAATAAGGGGAAGTAAAATAGGGCAGTTACATTTCATTGTGATATTTTTTTAAAAGTAAGGATTTAGTTGAATATAAAATGATCATTGATTTTAGGCACTTGATGGACTAATGTTTGATTCTAACGGAGACATTTTCTGAGGAAAGCAGAAAGAGAGCCGTGTCAGGAGGAAACAACCCTCACTTTGTATAGAGAGAGGCTGCTGTGTAGAGCTGCCAGAGTCCTTTATATAAGTAGGAATAATTATATTGCACAGAAAACTTGGATTTGAAAGCAGTTCCTCTGATAATTACTCCTGAAGAAGAATGTATCTGCTGCATTCGCTGAAGGCTGAAGGCTCGCCGTGTATCGGAGAGGATCATCTGCGTTATGGCTAAAATTAAAGCAAAGGGAGAGGAAACAAACAAGAAAGGACATAAAAGTCCCAAATGCCAGGTTAAAAAAAGGAAAGTCCTTTCCACCAAGGAGCAGTGAAACATCTTTTAGAGTGAACATCTGATGTAGATGGAGATGAGAGGCAAATAAGAGAATAATTATACTGTGCTTGGTTTCCACTTGAAAAGGAATCCCTAGCTCTTTGCAGTATGATATCCCCTCACAGTTCTACACCTTGTGCTTTCCATTGGGTTTTCACCATACCCACGAGCTCTCAGCTAAACCTTTCATGTGAACAGCATTCACTGTGAAAGACTGGAAAATGTTTCTGGCTGAATAATTGTAAGCAGAGAGCTGTTTCTGCTGCTGAAGCAGGGTTTGTTTGCAGTCAGCCTGGATTGCAGCCTGTCTTCTCTGTCTTCTCCCTGACCTTCAAAGGCTGGACAGAGCAGGCAGGGCACTGCCTTCATAGAAGTCAGATCCTCGCTAGGGAGGTTTAGACCACTCTACCTTCCACCCAGGGCAAATCCATAGTTAAATGACAATTTAAATGCTTGTGGTTTCCTGCTTTAGTTACGAAAATTAAGGCCATCTGGTCAGTCCCACTGGAACTGACTCTCACACAAGCTTTTGTGAGCTCACAAGGAACTTCTCTGCCTGGCTTTTAATCTGGATCCAAGGGTTTCTTAAGGAAGACCAGCAGAATCAATGGGAAAAGATAAAATACAAGCTCAGGAGGATTGCTACAAGCTCAAGAGTGTTGCATCCCAACTAGAAGGAAGTGTAGCAGGAAGGCCAGGAGACCTCCTTGGATGGATAAGGAGTTGCTGAGGAAACTTAGAGGGAAAGAGGCTTATAAAAGGTGGAAGTGTGAACAGGCGGCCTGGGAAGAATACGGGGATGTTGTCCAGGAAGCTAGGGACCAGGTTAGGAAAGCTAAGGCCCAGTTAGAATTAAACTTGGCTAGGGATGTGAAAGATAAAAGGAAAGGATTCTATAGGTATGTTGTGAATAAAAGACAGACTAGGGACAAAGTGAGCCCTCCAGAAGCTATCAGAACTGGCTATCCTGGATTTGGAGAAGGCTGAGGTTCTTAATGACTTCTTTGCCTCAGTCTTCACTGGCAAATGCTCTGACCATACCACCCAAGTCTTGGAAGGCAGATGCAGGGACTGTGAGAATGAAGACCTTGGGCCCACTGTAGGAGAGGAACTGGTTCGAGACCATCTCAAGAACCTGAACATGCACAGGTCCATGGGACCTGATGAAATCCATCTGCAGGTCCTGGAGGAGCTGGCAAATGAAGTTGCTAAGCCACTGTCCATCATATTTGAAAAACCATGGCAGTCAGGTGAAGTTCCCAGCGACTGGATAAAGGGAAATATAACCCCCATTATCAAGAAGGGGAAAATGGATGACCCGGGGAATTACAGACCAGTCAGTCTCACCTCTGTGCCTGGCAAAATCTTGGAGCACATTCTCCTGGAAGGCATGCTAAGGTGCATGAAAATCAACAAGGTGCTTGGTGACAGCCAGCATGGCTTCACTAAGGGGAAATCCTGCCTGACCAATTTGGTGGCCTTCTATGATGGGGCTACAGAGCTGATGGACAGGGGCAGAGCAGCTGATGTCATCTACCTGGATTTGTGTAAAGAGTTCGACACTGTCCCGCACGACATCCTTGTCTCTAAATTGGAGAGACATCAATTTGATGGATGGACCACTCGGTGGATAAAGAACTGGCTGGATGGCTGCACACAAAGAGTTGTGGTCAATGGCTCAATGTCCGTCTGGAGACCAGTAACGAGTGGTGTCCCTCAGGGATCGGTGTTGGGACCAGTCTTGTTTAACATCTTCGTCGCTGACATGGACAGTGGGATTGAGTGCGCCCTCAGCAAGTTTGCCGATGACACCAAGCTGTGTGGTTCGGTTGATACGCTGGAGGGAAGGAATGCCATCCAGAGGGACCTTGACACGCTTGTGAGGTGGGCTGATGCCAGCCTCATGAAGTTTAACCATGCCAAGTGCAAGGTCCTACACCTGTGTTGGAGCAATTCCAGACACAGCTACAGGCTGGGCAGAGAAGAGATTCAGAGCAGCCCTGAGGAGAAGGACTTGGGGGTTTTGATTGATGAGAAAATGAACATGAGCTGGCTTCAGTCTGTGCTCGCAGCCCAGAAAGCCAACTATCCTGGGCTGCAACAAAAGGAGTGTGACCAGCAGGTCGAAGGAAGTGATCCTGCCCCTCTACTCTGCTCTCCTGAGACCTCACTTGGAGTATTGTGTGCAGTTCTGGTGTCCTCAACATAAAAAGGACATGGAACTGTTGGAACAGGTCCAGAGGAGGGCCACGAGGGTGATCAGCGGACTGGAGCATCTCCTGTATGAAGACAGGCTGAGAAAGTTGGGGCTGTTCAGCCTGGAGAAGAGAAGGCTGCGTGGAGACCTCATTGCAGCCTTCCAGTATCTGAAGGGGGCCTATAGGGATACCGGGGAGGGACTCTTCATTAGGGACTGTAGTGATAGGACAAGGGGTAATGGGTTAAAACTTAAACAGGGGAAGGTCAGGTTACATACAATGAAGAAGTGGTGAGGCACTGGAATGGGTTTCCCAAGGAAGTTGTGAATTCTCCATCCCTGGCGGTGCTCAAGACCAGGTTGGACAGAGCCTTGGGTGACGTGGTTTAGTGTGAGGTGTCCCTGCCCATGGTGGAGGGGTTGGAATGACATCATCCTCAGGTCCTTTCCCACCCTAACTATTCTATGATTCTAAAAGCCTCTCTGCACAGATTAAAACAGGACTGGCTAATACTTCTTGTAAGTCAGAAGAGGACATTTTCCCCCTGAAGTTTCTCTAAGCAGTAAAGGATTCATATTAATGTGCACATGTAGCAGTGGGGAATGTTATTTGATTACTGCAGAACTGGTCATTTACAAATCATCTCACATTTCAGGCAGCATGCTCCATCTCTGCTGGCAAGAGAAATCAATTCATTCCAAGAGATGGGCCTAAATGATATGTTAAAGCGCTGCAATGGTGCAAAGATCGAGATGTGCTTCTCAACCACATGATGGTAAAAAAACCTACATCATTTCTAGCATGAAAGGAAGAAAAGAGGAACATGATGTTTTAGAAAACAACCACCCTCAGATAAAAATAAAGGCACAGAAGCTGACAGGCAGCATGGGGTTCCTGTGGTGCGTATGTGCTTAAAAGAGAAGCTCATGTGAATGACAGAACAAGAAGGATCTGACGCTCTGGGGGCAGGAATTGGCATGCACAGCACCTTGCTGTGTGCCCCAACTTCATGGAGTGGGTCACCTTAGGCATCTCTATAGGCAGCCAGGCTGGAAAGGCTCCAGAAGAGGCAATCCTGCCTACAAATTGAATGTTCTTGCCCTCTGGCAAAGCCTCCCTCTCTCTTACCATTTGCTTATAACAGGAAGCCTGAGGCTGGATGCAAAAGGCCTGATTTTTGTGTGGCAAAAGCATACTTCTCTTCTGCCTGCATACAGAAAAGGATGCTCAGAAGAAAACTAGTGCCACTGTTTAGGCAATCCATATAAATACCGGCAAATAGAGTGGCTGCAAGCGAGAAAGTGTAGAGTTGTCTGACAAGCTGATGTAGTAAGTTTTCATATAGAATCATAGAATAGTTAGGATTGGAAAGGACCTTAAGACCATCCAGTTCCACCCCCCCTGCCATGGGCAGGGACACCTTCCACTAGACCAGGTTGCTCAAAGCCCCATCCAACCTGGCCTTGAACACTGCTGGGGATGGGGCAGCCACAGCTTCTGTGGGCAACCTGTGCCAGGGCCTCACCAGTCTTACAGTGAAGAATTTCATTGTAAGAAGCTGTGGCTGTCGCATCCCTGGAAGCTTTCAAAGTCAGGTTAGATGGAGTTTTGGGCAACCTGGTCTAATGTTAGGCATTGCTGCCTGTGGCAGGGGGGGTGGAAATGTATGATCTTTAAGGTCCCTTCCAACCCAAACCATTCTGTGATTCTCTGACCTCAGATGCCTGCATGAGGCTGACAGGCTTAAGATAGGCATCCAGGCCCGTGCTCCTCCATAGCAAGAGCTTTAGGCCAAGCAGGCACCCTGCAGTGTCTGAAATGATACCTGACATCCCTGGGGAGAAAGCTGGATCCCACCCTAACAGCTTTCCAAGTGTGAAATGCTTGCTCCAAGTCCTGAGCTGTGCTGTCAGCTCCCAACTTCAGCACCTCTGAATGTGCTCTGCTGGCATTCAGTGTGGTGACTACAACCATAAAACAAGGAAACAAAACCATGTCCTCCCTGTAGCCCTCTATGAAAAGGAGAGGCATTCATGGCAAACGTAAACACAGCTCAGGTTTAATGCAGGAACTCCTCTGTGTGACCAGTCCTGGGAGCTGCTCCTACAAGGTGAACCTCACACTATTGTGGTCACCCTTGTCACCACCACATCCTCTGAGGAACCACCCACCATGCAGGCTACACCCTGACTGTTTTGTGGCAATTAGACTGAGGAGGACACTCACCTGAATTTGTTTCCCTTACAAGTAGTATCCAAATCCAGCTCTTTGAAGATGAGAGGAACAGGGCGTCTTTCCTGTAGTGATTTTCCTAAATCATAAAGCCAAGTGTATATTCCTCACTCTGTAAGAAGCTTTGGAGGAAATAATTTAACAACACAACATTGCATGAGCAGATCATACTAATATATTCCTCTCGCATTTCTTAGTGGTTTCCTCCCCTGCTACAACAGAAGGTATTTTCAGGTAATGAAATGTACTCTACTTTTTACAATTTCTATAGTTTCTATAATTACAAAATTAGAAGAGTAAAAATTTAGAAGCTGTTTCCCTGATTTATTCACTCACAGATAATCTATATATCCTACACCTATCACTATTTGCTCCAATACATTACACACCAGCAATAATAACTGCTTTAAAGCAACAGCTAAGATGGTACTGCCCTCACATACACATTCAGTCCACCATTAAAAATCATCTTGACCATGCAAAAAGCCTCCAGAACTGTCCATTATGTGGCATTAAAAAGGCAGGTTAGTCAACAAAAGGCTTGGCTAGAGAAACGATTGCAGGCATAAAGAGCACAGTATGCATATGATAGGAGGCCAAGGAAGGTTTTCAGCAATTCCTGGTAAAGCATTTTTTGGGTCCCTTGAATTCATGCAACAAGTGCCACCAGCAGAACACTGGTCAGTGTGGGCAGACTGCCTGCCCACAGTGCCAGGGAGCTATGCCCTAAAGTCTTTTTTCCAGCATCAGTCCGAGTACAGAAGTGTTGAGGTCTTCTAGGCTCTTTCCTGGAGTGAAATAACTCTTCCTGAAAACCCAGCTGTTCTTTCGGCCACTTGCTCACCAGATACTCCCAAAATGCAGCATAAACAAGGCTGAACCAGTTTTGGTTTCCTTTGCTGTATGCAGACATGCAGTGCTATCCCAGCAGGCTCTGATGCCTCAAATGTCACGTCCCCTTTTGTTTCATGCTATTAACTCCAGTGGGCTGCAAGAAGAAAAACAACCCAGCCCTCAGATTACTTCAGACTTTTGAACTAAAACCCAAGTGAAACATACTGAAAAGAATAATTATGCCTTATGGTCATGGCTACACCATGTGGGGCCAGTGATGATGCTCAAGAGAAACACTTTGAATGTGGACCTGGAAGGTCTGCTCTAGACAAGGCTGATGTTCAGCAAGGTGATGCTGCTGCTGCATCGCTTGGCCTGGGGCGAGGGACTTTGGCACCAAAGCTATGGTCACTGTCTGTCCATGAGGACATGCTTGGTGAGGGTAATGCCAAAGGTTGCTAAAGCCCCTTTCCTAGAAGTATCTTGCTTCTTTTTGGAAACACATTATCTGGAGGGGGTACGCTCCACACACAGGGGTGTACATAGACCTCCAGTTTGGTGCTGCTCCTAAAAGTTCACAGCTCGCACAAGCACTTCTCCACTGCCAAAGAAGTGGCAAAGTTGACAAGAAACAAAGCAGCTTTTACACAAGAAAATCAACATGTCCTGACTCTTCTTGGCAGCTGACAACTGTCCAGGGTGGGGTTTAACACAAAAAGTGTGAGCAGACAGGGTGTTCGCTCCTGAATGATTTGGAGTTGAATCATCTGCTGCTTCTGCTCTACTGTGCTCTTGCAGCCCTCTAATGCCCCACTCCTTCTCTGTCCCTGCAAGTCATCCTTGTATCTCCTCTCCATCCCACATGCTCATTCTCAGCAGGCTTCTGGCTCAGTGCGTTTGGGTTATGTCCAAATTGACTGGTTGACCTGGTGCTTTTCCACATCACTTGTGACCTTGGACTCCTTTTTCAGCCCTGTGCTGATAAAATATACACAACTTCATGACACAAACTCTTCTCGATTGTGCAGGAATTGTTATTTCTTTTCTTTAAAGTCTTTTAACAAAAAGAGATCAGAGAAGATGGTGTGAAGAAACCATGGAACTGCAAGACAGACATTTAAATCCCTCCTCTATCAGTGGCTTGCTGTGTGAACTCTGCCCTTGGGCATGCAAATCCTCTGCAATGCTGTTCTCCCCAGAGGAACTAGTTGATAACCGGGAGTATCTGTTGTTATAATATACTCTGAGATGCAGGCAAGAAAGCAAGATGCAGAGGATGCGCTGGCAAATAAACCCCCAACAGTTAGGCATTTGTGAGCCACACTGCTGAGATAACCACTGCCTGCCTGCACCCCAGCATGCACAAGGAAGCGGAGAGTGCATGAAAGGACTGTCTGGGGATAAAGCCATGCAGTGTGGTATCCTCAGCACGTGTCTTCAGCAGGAGAAGTGTATGTGCTTCTTCATATAGCATCTGCATGTGCCCTGCATCTGGGGACTGCCCTAAAGGATTTGTTACTTGACTCTGCAATTAAGAAAAAAGAAAAATAACTAAACTAAACTAAAATAATAAAATAAAAGTAAAAGTAAACAAAAAATCAAAATAAAACAAAGCAAAGCAGAACAAAAACCGGACCAAACAAAATGAAATAACATAAAGCAAAATAAACCAAACCAAACTAAAAATAGAATAAAACAAAATAAAGCAAAGTAAACCAAACTGAACTAAAAGAAAACAAAGCAAATACAAAGCTAAACAAAAAAAGAGTAAAATTAAATAAAAAATAAAACTAAATCAAATAAAACAAGATAAAGCAAAGCAAACCAAATATAATAAAATACCCCCCCAAAACCCAAAATGAAATAAAATTAAGCAAAGCAAAACAAAAAAACAAACTAAAAAATAAAACCAAAAAACCCCAACAACAAAACCCACAATAAAAATAAACCAAAGTAGAATAAAATTTAAAAAATATATACTTTTTCAAGACTCCTCCACTTTCCTTTGACTATTCTGTTATCCCAGGCCCTTCCTCCAAGAGCCACGCCACAAGAAAGAATGGTCCCGACTCCGCTCTCATTTTAAAATGCTTCTTTTTATTTCAGTGGTTGTACATTGGGTGAATGAATTTAACGTCACAACAGAAATAGAATGGCTATTTAACAGACCACTAGTAGTTATATGCTGGAAAAGAGTGACTGGAGGGGTTTCTTTTAACTGTTTACCGAAATATTCATTGTATGTGTCGTCAATTATGCTGGATGAGAGAGGCAAACAAAAAGGTATTTTGGTGAGGTGCTGTACATCCTTTGAAGAAAATAAACACTGAGACATCTCAGTCACTTGAAACCGTGTCCCAGCTACAGTATTCACGGTCTCCATGTTGGCCCATCTCATGGTTCTTTTAGGGGAGTTCTATTTGTTGTTTTTTTGTCTTTTTTTTTAATTAAACAAAGCATTTAAAATTTAATCAGTTTCATTAGACTTTTTTCTTAAAATATAAACAAAGTTTTGGCAAATAATATTTATACAGAAAAATAGTTTTAGATCTTCCCAAATTTTGAAATAGTCTATAAAATTACTTTATAAATAAATAAAATGCAGAATCTGTTGTACACGTATTTGCACATCTCTGTAATTGCCTCCTTACTGTTAGCATAGGTCTGTACTTGTACAGTTTTCAGGAATATTACAAAGTCATAAAGTCGGAAAGTGGATCTCTTATTAAAAAATACATTTTCTCTTTTTGTGTCAGTTTGTCTGGATGAAAGACCTGATGTATCTGAAGCTTCATCATCCATGGGCAAAAAATAGGAGTCTTGGATTAATTGTAAAAAACATAGAATAACAGTTATTTTGAAACATAAAAAGTTCACACAAAACAATGTCCTGGAGAGTTATCTACATAAAATATTTAAACAACATGGATAATTTACCATTTAGTATTATACAATAAGCTACCCAAATGCCTAAATTAACTATTATAAAAAAATAAAAACAACTTTGACAGATATAGGCAAGTTGCAGTGTCAACTACCTAGTTATAATGACTGAGAAAGTCTACAAATATTAGTGTTTTAATAGTATATAATGGTGATACCTTAACTGCTAAAGTAACGAGTTAAGATACATTATTTTTCCACAAATTAAACTAATGCAACGTTACAAGCACTATGTTAATTTTACAATCGAATTGTGATTATTTTTTCGTTCAGATGATCAAATCTCCAGCTTTATATATAAATAGAGAGTAATTAGACATCGGACAAACAAGATTTAGCCTGGAAAAGAATTTCCTCGACAAATAATTATATGGTTAGTGCCTTCAGTCGTTCCGAACAGGCAGTGCTGCCAAAGTTTAAAATAGTTTACAATCAATCTGAAGAGGTTAAGTTAAAATACTGCAATCACTAATAATGTCCACATAGAAAACTTATGCTGCAAACAATTATACATAATATCCACTTATAACAGCTGTCCTGTTTTCTTTTTTTTAAACAATAATTTAAAAACTATGTCATTTATGAGATACATGTGCAACATATAAAATGTGAAATATGAAATATTTGGTACAATAGTGCTTGAAACAAATTTCAAATCAAACAAATGAAATTTTAATTATACATATATAATTACCTTGTGAATCAACAAAGTATTTAAAAAAGTAAACAACATTAAAATCTGCTTCATCCATATATATGTATATATGTATGTATGTATATATAACATGTATATAATTGTATTAAAGATATCTTCATACTTTTGTGACATAAAATATGTTTTTAAAGAAAAACAAAAGAACTATTTTTTTCTCCACTCTAATCTGGTTACAATCTTATAATCCAATAAAAAAAATGCAAATACAGCAACGATTTATTAAACTGAATCTCATTCTACATTCTTAGTGTTCAGTTAATAGTCTAGATTAAAGTCACTGATGACGCTTCAGTGACTCAACTGAATTTTCATTAAATTAGAGTATCATACAATCTTCATCTACAGCCTTCTTTTTCGCCTTCTCTTTTGTTAGTTTGGTCTTGTGTGTGTGTGTGTGTGTGTGTGTGTGTGAGTGTTTGATTATACACTTCTACAAGTTACTTCGTAACAGCTTGGATCTTTTTGGTTAACCTGACTATGAGTTTGACAGATTACTCGCTTCTGGTGACATTTGACTGTTGGCATCAGGCTCACTTTCATCAAGTCTGATGTGACAAAATTTAGGCACTTCTGCAAAGTCTCTTTTAAAAACATTATAAATATACTCATAAAATAATATTTTCAAGACTTTGTTCTTTTGGGGATTGAAAGGGGTATGAAGTTCATACTGTGCAAATTTTTTAATTTTCTTCTGCTATTCTGCTATGACTCAAATGCAACTTCTCCATACAAGTCAAACACCAACCATGTGCATCTAAATTGTGCTTTACTTTGGACTTCTGGCTAAAGATATTCAGATTGGCGGGGTGATGTGCAGGACACTGGGCTGTGTTTCACTTCCTCTCTCTTGGAATTGACTCGCTGGGGGAGCAAAACCAAGAGGGTTTTTAAGCGAGAAGGAAAACCCCAATCGTAGTCTGGGTGAAAATTAAACCTGCAACTGGGGTAAGTTTTTAGCCAATGCAACTTCATTATTGCTGAGCTCGAAAGATTCATAAACACCGAATCTCACGAGACTAACTTAACTGGACCATTTCCATTAGGTATAGTTATGGAGAAAAGACAGTATTTGCAAGAATTAAACTATGCTTAGAAAATCTTTAAAACTAAATGTTACCCTTTATGTCTTGAAACATCACAGCTGGTATCAGGTAGTTAACTATTTTAGGTTGGAGTATAGTAAGCATACCATATTTAATATTCATATATGACATAGCAGCACTAGCTTTTTTGAGTTTGTGATTTGTCCATAAGAACAAATTCTTGACTTAGCATGCAGTTTGTGGCAACTCTAGAGAGGAGGAGATGGGATAGTATGTACAGTAGCCGTGCTTGGCCGTCCGCAGGGAGGCTTCGTGACACTCTGTTCCACTCCTGCTGGCTATTTCAGGATTATCTGTTAAGAGAAAGGAAAGCATGATCACCCTTTTAGGTGATGTGGGGAGAGCAGTTCACCCAGATGGCCAGTGTTGGACTAACTAAGCTTGGGTGCAGCTCATATCAGAGAGCATCCCAAACGGGACAGCATTCCGTATCCTCACACTGCCTGAGAAACATCTGAGCTTCACAAACCTAGTCGTCTTTCTCCCACACAGACATCCCTGTGTGTGTGAGAGCACACAAAGAGGGAATTTTGTGTGTCAAAATACTGGAGATGGCACCAAAGCCAAAAAGGAAGGGGCTGGCTGTAGATGGGGTGTGCCTTCCCCAGTGCCCCAGCTGTCAGCAGAGGGGAAAGCAGCCCTGCACCTCCCGAGGAAGCTCAAAAGCACATTGGTACCTGCTGCAAGTCCCCAGCTCCACCCTGCTCCTACAAAGGCAGGAGTGACCAGGGGAAACGGTGGAGGCCAGGGGAAATGCCACTAACAAGCAAAAAAGATGCTGTGGGCTGGGTGTTTTCAAGAAGCTGGAGTGCCTTTTCAATGCACTTTTACAGCTGCTTATTTCCTAAAAAAACTACCTGCAGGTCAGCGAACTTGAGAGGTTTTTTCACACTTCTTTATGTCAGGGGATCCAGGGGGATGATGATAGTGGTACCTGTGTGCACTACCTGTGCTGCTTTACCTTCACAGTGTCTGAAACTGAGGGTGAAGCAACCGCTTTACAGATGCAAACTCTGTGCCTCCAGTACTGTGAAGGCTAGATGCACAATGTGCCCGGCAACAGACTCAACCTGCTCACAGCACTGGAAAACAGTCCAGGTTTCCACATTTGCTGGTGAAAGTGATGTTGAAAGCCAGAGGTGCAATGTTCTTTCTATCACACCACTGCTAAACTGTGCTCCAGACTTGAGCGCAAGTCGAGGAATTAGAGTGCATCGCTTGCTCTTCCTGTTTAATTTGGCACTCGACATATTTTTAAGCTGTGTTTGTAGGTGGTATACAAGACAGTCATGACAGCACTTTGACCTACTTGTGTATTACAAAGCTAGACCGCAGCTTAATGCAATATTTATTTTAAAAGGAAAAAAAAAAATAGGTGATTTGAAAGTAACTGCAGCAACATACTACCTCTGACATACAGCTTGCCAAAAAGAAACACGGTCGCCTTCTGTAGAAGGTGCTTGTTCTAGCCCCGTGCCCAGCCACCTCACACATACCTCACAATCAGAGATGTACACAGCTATCAGCGCCCTGACCCCACCTAACTTGCCAGCATGCCAAAGAGTCAGCTTTGATTACCATCAGCACTGCCAATCTGGTGACACGCGAGGCCCCACTGTAGTGGCACTGTACAAACACCTGCTGCTCCAGAGGGCTTAACTTCTAAATACATCATGCATACAAGAAGGACATATATTTTTAATGAACTTCCACCCATTGTGAGTTTGTTAGCTTATCGCCTATCTTCTGTTTCCTATTGAAATAACAAAGAAATAGCTTTGCTGGAATAATAAAGCCCTGCCTGTGATAACCCTGGTGCATCTACAGCACGGTGATGTGACAACATGTATAAAGAACGTAGCTGAGCTGAAAGTAAGAAGTGACCAAGATTATCAGGACTGATATTTTTAGCATGTTACAACCCAACATGGCAATGTAATTAATAAAGCAGCTTTAGCTGTAATAGGTTAGCTATAATCACACAAGTGTATTTAAGGAATCCTAAGGTCTGTGTTAATGGGACACAACCTGAAATCTACTTGGTGTAAAAACCCCAGAATTTCAGACACTGCAGCTGCCTAGATCATCTGTCAACTTTTGAGGGGATAGATTTGCATTTTTCCGATAGGTATTTTCTCCCTGTACAGGTAGACAGGTTAGAATCATAGAATAGTTTGGGTTGAAAGGAACCTTCATAGCTCATCTAGTCCAAACCCAAAGCAATGAGCAGGGACATCTTTAACTAGATCAGGTTGCCCAGAAGCACCATCCAACCTGGCTTTGAATGTCTCCAGGGACAGTTCATCCACCACCTCTCTGGCCAACCTGTGCCAGTATTTTACTACCCTCACTGTAAACACATTTTTCCTTCACATCCAGCCTGAATCTCCCCTCCTTTAGTTTAAAACCATCACCCCTTATCCTATTGCAACAGGCCCTGATACAAAGTCTTTCCCCATCTTTCCTACAGGCCCTGTTTAAGAAGTGAAACATCACAATAAGGTCTCTCTGGAGCCTTCTCCATGCTGAACAACCCCAACTCTCTCAGCCTTTCCTCATAGGAGAAGTGCTCCATTCCTCTGATCATCTCTGTGGCCCTTCTCTGGTGGGATGTCGCCAGGGCACAGTAGTGGGGCAGAATCACCTCCTTGGACAGATTACTGCCCCTTATGTCAAGATGTCTTAAAGGTCAAACAGCCTCATGTTCCCAATTCCCCCAAACTGTGTGACAGAGAAGCAGAGGGCATCATCTCAGGCTGTTTCCCGGGAAAAGGGTAGGACCATTCTTGGCACTTGGATTAACCCCAGTGCAACTCACCCTGCAGCATACCAGGCAGGATGAAGGGGCCCTGGTCAGCGCGAAAGAGCAGGGACTGCTTCTGTGCCATCCTCTGGCAAGTGGCAGAGCCCAGGTAAGGACTTCCACTGCCCTGTGCCTATTCCTGCCATTTCTCCCCTCCTCTTGAAACTCGGGAAGCAGGGAAGACAATGTAAACACTTTCCTTTTGTGCACAAGCATGTCCTGTTTACGTGGCTGTGGGTGCAGAAGGAGCAGCTGGAGCTCTCCCCACCGTGCTTCTTGTACTGCAGTGGCTATGGAACTGGCTTGCTCCCACCACATCGTCCTCACCACCGCTCGTGCAGGGGATGTAACTAGGGCATGTTGCACCCTGGCTATTTCTAGTACACGTAGGAGGCCTCCTAGGAAAGAAACCTCAAGTCTCTCCTTCAGAACAAGCCTCTCCAGTGGGAAGATGCAGAAATGAGGAGCTACATGTTTTTTTTAACCTTAGCCACAAAGTGTTAAACGTATCCTGTAGTCTTTAATTATATGTTCACACCCTGTTTCTCAAAAGATATCACAACTCTGCCATACACATGTATCAGCTTCTGCAACTTTTTTCACTGTGTCTGACAGAGGAACATAAAATGCTGCACTACTTTACATGGAAAACACACTGTGAACGTCTTCTGTTTAATCTACAAACGAAGTAATAAACTGCGATGGAAGATGGAGGCTATCTGAGTCTGCATCACTGCTAATTGCTCCACTGCATGCCTGCATGCTGAAAAAGAAGCTGTGCAGAACATACCAAGGAACATTCCCGCAAACACTTCTACAGAGTTTGCGCAACCTCGTTACTTGTAAATAGGTCCAACATCCTTCATGTTCACTACTGTGTGAAGAACTGTATCTCAAATATATGACTTCCCATATTCGCAGTGGTACTATTATATCATTACACTTCACAGCAACTTGATATAATGTATTGACATCTTTACCATAGTATATATACACATAAAAACCCCCTGAAACATGAGACAATACAATGAATGTGCATTGTCCCATGTACAAAGGTCTACAGGTCAAGCACGGGAAAGCATTTTCTCATGCTCTCTATGAATAAGATCCACAGGTGTGGATACAGACATGCCAGAAAACATACCTTCTGCTGCTGTAGTAAGAAAGCTAATAAGAACACTATTCCTAGCATAAGCAGAATGGCCTGGCACTTACAGTTGAAATGCACAGATGTGATGACAGTACAGGGCATTTTTTCAAAGCTATCACAGACATAGGATACCTTCTCCATTGCTTTCTTGTTTGGTACCTGTTCAAAGTGCCAGAAAGCAGGCTACCCTTTAGACTAAAATCACTAAAATTGTGCCAGTGCTAGTTACTAGACCTCACTGAAACCAGTAACACATAGAGTGAACCTTTATTTCTGCAAATTACTTTCTAATTGCCAAGAAGCATTTGCTCTTTTGAATTTTCAGCTCTTTAGGGGTGACATGTTCAGCTCCCAAATTCCAAGACTTTCCCTCTTTTCTATCAGAGCATGGCTCTTTACCCTCAGGACCTCTGAATGACCACAGTGGTCATTAAGACCCTTGCTGTGCAACACAGAACATGCCTAAATTCAGCCAGGATTGCTTCTGAGGGTGATCAGTTCTGCAGTGTCATCCATGGGAATGACAACCAAGAGAGATGATACTGCCAATTGTGTCAGCTTCTCACCAAACTACTGACCCATGGCACACAGCAGACAAATCGACATCAGCCTGGGATTTCCTCAGACCCAGCAAAGATGGCTGCAACCAATTATTGTCTAAAGACTTAAAAAGAAAAACTGAGAATCTCTTTTAAATTAACAACATGGAAATTCCACTTCTGTGAGCTCTTTATCTGTCACCCACATTACTATGTGCACTGCTTTACTTGATACAGTTCACAGATTTAACCAGCTTACCTAGAATCATGACTGTGAATTAAGAATTTCAAGAACCCTCTCTGGCTTAAGGTTTTCTATTTTGAAGCTACAACTCACGAAGCTTCTTTATTCTCCCTGTGTTAAATTCTGTTTCCAATTTCAGATTTATAGTACAATGATGAATACAGAAAATCCACCATTCTGCAAGAATTCAGTGTACATGAACTCTTGTTCAACTAACGACCTGTCACAGTGGATCAGCTGGAAAACATGACTTTGCATCTACCCCTGACATGTTTTTCTTCTGGAAGTTTAGAAATAACTTCTCCCAGTTACATTTTGCTCTATCAGCACTAATACATTTTAAGGGAGCACCAAGATCATACTTGACCCCCACATGGCGAAGCACTTATCCCTCCAAACTGAACTCACATGTATTACACATTTTAGGCTGCTCAGCCTTTCATTTTAAGAGCAATGTAGTCATAGGGGTTTCTTGTAGACAAGATTCATCTCAGATGATTACAGATGTGTGCACCTCAGCTGGTCACCTTATTTTACATATTCCTAGCCTACCTCAGGCAACTGATTTTACATGAGAGAGATTATCAGCTCACGATGCTCTTTTCCCCTCCACCAGATACAACGGTCTGCAGCAAACAGTTCACACCGAGGTATTTCACTTTTAGCCACCTGTGTCAGGGCAGATGAATCTTCCCACAGTGACACTTTCTATTTTCATGTTTTTCACAGAGTAGCAGACTGGTCAGATATATCTAGGGTATACACTGAAAATGACAGATATTTTCAGACAGCCGGCTCATATCAGGCTGTCTCATAACTTCTCCTGCTTTCTAAAAATAAAGCTAACACTAAGTATTTCTTCCCTTTGACATGAAACTCAAGACTATTTATATTTCCCTGTGCTTTTGGGAAATGCCTCCAACTCTTTATTTTTCATTTTCTCTCAGAATGCTCTTTTGTGGCATGTGCCTTATTCTTTCAAATAAATCAGTCTTCTATTTATTTTTTTTTAATCAAAAGTGGAAAAGGATGAATAAATATTCAGATGTTTACTGAGGGTAATCGCTATCATATCAGTTATGCTTGGTCTTACTTAACTATTACATAGCCTTACAGCTGGACTTTTTCGCCTCCTATTTCTCCATAGCCTCAGCAGCAGCACCTTCACACAGCACCAACCTGAGCTTCCGATTTCCCACTGACATTCCCCAAGGGATGGGATTTGCCCTGTCCTCCATTGGCCAACAGCTGAGCCAGCTCCAACTCTTGCTTGCATTAGAAGCAGCCTGCCTGCTCCCAGTGCTCAGGGTGGAAAGGTGCTTGGGTACACATGCCTCATCTGTCCCACCTTAGCTGTTGTCCTGCCCCCTCTCTTGTAATCTCCCACTGGAAGTTCCTTCCTGACCTACTGTCTGCACTACATTGCAGGCATTGTCACTGCCACAAGAGCCTCCCTTCCTTGTCTTTACTATATACATTTGCACATTCATGCACACATCTAACCTCAGGCCTGACTCTTCACTCATCTGTCCCTTTCCACTTTCAAAATCCATGGTCACCATTCTGCACTCCTGTAAAACTAGTGTCAAATCTAGCATCTTTCTGCAAGGTCATCTGCAAACACTGGAAAGAAAAAAAACTGAATAAACGGATCTGCAAACAAAATCTAACAGAACTACTAATAGGGTTGAAGGGACCTGCCGAAAGCAATTTGTTACCCCTGCTGTCACTGCTGAACACTTCACTGCTTTTCATAAACACACTGAGCTCCACCTTGTGTCACTGGTTGCTGCTACTCCTCTCACTGGCCAGAAATCTCATTCTTATTTCCAGCATAGTATGATTTAGTGTAAACATTCTTCATTTTTCTTACTAACTTCACTAACTTCTCCCCAATTCAGGGGTGAAGGAGGATTTTTATCTTATTGCTTCTCCATTAACCCAATGTATCCCCAGTATGTCTAGTGCATTCATCAATAAGGTGACCTCTGATTTGTACATAAGGGTGAGATGTCTAGGTCACAGATGATCTCCTTGGTTGCCTGCCCCATACAGAGACTAATACAATGGCATCAGGTTTCTGAAGGCTGGAGGTCCTATTTGCTTAGCTTTCTCATAGCCCATTCCTTGACATGATAACTCTGCTGCCCTGCTCCATTCTCTTTTCTCTCTTAAATCTGAGTGTGCTCAGTTCTGCCTGTCCCATGTGTTGGTATTATGCCTCTGTAAATGGCTAAGGGCCAGATGTCCATGCTGAAGTGGACACATCTGCTGGCACATTTTCACTCTATCAGGTCCAGCCTGTTGGCCAACAGGGTGTCATAAAGCTGACAAAGACCATGTCTGAATACAGCTCTTCATGATGATCTAAAGAAAAGATCAAGGCAACTATGGGATCTCAAAGGCTCAAGGGTTCAAGAGCATCATTCTTATTTAATATTCACAAGGTCCTGAAAGAGAATCCAAAGCCATTTGTGCTGCCAACTCCTTAGCATACTTATGAGCTTCAGTAGGTGTTTATTCAAGTAATAATATATAATGCTTAAGTTAAATTTAATAGGTATTTACTCACTCTGAAGAAATAGGACTAGTTGTATTAAAAATGAAAGCATGACTTTATTTATTCTTCTTTAAAGTAATAAATAATGCAGTACTAAAACCTGATCCTAATACACTCTAATATATTCTACCCAAATCTATTTTTAACTAATCGCACAGGCTGCAGACAGACTACACAGAAATGACTGAAATACTACTGCTGTAGTATTTTAGGAGTGCCCATACAGTGACTGTTTCGAACAGCCATTCAATTCCACCTTTCAGCAGGTCTGAGCTACAGCAATCATCTGTGTTTTTCATGTCTCCTACTTTCAGGTCACTTTCACTCTCTTCTTGAATTTTAGAAACTGCCAGAATTGACATGTGCAGAAGAACTGAGAGCGCAAAGGACTGAAAGGCCAATCCTGTATTACCTGTGAAAGTGCCCATGTACCTGTTGCAGAGGTATTGGCCTCCAAATCTGTATTTTCTTAGGTGTCCTCACTTAGCATTGTTTTTTCTTTTAACATGCCCTGCTTTGTATTTTCCTCTTACACATCATGCCTGTCCAAACCGAACAAGATGAGGGTGCCACTACACTTCCAAAACCTGCTGCTCCAGTTCAGACTCCCTTCCAAGCAAGAGGTGGTCCACTAACAGTCAGAACTTAAACACAGAAAGGTACCAAATTTATGCTCATCAAGGTTACTCATCAGACATCACTGTGTCAGTTGTATAAAACTGACTGTGCTTATAACTTCTCTGAGGAAATCTTAATGCTCCTGACTTTTGACTTCTTACCATTTCCTGAATTTTCTTATCTGAATGTTCCCATATAGAGAGACATACATACCACTGTGAGCCACTGCAGATAATATTGCACCAAAAATGAAGTCAGTTTAAGTTAATAAATCTCTGCCTCAAGCCAAAAGTCACAACAGGTACAAGAAACAAGCAACCTTAAAATCATCTAGTTCTAACCCCTCCCTGTCAAGGGCAAGGACACCTCACACTAAACCATATCACCCAAGGCCTCGTCCAACCTGGCCTTGAACACTACCAGGGATGGAGACTTCACAGTTTCCCTGGGCAACCCATTCCAGTGCCTCACCACCCTCACGGTAAAGAATTTCCTCCTTATATCCAATCTAAACTTCCCCTGTTTAACTTTGAACCCGTTACCCCTTGTCCTATCACTACAGTCCCTAATGAAGAGTCCCTCCCCAGCATCCCTGTAGGCCCCCTTCAGATACTGGAAGGCTGCTATGAGGTCTCCACGCAGCCTTCTCTTCTCCAGGCTCAACAGCCCCATCACAGACTGAGATAAAAATATGGTATTCCTTTAATTCAAGGGAAAATAGCTGGAGAAACTAGAGATGTCCACATGCAAATTATTTCAAAGAACAGAATTCCAAACAAGTACATCTGGAGCTCTGCACTACACTATATTTTTAAGATTTTATGATGGAAAAACCCAGACTCACATGAGCTGTGTGTATACGCTAAGCACAATGAAGCCAACTCAGTTTTCCCAAAATGCCTACAAAATGAGCTGACCCCAGGAAAACATTCCTATGTTTAAATAATACATATGTCCCAAAAGACTTCTACTCAACTTGTCAAAGTATGGTTTGTTGAATAATTGAAAGCAAGAGCACAGTAAGAAGTTATATCACATCAAACATAAATACGATTTTTTTTTAATTTCAATGATATGAATGGTAAAATTGTCTATAACAGGAAAGAGAAATATATCTCGATTTTTGTTATGCAAAAGAAGTGTTTGCCTTTGCTTACTTCTCGTTATGTGATACTGCCATCTAGCAGGCTACCAGAGGAACTCATGTTTCAGTCTTTGCCGGGGCAGCAGTGTGTGAGGGGAGAATGTCCAAAAAGCTACCCTAAACAGACTTCTTCCCACTGGCTTCTTGTATATGAGCATATGATCTAAAACTCTGTATGCAAGCGTCCCATAAGTCTTCCTCATCTACAGAGAAGCAACGTGCTATTTTAAGAGACCAAAATAAATGTTACTAGAAGTAAAATAAAGGTTTGGTTAGTTTGCATGGGAATTCCTTTACATTTCCCAGGGTAACCTTTTGTTTTGTCATCTTTGCTGCCTTGCAGTTAACAAAAACAAAGTTTTGCCATGTATTTTGTAACATCAGTTGTTTCAAGGCAATTCAAAGGGTATTTCTTTGATACTGCTTAAGAAGTGTTGTGGGCTTTAAGACTGGGTTTAAGACTCCCTTTCTTGAGCCTGCAAACTGTAATTCAGTGTCTTCAGAAAAGATAACTACTGAAGTGAGTGAGAATTGTGATTCTTGGGTGTCCAGCATGAAAGAGGCAGCAAGCAATTTAAATTTGCTATTCAAAATTCCTTTTCTAGAGGAATGGCTCTTCATGATCAAGGATTGTTTAGGTTAATTTTTCCAGCCTGATGCAGGTACAAGGCAAGATATCCAGTCCTGCATCCCACATGTCAAGGCTTGCTGTTACCTCTGTGTGGAGCAGCCTGGTACCATACATGCCCTCACTAGATGCCCAACACTGTTATGCCCAGGGCTTGCTCTCTGCAAGCAGTCCTGCAATAATGTGGCTGAGAATGGAACCTGTTCCTCCATCTCCATTTTTTTTTAACTTTTTCATGTTGGATTCATGTTGCTAGAACAGATTTTATATAGAAGTATTTAACTTGGGACATTATGGAATTTTTAGACCAAAACTTTCAGTCAAAAAAAAAAAAAAAGGGCAAAAATTGGTTAGATAGTTACCATTCACAGCAGAAGTGTTTTTCCACCTGTTCCCCTATTCCCTTACTAATGGCAATCAAAGCTTGTCAAATCATTAACAAGAATTTTGCACAGATTCTTATTTGCAAGTTTGTTGTATACTGGCACTAAAGATGTAAATAACATTAGTTTCCCCTTTCCACCTTCCTTCTCAAAAGCTTGCTTGTAAACAACAAAAAGGCTGTTTCCTACTACTAGATTTTCCAATTCCTTTTGTCTGTATATTGCTACTGTTCTCTCCAATTACAATTCAGCAGGTTTCCACAAGGAAGAGAGGGAACATGGAGACAGAAAAAGTCTTGTCAGCAGTGCGGAGGACAACCCTCTACCCTGCCAGAAGGCTCCCTGGGGCTAGGTGGGTAGCCTGAGAGGAAGCCCTGCCTGGGGACGCTATTTGCAAGTGGGAGCTATTGGCACTTCTACTACATAGAGAAATCAGCTTGAGTAGGTGCCACATGACATTGCAGTCTAAGGAGAATCTGCCTCCTTTGGGAGTGGTGGCTGCCTCTGTGGGCACCTTGGCAAGGAGAGGTGCTCTGTTGCTGCACGTCTGGCTCCTCTCCCTCCCGAGGGAGCTGTCACGCTCAGCGTCTCACATCCCCATTAAACATTTGGTAGGTTTGTATTTTATGCTCTGTTAACTACTTTTTGGATTCCAGAGCAAATATTTTAATTGTCCTTTTCTTTGTGGCACTCAAATGTAACATAACTATTTTTATTTTCCCTTCATTGTATTTTTGCAGATTTTGACAAAACTGAAGGCTACTGAATGATTTCATAATTAATATCTGTGCAATCGTCACCTAATTTAGTGCTAATGCTGATGCATAACTTAAAACAGCTGTGCTAGATAATCACAAGCCTTAGCATGAGAAAGCCTGTTGATCTTCTATTTCTTTTCAGACAGTGCCTATGAGTATTCAGTTTTTCTACTGGATCTGCCTTTTCATTTTTCCCTCTTGGTTAACGGTCATATAACCAGTAGAATAATGTTGTCAATAAATAACATCTTCAACCAAAGTTACTACTAGTCATCCAGGTGCCGGTTCAGAAGCATGCAGATTCGTCTGTAGGTCCTGTATTGCATCTGCCAAGCTTGTCAAAATGTCCTGGATAACCCAGACATCCAAGGTTATCTTAGGACAATCTTAATCATCAGTAGACGTATGTTTAGGCAACTGAACCAAGTCCTGTGTGACTTTCTGTGCCAGACTATTCTCTAGACTTCATCTGACTGTGCTGATGACCTTCACAGTCTACAATAGGCACTTAAATTTCTAGCTTACATACAGACACCCATACTCAGACATCAACATTTTTGTGGCTTAATTTTGGGCAGGTGTTGGCATTATTCAAAATTGAAATTCAGTCCCAGAATTCAGAAAAACACCTCTCATATAATGTTATGATAGAATATCCCATGCACTGATCCTCTGTTAAACCATCTCTGGAGTGTGGGGTAGAGGAAATAGCTGCTCTCTGCATCTTCAGTTAACGTGAACATCGTCAGCTCCTAGTGGGTTCTATATAATATTGCCCCAAGTTTCTAATCCTGTATTTACTTATAAAGAAAATATAAAATAAAGAGAAACAATCTTCCAAAATAATTTTCCTTAAGATCTATGACTTTGATTTCATCCTGAAATTACAGCAGTGCACAGCCTAAAGAAAACCAATAAATACTGCTCTGCTCCTCTACAACTATCTGAAAGGAGGTTGCAGTGAGGTAGGGGTCAGTGTCTTTTACCAAGTAACAAGCAATAGCGTTAGAGCAACTTGAGGCCTCAAGTTGTGCCAGGGAAAGTTTAGACTGGGTATCAGGAAAAAAAAATCACCTAAAGGGCTGTCAAGCATTGGCACAGGCTGCCCAGGGAAGAGATGGAGTCACCATCCCTGGGGGTATTTAAAAGACATGGAGATGTGGCACTTAGGGACATGGTTTAATGGTGCACTGGGCAGTGCTGGGTTAACAGTTGGACTCCATGATCTTAAGGGTCTTTTCCAGCCTAAACAATTCTGTGATTCTACCTGTGAGTGACACTGAGCCGGTAACAGCCTCCTTGCTTGCTCAAGTACTGCCAGACCACTAGCTGCAGGAATAATAATTAAAAGCCTTGATAAAGATCTCTGAAGCAACTATTGACAGGCAATGACTGTATTAATATTTCAAGATGTTCTACACACCTCTGCACACATATGTGCACTAGAGGGAGCCAGGACCAAACTGTCCACAGGCATGCTCTGACATTGCTTCCACCATTGATTGTTTCACACTACTTGGAACTTTGCTGGTTCCATCCTGCAAGAAAATGGTGTCAGTATCCCCAAACAGCAACTGAAGTTCATTAGGGACCTAACCCTGAAGCGAGGTTAAACAGCTATGGCATCCAGCCCTATTCCGCTGGGAATAGCTGGAGCAGTTGTGAAGGGGGGCACAGGAAAATTGGGAAGTATCTCTTGCCTCTGACTGGTCATGCTCCCAGACTTGCCATGTACCTTTGAAAGACCACCTGCCTTTCACTGGAAAACTCAAGCTTCAACTCCCCTCCTCCATCCTGTCCCATCACAGCCTGGCAGCTAGAAGAAGTGGGGACACCTTCTCACAAGACGCCAGCTCTTGTATCAACTGAATCAGTCTTTAATAAGCATTTGGAAAACAGGGTTTGCTAAAGCACTTCTGCTCCATCTTATTTTCACTGCACTGAGCCAAAGTGGTTCTGCTCCCCTCTGATGTACACCGCAAGAAAATTACTTTGGGTTTAAAACCTAACTTCTGTAAGACAAGAAAAGCAATAGACTTCCAATTTTCCATATATTCTTAACTGGTGTCACTGCATAAATGTACTGTGGTATAGCCTTTAACCCTACACAATCTTCTCATGTACATTGAACACACAACACATACAGTTGCTGGGCAAGTGTGACTGGCTGTGCGTGTGTGTCAATGCAGGCACATTCTGAGCTGTTACATTATTTTTAGTAAGAAAGGACATACAGAAGACATGAGACATCCTTCACCTTTTTTCAAGATATAAGCTGACAGCACACACTAAATAATTCAGTGGACCCAACAGGGTTGTTAGGTTTTTTTAGCCATCAGCCGAGACTCCATAACTTTCGGGATGCTGACTTCTCCTTCTGCTGGTGCTTCAAGGGCACCGGCATCATCACACTAAACCCAAGGAAGTCCAGCAATCTTTCCCCAGGCCAGAGTACCAGGCCAAGTGATATTGAGCTAAATTACTAAGCCCTGCTACAAGTTTATTTTCATGCCTGGCACTGTGAGAAGAAGCTGCAGGAGCTGAAATGGGATGGGCTGAAGGCTGCAGGTTGATTAACAACACTGGGAAGAGGAAACCATATCCCACAGATACGTAAAGCAACGTGGCACAGGCTAAGAAAGGACATTTCATTTAGATGGGAATAAAAGTCCTTTTTTGAAATACAAAGGAGAATTTAAATCCATACAAAAGGACACAAACAAAGAACGTTATGACCATGAATAAAATCTTAACTCATGTTAATTATCTGTTCCTTCTGTGTTTCTTGGGCTAAAAAAATACTGATAGGTAGGACCACAAAATTATGGGGCTTTTTCCAGCGTTGTAGCTTTGCCTCCAACTTTTACGAGGCTGTAAATAGCAATCTTGGACATTTGCCCCTTACAAAGAAGAAGTGACTACTACCACTTTCACTACTTCCAAATAAACAGTTTTACAGTAACTTTTAAAGATTTGCAATGACTAACACAACGACAGGTGTGAGAAGAAAAAGACAGGGATGGCACACACTACAGAAGCCAATGGGAAAAGCTGCCAGGGTGGGACTCATCTCCTCATGCAGTGGTGCAGAGCTTTCCTACATAGATATGCTCTTTCCACAGGCAAGAGAAAGAGGCAGAACCTTCCAGGGCAATTCATCCTGCCCTAAGATGGACTTTGGGAAAACCAAACGAACAGAATGCCGAACTTTAAACAAGTGGAAACCCATCCCCATGTTAAATTATCCTTTAATTTCAGCATGGAGCTATGTGTATACAGACAGAGAGATACGTGTGACTAAATAAATACAGACAGACACTTTCCACAATTTCTGTTAAATTTAAAATGCCCTAATCCTCCAATGCAAACAAAATCTGTAGTGGGAAAGGAGGGGTTTTGCCTGTTATCCTGCTAGATGAGAAAGCACATTAAAGCACACCTACGTCTCCCCGGTGGCACCAGCTACTCATGTGAATGTATTCCTATTAACTAAAGAAAACAAAGACTGATTAGTGGTCCTTTTGTAGGTGTATGGGTATTTATTCTACTCCAGCCACAACCAGCCCTTCTGGCACTCAGAGGTGCAGGTGGTGGCGCTGCCCTGGCTGCATTCCCGTGCTGGAGAGGGACCCCAGGTGACCCCCTCCCCTTTTCTCATAGTCCCTTGACATCTTCAAGCCCCTTGGGGAACACAAAACTGCACTGATACCACCAAATAATTTGCTGCTGCAGACACTGCTGTGGGAAGGACAGTGAAACACAACATTTGCCTGCTGCACTCCCCTCCTCGTCCCACGCAGGTTTTCACTAAAACAAGCTAGCTCGCAGAAAATAACGCAGAAAATGACAACCCTCTTGATGAAAATGCTAGCAGCACAAACACCACAATGCTGGCAAACAACCCTTTAAAAAAATAGAGAAAAGGGACTGGTTTGTGTTTCTTTAAGGAAGTAGGGTGTATTTCAGAGGTAGTATATTTTTCCAAATTATTATAAACTCTTGTGGCAACTTCTATTTTCCTATGGGATACTTACATAGTTTGGGGACCAACAGTAAAAAAAATAATCGACTGGTATAATATTATTAAGCAAAATATTTTCATTGATTTCTTTGTAATTTCTTGGCAGGTGGAGGAGAATAAATCAAGGGGCGAGCATTTCTACCAAGTCTGCACCAGCTTGTTGGTCTGGGCAGGAGCAACATGAGGGAAGAAGATGGGAACACAGCCCTCTGCTTTCCCTCCACAAGCAAATCTGCTTGATTCCTCCTCAGTCTGACCTCTAAAAACCTGGGAAAACAGTTCTCAAGTGGAAGTGCCCGAGCACAGTGGCAAAGTAACAGAAAAGCCAGAGTGACCCAACTGCTGTCCAAACCCCTCTCCTACCAGGTGCTGGGCACATTGGGATGGGAATCTCAGCAACCCCAATGGAGAAGTCAAAGCTACACACTCTGAGCTGCAAATAGATACCCCTCTCTAGGAATCAGGCCCTATAGGAGGGAGGAGAAAACTCTACCAAAATGAAAACTGCCATTAACATAACAAAACACGTAAGAAAAGGAGAAGGTATTTTCTTCCCTAGCCTGCCTCTGTCAATAACTCTAGGTGTTCTTTGTAAGAGCATCCTTCCTTAGGGAAATATAACTCTCATGTTAAAGATACACATTCAAACATAAAGCAGACATAACTATCTTGAGTGCTGTTTTGATCACTAGCATTTACTGTTTTGATCACTGATTTACAAAAAATCATTCAGTTTTGTTTCTATTTTTTATTTTCATCTGCCTTGTCCTGCTTGTGATTTTAGACAGCTTCCATGCTTGCAAGTTAGTCACTTCCACACACCACATGGAAAAGGCTACATTAAGACACCTGAACATTATAAACCTGCAATGATCTTCCTTTTGAACTTAGGAGTTAATAACAGACTTCTGAAAGTAGTCCAGTACTATGGTGATTCTAACTCCAGCTGGGTTAATTACACAATAATTAGGTACAAACATCGCAACACAAAACACAGCTACATCATTATTTGCAACAAATGTTAACTCTAAATAAGTGCAACCTGTCCCACAAACACTTGCTATAAACGACTTAAAAATAAAAAGTAAAATTTGATGGGGTAAACACAGAAAGAAAAAAAAAATTCTCCTGGAGAATTTTTTTTGTTTAAAAAAAAGAAATTAAAATAAAAATCTCAGCACTCATTTAGAGTTTGGGATCTTGTGAAAGAAAGCTTTAAAAGGAGCAAACCTGATTTGCTGTGGCTGTTGCGGCGAAGGGAACACTTGTTGCAGGAGTTGTTGCTGCAGAGACAGTGGCGGCCGTAGCGTTGTGCATCATGGGTACTTTCAGGAGGGGAACCATGGAAGCAATGAACAGGAGGGTGCAGCATTATGGTAAGAGAAGTGGTATTTTTGGCATGGTGAATATCAAGAGCGGCAAGCCATCGTCATGGGTTAAACCGGCAGATGGCATGCAATCACAGTGCAAAGCGAGAAAGCGTGGCGGAGAAATAAAAAAAAAAGGGAAAATAGCTTATTACAAGTACAATTAAAGGAAGGCTGTCAACACAATCGGCGATTCCCAGAAAAAAAAAGAGCAAGGACCATTGAAACAGCGGGTGTTATCTCTAAGAAGATTACTTGTGCAAATGAGGTCTCCACCAAACTAGCCCGTTACTAAAAACTGTTACATGGGCAATTTGTTTTCTCCCCGTATCAGTATAAAGCGCTCCATACTACAATTCTAAACAAATCCCATACTGGTTTGCACTGGGAAGAAAAACATTGATAAATCTTTATCTTAATTTTTAAGCACAATTAAAAAATGAATTAATGTATCTTCATTTTGAAGTAAGCCAGATACTCACTGTCTTCCTTTATAATCCAATTACGTGTTTTTTTCTATTACCGCTGCAAAACTGTTTGTCTTTATCAGAGTTAAATTACCATCTGCCTTAAGGCAAAAACTGGGAGAAGGTTAATAATAATTTTCCTGATTTAAATACTACTTTGTTCAATCTAGAAAAGCAAGGTCAGTTCGGTGAAAGTCGCTGCTTTTGCTCATTTTAAGAATGAGTTTGTGGAAGAATTACTAACTTGACGTTTTAAAGGCTTGATACTTCAACTGCTTATCTGTCCCACAAAAAATATAAATCACTGGGATAGAGCTATAGAGGAAAGATTAGCTTTCAATCTTACAGGCTACTGCACTGGACTTCCACTTTTTATGCCCCAAATGTTAATTCCAAGCTGTAAATATATTTAAAGGAGCGAGATTCAGATCATGGGTTTCAATAGAACATTTGTGTATCAAAGTAGACATTTCTGGGAAACGCTGATAAAACTTTCTAACACACAGCAAAAAGGAGAAATAGGCACACCACTATGAAACTTTTAAACACTGATGAAATTTGCTGGCTTTTTCCAGTATTTTATGATTTTATAGTACTAGACAATATAAAGTATAAATAAAAGTTTGAAAACTGAAAAGCAGACTTGAATTCATGGTATTACGCTTTTGCAGTGTAGTTGTTATAGCAGGTGATATCACATCTAAACTGCAGCTTTCATCTACAAAGCTAGACACTCTGCAAAGTCAACCAAAAAGACAAGCGAACCTTTAATTCTAGTAAGTGGCTAATCCTTGCCTAGAATTTTTGGAACAAGTGAATATACATCATATACAGTATAAAAAGAGATCAATAAAGAAATTGGGAACCTACCAATACTGGTAGCGGGTGTCATGCACAAAACTGACCCTGCGTGTCATGCAATGATAGGTGAAAAAAGTGAATAAAGGGAAGAAACAGGTTAGCTGTTTAGAGTTAACATTCAAAGTGAGATTCAAGCATAACCACAGAGAAGTAAGTTAGTTAAATGAAACTGTAAGGTCATTCATAGTTTTGCTTTAACACAAAAAGGGTGATTATGTTCTTACTAAACTCCTGGGTATACTGTGTGCCTTTTGGCATGTTTCTATGTATATATAAGATACTTCATTAACTTTTCCATTTAGTGCTTTTATCCTTTCACTTAGTATTTTTGCAGCACCAGTTTTTTGTTTACAGAAATATTGTTGGTTGAGTATCATGTTATTTGGGAATTTTAGAACTTACTGCATAATTCAAATGTCTCAACTGTTGCACAGATCAATCAACTGTTTGATGTACACCAAAGAAAGGTGTTAAAATGGAATTAGCTGATACTGTTCTGAAGGGGCTTTGCTGAGTTCGCATCTGATGTTAATACACTCTTTCTTAACACAACACCAGAGGTGAAGAGGTGCTCCTGACCAAAGAAAACACTACTTGACAATTACCCAAGCTGAACACCTCAAAGTGTGTAACATTACAGCAAAACACTCCCAGTGCACCTCAGAGATGCTCTGGAAGGACTGCTAGCCTGCCACACAGTTCCGGTTTGATGCCTAGTCAACCTTTAACCTTTCTAGGAAGACCAAATGAGAAAACGCAGTATATTTTAAAGGTAGGCAGATAATGAGACTAGTCCCAGGTACTTGCCTATTTGATACAAAGTTAAATATGCTTCCTGTATTCTGGTGAGGCACTGGAACAGGTTGCCCAAGAAGCTCTGGCTGCCCCATCCCTGGAAGCGTTGGATGCGGCTTTGAGCAACCTGGTCTAGGGGAAGGTGTCCCTGCCTGTGTCAGGGGGGTTGGAACTAGATGATCTTTAAAGTCCTCTCCAATCCAAACTGTTCTATGATTCTACAATTTCTGCTTCATTGCTATCGCAGACCCTTATCAGCCCATAGCAGTAGCAGTGCAACTATGAATGACCTTACCCAAGAACAGTCCCCAGAGAATAAACAGCGTTCCTCCTCTAGAGGCTACAGAAATACTAACAAACAGCAATGGGAAGAGAAAAAAGATCTGCTGTTTTCAAGATCATTCACCAAACAATAAGGAAAAGGTGACAAAGCAATCAAACTGATGTAAAACAAACAAAGTGCAGAACTTTGGAGGTAAGCCATGCTAAGTCAAGCCCCACACTTTTTATTAGAAGAGCAAGTGGTTAAGAAAGCAGAGAAGTTATATAAAACAATTAAGTTTTATATATATTCCAGCAGCAAAACTTTTTTAAAATTTAACAACACACACGCACACACAAGGAACACATCTGAAAATTGTACCAGTTCAGAAAATATCACATAATCATTTAAAATCCAACAGATAACGTCATGCATTGCTCCACAGACCTAGGTGGCATGACAGCCCTTACACTCACCAAATCCAACCTGCCCAGGACATGTAGGACTATGAGATGTAACACCTTTACAAAAAGCTCATGACACCCACTCACACAGAGGGGGTTCCCCTTTCCTAACCTCCTCCCATACCCCACTCCTCTAACATCCTTTATAGGCCCTATGGCATTGCGAAGGGCCAGGGAGTTCAGCTCTTTGAGGAAGGTTTTCTACTCTGGGCGTGGGCTCCATCTGCTAAGTTAGCTCTCTGTATCTTCTTTCTTCATGCACTTGTGTTGGGGCTTGCAAACAACATGGCCCTTAAGGTTTTGTTCCAAGATCCACCCTTCCTACCATCAGAAATTTGTAATATAAAACTATAATTACAACCACTGATCGGTTGGAAAGAGTAATTGACAATAAAAAGCACAAAGAATGAGCTACTTAAGGAAGCATGAGCACTCCAAAAGTCTGGAAAATATCCAAATGCTGTTTCACTTAAAAGGGTTTACTGTATTTTCCATAGTTAATTTTAAAACCTTGGTAATTGCACATAATAGCGATAAGCTCTGAAAGGGAGTGAGTGCTTAAGAGAAGGAATAATGCATATCATACTGCAAATTCTTAGGGCTACAAAGTAAAACAAATTTGAGGAAATCTCTGTATGTTTGTAAGCACAGGGCAGTCTTCCATTCATGTCCAAATAGGCAGTCTCACAATTAAATCCTTTTTTTCAAACACTCCCATAAATGCCAGTTTGTTTTCTGCCTCAGATATTCTGGTGCACCAAAGTGCTAAAAATATGGCATGCTATAACTTACTATTATAAATACAGGGGCAGGCTCCAAGGTTGTTACTCAGGCCTTACAGAAAAATTCCATGAAGTCAAAGCCATCTGTGTTTGTTTTTATCTTTAAAAACATATGGGAATGCTGATAGATCTGGAAATCATCGTGTGTTGCGTTTCATTCCCTGTTTAACCGACATTATTTCTATAAACTAAAATAACATCGCTGAAATGTCAAGCGCATTTGCAAACACATAGTTTTAAATGATTCTGGAAGTTCACACTTGATAACATTCTGATACTAAAATATGGAATTTGTTAATTATAAATGAAAGCACAGAATTCATCAGGCAGGATATTTCGGAAGTTTGGAGTTGGGGTGACTGGCAGAATTTAGAGGATTATGCTGTTACTGTTTACACGAGCACCTAGCACATTCTTTCTCTCACCACGTTAAAGAGAAGCCCTGCCACCAGCCACCATGCAGTTCTAGCCATTTCTGAATGCTCTGATTTTTACAAAGTTCTGAGCAGTGAAATGCAAATTACGTCCACTCCCCTCCAGATCACCCCTATGAAGAATTATGACCCCGGCTATTAGGCACAAATGCTAGGAAAAGTGCTGGTGGCGGTCCAAAATGAAAACCATAAAAACGCATCTGATGCCTCAAAGCCTTTCAGTGCAGCTGCAGGGAGCAACGTGCTTTGTCAGTGCTTCCACACAGGTACAGGCTGGAAGGTTCTGGCTGGTGCTCCCATTTTTGCAGATGGGGTAACCCCAACAGCTGCAGAACAGCACCCATTGAAGCAGGAGGATATGCCTCGGCCACCGCACATTTCCCATGGCATCCCTGAAACATGATGCTTTTCCCAGTGTTTTTGTTAATGGAATTTGGCACTCTCATCTCCTAGGAGAGCACTTGCAGGTAAAAGTCAGAATACAGCCAATTTCAGGTGGGAAAAAAGGGGCGACTCTGGACAATGATGAATGAGGCTATAAATGTGGAAAGTAGCCTAGCGTCATGTTGAAATTGCTGCTTGAATTCTCGTACTTTGCAGGAGGAATTAAACCAATGTGTAAATACCTGTGCAGACTTCACCTCAAGTAGGCAGGGAGCATAATAAAACCTTGTGTTAAGTGCAAATGCCTGGCACGGAGGCTACCTAAGGAACACAAAATTGGTTCAATGTAGGTACAACATACCTGTCGGGATAAACGCATGTTGCTGCAACTGAGCATTGGCAAGAGCCTGTTGATAGTGCAAGACACTGGGATTGAAAACGGCACTGGCACCATTGCTTTTTTCAAGTGCTTGTCTCTTTGGTAAAGGGTGAAGAACACCAGGAGGAAAGGCCTGTAAATAAGGAATTTAGTTAAAATGGCATAGTTTTTAAGGTGGTGTCCGTAACACGTACATAAATACAAAAAATTATTATTTTTTTAAAGCAGCTAAAGATGCCTTGCCATGCATATTAACTCCAAGCACAGCAATGTAAAATGAGTGAAATTTTGTTATTGATAGCAAAAGCATGGTACTATTAACCTAAAACTGTAGCAGCACAACTACTGAAAAGAAAGGCCTTTAAAGCAACGAAAATGGCATTGCCTTTAAACAGGTTTTCAAATATTACAGGGAGAAAAAACCACTTGTGTTTCATTGCCAAGTATTTTTGCTTTTTAAAATTTAAATATCGCTTCCTATTATTATATAGATTAATGGATTACGTTAAGCATTTTCAATTACAGAAGCAGTTTTATCTCAATTCGACTTTTCATGAGAGGATATTTAAAAAAATGAAACTGTGTTAGGAACCAAACTAAATTGTCTGCGTTTATTACATATGAGAATGAGATGGATAAATAGAGCTTCTGGTAAATTAACAAGTACGTGAAATCATTTCCAGTTGATGTTCAAAAAGTAAAGCGATACGAATTTCATTAGTTGCTTCTCTGAAAAAAAAAATAAATAAAATAATATAAAAAGAAATTAAACAAAAGCTACATGCAAAGCAAAAGGTGAAAGGTCAAAGTACCAGGTCTACAGTTGCTTCGAGAGGTCGCTTCATTGCTTTGGCAGTCGACTGAGTCTTTTAATAACAGGCAGCGAGCACATGATGGCAGTGGGCCAATGGGATTCAAGCGAATTAACATACAGGTAAACAGCAAGCAGAGGTGCATCATGGGAACGGCATTGCATTTGTGGATAGGTGAGAAGGAAAAAAATATTCTGAATGCAATATACAACATACAAAACACTAGGCATGCACAACAACAAAAATGTCTTCTAAAGAAATGAATATTACATTTCGAATTAGTACCGAAGCAAAAATGCATCTACTATACCTTAGTTAAAAGCATATAAGAGAGTAAAATATAGATGTTTGAAATTCAGGAAAGTTGAGTAAAACAGCAGCTTGCAGACACTATTAAGCATCGTATAAACACTTCACAGAGAGGCAGAAAGTTTTAAGGATAAGCTTATAAGAATTCCTGATAAGTTAGTTCAGTCATATTTTAAATCAGGAAAAATCAATTTGAAAGGCTACATTTTCAAATACAAAGCACTAGTGGAAGTTGTAATGCATTACAAAGGTTATTAATATCAGTGCTTGCAAGGTGAGGGTCTTCTAATTGGAAGAAGTGTAATCATTCAATAGCTTTGGGCTTCAAAATGAATGAGGTTCTCCATTTTCAATACAAAGCAGAATAAATAGTATCACACTAACTTATCATGAATTCCTTTCCCCCCCTACAGCTGGGTCATTTTTGTAGATTTTTTTTTTTCCTTGGAACTTACCACATTATATTGAGAGGGAAAAAAGTATTTCAGAATTTTAAACCTATTTTTCTAAATTTTGCTACAACCTTCAGGAGCAGGGAGTAAAAATACTGCTTCCAGTTCATAAGCAAACATTAATGTATGAGTTATGATACTAGTGCACCATTATTATTTTTTTCTAATAAAGTATTTAGGCATAATACATAAGCATTTACATTTATGTATACTTCCATAGTTAAGATCAAACTTATGGCTGATAGGACGGCATTCTGTAAATAAGCTTCTCATATGAAATATTACTTTCTAGCTTTATAGTGTAAATAATTCTTACAAACCTTTAGAAAGGAAAGATTTACTTAGAAATCAGAATTTTTACTTCTGTTTTTTAAACACAGGCTGGTATTTAGCTCTTTTCAGGATATGCAGATTATGTCTACCTTGACATCAATATGTGGAAACAGGGAGCAAAAGTGAAAAAACTCAGAAGAGAGGATAAGGCACAAAATGCCTACAAATGTCTCATGGTCACATCACAGCATTAGCTAGTACGAACTGGGAATTTATTTTGCTGGATAGCCCTCACCTTATCTATTCCTTTTTCCTGTCTCTGTGGCACCTACATTCCATGAGGCTTCCCACTGCCCTACCCATCTCTCTTTCAGCACATTTCTGGATTACTTAACCTGGTCTATAGGATCTGTTCATCTGCCTGGGTCTGACACTTGGACATAATAATAAACACCTGGTGTGAAGAGGATCTGGAGAGCCTTGTATTTATTTGGGGTGCTGTGCAGCCAACATGTGGGTACCTGCCATGGGTACCCCCATGGAGGACATCACACCATCAGCACAAGGCATAGACTTAGATCCACTCTGCATCCACCACAGATGAAAATCTACATGGAGGTGAAGCATTACAACTCAATGCAGCATTGTGCCATGATCAAGTCCACAAATTAAACATCAGTAAGTTTCAGTTATTTACCTATCTTATCCAAATGCAGATCTTATCTGATCTCATTTGTTCACTTATGATCTCTTTTTATGATTGCCTTGCTCCCCTTCTTCTCCATGCTCTTCTTAACCTCACCTATTTCAAACCTTTTTGCTGGCTTTCCCCTCACCTTGCACAGAAAGGTCAGTCTCATAGTTTTCCCAAACTGAAGCCTTTAACTTGATAGGTTTCAATAACTCGATAGGTTTTAGTGGGAGGCTACTTGTCAACTTTGTTTCCATGTAGCCTCCCACTTCCATCACACTTTCAGACCAACTGTCCATTTTTCTCCCCCATCTTCTCTTTTTTTTTTTTCATTTTGTCCTGATAGAAAAACCTCCTTTATCTCTTTCTGTCCCATCAGGTTATCTCCTTCTCAACATTTGATTTCCTACAACCAAAAAATCAATAGCTACAGACTGAGAGGAAAAGGCTACACAAAGAAAATTAAGACAGTAATACAAATGATCAGACATACGGTGGCACAGTATTTGTCTGCCATATGTGACATCAGTACACTCGTGTCTCCTGGAATACAAACAAGATCCACACAGCAGAGGCCAGCAGGGATGTGCAAGGAGCTCCTGACTAAACTCAAACACAAGAAGGGGAGCATGTAAGAGGTGGAAGTAGGGACGGTTGGCCTGGGAGGAACAGCGACACACCCTGAGCATGTAGGGATGGGTTAGGAGAGCCAAAGATCACACAAAGTTGGATCTGGCAAGGGATGTGAAGGACAGCAAGAAGGGCTTCTTCAAGTGTATCAGCAACAAAAGAAAGACAAGGGAAAACGTGTGCCTGATGCTGAATGGGGCAGGCGACCTGGTGACACAGGACATGGAGAAGGCTTAGGTACTGAACATCACCTCCACCTCTTTACTGCTAAGACTGGCCTTCAGGCCACTGGGAGACCAGCAGGAAAGTCTGAAGCGAAAAAGATTTACCCTCAGAGGGTAAAGAACATCTAAACAAAATGGATGTACACAAACCCATAATCTGACAGGATGCACTGATGGGTGCTGAGAGATCTGGCCAATGTCACTGGAAGGCCAGTCTTCATTATCTTTGAAAGGTCTCTATGACTGGGGCAGGGGGTCCTAAACATTTCAAGAAAGTAAATTACACTCCTATCTTCAAAAAGGGCAGGAAGGAAGGTCTGAGGAATGACAGGTTGGTCAGCCTCATTTCAGTCCCTGGAAAAGCAATTGATCAAAGCCTCCTGAAAACAATCTCCAAACACATAGAATCATAGAATAGTTAGGGTTGGAAAGGACGTTAAGATCATCTAGTTACAACACCCCTGCCATGGGCAGGGACACCTCCCACTAAACCATGTCACCCAAGGCTTTGTCCAACCTGGCCTTGAACACTGCCAGGGATGGAGCATTCACAGCTTCCCTGGGCAACCCATTCCAGTGCCTCACCACCCTCACAGTAAAGAATTTCTTCCTTACATCCAATCCAAACTTCCCCTGTTTAAGTTTTAACCCGTTACCCCTTGTCCTATTACTACAGTCCCTAATGAAGAGTCCCTCCCCAACATGAAAGCCAAGAAGGTGATGGAAAGGAGTCAGTACAGATTTATGACAGAGAAGCTGTGTTTAAGCAACCTGAGAGCTTTCTACAATGAGACTGGCTTGGGGAGAGCAATGGATGTTGTTTCTCTTGACTTCAGAAAGGTTTTCCACAGTCTCACATTTCATCCTCACAGACAAACTTATTTAGTATGGCTAAATGGGAAATAGCGAGGCGGACTGAAACTTGGTTCAACTTCCTGACTCAAGGGGTGGTGATCAGCAACACAAAGTCCAGATGGAGGCCAGTCACTAGTGATGCAAAACTTAAGAGGACTGCTTCATACGCAAGATAGATGTCCTGCCACTCAAAGGGACCTGGAAAGGTTGGAGAAACAGGCACAGAAGAACCTCACGAAGTTTAACAAAGGGAAATACCAAGCCCTGCACCTGGGAAGGAACAACCCCATGCACCAGTACATCCTGGGGGCCACAAAGTTTCAACAGAAAAGGCCTTCAAGATCCTGGTGGACACCAGGAACTGAACACAGGCCAGCAATATGCACTCACAGCAAAGGCAGCTGACAACATCCCAGCCTGCATCACCAGCAGGTCGAGGGAGGTTATCCTTCCCCTCTACTCATCATTAGTGAGGCAACATATGGAGAGTAATGCTCAGGTTTGGGCACCCCAGTACAAGAAAGACGTGGACATACTAGAAAAAAGTCCTATAAAAAGGCCCAAAGATGATTAAGGATCTGGAGCACCTCTTCTGTGAGGAAAGGCTTGGAGAATTGTGACTGATCAGCCTGGAGAAGCAAAGATGGAGAGGGATCTCATCAGTGTATATAAATAACCTGATGAGGGAGTAAAGAGAAGATGAGAGAGGTCGATGAGAAAACGAACATGAGCCAGCGGTGTGCACTTGCAGCCCAGAAAGCCAACTGTATCCTGGGCTGCATCAAAAGGAGTGTGACCAGCAGGTTGAAGAAAGTGATCCTGCCCCTCTACTCTGCTCTCCTGAGACCTCACTTGGAGTATTCTGTGCAGTTCTGGTGTCCTCAGCATAAAAAGGACATGGATCTGTTGGAACAAGTCCAGAGGAGGGCCATGAGAATGATCAGGGGACTGGAGCACCTCCCATATGAAGATCGGCTGAGAAAGTTGGGGTTGTTGAGCCTGGAGAAGAGAAGGCTGCGTGGAGACCTCATAGCAGCCTTCCAGTATCTGAAGGGGGCCTATAAGGGTGCTGGGGAGGGACTCTTCATTAGGGACTGTAGTGACAGGACAAGGGGTAATGGGTTCAAACTTAAACAGGTGAAGTTTAGATTGGATATAAGGAGGAAGTTCTTTCCTGTTAGGGTGGTGAGGCACTGGAATTGGTTGCCCAAGGAGGTTGTGAATGCTCCATCCCTGGCAGTGTTCAAGACCAGGTTGGATGAGGCCTTGGGTGATACGGTTTAGTGTGAGACATCCCTGCCCATGGCAGGGGGATTGAAACTTGATGATCTTAAGGTCCTTTCCAACCCTACCTATTCTATGATTCTATGAAGATGGAGCCAGACTCCTCTCAGCAGTGTCCAATGACAGCGCAAGAGGCAATGGGGACAAATGTAAATACAAGAAATTCGACATAAATTAAGATTTTTATTCTTTTTGTTTATTGTAAAAATGATTTAACCATGGAGTAGGTTGTCAGGAGAAGTTGTGGAGTCTCCACCCTTGGAGACTTTCAAAAGCCAATTAGGCACATCCTGGGCATCTGTTCCAGCTCACCCTGCTTGAACAGCGGGATTGGACTAGGTGATCTCCAGAGACACCTTCCAACACCAACTATGAATTCCCATTTTAATTTAGGCTGTACATTCTTTAGTGACTTTTTATGCTGTCTGATGAACCATATGAATATTTGGAACTCCCCAAGTGTAATGACAAATGAAACTGTTTCCTAATGCACTTCACATTCAAGCTGCATGGTCTACAACCTCTTTCATAGCGTCTTTCTCCTTTGTTTTTACTTCAAATGATTAGGCCACCTAAGTTAGCCAAGTAAAAATTCATGAACTTCAGTGTACAGAAATACAGACAGGGACTTTTTTGCAAGGTCCTAGACTGCAGGATTCATTGACCTTCAGTGGTCTTAGGAGCTTTGCCTACAGTACTCTAACCCTATCTGCAGTGTTCACCTGTATGAGCACCCCCTGGACCACAGCAATGCAGCCAGCTCCCCCAGGAAGAAAACCTCTCAGCCACAATTTAAACCTGGGAGCATCCTGCAAAGTGAACCTTACAAGTAAGTGTTTGCATTTCTGCCTTACTTTTCCTCTCTACATCCAACTGAGTATCCTTGGTTGTTCTTGTGTGGCCTTGCAGGCATGTGTCTTTTCTACCACTTTTCTGTTGTTATTGCTAGTCCAGTGATTTTTCCTTCACTCTTATCTGATGGTTTCAAATCTATATTAAACACAAATAATTGGATTGTAAAGAACCTTTTCTCTTTGGTGGCAATATGCCATTAAAGTATTTTTTACACATTTTTCTGGAAAAAAAGTTACCTTGAATTACAGATCCTTGCCTTCGACTGTGACACTACGATCCTAACTTTTAAATTCTGTATGTTCCAAACATACTTAATCTTGCTTTCAGCTAATACAACTCCAATTATGGCTTATTAAAAATCACAGGATACGTATCCAAACATTACTGAAATGCAAAACCATGATTTCCCTCATCTCTCTCCTTTCTTCCTTAGTATACTGCCTAGAAATACTACATTCTCTAAATGGATAAAAAAAATTGCCCAGTAGAAGTTAATTAGAATAAAACCCCAATCTCCTTTGCTTTAATTTCCAGACAGTATTCAATTTATACAAACATAGGAAGGTTTAACTAAAAATCACCCAATTCGAAACAGAGCTTGGGGATACTGTAAGAGAAAGCACATTAAAACTTAAGAAATGTTCTTCTGTTTGCTGGTTTACTTTCTTGCATAACTTACCCTTTGTCCCTCAAAAGTCTCCCCTTTGCTAATTTGCTACATACAATAGCTTGGGATAGTTATATACTGTACTGTATTGTGTTTCTGGTAGGCTTTTTACCCAGAGAATAACTGTATTGTCTGTAACTATTGTATGCACTGCCCACAAGTCCACAAACCACATCTGCTTAATTATTCGTCCACTGCCAGCAATGAGGACAATGACTCTGTGATTTGCTGCCAGCAAAATTTTATCTCCCAAGTCAGATCCTGCATGCTTGATTTATTGAACTTTACCAATACAATCTTTAAATTTATCAGCTTTCCTGGTAGCAACAGTAAGAGAGGTCCAATACTGGTAAACAGATAGGCTGACCTGTCCTAACAGTTTCAAGTGAGAGCTTAAAACATCTGAAAATAGAAAGCCCTCAGTCTCTTTACTTCTGACTGTAGTTACTAGGTTTTTCCTTAATGTTTCCCATTTTAGTTTACGACTTTAAAACCCTGTGATTCAAATAACTTGCTTCTGATAGTGGAAGAAGCAAGAAAAGTCTCTAAGCTGAAAATTCATCTAACTAAAGTTGGAAAAGATATAGGCAACAACTTTTAGTCAGCAGGAATAGATGTGCATCTACAGAGGGCACTTCTTTCTCATCCTGAGACAGGCACTAATGGTAGATCAGATGAATGTGCTGTTTTTTCTCCACTACCTGAAAAGTGAGACCAAGTTGGATAGGGCAGGCTCAGACATCTGACTGACATCTGAGGTGAGGTGAATTGAATCTTAATACAGGTTTCTTCTCTACTACCTATCTCTGAGGCAAAAGCTCTCTCTTTGTTTTGTTCCTTTTTTTCCAAATTTCCACATGGGTATCTGTCATAAAAGAGCTAAACCAGCATACGTGCCCCTGTTTTCTAGAGGACATCGAAGATTAATAGTTTTGTTTCTGTTTGGAAGTGCTGAAGATAAATCTAACAATCCTAATCAAGGCAGAGAACAGAAGTGGTATAGAGTGTCATTTGCTTCACTGTCTTAGATAGAAATACAGCATAAAATAAGGGCATAAATCAAAGAGTGCTTCTTCCCATCAAGCAATAGTAATAATTTTATAAAATATTAACTTTCACAAAAAAAAAAAAAAGAAAAAGGAGGCGAAAGAGAAAAGAAAGTATAAGCAAACAGCATTAAATTGAAGCAAAATAGGCATCAAAGAGCATCTGTCAAAGAAAAGGCAGCCATATATGCCAGCACTTACCATCACAGTCGCAGCTGCTGCAGCTGCCTGGGCTGCCACTGCAGCCTGGTTGGCTTGGTGTTGCGCCGCTTTGATTTTGGCCTGCAAATGTGCAGGAGGGTGAAAATACTTGCATTTCTCCCTCATGCAACGACCTTTTATGTAATCCATACACACGGTTACGGTGTTGTCGTTTGTGTCAATCATTGTGCTGTCTGCTGGATGCGCAAAGCGACAATCAGTCTCTCCACGTGCACAGTTTCCCCGCTGGAACTCCCTGCACACCTACATGCAAAACAACACGCGTTGCAGGGGAAGAGCCTGGTGCAATGGGAAAGAGCAGGGAGACCCCTGTGCCCTCAAAAGACAGACCTACCCCCATTCCCTGCTTAGGTCAAGTTTTTCCATGAATTCAATTTAATAAACCCTCCATCTTCTTCTGTGAGAGAGAAATGCATCTATTTCACCCTTATGTGCTTGCTTCCTCAGGTAACTCTGTGGTACCACAGCTAAATGAACTTGACATGCAACAGAAGCATTCCCAAATGCCTCTCCCTCTTCCTGTCTAGAAAACACCTGAGAAGGATGCTTACTGAGGTAACTGCCCCTGCAAAACTAGCTGGGAATCACAAAATATTCAATCCCTTTCTGACTATACTTTATGGTCTTGCAGCTCCACTGGTAGGGAAGGAGTTCCTCTTGCTGAGACCCAGGGAAGATATGCATCAGATGCATTGTATTTTTTATGGAGTCTACAAACAAAATGATGGAGAGCATCCTTAAAAATTATTTCCAAAACCAGGCAGAATGAACACGCTCATTTTTCTAAGAAGAAACGTGCTCTAGACACTGCTGCTTAGGCTTTTGGGAAAACACATTTATTCTTGCAGCAGCTATTTGGCCTTCTCATGTACTTGGATCACAGATGCTACTGAGCCAAGCCATGTGGAGATCCATCAACACCAGAGAGGCTATGCATGTAGCTGGCTCCAGTCTGCTGCTTGGTTAGTAACATTCAACACCTCCATTTGTAGCTTGAGGCTGAAGGGCTATACCATTGCCCTAATATCCATCCACAATCCTATAAAATTCCCTTAATATCAATGTGTAAAACCCAGGACAGAATTAGCACTGCAATAAAAATGTGCTTGTTAGATATTTCATCAAGGCATAACTTTATGGGCATGTATACTCTAGGTATATTGGAGATGATAAACTTTATGAAAGATGAAAATTTGTGTTGATGTCCACGTATTGATTTTGAGCAAATGCACTACCTTAAAAATAACTGTTTAATTACCCCTGGCTGCAAGTGTAGAAATCCTTCCTGGTTACAAGGTCTTTATTTGTAGCAACTAAATTTAAGCATGGTTTCTAAACCAATAGAGTTGGTCCCTCCAGGTTCTTTAACACAGCCTAACAGAGGATGTATTTCTAGTCATCATGGTGTCTACAGTACCTCCAGTTTATCAGTCCTGAGAAGTTTCTGGGTAGCAGTTGAACCGGGGACTGAAACCGGTGGACTTCCAGGAACAATGACAGGCGGCGTGGGTAGGATCTCAGTCGGGACTAAGCCAACTCCTGGTGTAACTGGCGTTAGGTAAGGAGCAAAGCTAATAGCCGTATTCGTTCCTATTGTGGGACCCACTGGAAATGTGGGCTGCAAAAGGAAAACACAGACCAAGATGAAGAGCTCACCAGTCACCTTTTGCATGTTCTTTCTGGCACTGATTCATTTTCTTAATGAAAAGATTTCAAACAGCTGCCAAAACACACAACATTCTCTCTTCTTTTAATCATGTTACATATTCCAGCAGCATATGAAGAACCGCCTTTGTAGCTCTGTTACTGGAAAAGAGGCTGCTGATGCAAAGGAAGCTGTACTTTGAACCTGAATCTCTATGGAGATCCAGCTTACATTGCAGGTTTATTTACACATCTAAGAGTGGAAATAACATAGACTTTATTGCTTTTTCTCAATAACCATTTTTCTTGGGAAAACAGGCTATTTCTCAAAGTACCAGATTTCACAGGTGAAGCATTATTAACTATATTAAAGACATATTTCTAATAAGAGTATATATAACAAGCTATTTGTCATGTAACTTCTATCTGTTTGCATGCTGTATTTTGCCACCTCCTGCAATTATACGTTACTTTGGCTCACACATCGAAAAACCTCACCTTTGCAAATGTTTGTTTGCTCAGCTGTCACCAGTGGCAAGCAGAATAAATATTATAATCTCAGCTGGACACAATATTTAGAAAGGAATTATTCAGTCTTAGCTAGAGTTCATCTTATGAAAAAAATTGATTGGAAGGAATGATACGGGTCTATAAATCTGTTTCATGACTTCCTACAGCAAGTCAGTGAAGTCATGACTAGAAGAAAGGGCACTTGTGTGATGCTAAAACACAGCACCAAGGCAGAATGGTGGGTTTGTTCCCACCAGCTCCATGGGGGGGTGGAGGAAGAACATCACCATGGTCAGATCTGGAAAGTACTTTAGTTCTGCAAGAGTTGATGTTTACCCCAGAGAGCAAAGCTGTAATTATAAATGAGGAAAAATTATGAAGTAAAACAGGACACATCTCAGATTAGCTTTGTCAGAAATTAAGTTCCCAAATAAGCCGGCAGCTAGAAATGAACCACACAACAGCAGAACACTATGGAAAGACTTAAAAACACTTAAAGGAGGAGGAGTATCTTTCTCATCAAGGTGGCTTGAATGGACTCTGTTGGCAAAAGGAAAAAAGCCATGCACGGTATATAGAAAATAGCAAAGAGAAAGCGTAGGAGTTAGAACATTTATTTCTGGGTTGGTTTTTTTTTTTATTTATTTTTTCATTTGGGACCTATTATTAATTATAAATGAATGCCACTTAGTACCAAGAAGATGCTTTGAGCAGCAGATTAGCCAGAACACCCAACTGTATGGAAATGGCATCTACCTGCCCTAGAGAGTTAAAAAATGAATGTTGCCCTGTTTTTATCAGAGATCAAAACTGCTTGATATCAAACAGCCCAATTCATATATAAAGTATGAGCTAAATACTTTAGAGGGTATAATGAGCATTTATATGAAACAACGGTTCAACTATGTTGAGGACAATATGTGTTATGTAAAATATAAATAACAGCTTTGTATCACATATAATTTTAAGAACAAAACCACATGCCAAATGACTTCTGTGGAATTTTCTTTCACTTTTTATCCATTTCGTCAAGGCTGAGTCATCTTAATCTGGCAGTTTATGTGAGACAGAGAAACAAAATACGGCACTTTTATCACAGCAGTCAGTACAGAAGGCATTACGTCAATGAAATTGTAAACTTCAAATGATGACATGAGTGACTAGAAAAAAGTATTAATTCTGCCACTTCAATTTTTCTTATCCTACTAAGAAGTGGAATTTATTACTTCATCAAAAAGTTTTCTGGTGAAAACTCAAGCAGTAAAACCCCAGGAAATATGAAAACACATTATGCCAGTATACCAAGATACATTTTGATGAACATGTACCAGAAATCCAGGGACTACTGACACCCAGTTTTTGTTCATGCCTCCCTTCTTAACAGCAGATGTTTCAAATATAAAAACACATTTGAAAGAGGCACCTGGGGTGAGCTTCCTGTTACCAAATACAGATGTCTTTCTCTGAGATGCTTACACTTGGCTCCTGTGATAGCCCATGGAAAGACAAAGGCACTTAAAAGCCCAAACAATATAATCTGAATGCAGATGTCTGAAACAAGTCAAGCAAATAGTAACAGAATTGCCTATGGCTTTTGATAAAATGTAAATGGACCATGGAAGCCCTACACAGAAGTTGATGCCAAGACTCCAGATGCCTCAAGTTAGAGAAAGAAATCCCACTCCAGTGAGATACCTTAGATTAGGCATTCAGATTGAGAAAACATCATTAGTAGCCATGTGTGAAAAGTCTAATTCAGATTACTTGCCTAACCATGCTTTTGAAGCCTGCCACAGTGAGGAACTCAACTGCAAGGGCAGTCCAGAGCAACGATCATCTTAATGTGTATCCAAAGGTGCTGCTCATATATGCAAGACCAGTTTTATGTCACCTGCTTTTGAAGTGTCCTAGGCACCATACGCATTACCTTAAGATAAAATGCTGAGTTTGTAAAGTGCACGCACCAGCAATTCTCTGGTAAGTAAGAAAATGCTACCCTGAATAATGACCTTTTTTCTTGGTCCTGGGATTAAATACTGTTTTAAACCAGTCAAACCCACAGACTCCTACTTACATCGTTTACTAGCAAAGTATTATTACGATGCAAATTTTCACTTCCAGAAGGATTATAGGTAAAAACCTTGCTAATCTGGACTAAACCTGATATGAACTGAATGAAGGAAAACAAAAAACCCAACAAAACAAAAGAAGAAAAAAATGCAAATTTTTCTGGGATAAAAAAATGTATCAAATCTACAGCAGCACTTTATTACATCTTCAAATGCAAAATATAAATCAACATATCTCTAGGATCTCAGCAATTCTTTAAGTCAACAGAATGGGGACTATTTTTATTGACATTAGAGAACTTTTGCAGGTCAATATAGTGTTGTACTTCCACTTTACTTACCATTAACACCATCAGAGAAATACACTTACCACTGGCTGTAGTGGTGTCCCTGGAAACATGAACTGCATTTGCTGGGCGAGCATTGCTGCTGCAGTTTTTTGTTGGATTAAGTTGTTTCTGCCATTAATTTCCAGTTGAGTTTTTAAATGTGTTGGTGGATGAAGATACTTGCAGTTCTCCCTTGTACAACGACCCTGGAAAAAGAAGTCAAGCTGATTGGTCTGCTGCTTTTGATGATGGTTTAATGCCTTCAAGCAAAATATTACACCATAAACTAAGCAAGAACTAATGAAATACAGGGTGTTTCCTGGGAACTGTGTAGCAGGCTGGGAGGAGCTGATGGCCTTGAGCTCTGCCTCAGCCCACTACTTCTGACTGATCATTAAGGCTATTAGCGTGAAAGAAAAAAAGGAGAGATTTTGAAACAGCACTGTCATTGTTAAGTACAGATCACTGCCATCACCCTGAGTATTACCCAGGCTGCCCAAACTATATCTCATGGTATCTTGGTTAGAGTACCTGGTGTTACGATAACATAGATGTTTTTTATAATAACATTACATTATGAATAACAAATTTATTTTATTTTTAATATCAGAGAATCATAGAATGGTTTGGGTTGGAAGAGTCCTTAAAGATCATCTAGTTCCAACCCCCCTGCCGTGGGTAGAGACACCTTCCACCAGGTCTTCCAATTTATTTGTGTGTGACATGTATTTATACAGTGTCCCCAAAATAATTCCGCAAGACCCTGCCCAATTATTTTTTTAACTGCAAAAATTAAAACCTTCTTTAAGCAAAAGGCAACTTTTAAGTACATTATATTAAAAAATAATTCTGTGTTCATGGCAGTAGGGATCTAAAGTGGCTACTCTCTGCTTTTGTTCTCTCATACATTCACCCTTATTCCAATTCACTGCCTTCTGGCTTCCTGTTTTTATTACATCAGCATAACTTTGAATTATTTCCATTCAAGTATAGCAGAACAAAAGTCAAGCTAGTACTTTTGCAGCCTAAATTTAGAAGCAGCGCATGGAGCTGAATCTCCTAAGCAAAAGGAGAGCTCTGGGATCAACCTGAAAGCAGGAATTCTTAGGCTATTATGAGACAATAAAAGACAATAAAAATATGGGTGGGTAGTCACCTCTGACGTGGCTTGTGCTGGAGGAAATGGACACGGAGTACACCTCTACAAGCACTGCATGCTGACCAAAATGTAGGTAAAGTAGCATAAGACACACCAGTACGTTTTCTCCCAGAAAGGGAAATTGTAAGGTGCACCAGCAGGTTGTGCAGCTGCAAGGCAGGACCTGCTGAGATCAGAGGCTCCTTGATGACACAGCTCACAAACAGACATTAAATTTTAAGAGCTGTGACCAGAGGTCCTACAGCATTAGTCAAGCTGCATTTGACACACTCAACTTGTAGAAGGTAAGCTTCAAAATTGAGACATTTTTAAAATGTGCTTTTTAAGCTTTCCATTCACTGGTATAAGGGCTTTACAGTCTAAGCCAAAGAAGGAATATCCCCCTATAGCCAAGAAAACATTAAGATCCCTATTCAAGAACATCACAGTGTACACATGTACACTGACTCTGTGTATGCATACACACTGCTACAAAATCTTCAGTATGCTTCAAATACCCCAGAACAACAGTGTTCACATCATACTTTTTACTCAGACATCAAAACACCGCCGATTCTGCCTCTAACCTGCAATGAGGATATTAACTACATATGCAGGAGTGAGTTAAAACACATTCAGGAAGGTTCTCCTGCACTGAGGCAAATGTGAAGACAAACAGCTACTTCCACACTATTAAACTGCTGAGAACAGCTCTTTGTGAACTGTGCCTAGAGCATGCTAAATGGCAGAGGCCAGAAGAATTCAAGAAAGCTAAAAAATTAAGAAAAAAACACCGGTCTCATCTCTCAGGAGCAGTGCTTGGTGCTGTTTCTATCTGCTAGTATAGATGCAGCCGTTCTCAGGACATCATGCCTTCGCTCTGACTTCCACTGTGCGAGTCACTAATGCTGCCTCGTTCAATGAAGTACACAAAATGAATGTTACTTCATCAGCTGGCATGAGCAGAACCAGAAATAGTCATGATTTGATGGACAGAGAAGATGGCTGGCTTTTCTACTTAGGGAGAACCAAGGCCACCATCACCTTCATAATGTTAAATTGGAGAATGCTCAGCACAGGCAATGAGCACTTGCTTTTGTTTTGGCTGATGAGGCAAACTGCTTAAGACGTTTTTAACTGAGATCTATTTAACCTTAGTCTATTTTGCATATGAATGGTTCATACAGCAAACCTGAAAATTAAAACAACAAAATAAAAAGGAACTACCTAGTGGAAGTCTCAACCTATGGAAACAAAAGTGCTCCTCTGGTAAGGATGGAGAGCAGCTCTCAACCACAGTGGCTTTTGAAGTACCTTCAGCCTGAAGAGTACCTTCAGCCAGCCCTCCACAATGAAAGCACATGGCCAATACTTACCATCACTGCAAGCTCTGCAGAGCGACCCACAGTGCACAAAAGACTGGTTATGTCAGAAAACTTTTCAAAATAGTCCAACCATACAAAAATGTACTGTCCTCCTGAACTTACTCGTGTCTGTGCCTCCTTTACTAGTTTTCTGAGCTCCTGTTTAGCAGTGAACATGCTGTAAAAGAGCTGTGTGGCCCTGTCATGCTCCTATAGAAAGCGCTGTAAACAGATCAAGCCTTGTTGAAATTAAATGACCCAAAATAAACTCTGGTGGAATGAGAACTGAAAATAGTCAGCAGATTAATCCAGCCCTTGCTACCACAATTACATAAATTCTGAGACCAGCTTTCATTGTTTGGACCTACAATGGTGGCAAGAAAATGCCTATAAGCAACTTTTCATTCCTTTTTTAACAAATGCCCCAAGTCCCTGTGAACTCCTGGCGAGATTCGTTTCAGAGAGGAACTGGTCTGATTCCCAACTACTGACCATTGTAAAGAGCAGTAATTCAAACTCATAGTGTCATCTCAGTCAAATGGGACCCTGGATTTTTTTCTTTGTTTATTAAAAAGCCAAATACGAAGTCTAACTGAGATAACAGCACATATCAACCGAGCAGCAGAACGGGCACGCAACACACAGGGGTATTCAACATGTTGGCTCGGTAACCATCTACGTAACAGCCCACTTTGGATTCCTGAAAAAGCTACTGTATTAGCAGGGCACCTCATAACAAATTCAGAGACAAAATTGAGTGCTTTAACTTTAAGATGCATCAGTACCAAGCCTCTGAAGCAAGGCTTGTTTCTTTACAGCTCTTTAAACCCCAGCTGTTCAGGAGCTGCTCCACAGACATTCAGTCCCCCCGGCGCACAGCAGCACAAACTCTGTCAGCTGGATGAGGCAGGCAGCATGGAAAATAATTGTTCCACACAACTTTTAACCTGCTCCCCCATATGAGTCAGAGTCCTGAAACTGAAGGCGCAGACAGACTGGTTTGAATCTTGGTCCCCAGAAACTCCTGTCACCCATGAAGTGGAAGTTACCAACAAGCACATCATAAGTTGCTGTGTACTTCCCATGCGAGCTCTCCCCAAAAAATCGCTTTCAATGAGCAGTGTCCTTATCTGCAATGGATAGTAAAGACAAACGGACATCAGATTAAATTCCCAGCACTCTGTTATTCCCCCCATCCTGCAAGGATGGTACCTACCTCTGACCTTTCATTTCTCTGCTTTTGTCCTCTACAGCTAGCCTACCCTAACGCATAGGGCGGGTAATGGAAGGTTTTAGCAGAGAACGACTTTTCTACTGCTAATTATCCAGACTGGGAACATGCTGTGTCTTGCATCTGGGGTATGCCACAGGCTTCATTCCAGTAAAGAAGTGGGAGAGGGAAAATGTGCACCAAGGACCTGGCAACTCATACGACTCCAGTGCCCATCACCCAAGCACAGCAACAAGAGGCCCCACTTCTGCAGGGGTCTTGGAAACTGCTGCCTGAATGGCTTACTATCAAAATCACATCTCTTAACAAGCAATGTCACACCGACTTTTTTTTTTAAATCAGTAGATTTCCCTATTAAGAACAGTGCCTAAAACGAATGGCACAAGACAGCCCACAGATGGGAATATATTAAAAAAACTTAGGTATATGCTAAAAATGATTATTTTAAAACAAGCAAAATGAGGAAAATGCAGAAGTAACACCCCATAACTTTGCATATTAAAATATTAAGAGCCCATTTCCTGCCTACAAGTTGTACAGCCACATCTCTGCCTTGTATATTTTACAAACCTACAGCTTTCTTCAGTATTGTAATGTTGCCCTAAGAGTAACAACAATAATAATTCATCCAGGCCAAGGCTGGGAATTGCTTATGCATTATGATGAGTTTGCTTTCACTTAATAAAATTATTTTCCACAAAAATAAGATGTTTGAATAATAATTAAAAGAAGGCAAAATAATGGGTTTTTTTTAATCTCTTAAACTGAGAATTAACTAATGCATCCACAAACATTTCTCTCAGGTACTGAATTCTGCTTTTAAGGTGGGGGTTCATAGATATTAGAATCACAGAATGACAGAACCATTTAGGCTAGAAAAGACCTTTATGATCATCAAGTCCAACCATTATCTCAGGATAGCCAAGTCCTCCACTAAACCATGTCACTGAGGGCCTCATCAAAAGAGTTTTTTGAACACTTCCAGGGACAGCAATTCCACCACTGCCCTGGGCAGCCTGTTCCAATGCCTGAGCACCCTTTCAGTGAAGAAATTTTCCCTAATATCCAATCTGAACCTCCCCTGGAGCAGCTTGAGGCTGTTACCTCTTGTTCTATCACTTGTTACTTGGGAGAAGAGTCCTTCCATTTACTGTATTCAATCAAAACCCTTGCAGGCCTGCCCATGCTACACAGTTTGGTTTGCTGTTGCTTTCAATACATACAAAGCCAGAATCTCACAGGTTTATTACCAGGCCACCACAACAGACAGCAGGCCATGGGTACACCATGTATCCCTCACAAAGTCAAGTCTCAGCTTCCCATCTACCTGTTTCTACAGAAGGTCACTGATTCATCAAGTCCTAGCTTTTCAAGCTTTCCCATTAAAGGAGCACATCCCAAAAGTCACATGTCAAGATAGAAAGAGACAGATTAGGGAAGGAGTTTTCAGAGTGCTGTTAAGCAGGAGAAATGGGAAGGTCACTTTCTTCAAATCCTAGGAATGAGTTCTTAGCATTTTTATCATAAGTCTCACTGTTAAATGTAACAGCTCGAGTCTATACAGGCAATCCAAAACTGCTGTAAAACACTTTTCTGCAGCATAATGTGGTGGGGTTGCTGTTTGGGATTTTATTTCTGCAAAAGGAGAGGATAATTCAAGTTGGAAGAGACCTCAAGAGGTCCTCAGTCCAACCCACTCAGAGCAGGGTCAGCCTTGGGGTCAGACTGGTTGCTCCAGACAGGTCTTGGATACCTCCAGAGCTGGAGCCTGCAGAGCCTCTGTGAGCAATGTAATCGACTGCTTGACTGTCCTGTCAGTGAAGATGATTTTCCTTATACTCAGTCTCAACCTATCTAGTTTTGGCTTACACCAGCTGCCTCATGTCCTCCCACCATGCACTGCTGTGAGGAGCTGGGCTGCACCTTTAGACAACCTTCTTGTCCTTGAAGGCTGCTCTTACAGGAGGAGCATCAGCATGCAACATCGTCATGTCGTCTTCTGTTAGCGTGCCTGTCTCAGGTTTGTACCCTGAGGGACACATGTTATGTTTTTTTAAACCATGCCAGCTAAATTAAGACTCCTTCTATGCTTTACCTCATCCCTTGGGAAGGCAGCAGCCATGGTTACCTGCTTTACCAGAGCAGCAGTGTTATCTATCACCAAACTGATCATATTATTTATATTTTCTTTAAATAGTCAAAATGGGGAAAGTCCAGCTTGAAGCTAAGCATACAAATCCAAAGTTAATTGATGTGATTTATTGATACTATTACTGGGAAATAACAGAGCCCCTTCTCACAGCATAGCTTAACATCTAACTCCCAACTTCCTTCTGTACCCCGCCTCCCTCCATCCTTCTCCCCCAGAACACCCTCCCACCTCTCCTAAGTATAGACCAGGAAACAACTCACATGATAAATATAACTTCCTCAAGCTGTGCATGACCTAAAGGGCCAGCCAAGATGCGCACGTGGCCAACAGACCATGCTCCAGAGCGGCTCCGTGCGCGCTCCAGCCTCTTCCTTAACTTGGTAGTAACTTGGATCTCTCTCTTCTACCCAGACACTGGTTTTTGCATAACAAGTAAGAACTTTGCGATATATCTTTGAGATGTCTGCTTCTAGCAACTTTGCTTGAAATGGGCCAGGGTTTTCAAAAGTTATTAGGGTGTGAGGATGATGCTGGCAAAAATATGGACAGTGGAATTATGCACAACCTGTTTCCTTAAGAAAACAGGCTAAAACTAACAAATGCAGATGAAACTGTATGATCCCTCGGGATTAAACATACTGTCTTCTAGAACAAAAAAAATATAAAAAATAAGGTACATGTCTTTTAGAAAGCAACTGAGCAACTGGTTCTACGAGGGCAAAAAGATTTCCTGGTTTCCTGCTAAAAGACTCTGAGATCTAAACATCTGCTGGAGTTAGAAAAGATACACCCCAAACCCTGTATTTTTAAAAGAGTAGTAATCACTTGATGCCACAGCCACCTCTCTTACTGGGCAAAAAAAAACAATAAGAAAATGCAATTTTCTGTATTATACAGCTTTAGCAAACTTGAACATGCATGTAAAATCAGATCACATTTTAATAAACTAATGCACTTGCAACTGTATGCATGCTGGTTGGCTATACATCACCTGCTTGGTATTATTAGGTACCTGGAGGTATTACATACTGTTCAAACCTTGGCAGAGTAAGAGCTAGCACAGGCCACTGCCTGGGGCGGTGGCAGCACACAGCAAGAATAGCCACAGAGACAGCAGAGTCAGCAGCTGTGGAGGTACCTAAGCTGTAAATAATCCTCGGGAAGAGTTTCCGGCAAGAGCAAAAACTGTATCTTCTCCTTCAGGATTCATTCTCAGTAACCTCTCAGCAACATCTGGTTGGGAACGTGTGTGGCCTCACCCAATCAATTTAACAATTTCACCATTGCATAAAACAGGAGCTTCTAAATTCCAATAATCCCAGGCTCCCTGGGGCTAAAAATAGACCCAGTCAATAGGAGGGCAGGGTATTTTGAGGTACTTAAGCTTCTGCTCCTGTGCATAGACAGCCACACTAGCTCTACCACCCCCAAACATCCAGGTCACATGTTATTTTTCAAGTGCAGAAATAGCAAAAAGGAAAAAAAACAAAAATAAAGAAAACACCAACTGTCTATTCATATGCAGATAGGGATGGTTCCTCTTGCTCTACAGGGCTTGCATTTACGTATTTTTATATATATTTTGGTACATGAGAGCTCAACCACCAGCACTTTAAAGGGAAGGAAAAGCACCACGATTCAGTTTGAACTGAGTAAAAAGTATTTTCCATCTAGTATCACAATGAGGGAATTCAATTTTCCTATGCAGAAAGTAAAAAACAGATACCTCCATTAAAGTATTCCCTTTGCACTTGTTGTGAGCATGTACCATCTCACACAATCTGTAGGACTACACATGCCCACAGTTAAGCATATGTGCAAGGACTTAAGGGATTTAGTTAAGCCTCAAGAATGACTAGTCATAGATTTTTAAAAATGTAACTTAGCATTTTATTTCTTCCTTAAGGTATACAAAGAAGCTTCAAACGTTTTTTAAATTTTGCATAATTTGACATGTAGAGTATGTTGACTTGCAAATATGAATGCTTAGGAAAACACGATTCCTTTAGCCTAAGCAGTATTGCATCTAATTTATAGAAAAAAAAAAAAAAACGGAGATCAGAGTAAGATCCCTTATCCTGAAAATGAGACATACTTGAAGTGTTTGTGAAAAAAAGAAAAATAATTTCAAAAGGATCAAACTGTACTAATAAGATAAATATTAAGCTTTTGATGGAGAGCTCAAATGCCTCAACCTTCACTTGTTGCCAGACAGCACAAAGACCTAAGTGAAAAAATGTATTTAAGAAAACAAGCATCTCCTGTATTTCAACTGTTGGATCTGTTTTCCTGGGGGCAAAAAACCCAAAACCAGACACCAAAAAACAAACAAAAGCCACCAACAAAACCAACTTAAAAACTCGGCTGAGAAATTAATTCTGTATTTCTAAAGCCACCTTGCAAGTCCACCCACCCAAGCCAGTGAGGGTGCATACATATTTATATGCACCTACGCACTTCCGTTTCAAGAGAAAATAGAAAGCAAATTCACTTTCTTACTTTAAAGTAGGAAAGAAATAGAAGGCAAACAATTCTCAGGTGACTTCTGCTTGATTCATTTCCCAACAGCCTAAGAGAGCCCATTAGCTGCTCTTCTAATGATTTCAATTATTTGTAAGAAACTAAAAGCTGGTAAAATACAAACGATAATTTTATTCATAAAGTTAGAGAACAAGAACTGCCTGTAACTGACATAAAAAATAGAAAAATCTTGAAGAAAAATGGAAGCCTTACAAAAAGATGGAGTGTTGAAATGATGTCAGTCTTAACACTAAAGACTTAATAGGAGATATTTATTTAAATGGAAAAAGGCCAAATGTTCTAGTGAAGAGTACATTTGCAATGCACAAAGAGCTCAGAGTCTCTCAAGATGCTCTTTCAAACAAATGTTGAGAAGGATGGCTGTAGAGAATGGTTTAATAATTTGCCTTACAATATCAAGGGAAGTGTACTTAATACTAAATTGCTCAGAAGCGAAAGAACTCAAGCAGGTATTACAGATGCTGGAAAAAAAAGGACACTTAGGAAATTTTAAGTCATTTGACAAATATCCTTGAAATGCCTCTAACAAATAAGACAATAAACATTCAGACAAAGAAACAACAATTTAAACCAGCATCCATTTATTTTATTTTTGTGTTTACTGCCTTGAAAATAATTTGAGAATAATAGGAAAATAAAGATTATTTCTTCTCCAATTACATAGCTCCTTTTTCCTTTTCTATTTCCCTTCCTCACTGGCACTCAAAACCTAAACCAGTTATTTATACTTAGATTCATGTTTGCCTACCAGCATTGATCAGCACATCACAAGCAACTGTAAACAACCCTTGATATAAATCTTCCCTCTAATGCACAAAGGCAAGTTCCATGGAACAAGAGGCAGTGTAGGGGAAGAACCTTATGGAAAAAACCTGAAGAAAGCAGAGGAGAGTATGATCTCGCTTAGTTAAAATCCTTCAAATGTCTCATTTCTATTACATAGGTGGGGAGACTCTTCACAGGATGCCTTGTGCAGGCTCTAATCAACATACAGTTCCTCCCATGGAAGGTCTAAATGCAGCCATGCAACTCAAGATAGGCTGCAGTAGGAAAGCGGTGATTGAAGCCCTCCAACTCTGCCTGTTCAGAGCAGCCAATGTATTTGCAGGTTCCTGTTACAGAAAAAAATGTATAAAACCTTTATGGAGTCTCACAATACAGCATTACATACAGCTAACTGATGGCTGGGCAGCTTTAATGCACCCACTCATCACAAGGACAGAGTGGTTTTGTCAAAGTCAGAAGAGAGCTGTGTAAATTGCAGGTGGGACCACACAGTAACTCTAGGTGACATGGATTTTCTGCTGGTAAACAACCTACTCCACTATTAACTTTAACTCAACTAAACTGTAAAAGAAGGTAAGGGCTTAGAAAGGGGCAATTTTCTTCAACATTTCTCAGTATCTCAAGATCAGGCAAAAATAGCCATTTCAAAAGTAATGCCAGTATTGGAAGGTAAGTTGTTTGACTGCATGGCACCTGGCAAGAGAAAAGGCAACAGCAGTGTAGCAGAACAGCAGAAAACCAAGCAAGAATACGGGCATGGCCTGGTGCCACTTCCTGACATACCTCCTTCCTCCTCTCCTTTACAATTCCCATAAAAGCCTCAAGCACATGTATTCTGACTTTAATGCAAGTTTGCTCATACAAACAGGACTGAGATCAAACTCCCTTGTTTTGGAAACACCCGTTTGCAGTGAAAAGGTAGGCAGAACTGACAGTCAAGCCCTGAGACACCTTATTTCTCTCAGGGGCTTGTGAAGGAAAGACACAATGGCACAGCATATGGACTACACCCTCCAACATCCACACCACTTGTCTTCCATTGTAACCTGGTTAAAAAAGAAAGAGTGACAAGTGAGGACAAGTCTTTGCTACTAGGATGCCTGTGACGCCAAACGGTGAGCAGCCCAGTAAGGACCAGGAAACAGGCTGGTATGCTGACCATAGTTCTCTCAACAACACAGCAGGAATACCAACATGCCTCACAAAAAGACATAAAAGCAGTTATATGGCATCAAAAAGGAGCAGAAGACACGCCTTGGCAGTGAGGAGCCTGGATGAGCAGATCAGAAGGAAATAGGAAGAGAGCACTCTAAAACTGGCCCTGTTAGCCTCTTCAGCGAGTCACCTTCCCAAGGGAGCCCTGAGAAGATGTTTCATTTGAGAGTGGCAGTGAATCAAGAGATTCAGGAAAGGCTCATTACTTGCAAGAGTCCCACAATATGGGAAAGATCATCAGCATAATGTAGCAAGTTCCTTATGTGCCGAGGGACCCCACTGTTGTGTTATGGAGAAGGACAGACCTAACGAACTAGGAGCAAGCAAGGACACACTTTGGCTACTGGCGTGTCAAATCCCCCCACTCTCAAGGTGGATGCCCAGACACCATGAACTGCTGAGAAGTTCATAGGAGTGACCTGATCTGCTGCTGGCAAGTCCCTCTGCCACTCTTCGCAGCATCCTTTCACCCTGGCCAGGCCACTTTGCACTCAAATGACACATCAGGGCTACTAGTCTATGTGTGGCTTGCTAGGCCTCTTCTCTGTTGGGAATCGCACGCTTTCTTGGCCAACTGCTTTACATACAAAAGGAAAAGCAAGGGCCGAGTTAAACACACAAACTGCTAAGGACACCTCACGTAATTGCAGAAGTGGAAAGTGCGCTGCCTAGTCCTTCTGCAGGGGAGGAGTGTTTACTCACCCTCAGCGCAGTGCTGGAACCACAGCTGCATTATTAATAAATCATGGCCTTCAATCCTGGGATAAGCCGGCGAGGGCTGGAGTCTGACACCAGCTCTCAACTCACCAGGAAGTTCTTGAAAACATACAGAAACTTCCTGGCAGCTTAGAAACTCCATTTATTTGAAGCTGCACTGAAAAGCACAAATTCAAAAATGGCTCCCTAAAAAGAAAACATATTTACATTTTCGAAGGAGAATCACACATAAAATTCCTGATACTCTCTATAACCAAATGAGGAGTGGGAAACAAATTATCGGGATGAAAAGACATTGTACCATTGTAGGACCACCTACAGACAGCAACCAAGCATGCCCAACCTGAAAAGAGAAAGGTAAGCAGGAACCTTTCTAGCCTTTTCTATACTCAGCCCATGCTCCTCCTCTTTTGGGAATTGTTTTCTTAACATCAGTGATACGTTTCAGTTTCTATCTTTTCTTGCAGCCCAACACACCTCAGATTACCTTCTTCAGGCAATGGGGAAACCAGTGCTAGTAGCAGGATGGGCAGTGAGACCCCTGCACCGAAGGAGCAGAATATGAGTTATCAGTGTGAAATACTCAAGAGAATCAACAAATGAGATCACCTTTAGAAACTCAGGGGAAGGAGGAGGGTGGCAAGAGGTCCAGAAATTCAAGAAAGAACAAAGAATGAAGCCCAGCCATCCAAGTACGCTGCCAAAACCCCTTTTCTTTTTGCTGAAGGGCTATCTGCCCCTCTTCACCTGGTATTAGGAAGCTTCTAGAAGATCTAGCAAAAATAGCAAAAAGTATAATGCAGTGACATTTATCTCAAATGGTAGCTTACTGAATTAGGCAGTTAAATCACAGTTATGAGAGAAGATAAGACACACTGGGATGTCTTATTACCCTCCTTGAATACTATATTCAACTAAGTACTGGAATACGTGATTGTGGTCTTGAAAGTGCTTATACATTCTCAACACTGTGTTGAAGGAGCAGATAATTATTATGTTTGTTGAGACAGATTCAGCACTGACTAAATAGAATTCTAGGTTAATTTCTAATTAAAATAGTGCCTCTAGGTTTTCCAAGGCATATATCCTTGACTTCCAGGGGAATGCACACATTGGATTCCCCACCATTTATTATACTGCAACAACATTGTCAGTGTATTCTGATGTCCATGGCACCTGTCTTCACCAGTGCTTTGAGTAGATGCACTGATATCAACCTCAATTGCATGACTGCATCTACTATTTTACTCAGCCCTCTTTCCCAAATAGTATATAGGCAGCTGAATGGTATTTCTTAGCCAGTGGGGTAGTAGCAGAGTAGAACTCTAATGCATGCTCATCTAACTCCTTGCCTGAATGCAAGATACTTCCTTTTGGGTTTATCCATAGGGCTGGCTCTATAGGAACACATTAGGAATGGATCTGCTAAAATTATTAATGGATTTCTCAGTCTTCTTGTGAGACTAGACACCATTACTTCCACTCTGCACAGAATAAACTGAGACCAAATACCATTAAAGGGCTGAGAAGCGCCTGCAGTTTTCAGCTGCAGATCTCTGCCCTCCTTCCATTTTGCTGTGGAAAGAGGCATGGCACATGCAGATGGTCCACTAGACTCCTACTGCTTGTCCCACCTGTCCTTTGATCACCTACAGCATTCACAGAATCACAGCTCTAACATCCCCTGCCATGGGCAGGGACACCTTCCCCTAACCAGGTTGCTCAACAAGTGCCAGTGCCTCACCACTCTCACAGGAAAGAATTTCTTCCTAATACCTGATCTAAATCTATCCTCTTTCAGCCTAAATCCATCCCCCCCTTTCTCCTATCACTACAGACCCATGTAAAAAGTCCCTCTCCAGATTTCTTATAGGCCCCCTTTAGGTACTAAAAGGCTTCTGTAAGGTTTCCCCAAAGCCTTCTCTTCTCCAGGCTGAACAAGCCCAACTCCCTCAGCCTGTCTTCATAGCAGAAGTGCTTCAGCCCTCTGATCATCTTTGTGATTCTCCTCTGGACTCGCCTGAGCAGGTTGAGGATCCCAAAGCTGGCACAGCACTGTCGGAAGGGGGCTCATGACAGCAGAGTAGAGGGGCAGGATCACCTCCTTTGACCTGCTGGATACACTTCTTTTGATGCAGCCCAGCATATTGTTGGCTTTCTGGGCTACAAGCACACACTGCTGGGTCACATTGAGCTTCTTGTCTACCAACACCCCCAGGTCCTTCTCCTCAATCCATTCCAGTCATGGAAGAGCACCGCCCCTTCCCCACTCCCAGCACCAGCATGTGACATCAGACGGAGCAAACACAAAGAGCAGTGTGCTCGGTCCTTGGTCTAAAGCCAGCCCAAAGTGCACAAGTCTGTCCGATCTGCACACCAGCCTCTGCCAGCCATGCATCGATGGTGAGTTTTCACACTTCCAAAATGACCAAATGTGGGTGAAATCTCACAAAAGCAGCATAAGGCAAATTACAGATGTCAGAGCAACCTTCTACTGCTAGATCTCAAGGTTCAGCTGTGAACAATGAAAAAACAACTTTAGCATTGAACGAGTTTTAAGAAACAAGAAGGAAAAACAAGGTATTTATGTCTCAGCTATTTCTCAAAAATGCTTGAAGTGTTTAACTGAAAACTTTAAATAAACACTCTGAGTCAGTCACTCGTATGTTTCAGCCCAGATAAATGCATTTTGAGAGACTTAGAAACCACAGAAAAGGAGGATATTATTGGCAAGTGGTGGCCAAGATTAAATCCAGGTGATGATTATGGCACACTGTTGGTAATAAAACACTCATACGTGCCTCATCAACGCACCCAACCAAAGGCTAATGATTGCAGGAACTCCAAGCCCGTAATGTGTACAAAATGGAAAAGTATTTAAAAACAATGACAGTAAACAAAACATTGAGTAACATTAAAAAAGAAATCTGATGAACCATTTGTCCAGAAATATTTTAATGCAAGTAGTCATTACACATCCTGGCTGATGAACTCTGCAGACACTAAGAGTTACTGAACAGCCTTTTGGAGAACATAATGCCTACAAGCATCTAAACATGATTTTAAGGCAAGCCATGTACTAGAGTACCAAGACTTCCCAGTGCCATAGCAAAGCCCTAATGATTTATACAGAAAGAAAAAAAGCCATGACCATTTGACTTGAACAACAATGACTTCTCTGATTTCTTCGTTTTGAAGACGATACCTTCCCACCCTAACTTTTAGCAGGTAAAAGAAGTTCATCAAGTATTGACAGGCTACCATGAGATCTATTATAAAATGTGCAAACCCGCTTGGACAAAGGAACCACATTTGTGACTTCTTCTTCCTTCCCCTTAAAGTTTCTACAGGAGACTAGCAGGCTCCCCTGCAACAGTGACAAACTAAACTGCTTTCAGTGTCTATCTCCTGAAAGCCTTCACAAGTTTGGCACCATTCTCATCTGTTTCTCTGGAGAAACTAACAGAGGGTCTGAAACAGTGTTCTGCAAACAGGAACCAAAGGACCACTTAATTTATGACTTTCCTTTGTGGGTAAAGTGTTTTCCCTGCCTGCTCCTTATCTGAGCAGCAGTCACAAGATGGAGATTCCCATCAAACATCTCTTTGTCAAATGCTTCCCTTTGTTTGAGTGCCAAGGAGGAGGAGGCAGGATGTGGTCAGAAGCCAAGGGCACAGTCAAGGCTTCCAATACTGCTTTTTACTCCAAAAGTGGCAACAACAACCAAGTGAGAAACTCCAGGTGAAGACTGCACCACCTGCAGCTGACAGACATTTTTCCCTCTCTGCTCCCAGGCAGAGAACTTTCCTCTCTGGAGCAGCAAGGAGAAGAAAACCACAACCACGAAGTCCCCAACACTGGACACAGATTCTGAGAAGGTATCTGGATCACCACCTCACCTGGCAACATGGCTTAATCACGTCTTTATCATTCCCAGGAGAATCATTACTCACAGCTATATGGCAGGACTTTGGTTTAAATATTCTTTATAAATGTCAAAAGGCTGAGGAACGTATTAAAACTAAAATTCCACAAAACAAACCAAAGTTTTATGGAAAAAAATAAAAAAGTATAATGATCTCATGCTTTTCACAAGACTGGCTCTTTCACAGCCAGGAAGCATGAAGTATTTGTTTCTATTTTCTATTTTTATTTGTCTGATATGCACATCACAAAGGGATTACAATTGTTGTGGCACATCAAATTCAATTTGAAGAGCATTCAGGTTAAAATGTAGTATGGCACATAATGTTAATCATAATTGAAACAATCTTGACTCAGATTTTCCAAAAAGCCTTTGTAATTGCAGACAGTCTGGAAAAGTATTTAAATGACCAAATGAGTGGGGTTTTTTTTCCTATCCTGCTGCTTTTCAGTGAAGAAAAATTGTGATGGATGAGTACCATTCATCAGGAGAAACAGTCAAAATATGACTGACTAACCAGCATCTAGACAGGGTTTAACCAACTCCCTTGTTTAATCACTGGGGATTCAGTGTCTGGATGGAGGGCAGGTGGGAGGGAGTTTAGATGATTCTATGAATTTAACACTAACATGTTAAAAAACATTTTAAAACATTTTAACCAGCCTCTAGTACTTAGGAATATTCATCATGTGTTCCCAGCCCAGCAGAGAGAGAGATTCTCTCAGCCAACAGAGACTGCACAAATGCTTGCCTATGTAGCACTAAAGCTATTTTGCCATATTAGCATGACAGAGACTAGAGTTTTCTTTGTCAAATGTAATGGAAAATCATGCCTAAAAGATACAGCTCCTGATACAAGCTGCCATTTACCTCCTACCACTCATTCACAAGACAGCCTGCAAAATACCTCTCTTCAGGCTATTAAATCCATATGCTACACTACTTAGTAAATAAATAAAAAAATAAAAGCAGAATGAAAGATCTACTTTTGAAGATGTTTTCACAATTTCAGGCCAGTCTTGGGGCAAGTAAGCTGCTCTGTAGGGGTAAGTATCAGGGTACCAACAAACACAGTATGGGAACCTAAAACTCATTAGGAATCCTTTGGAAGACCTATGAGTCAGAGGGAGCACCTTCCTATGAGGGCAAAGCTCTGACCCTGGGCACTGCTAACTAGATCACAAGCACATGGGTAAAAGATGCAGGAGTCTGGAAGGACTGCACTCATCTCCTCTCATTGGTAGGCAAGCCACACGCTATAGGATATTATTATACAGCCAGACCAACCACATAGAAAAAGTGAGATTTTTATAAAGGTACCTCTATACCACTAATGACAGGGCCTCTGATGCAAAATTACTTTGGGGATGAGTTAATAGGAATGCACTCCAAGCACTTAATTATTAGCTTTACAATTACTTAGTTCCATTTGTTTTCATAGATTTCTAGACACCTTAAAAGCAGACTGATTAGAAGAATCTTGTCTTCCTACAGTAGATCATGTCAAATACAGTAAATAATCTCAATCTTCCTTGGCAAGTAACTTCAGTAGAAAGGAAGAAACTGTCAATGTGGAAAACGTCTTTTAATGAATTTTAAATTGACATTAAGACTACAGCAGCGTTGTTAACACTTATACCCTTCAGTAGATGTCACAGGGATTTTTATTTATTTTAATTTACCATCCCACACTGAAAGCCCAGTGTTCCATCAGCAAGTATTTATCCAAGTTCTTCTCTGCAATGATTGTCCCACACTTTCTGTGAATAGAGAATGCCAAACTAGCTTTAAATGTCAACTCTGCTTTAAGAAGAAAATCATTGAATTTTCAAGGTATCACAGCCTCAATAGAAGGTTCGTCATGTGTACAGCCACCCACCACAATGTAGACCATGCTTTATTAACTTTCCCATGCTATAATCCTGAGAGCAGTGAAATAAAGAGACAGCAAAGAATGGGATGCATGCCCAAAGGATTCCCTTGGCTGGTTGCATTTAGCAAATGAAGTGTTCAGTTTTAACTAGTTAAGGAACATTTGATTAGCATATCATAGCAAAACCAAAGAAAAGGTAAGAGCTATGAAAAACCTTTTCAAACATCAAACAGAAATGAAACAAGCTTATAAAACCGAGTTGCCTGCAAGCTAAAAATTTCTGGAATGCACTGGGGGAAGCAAAGGAGAATCCCACAACAAAGGAGACCGCAAAAGCCAACCCAGTTTAACAAGTGGAATTACCAGTTCCGAGACTGCAGGGAAACAATGCAAAAACACCATCAAGTCTGATACAAAGTACTTTTCTTAGCATTTAACAAAACCCCCAACATAAAGGCCAACATAAAGGCCACCAATCACTAGGTAATTAAATATGGCTTTTTGGAAACACAAAGCCTTACACAGAGTTGTTAATTACTCACAGAGTACTGGAATTAATGAGGAACTGAAGGTCTCTCAGTGTAAAGCTGAACAATTTCAGATACATCTGATCACAGTTGGAAAATGTTAAGCTATTTAAGTACCAGACAACAATTTACATATCATCAAACAGCTGGCTGCCAATTTATCATGCACTTCTTGCAGACATGCAAAGAGCAGATAACTTATGAAGACCTCTAAAACATGATACTAATAATTTAAATCTACCTTTTATGCTTGCTATTAAAAACAAACTCACATATGCACTAGACCCTAGATGTACGACAAAGTATTTTTTAGGTATCTCTGACTACAGCTACGAGGACAATGACAAACCTGCTGTGATGGGAATGGGATGATTATCACTGCTCTCCAGCACTCTAAAAACCTCCACAAACTCCCTTATGCTGTAGGGGAGTATGGGCAACCAAGCATTCACCAATCTGGGAATGAGAAAGTAATTTTGCAATGTTTTTCCATGTCTGTGCATGGCCCAAGCAGGTATCATGGCTCATGAATCCAAGCAGTGAGCTGTCTACGGAGGCCAGCAAAGTCCCTCACTATTGGACATCACGTGGTACTCCACAACAATATTCAATTCCCCAAGTTCCCATTGCCTCTTCCCACATGGACAAAGGGATTACTAGAGTGGCTCTGAGTACCTGCACTGGGAGGTGTGAGATTGCTGGTGCTGCCTACAACCCAATGCCCACCTCTGAGGACCCAGCAGAAAAGACAGCAAAGGACTCTATCCAAAACAACCCAATATCCCTCACTTTAATGCTGGCAGATCCCACAAAACATGGGGTGGGCCAGCCTGAGCTTGTGTGTTCAAATAATTAGCTATACAGAAGCACCTATTTTAATGGTCCTCAGATAAACATCATCTTTTGTTTGGAAAGGTAACATATATACAAAGCAAACTGTATCAAGTCTTTCCTTCTGTTCATGTTCATGAATAGATTAGGGACTGATGCTAATATTCCTACATCTCTTTAGCTGCCCTATAGTTAGAAAAAGTAAATTCATATTCCAGCAGTTTTTCTTTGTTTAAACCTGAAATAAAAATACATGTTGGCACTCCTTAAAATGAAGCTGCTTCAAGGCCAGCGGAGTCTGATAAAAATATATAACCTACTGCCTAGTTTGTCATCGATAGAGAAGTGAAAACTGCTATTCCAAGTACCACTCAGGAAGTATTTAGGACAGATATTCAGCCAACTTCAACTAACTCCTGGGCAACAAGTCAACAAAGCCCAGTATCTATAAATGCTCTGACATTTTATAAGGTAAGAGTCAGGGTTTTCTAAATTTCTAGCTCCTTTTAAAAATATAAGAAAGAATGTCCAGGTAGGAGGTGAATGCATCAAAGAACAAATTAAAGAAAACACTCACTAAATGAAAAACACTAACCTTAGAGAAAATAAATCAGACTAATTGTGCATTTAGTTACAAAATCAGTTCTGACGATTAAATGGATTAAAGTACAATCTAATCTTGATGTCCAAATGCAGAAATTGGTTGGAAAGCCTGTGAACACAAATCCTAATACCAAGAAAACTTTTACCTTTAGCATGTGGTAAAGGTAAAATGGCAATGTGAACAGATAAAATCAATGCCCAGGAACCTTAAAAGACCTCAGCCTGAGGCTGTCTTTGTAAGACCATCTTCATTAGTCCAGTGTCATTAATAACATTATTTCTATGACTCCCAGCCATGTCTGGGCTCACTGTAGCACAGCACAAACCTGTTACTGACTCTAGAGGCATATAAATTAAGAACACACACAAAAAATAACATTATAATGCAACACAGCTCACATTTCTATGTCTGCTTCTTAAAAAAAAACAAAAACAAAACCAAACCAAAACCCAAAACAACACTGATTTTTCATTATTATACATATTGAAAGGAAAAAATAAGGATCAAAACTAATGTTATAACAGTTTCAAAAAGAATGTGAGAAAGGTTGTCGTTGTGGCCCCTTAAAGTTTTGCTAAACTCAGTATTAATAAAACATTACCATCCACAGTTTCGATAAAGTATTATGGAATTTGGAGCCCCCCTCTCCCCAGTTCTCTCCTTTTCCCTTTCCTGAGCAGTGGGAACAACAGCTACCAAGACTCGGGCAGATTTTGCTCCCCTCTGGCACCCCTTCTTTCCCTCCAGAGTGCGAGCTGGGGTAGTTCCCCTCTTCTCCTGCTTCTCTTCTCCTCTTCAAACATCCAGCCTTTCTGCAAGTGACAAACTTCACTGCAAAATACACTTACAGCCTCTGCACTCAGCAGAAGGTTACAATTAGGAACACTTTTGTAATTACTTAGATGAGCTGTTGTACACCTCTGAATTTGTCTTCATATTCTCAAGAGCAAACCGCAGACTCCATTTACTCAAGAGCCATTGCAGCTGCATACAAGTAAATAAATAAAAATTACTTTTTCTGACAAATGATTCAGCTTTTAAGAAAATAGAACCAGCTGTACTGTGTTAGACCAAGGTCCATCCAGGCCAGTATCCTGTTTCCAAAAGCAGTCAGCAGCAGATGCCTAGGGAGTAGTATAAGAACAAGGAAACCATTTAATGATATATATCGAAAATATTTTTCACATATCCTTGATGGAAAACAGAGATGGAATTTTGACAGAAAAGGAAAAAAAGGCAAAAGAAAACAGAGTCCAACACACACACCCTTTGCAAAAGCATGAAACATTCCTTTCAAAATAAAAAGAGAACGGAGGGAAAGATTAATCTTACAGACGCCCTTTTTTTCTTTCATTTTTATTTAAGAAGCAAGAAAAACCCAGATTCTCACTTGCTATTCACAGAAACAGCCTAAACACACACTGATGCACATCACTGGCCAGATAATTTTTAAAAACCCTTATGTGTGTCAATGGCTTTTTGAAAGAGTCCTCATGGAAACCTACAGGTAGGGATCCATGACATGGTATCACAGCTGAGAGCTCCCAAAGTATTTAAATTAATGGATTTTTATAAATACAGCTTCAAAAAGTATATGCCTCAGAGAGCAAGCCTGTTCCACTTAACGCCCCGGACAGGGGAACAACCATTAAGGCACCATACTGGAAATAGACAAAAAAAGCTGCACTCTAGGAAAGTACAGAAAATGTGGGGACAATGAAGTGCCCATGAAATCAACTGGAGGTTTACAACTGGCTTAGTTGGACATGGGATCAGTCCCAGGAGAAGTCATCCATGGGGTCATAGACTGGAGGGGCTATAAAGTCACAGATGCAGAAACTAACTGCTTTGATTACATTGTTAAGCTTCATATCTCCAGGATACCAAATCTGTGTTTTTTAGAAGTTCCAGATAAGCTAATGAAACAGCCGATGACTCAAGCTCATTTGGCAATGGGAAGATAAAAGAATCAGGGTATGACAGAAGATTAAAACCTTGAAACCCAGAGAATGAGAACCAGTATGAAATAACAAAGTATTCGTAGCCAGCAACATGAACCTCCCCACACCAGTGCAGACACAGACAGGAAGGTGTTCAGCTGTAACCTGGGGATGGAGCTGGCCCTGTCAGAAGAGAACAGAGTGGATGCTTTAATCAAATGCTGATTGATGATGGAGATACTGGTGTGACTCTGGAAAAGGCAATCACAGCCCCAAGGATGTATCAACCAAGCACCGTCTAAGAAAGGCAGCAAGCTGTTGTGGCAAGCCAATTCTTCTCTTGTGGTGAATGTCTACTAGCAATGCTGTGCGCGCTTCTGGTCACCAACATCCAAATAAGATGGATTTGGCCTAGAGCAGGCACAAGTGAAGGCTCCCAAGGTGACTCAAAGAAAGGGAAGCCTGACTTACAAGCAGAGAAATAGAGCATGGTGGGGTTTTTTGGCTGAGTAAAACAAAGGCTGAGAAGGGGTATGCCTATTTCCACTGAACATCCCAGGAGAAGTTTGGGTGGCAGGTAAAGGTAACAGGAAGGAGGAATGGTTTGCTTCAGCTGCAGAATAACAGTGACATTTAGCTGGAGGAAGGGAGGTAAACTGGCAGTGAATAAATCCATGCTGGAATGAGAAGAATGCACATGGAAAGTGAAGCTATAGGAAAGTCTTCTGATAGAAGCACAAAAATACCCTTCCAAAAAACTCTACCCACGTTCAATATGGAGATTAGTAAATAACTTTAGTGAGTAGATGACGTGGCTGCCCGTGATAAAGAACTCTCTTGCAGCACAAATCATCACTTGTAACCCACTCTCTGCAGCACAGCACCAGGCTTTGGGTGCGGCTGCGACGTGGCTAGGGGATGTCTCTCACTCAAGGGACTTCTCATGCAACCTGTCTCCACTCCAGGGAGCCCGAACTTAAACATCCAAGCCAACAGCTCAAAAGAAGAGACCTGACTCTAATATGTAACTAAATAAAATGGAAGCATGTCCCCTTCACATTCTTTAGGGAAGAGAAAGGATGTTGAAGTTACCATATTTATATTAATAAATTACGTTTAGCTATTTGAACTCTGCTCTTAACCACACACAGTGCGCGCCTAAGAAATGTAAAGCCAAAAAATAATAAACTGATTAATTCTAATAATAATCCTCCAGATGTCATATCAGAAAGTTTCAGTCCCCCCTTCAGATCACTTAAGGTCTTTTTTCATTCTTCTGTCTATAGTTGCACAGCAAATTTTTATTCCATACATTAACACTGTTCTCCAAGCCAGTCTGAATTAAACAACCAAGCCAGAGAACATGCAGTAATATCTAAACAGAGTCATAACAGCACTGACATTCCTATAATCTCTGTATCTGGTGTGTTTTCATCACCATACCAGAAAACGCATTGTTTAGAGAAAAGGTTGCTGTGTGCAACAGCAGCACACAGTTCTGCTCGCAGCTTTTCCTCTTCTAGATGCCCGTTTTATTATTAGAAAAGTCACTGAAAAAGCAGTGCAGCCTTTTCCAAACTGTGTTGTCTTCTCTGTGTCTCCTCCTGGCATTCATAGGGATGCAGGGCAACAGCATCTACTACTGGGTTCTGTTCCCTTACCTGTGTCATCCTTTCTTCATTTGAGTTCCTCTACTCACGTCTCCTTTCAAGCAATAAAGCAGTCTCGGATCACAAGCACACTGGTATCAACAAAACCTGGGAGGTCCAGGAGTTAATTAACTTCTGTAAAACTGATCCAAAACCTATCATTTCTTTATGGCAGCTAAAAAAGCTACGCGTTTATTAATTTATTGTGCTACTTTTCCATTTGATGTTTCCACATCTCTATCAATCGTTAAGTCAATCTGCTAAACAGAATTTGGCCATGTATACAGATACGTTACAAATTAATTGACCTTCGCTCACTACTTAATTAGCCAGTGACAGTATTTCTCATTTCACATAAAAAACTTCCTGGCTACTTTCACACCCCTGATTCTCACATTCATCACTGAGATGCACAGCTGCTTTATAGCAAATCAAAGCACACCAAGATACAATTGACACAGATCACAAAGGAACTTCTTGCAACATCCAGGACTGAAAGGCAAATAACTAATTAGAAAGAACAGCCTTATTCAATTATCTAATAATAAACTCCCTTCCTCATTAAACACATTACATATACTGTAACAGCTGGCATGCTGATATATCTGATGAAGGAAAATCTGCTTATAGTATTGTTGCTGCTTTAGGGAAAGCTGGCTAAATCTGTTTGGGTTTTGGTGCTTTTTTTTTTTTTTATAGTAGTACTTGTTTAATAGATCATCTATGTATGGAACAATGGGGGTCTTAATTACACTGCAAAAATGCCAAGTTTGGGGGAAGAAGGAAAGAGCAAACATCTCTTAGGCCAGCCTCGAGTAAAGCCAAAAAGCAGCTTCCTCTTACATCAGGATACAGGAAGAGCCTTGTAGGCTGCTATCCTGAAAACAAAATTGATGCTCAGGACAAAACGGCACATGGTTCTTACATAAAACACAGTCACCTCTGCTTCCAGGACAGTTTCGTTTATTTCATCAAGTGGCTACCTAAAGAAAAAAAAAGGCCTCAAGAAACCTAGCAGCAAAGATGGTAACTGCAAACTCCCTCCTTCCAGAGACCTAACCATATCCTTACACCTTCTGTTGCTCTCTCTTAATGCCTTTTATAATGTCTGTGGTGCTTTCTGTAGAACAGCCAGCTTCAGTAAGGGATGTCACCTTCCCCACCTGTCATCCAGGATCCTTTCACTGCTTTGCACACCCATCTAAAATAAGAGATAAACCTGCACTCCTAATGGAAATTTCCTTTTCCTTGAAGAAAAAGAAGTAAAGGGAAGCACCAATGTCTCGTTAAGCTAAATCTGCTATTTGAAAAGATTAAAAAATGAAAGTATCATGAAAACTACACCTAACAAGTGAGCAGAGGCTAAGGGTAAGAGGGAATGACTGCAAGCAACCCTCTGCTATTGCTCTACTCAGCACAAAGACTACTACTATCATTAAATGGGTAGTGCTGCAAGCACCAGCACAAAGAAAGGCAGGAGCTTTACACATTTCATTGCACACCCGAAAACCTGGGTTCTTTGTGGTTAACTGAGTTTTAAGGATGTCGTATTACCTTCACTCTCTGAGAAGCTCTTCTTTCATTCGGGAGGGCTTATAAGTCTCTCTCTCCGCTATTTGGCTGCCTGTTTACAAAACTTGTAGCAACTTTTTCATCCTTGAGACTATGACCTCTTTGTCAAACTTGGCTGACAATCCAGTGGGTTTGCAACTTAGTGGGGGAGGAAGGAAAGAGAGACAGCCTGACTCCGTAAGTCTCATTTCCTCAAGAATCCAGGATAAAAACAATTACAGCCAGAAGGTTCAATTAGAGAAAGGGAACTGTAGACTTTCCTGCACTTCCAACAGAAACCTAATGCATACTAATCAGCTAGCACTGCTCTTACTGAAGTAATGAGTTTTGCAGCAAATTAATATTTGTATTGATTTATACTGAGGACTGTTGCAGGCTGGAACATCAACAGCATCAATGTGTGCAGCATGAAGCATAAAATCACTTACCAGCACCATAGTTTGCAGATGCTCGCAGTATGTCTGTAGCTATACCCACACACCTCCACCTCTGCACATGCGAAGCCTTCGCCTTCATTTTTAATAACCCTGACAGATACTGGATGACCAGTGCTATGAAATACACAGATAAAGTGAAATGCATTTGGGAAGTAGCCTGCATTTTCCTAAGTAACAAGTGATAGGCCTCAGGCTGCGCCAGGGGAGGTTTAGACTGGATATTAGGAAGAATTTCTTCACAGAGAGGGTTAACAGGCATTGGAACAGGCTGCCCAGGGAATCACCATCCCTGGAAGTATTTACAAAACATGTAGATGAGGCCCTCAGTGACATGGTTTAGTGCTGGACTTGGCAGTCCCAGGGTAACGGTTGGACTTGATGATCTTAAAGGTCTTTTTCCAACCTAGCTGAATCTATGATTTGTGACATTCATTATTATCTACTATTTTAGGAAAATCACCATTAAGATACTCCTTAAAAAGAAGGTGTTTTTTTTTCCCATTTTGTATCAGAAACCAACTACGGGCATATTTGATGGCACTTGACATATGTTCATCTGCAAATGAAGCAATAGAGAATTATTCTCCAGACAAATGGGATTTCTTTGTTGTCACTTTCACAGTTTTCAAATGCATAGACCATATTCTGATTAATTTCTACCTTTAAAATCTTCATGAGGAGGTAGCTATCGTTGCTATTCAATTTAAATTTGCAAAAGGTTGTCCATCCTTTTATTTTTAAATAGACTGAGTTCCCTGTCATAACATCCTTCTGCTTAGAAAGATTTTCTTTCTTGTCATAAATAGCAAAAGATGAGCCCGGTTAGGTGGGTCACGACTATTTCAAATTAAGGAATGAATGAATGATCTGTTAGCATTACTATTGGTGAACTATAAAGTACAATCTGAAAATGTTCACCCCCTTCTTGGTCTCTGCAAGGGCATTGTTCTACTACAGGAGACAGTTTCTTCTGGTTTTGGTCTATATGCCAACTTTCCTTTCTCCTTTCAATCAGGTCATCACTGTGGCAGATGCATCGTCTGCCTTTTTACTCAAGGCAGCTGACGTCAGAGTCTCCTGTTAATACAAGAGCTAAAGCTGCCTCCCAAGAAAGGCTTCACTCTGTTGCCATAGAGAAGTCAGCAGGACCATTTGGAGCACCCTGGGACATACAGGGCCTCTGCATGGTGCCAACAGAATGACATGCGCCTCTGACATGTCACTGGAAAGCCATCAAGATCACCCTAGGGCATCTCAAACAGTATCAGATGCCTCTGTTTGGGTAAATGAATCAAGCCCAAAGACTGCAGCAAATAAATACGTATTAACTTTAAAGTGACTTCCCTATATTACATCTAGCTTAAAAAGTTGGCTCTTGTTGAGTTTTCTACTTGGCTGCAGGTGAGAGCTAGGGGTTTTACAACAGCAATGGAGCTTGGTCTAGTTTCTGACATGCTGGGTTTTATTTTTTGGCTCACCGTGAGCCAACAGAGAAGGTCCTAGCAGCTCAGCTTCTGAATCACAGCTGAACTGTTCTCAGAGCCACTATGTATCTTTAGAGGTGTCACCAGACTGACACTAGGTAAGCTCCTCTCCTGGTAACATGCGAGATAGTACATGAACCCATTCAGTCAGAGGTACAGCTTCCCTGCAGAGTGCTCTAGGCCCAAATGCAATTTCAAACAAAAGCAAACAAATCAACTTTTCACAAAGTTTAAAAGGTATCTGGCCTAAGGGCAGTGAGGTGGCAGCAGCACACCTGATGGGATGCTAGCCCAGGCCATTCTTGCAGCAGCCACTATACTGTGTACCACAGATCCCCTCTTGTTCAAATCAGAACAACCTACAGGAGGAAGCAAGAGCTGAGAACCTGTAATGCCTCATGAAAAAGGGTAGGTTATCTCTCAGTTGTAAGTGTGGAACTGAACAGTGCCACAGTGCCGTGGACCAGTGTGTGAGATGCAGGGTTACAGCTGCCCGCAGGCAGCAGGAGGGCTCTGTTGGCCCTCATCAAGTGCACACAAGGGTGCTACACCCCAGCTGCTATCTATCACACATTTTAATGTCTATCACACATTTTAATGCAGCTTTCCACTGATTGTTTACTTCTTCCATTTTTACCATGCGATGATTTGTCTTTCCAAGTGCTAGGACTATCTGACTTCTGAGGTGTTTTTCACAACACCTTGCCATGCAGCTCATTGACAAAGCACATGAGAAGAAAGGTTTTTTCCCTATTATTAATTTCTTCTTTGTTGTGGTAAAGACCTTGCAAGAATCTAATGCTGAGTTGCAGAGCATGCTCACAGCCACAAGAAACATATCAATGTGGCAGAAAACAGATGATTATGATTTCCTCTTGCATTTCAGTTGTGGAATGGGTACCTCACAGCAGGCTTTCAATGAAATGTTCCAACATCTCTAAACCCACAATAGCCTTCCTTTTATTGTAGTGGGTTTCCAATACAATCCACCTCCTCAAAAACAAGGTGCCAGTTTTCATATGAGGAGATACGAGCTCGAAGAGGCGTATGGTTATCAAACAGACTTGCAAATAAACTCCTCAATCCTTGTTGTGTTTGGTTTTTTTAGATTTAAAGTATCTTTCCAGTGCTGGGATAACCGGGACTAACAGGAACCTGGGTCTTGTCTCTGCTAGGCTTTTACATTAGGAAGCAACCTGCATTTGAGCACAACCCTGTCTTTTGTATTGATGATGCAAACAGTAACAGCTTGGGAAGAACAGCTGACGCCTGAGCTGAGAGAAAGCTACATAGACAGGGCCAAGGGAGCCTGTAATGAAAGAGGAACCACCTGCCAGAAAAATAAAGGAGTAGGTGGGGAGACCTGGAGAGAGCAAGCCTGTGGGAACAGTGAGTGACCTCAGTTAATGGGGAGCGTGGGGGAGGAGTGGGCAGCGAGCAATTGCTCTTGTGTTCAAAATCCTAGTGACGGGATGAGTCAGAGACTCTGATTGAATCTTCCCTTCACTACACCCACAGACTGGTTATTACAAAGCTCAGGGGAGCATGGGTTGGTGCAGCAACAAAAACTAGACAGTGAATTGATATATGATGCACCCCCAAGTGCCCAAAAATCTGAAGAACAGCTACCAAACACCATACTCTTTTCACTTAAGGTTTCCTGTAGCTCTAACTAGCCTGCCTAGCTGCTGTTCTTCATCTAATAGGACTTACACTGATAACACAGTGACAACTGCACCTGAGATGAACAGGTACAGCAAAATACCTGGGAATGCTCTTTGCGAGTCTCCACTGGCACTTCTAGAAGCACCAAGGTTAACTCAGTCCAGCAAGATCACTGCCCAAGAACTACTAAATGCTCTTTTAGTCTCTCAGGACAACACAATTCAGTGAATAACAAGATATATTTACATTACATCCTTCAGTGACTGCTGAAGTAACTGCTTTTTCTTTCAACCATTTCTGCTCCTAGTGCTCACCCTCCTCCTCAGGCCAGGGGCCAGGCGACCTGCTTAGCAAGTTCTACCACACCGAAACCAGCAGTGAAAACTGCTGGTAAACACCCACTTGCTCACATCAGGCGATCCTAATGGACCAAAGGAGGCAGAAGCTGTTGGAACAGCTCTCCCGCTTGCGCAAGGCATCCACTCTGACCAATGAAATGCTTTGCCACTAAACCATGCAATTGGGAAGAGGAGCTTTCCCGCATCTTTAGAAGGAAGCAGGGTCTGGATAGCTTAAATGATCAAGTGCCCAAACAGGGTCTTCTTTGAGAATCAAGTTAAAACAAAGCATGCAGGTTTAAAATATGACAGGGCAGGTGCCGACAGCGGATAGCAGTGACAGCCAGAGCAGCCTCATGCTCTCAGTGCTGCTGCTGAGAGAGCCAAAGGAGGAAACAAAACAGGGCCTGAAGGAGGCACCCAGCTTTTCTACAACAATGAACTGCTTCAACTTCTCTGCTTTTCATAGGTTCAGTTTCAGGGCAGAGACACTGGCAGCAGGTTAGGACTTGCTTCTTAAGGCTGACTTGACATCTGTGCCCCTCTGCTGCAGAGTCCAGCCCAGTCTCAGCTGTGCCTTCAGACTTTGCTCCAACACAGCTGAGAAATATCCCTCTCAAAAGAGGGATGAATCCTAGCAAGTAGCATGGCCCCCTCTGCAGTGAGCAAGCATCCACAGCTTTCATTTACTTATGGAAAAGCAGAGTAGTGTGTAATACAACAATTAAAGGCTTATTTCATAAAGACTTTCTTCTTACCAGTTTAAGCCAAGCTCATAGATTTTTAAGGGTGCCTGCTGTGGGACATGGATGTCCACATTCAGCTAGCTGGTTTTTAACCCTGCCTTCCTTCTAACCCTTCTGAGCCACAAGGGCTCAAACAGGGACAGTTCCATGAACAGACGAAGAGGGAGGCAAACAGAAAAAAGGAAGTGATAAAGGAACTCGTGCCTACTGAGAGGACTACGGGTGAACACTTGAAAATAGAGGTTTTTTGCAGAAAACACACAAGAACAGGTGACTGACAACACAGAGAACACCAAGTCCCTAAACTCATAGATGGCAGTGATCTTCAGAAAGATATTCCCCTTTCTTAAACCCCACTGTATCTCAATTTATGCTAGATGTTGCTGCCGAAATTCATACTTTCATCTTATGTTTAATGCAGTTCTTCCCTTTCCTTTGGATCAATTCAAAGAAGTCACATGGCTATATAGTCAGTCAAACAGAAATAAAACAGGGGAGCTAGCTGTGATAGGACATAGAACTGGATGTAACCATCTCTTTTTAGCAACAGCTCACAGTTGCACAGGTTGGGTATAAGGTGAAATATTGTCTCAGGAAATAAGGGTGGCATAATTTCACGCAGCATCTGACGTCTAGCACTTTATTCTGAGCCAAAAAATTCCCATAGCCTGAAAAAGTAGGGCCTTCAGGAATCATACCTGTCCTGGGAATGTATTTTCACAGAGTACATTTAATACACCAAGTCTTCTCTCAAGTGATTTCCTCTGAACTCATAGGAGAGAAACATGCCATTTCCAGAGAGAAGCCAGTGGAAAAAACCCACTCAAATTAATCCGTAACACAATTTACAGGAGATTCTCTTCTGCCTTCCCAATACAAGAACTGGGGATGGGATGAGGAGGATTGAAAATGAACAGAAGTGGGTTTCCATGCTGTATGTAACAAAGTTGTGGAAGTCCTTACTGTGGCATGCTGTGGGTACCGGAGGTGTACACAGTTCAGAAAGCAGTGGGACAAATCCAGGGGACAGATGGTCATGGAGAGCCATTAAGTACAACTTTATCATGCCTGGCTCTCAATGTCCCAGAGGAGCATACCACTAGGAGTCAGGAGAGCACTCCAGGAAGCCACTGCATGTTTGCACAACACAGAATCAACTAAATTGGAAAAAGACCATTAAGATCATCAAGTCCAGCCTTTACCCCACCTCCTAAATATCCACTACTGCCCATATAGGGTTCACTGGGCTAAACGTGGCTTTGATCTGAGCCAGCATGGCCACTCCTGTTCTGAATGCCGGAGGAACCTACAGAGTTAATTCTCAGTCATCTAAAACTGGCATTGATTGCCACCACTTCTTCATGCCCACACTTCACAGCATCTCAGACACAGGAAAGCTTCTGCCAGGTGGTGTTTTCAGACTACCTGTAAGCTTTCTGGACTTTGTAAAAAAATAAAAATATAACAAAAAATGAAAGGACAATAGGTGAAAAACTGAAGCTGCAGCTGAACCTATTGCTCTTCAGGAAGAGTGAGGTGGGAATCATCCCCCACCTGAACAATTGCAGCTTGCAACCTCCACATCCCTAAAACCCACAACTACTGAAAAGAGCAGCCTATACACACCCCATCCTGCTGAAATTGGGACACTGTGCAGCAAAGCAGGCAAAACTCATGGGCCCAGAAGGAATAAGCCATTCTGTCACCCAAGAGAAATGAGCTTGCCTGTTTCAGTCATTCTTCCCCACTAGCTGTAGGCACAGCCCTTGACCTCACCTTGAATTTGAACAGTGTCACACCATGTAACTGGGAGATGGGCAGAAATTCAGCCAGCTAGGACACTAGAAACACCCATTTAAATGCTTCCTAGTACAGACAAAATTAGCCAATCCCCTGTACATATGGTGCTCATCTACAGTGTCCAGATAGCCTCACCTGCCAAGTGAGAGCAGGTATCACCTACTTCAAAGTATGGGATGATCCTGAACCGTTGACATTTGTAAAACATTTACTCACAAAAGAATCACAGGAAGGCAAATGACTACCTATTGCATTCCAACTCTGAGCTCACTCTCTTACAAATAGCCTGTTCACTTTAAAGACTTCTGTTTCCTTTTTCTAAATGAAGCTGAGGCCATCTTAAACAGATACTTTTCAGTTCCAGGTATTTTAACTAAGTGGATATTCCTAAATCTATTTTTTTTTCCTGGAACCTTTTTAACTTGGTAAACAGGTCTCTGTGTACAGCTTTCAATAACCTTTTATTCTGTAGTGCCAAATAAGACCAGATAGGCGTATTCTCACGAGGCTTTCATGAAAATACAAATGAACAGTTCACACTAGTCTGCTGGCTCAATAGAGAGTTGAAAGTGTTTAGACACTAGTAAATAGATAAAAGAATACAGGAAAAGCTGTCTGTATTCCTAAAGATGCTTTAATTTTCTTGTTACAACCATAAAACTTGCAATGTCAGTATCTTCAAGACACTTCCTCTGCTATCTTGTGTTAGCTTAGACAACATATCCTTCTAGTAGCTGACCTGCAAAAAGGGTATAAATCTGAGCTGAGAAATAACACCAGATTTTAAAACCCAGACTCGTGTGAAAACATAAGAGTCAACTCCCAGCAAAATGCACATGACCATATTCTCTTATCTGCCAAGCTTTTCCCCTCTCCCACTCCTAAACACCACCATCCATTTTAATGTTTCAGATGTTTTCAGTTCCGGCTCAAATACAGCCAAGTGTTGTGTGTTCTTGTCCCAGGCACTATGTATTAATTAGTATTATTTTGAAAGGATTTTGCTCTTTATTACCACCAGGGCAAGAAAGCCTTGAAAACAGGTTTGCTTATAGTGTCCAAAGTGGAGGGAGGGATCTCTATGTGATCTGTTAAGTGCTCTATATCCATGTTCTTCACTTTTAAGTAAAGCAACTTGTACCCAGCAAGAAGTATAAAAATATAAATGGAGCAGTTCCTGAAATCCAGACTTCCTAGTTACACAGGCCTCTTCACAGACCCTTCCCATTGCACAAACACTGCAGCATCCAAAGGAGAGCCTATAAAGGCTCTGAAAAGGCTTCAGGAGGGTTTAAGGAAGCAGACAAGGCTCTGGTAGTGCTACTTCAGCATCCTCCATCTTCCTGCCCGCTGTCAGGGCTCTGGGCCTTGCCATGGAAGTACCCCTTTGTTCACCTCGGGCACAGTCAACCAGATTAGCTTGGAGACGCTCCCATCACATTAAGCTCAGAAGGCACTTGGCCAGTAGAGTTTTGGGTGTGCCCACATGGCTGCACTGGCTGACTGAGTCATAGGGGCTTTTGCTGGAAGGAGCCCTGCTGCTGGAGGTGATGTTATGACCAGCTAACGGACGTACATCTGGCAAACTGCTACCTCCATCACCGTCCATCGGGTACACAGGGATCCACCTACACCCTCCTAACGCCCCAAAAATGCCCTCTTCAGGACAGAACAGGCTTAATCCTTCATGAGAGAGTGAGAAACAAACACTGAGCTGCATCTCAGGAGCGCATGCGGCAGAACCTGGCTTGAAATCAGCAAGTTTCTGGCCTGAATCTGAACCAGGCTCATTAGTCTTTAGCTATTTCTGTCTAGCCTGGAGCATGTCACAGATGAAAGATATTCAGAGCCCAGACAGTCTTCAACAGAGAGCATTTTGGCTCCTGAAAACTGTAATCAGTCCAACAGTTGCTGTTGCAACTTTTGCTGGGTTTAAAGTCAAGTTTTGCAAGGACAGGTATTCAGAGCCAAAAATCCCCTTTGAGTTAAAGGCAAACAGCATTTGTCAAATTCTGTTGACCTTTTTCTTGGAACCAACAGACCTACAAAGATACTTCTTTAATACAGGAAAACTTGGATTCTGATGCAATCGTATTACTCCAGAAGCCTGGCCTAAGGCCACAGCACCATCACCAGCAGAAAGTGACACAGTGCCATGCAGCCCCTCTCCCTTCTGTTAACAGCAACTACAACTAACACCTAGGTTTAACCACAATCAATTTCAAAACGTGGTACACAGCACCATCACAAAGACAGTGGTGGGAACATGGAAGACATGGCACAGCATGGAGGCAAGTGTCCCTGGCTGGGATTATTTTCTTCAGTCCCAATTATTTCCTTCAGTTCCAATTTCTTTCAGTCAGTTTTTACCAGTTTAGAACAACCCTGAGGCTACAGGCAAGTCAGTGTGAAGATGCTTCGGGTCACACAATCACAGGATGGTTGGATTTGGAAGGTCTTCTGGGTGTCATCTGGTCCAAACCCCTGCTCAAGCAGAGCCACACACAGCCAACTGCCCAAGGACTGTGTCCAGATGGTTTGTTAGTATCTGAGAATGGAGACTCTACCACAACCTCTGGGCAACCTGTGCCAGTGTCACTCCCCAGCTCTCTCAGCCACTCCTCATAGGAGAGATGATCCAGACCTTGTGTCATCTCTCTGGCCCTTTGCTGGACTCTGTCCCATACCTCCATACTGGTGCTCCAGCAGCCTGATCCAGGTGTCACATACCGATACCATGCTCCTCGCCTGCCCCAGAAATCTGGAAAGAAGGCAGCATGCAGGAAAGCGCATGTACCTTCCCAAAACAGGGGCTCTTTTGATTGATGAGCATGTAAAGGAAAGCCTGTCTCAGAGCACTGTATCTTGTGTTTGACTGACTCCTTAAGGAGCAGCTATAACTACCAGGCACCACCTAAATGTAACACATACCTCAATCTGAGACTACAGAAATTCCCTGTCTTATTTGGGTAGGAAGATGTTTATTCAAAAAGACTCAATATATTTGTTCTAAGTTATTTTTACAGCAGGTACACCTAACCAAGGCAGTTAAACACTAAGTCTCCAAAGCTCTAGATATTATGTAAATAAACTCTAAATAATTGGTTGCATTTAAGAGCCATTCAGTGTTCAGCAAGGAAAATAACTCAAGTTTTTTTAATTACAGTCTGATTTTATCTATAGTTCTAGACTGTTCTGTTTATTTACATGCAAAGTTACCTTGCCAAGTGCCAAAGCCTTGTTCTGAAACTGTATGATTAACACCAGTATTTCCGAAAACTACACATCAAGTGGATTTATGTGACTAATGACTTAAGTCCCTCAACCAGTAGTATAAGCAAACTGAGCTCACCAGGCATGTTCTTACTGTACATTGTTTACAAGCAAATTGTGAGTGCCCCATCCCTAGCGGTGTTCAAGGCCAGCATGGACAGGGCTTTGAGCAACCTGGTCTAGTGGAACATGACCTTGCCCATGGGAGGGGCTTGGAACTGGGTGATCTTAAGGTCCTTTCCAACCCAAGCCAGTCTGATTTGATATACAGCAATTTACAAACAGTCTTTTGAATAACAGAGATAATGGTTGCGAGGATATCAAATGATAGAGCCAGGAGCTATGCACTTGTGGTCCCAACAGTTTTTATGCATTGCGGGGTCAGGCAGCATAGTAAAATACATGGGTGCACCTCATGCTCAGCAGTGAGGAGCTGCAATGGAAGACATTGTTGTGCATTATTGGGCCTCCCTCTGCCTGCACCAGGGTTGGTGGAAAGAAATCTGTACCTCCACGTGTACCTGCTTCAGGCCACACTCTGGCTTCTTGGTATAATCCCATCTTTACTACCAGCAATTTAACCCAACAAACTGAACTAGAAGACACAAGATGGGAAGCCTAGGTGTATGCTGTCTTCTGCCTCCTAGAAAGAGGGTGATGACAGCAAGCAGGATGGAGCACCACTGCTTTAGCCTCCACAGCTGGGCTGGAATGAGCTGGACCCCTGGGAGCAGATGCCCTTCCACACTAGAACAAAACACTCCTGCTTGCTTTGACTACATTTCTTACATGGTTTTGAACTTCTCTCCACTGACAACCACCATTGTTGCTCAGTAAATTATCCACAGCAATCCCTCAGGATTTCTCTTCACGGTATTATTAGCTTAGGCTGTGACTCCAGTTTTGATCCATGGGTCATAGCTATCCCTCCACAGAAGTCTCCAGCTCGAATAGCCGGCACCTCCGCTGCAAGCACCCTATGCTGCCAGGGAGCATGATGCTGCCTCGGGCAGCAAGGACAGGCACAGAGCTGCTTCAGCCAGAATGATTCAGCAGCAGCAGCTCCTCTTGCACTGTAAACCACTGCTCTGCCAGCCCATGGGTGAGTGAGCCCTGCTGGCCACCTCCTGCCTCACAGCCCCAAGACTTTACAATAGTTAAAACATGTATTAAAAAACCTCTCCTGACTTGCCTGCTTTTTGTAACAGCAGATTATTGCCCATTTGCTGCAGACACTAGCCTGCTTGCTCTTAAAAGAAAAAAAATAAATTAAAATTATCCCATTGGCAGGCAACCAATACACAAGAACATTTACAAAGAAGCTGTTACACTTTATTGAGCAGTAATCCATGGATTAAGGTCATTAACAGCACTCAGTGACATCCTGCCATGACTCCAAAGGTGCTGTTCTGGTTTGCAGAACATACAGAACACAACAGCTCCCCCAAAAAAAACATTTTTCCTGAGTCACTTTCTTCTAAATCCTCCAAAGAAGAGAATTGAGAAAAGCCCAGAAGAAAGATGCCTAGTACAATATCCTGCATGCATAAAAAAAAAACCTCCAAACAAACAAACCCCCCCAAAAACTAAAAAAACAAAAAAACCCACCAAACAACAAAAAACCAAAACCAAACCCAAAAGCCAAACCAAAATCCAAAACCAAACAAACCAACAAGTTATAATGAAAATAAATTAACATGGTCAAATAACACTGAATTTTCTTCTCATTCACACTGATGTTTTCACAGTAAGGGAGTTTTTGGTGACAGACCAGAATTTTCATCTACAGAGCTAAATTTAAAAAGCAGGCCAAGGCATTCTCCCATGGCCAAAAGACAAAACCACATTTAAAACTTTCACAGTAAAATCTGAAATGCTCAATTTCGTTCTTTAATTATTTACATGAAATGAGCTTTTCCCTTCTGTCAACGCAAGAACACAAATGTATCATCACAGAAGACACTGTGTACTCCCCAAATCCCAAGGGATCATTAATCTTCTATGCAGTACACAAAGTATTTTCACAGAACTTTTAAAATAGTTTTGTAAAGCAAGCCTGATGTCATTAGGAAGTTAGAAGTAGCTGATGGCCTAATAACACAATTGCTAAACATCCTCTAAAGGACAGTATCCCTTTACTCTGTTCTAAACTTACTCCGCTATCTACTCTATCCATACATGTAATTATCAATGCTACTAAGTTATCTGAGAGTCCACAATATCAAGGGTAAACAACCCGTTTTGTCAAAATTTAAGTAATAGACTTTTTTCACTTCTTGATTTAAACAAAAGAATCTGCACTCTTTCCATATGATTTGCTTCATTAAGACTCTGGTAATGGCTTAGTACTGAGCCACCATGGATTTTCATTTGCCATGAAACAATGATATTTCATGAAATGCACTTAGGAGAATACAATTGCTTCAGCAGCTGTAAGCAATCCTGTGTCCCACAGTCACATCAGTTTTTGTAAACAACATTGACACTGGAAAAGAAGATCCTTAGAAAGAAATCTTTTAACAGCTTCAATAAATAAAAGTTACAACAAACAACATTTGTATTAATATGCACTTACCAAGAAAAAATAAATCCCTTTCTGATTAACCTGATTTAGTTGCAACTCATCATTTCACATTTACTTTCAGCACAATGTAACTGCATTTGCACTACATACGCAATCTTTTTCTCTTACCTTTAAGGAATCAAAGCAGGCAATAACTCTTCCATTTTCAACCTGGCAACTTTTAGGGGGGTGTGCAAATTTGCATTCTTCATCAGAGCGTGAACAAGTTCCCCTCTGAAACTGCCTGCACACTTCTAATGTTAGCCATTTTGTATCTCTTACGGGAGCAACATTCAAAGCCATGATGAAAAGCTGATTTTGAAATTGCTGGCAAGTGAATAATGCTGAAGAAATTTCCAAAACTAATGGCAAAGGGAAGGGAGAGAAAAAGGAGGGGGGAAAAAAAAAAAGGAAAAAAAAGGGAGAAAAAATAATTTCAATTCCAATTGAAAAGAAAGTTAAATAAACCAACAAAAAACGTGGGGGAAGATTAACAATGTCCAACACACACAGAGCAGAATAAACAGAGAAAGTTTATCAGCAAGCAGTCACTCATCAATCATTAAGTCCCACTTGTAGACTTTTGGCTGGGAAAAAACATGCTCAGTCACATTTCTGTCTGTAAAACACATGGGCTTGTTGATTGTATCACAGATGTACCAGTTTTAAGCCAAGGTCTTTCAATGCAATGGCACTCCTTGATAGTAGTTCTTTGACGGCTGCTTGCTGGTATTGATTACACATGAAAAGCAGTGCAGTCATTTGTTCATGTTCTGGGAATAACAATAATTATTCTTCTTCTTTTTCTGCTTTCAGTTTTCCATCAACTCATTGGCAAATGGAGACAGCTGAGGTATCTTCCACCAGTTGTAAGGTGAAGGCAAAGTCTGGCTCTCAAAGACGGGATTTTGAGAACACTGGTGTAGCAGTCCTCGTTCATAGAAGTGACTTGACAAAGGCACTTTTTAAGTCACTGACCTGACAAGACAAATAAAGTATCAGTTCACGTGTAACTCATTCAAATCAACATTACGAAACCTATCATCCCTTTTTATCAGATCTTATAAACATACTGCCAATGTCACTTTTACTTCTTTTTTCCAAAGAAAATCAGCCTCCCTCGTGAAGTTACACATGACAAGGGAATAACCAGCTGAAACACGTACGCAGTAATATTCTAGGCAGCAATCCAAAAGTTGGGAATGATTTAAATAGATGAATGTGGCAGACAAAATAATTAGGCATGCTGGTTGTGAAACAATTCAATCTAATGTGCTTAGTCTCCAAAACAATACACAAGAACCCGTTTCCATTAATTTATCGTTTGTCCCTTTAGATTGTGTTACTACATTATAAGCTGTCGCTTGTTATTTGTTCTTCCTTAGAAATAAGGATAATAGAACTCTGTTCATATTTTTTGTCTCTCTCCCTAATTCTCAAGGGAAAACCACCAAAACAAAGAAATTGTCACTCAAAAATTACAGGGGAAAAAAAACCCTTCCACATACAGAAAATAGAGTTAGTTTCCCTGTTAAGCTAAAGGCTGTTTTACAAAGGCTTCTATGAAAGGGATCACCACTAACTCATCATCATCTAACGAGTTATTTCAAATATGAAGCAGTGTTTATATCAGTTTTTCTCTGATTAAATTAGCTTTCATGTACCTTTACAAATAGATGATTCAGCATCAAAATCGAAAGACTTAAATACAGAATTTAAGCTATTTATGGACTATAAAATACTTAGGATATTTTACAGATAAGCAAATCTGAAAATCAAAGGGTTAGCTACTATAAATATTTTTTAATGAATTACTGTATTTTATACACAGACAGGGAAAGCCGGACATGATGTTTCCTTCTATTCAGCTTCAAAGGAAGAAACTTTCACTTTGCAAATACCAGTCAGAAACAGGTGATGGACTATTTCTGTGCAAGAATAAAGAAAGGGAGAAGGACTGGAATAAATGAGGTTTTAAAACACATCAATAAAAACAGCTCTAAAAACAGCCAGCTTTCCCATGCCAGAATAATTACCATTCTGTGCTTGGATTCATCTGATTTAATTGAAGTCAGGTTTGTTAGTAATGTGAGTAAGAATTACTCCCACACAGTTTCAGGAACAGATCCCAGGTCTGACTTCCAAGTCTTCACATCAAAAGGCTTTTCTATTACTTCGTTATGCTACCAGAAGGGGTTTTACTACGTGACCGATACCTGCACCAAAATTGCTACTGCTAAAAGACAATGCAATTCTAATTGCTCAAAAATTTAGTTTCAAGTCCAACATGCAGTAAGATGGGTCTGGATGATACTTGACTTTACCTGGTCATCAAGAATGAGTTGTAAGAGAATTAGTACATTTTTAAACAATTCTACGTAATTGCAGTACAGTACAGTACATGAACTAAGTATTCTTCAGATGAAATACTCTATCAATGTTTTTCCACAGCACCAAGAAGAGTTAGGTTAAGCTGAGAACATAGAATAAATTGAGAAAATACTTAAAACTGATGAAAAGGAAGAAGAGGGAGAAAGATGAGGAGAGCCTCCCCGCAACAGCTTGTTTACTGATAGCTTGTTGGGCTGATGACTTAGCTGGCTAAATGTGCAGGAGGAAATATTCTCGCTAGAGCCATCCATTCCAATTCAGAAATGCCAGTAATGGTTTTCAGTAATAGATGTAAGAGACAGATGGAAATTTGGGGAAAAGGGTAAATGTTATACCACACACTGCTGAGAAGTCACAAGTAGTAATACTCTCCTGGGCTGCATACTACTAAACTTGACAAAGTTGTTTCTCGAGTAGTAGGTGTTAAGCCTAAAGAAAACCAGATTATCACACATGGCAAAGCAAACAGCACAAAGTTTATAAATGGCAGTAGCCATGGTTTAAAAAAGTGAACAATAATCACATACGAAGTTTAGTGAAACTGCAGCGAGAACACCAAAAAGCACCAAGGAGGGTGGAGGGGGCAGGCAGAGGGTAGAAGAGGAGTGAAATACAGCATCATCATACTTCCTATCTTCTTACTACATGAGCATTTTCTGAAGAAAGGGAAACATAAAAAGTTAGTCTCACAAGTCCACATCTTGTCAAAAATAACAACACTATTTGGTTTCTTGATAGCAAATGAATGCTCCAGCAGTTTCTACTCCTGCAGTCTTAGGAGAGACAGAGCTGAGACCTTTCTGAAGAAGGCCATGCCTTCAGGAGGAGGCAGGTGCAAACATGGTGGAGACAGGAGAATTTGGAGTGCTTCATCCCCATCATTTACATGCCCGTGTGTTCATGACCACATACAGGCACATGCCGTACCTCCTCTGCCCATCACCTGCACCAGGAAGGTGAAGGAAGAGATGCCACCTGGAAAGCCTGAATGTAAGAGGGAAAACAAACTGGGGGGGGGGGGGAATTATGGGAGAAACCAAAGGAAGTAGAGTTTGAGATATCTAGGTGCTCCTGCTCCGGCAGGGGGATTGGACTAGGTGATCTTTTGAGGTCCCTTCCAGTCTCTAACATACTGTGATACTGTGATATGAGGAAAGAGCTCAAGAGAAGGAGAAGACAGGAGTGGAAGACAGGAAAGTGAAATGGCTGGTTGCAGAAAATGAAGGATGAGAGAGACTTCATGGGAAATGAGGAAAAACATGGGCATGGAATCAAAATGGAGAGAGGATATGAACACTGGGGGAAAAAGGCATGAAGGAATTTTAGAAGGAAAGCAGAAGAGACTATGATTACAGGGGAAAATCCAGTGGTTTGGGTAAACAGAGGGAAGTAAATGAGGGAAAGAAACATGGGTTTTACAGAAGTACAATAATAAAAAATGCCTCCAAGGCCACAGGCCATTACTAACATCACAGGACACCCTGACCTTCTGTGTTGCAAAACCCACTCACCCACCATATGGAGAACACCAGGGCCTCCAGCAAACGCGAACTCTACTCTTCTTTCCATTGCTTCTAACTTCTATTTGTGTCCCAATGTACCAGCCAGTTGGCTGTCCTGCCAAAACCAACAGTCTAGAGCCCTCGGCACCACCGAGGTCCCAGATCATGGCAGAAGGCTTGCTTTTTCATTTGCTTGGGGGTTTCATTTTGTTGTTTTGTTATTGATGACTCCAGATTATGCCTACACACCCCAAAAACTACCAAAACTTACAAACTGCAACCTAAAGAAACTACCAAAACTTACACATTGACAACTGAGATTCAAAATATTGTTGCTGAAGAAAGCCCTCAACATAGTAAGTATAAAAGAACTAATGTAAGAGTTGTGGTGTCGGGGTCTTTGTTTTGTTTTTCAACTATTGCTGTTTATTTGCAGTCTCTCAGCCACTTGGATCAATGGAATTGATCCAGAATACACATCTAAAAATGTTTTCACATGCACAGTGAACTAAATTCACAAACTTGTGTTTGTAAAAACTATTTAACTTTAAACCTCTCTTTTCAGATAAGCACCACTTCCCTTTTGTGGAAAGCCAGCACAACATGGAGGAAGAGGAGGTTTTTGCCAATTCCATGTTCTCCTGAGAGAGCTGGAAAGAGCCTGTGGTAGGCTTCAGATCTTCTTTCTGTTCAAAACCACAAAATAATTTTTACTTTTCCAAGAGAAAAAAAAATCCCAGTAAAAAAATCCTTTTAATTATTAAACAAGGCAAAGCACACAGGCACTCAGAGCTCCCAGAAAAGGTTCTCATTCTGAGGAATACTAGGCACACAGCATCTCTGGGAGCTGCAAGCGAGCACAAAGCCCTGTCCTATTATAAACCAGCTGGATCTCTCAGCTGGAAAATAGAAACTCTTGCTCTGTACAAAATATGTGCTGCTTTCATACAGTAGCTTCACTTGTCAAACAGATTATGTGGCAATGGATTATGTCGTATCTGTTTAATGGAGAAGCTGAGACTTCCTGGACATGTATGTATGCTTCAGTAGATAACGTGCAGTAACAAGTGAAGAACTCATCCTCAAAAAGTTAACTCTGCAGGTAATGACTTCCAGTAAGGCAGCACAGTCCTTTACATGGTCCCAACACAGTTCTCTAGTGGAACCACTAAGTTAACTTAAAAGGCATTAAAACACCATTTTACATTACTCTTAGAGAATTAAACACTCTGTATTATTCATCACTTTAAAATCTTCAGTAAGAAATGTCAAGACAGGCTCAGTTTGTTGATCCTACTGTCAAAGTTTATCAACATGATCCACATATTTCCTCTATGTATATGCCAGAAACTCAAGAATTAAAAAGTTTGAAAAACAGAGGGGATGTGCTAAATGTACTTAGCTTTACCAATTTGATCAGTTACAATAGTGTTTTAAAAATAAGGCATTAAAAAAGAAAAATAAACCCCCAAAGACTACCTATGCTCTGGAAGCAGGGTATTCCTCCTTCAGATCACTAGCAGGGCAGAAGCCTGTTGACTGTCGGAATAGATTGCTGCCCAAATTCAGGTAAACACCTGAACTCCAGCAGAAAAAAAACTCACCTTCAGGACAAATCTACAGTTACCAAAACGGATCTGCTGGATACCCTAATGCCAAGAGAATGTCTTGAGAACTCAGTTTTTAACCCCAGCATGCACAGAATCATAGAATAGTTAGGGTTGGAAAGAACCTTAAGATCATCAAGTTCCAACCCCCCTGCCATGAGCAGGGACACCTCGCTCTAAACCACAGTACCCAAGGCCTCATCCAACCTAGCCTTGAACACTGCCAGGGATGAAGCATTCACAGCCTCCCTGGACAACCTATTCCAGTGCCTCACCACCCTAACAGGAAAGAATTTCCTCCTTATATCCAATCTAAACTTCCCCTGTTTAAGTTTGAACCCATTACCCCTTGTCCTGTCACTACAGTCCCTAATGAAGAGTCCATCCCCACATCCCTATATGCCCCCTTCAGATACTGGAAGGCTGCTATGAGGTCTCCACGCAGCCTTCTCTTCTCCAGGATGAACAGCACCAACTTTCTCAGCCGATCTTCATATGGGAGGTGCTCCAGTCCCCTGATCATTCTCGTGGCCCTCCTCTGGACTTGTTCCAACAGTTCCATGTCCTTTTTATGTTGAGGACACCAGAACTGCATACGATACTCCAAGTGAGGTCTCACGAGAGCAGAATAAAGGGTCAGGATCACCTCCTTCGATCTGCTGGTCACGCTCCTTTTGATGCAGCCCAGGATACGGTTGGCTTTCTGGGCTGCAAGCGCACACTGCTGGCTCATGTTCATTTTCTCATCGACCAATACCCCCAAGTCCTTCTCCGCAGGGCTGCTCTGAATTTCTTCTCTGCCCAGCCTGTAGCTGTGATTGGGATTGCTTCGACCCAGGTGTAGGACCTTGCACTTGGCATGGTTAAACTTCATGAGGTTGGCATCAGCCCACCTCACAAGCATGTCAAGGTCCCTCTGGATGGCATTCCTTCCCTCCAGCGTATCAACCGAACCACACAGCTTGGTGGCATCGGCAAACTTGCTGAGGGCACACTCAATCCCACTGTCCATGTCAGCGATGAAGATGTTAAACAAGACCGATCCCAACACTGATCCCTGAGGGACACCACTCGTAACTGGTCTCCAGCCGGACATTGAGCCATTGACCACAACTCTTTGTGTGCGGCCATCCAGCCAGTTCTTTATCCACCGAGTGGTCCATTCATCAAATTGATGTCTCTCCAATTTAGAGACAAGGATGTCATGTGGGACAGTGTCAAATGCTTTACACAAGTCCAGGTAGATGACATCAACTGCTTTACTGCTGTCCATCAGTTCTGTAGCCCCATCATAGAAGGCCACCAAACTGGTTAGGCAGGATTTCCGACAGCTTATCTAAACATGGGAACACCTTCAAGAGGACCAAACTCACATCTCTAACCCCAGGAAAATGGAACTGCCAAATTCTAAGCCCTGACCCAAAGCAGGCTGCTGCTACAACTTTTATATGCTCACATGTAAACACAAATTCATAATGCTCTCTTCCAGAAAATCATGTCCATAGTCTTAAATTCACAGCAGGAATCTTTTAACTAAGCAACAAAACAACGACCCTGCAGTAGACACCAGGCACAAAGAATTTCAAGTTGAAATTTTAAGCTCTGTCTGGAAGCTGTAAGCGGCGGGAAACAAGCTCTCTACCCTTTGACACAGTTAACTATAAGCATCACTGTTTCACACTCCACAATGAAAGTTCACAAACTAGCAACATCTTATCCACATTACCTTAGCTCAGATTCTCATGTCGCTCCTATTTGTCCAGGAGACAAACTGCTCCATAAGAAATAATACCTCCAGTTTAGCCATTCCCTTCAACCTGTACTTAATAGTTTTGAGTTAGTGATTTTATCTAGAACAGACAATGTGGGATAAAATACAACCACTTCCAGATATCCCAGACCATCCAAACAGAAGGATTAACCGAAGTGCCCCACCCTACAGATGCATCTTCAGCCTACTGACAAGCACTGTGTTTCTTCAAAAAAGCTGCCACTCCTTCAGCATCTGACCACATTTGCAAAGGAAACTTTGCAGCTGCTATGTTTACAGCCAAAACCCATTGGAAATATTCTCTGTGTAAGCTTTACACATAGGGATTCTTCTATAACCAGATCAAGTTAACTACCTTGAACATTCACAGTGGAAAATTTAAAGACTGACAGCTACTGAACCCATACCCTTAAGGCCAGGAAAAAGCATCCAAATCCCACTAAGTCATACCTCTTAGGAGACATTGGCAGCTGCTTCAGTCCAAAAGATGGAGGGACTTTGCTTCAGCTCTTCAACTAAACCTCATTGTTACATTCTTTTAAATGTCATTTTTTCCCCATTGTTTGTGCTTTAAATAGCATTCAAGGCCTCCAAACTGAAGAGATGCTGCACACCAAAGGACCATCATGACTTCACAAGCACACTCCAGCATCGCTTTCAATTCCAGCTACTTGCCATTTCCATGACTCCCCCGCGCACTGCTTTCTCTTGCCCTCCCCCAGACTCCCTGCTGAGGAACCAAGGCTACATCTTAATCCTAGGCTAAAGCTGGAAACCAGTGCCTCACGCCTGATGGAGTAAAGAGCAGAGCAGGCATGACAGGGTATGACAGCACAGACTGCACCTGCTCTCCCTCCCCACCACCCCACCTGCAGCAGATCTGGCTCCTCCCTGCCAGTTCCTGTAATTAAATGGAAGCTATGCCCCACAGGATGTGCTCCCTGTCCCCACAGAGCGAGGCTGACTCTCAGTCATCACATACTAATTTAAGCCTGATTGCGCAAAATCCGCTGCTAAGATCCTAGAGCATCTTATGTCAGAATATGCAAATGTGAATTTAAAAAAGCAATTTTACAAATAATGTGACAGTCGGCACGCTTGTTAATCACATCTCAATAAATTACGTTCTTCAAGAGACTGTTGTGTGGTGAATAGGCTTTTCTCACTCCATCAGCCAACCAGATTAGGAAACAGGGCCAGAAGGTGGTGGGACAGCACAGAGGTAACATTCACCCAGTGAGTACTATGCCAGTTTCGTATACTTCTCTTGAGCCAATTTCTAACATTCATATTACTGATATGTAACCTAATACTAGATATTGAATAAGACCGGGTAACACAGAATCACAGAACAATTAGGGCTGGAAAGAACCTTAAGATCATCTAGTTCCAACACCCCTGCCATGGGATGGGACACCTTACCCTAGATGGTCACCCAAGGCTCTGTCCAACCTGGCCTTGAACACTGCCAGAGATGGAGCATTTACCACTTCTTTGGGCAATCTCTTCCAGTGCCTCACAGAAGAGTTTAGTAATGTCTTTGTATAGTTCAGTAAAATGACAGCATTAAAACCAGAACCAGGCATCTGGCTCTTTTCAGAACTACTGTGAAGTCACAAAAAATAGTATTCCCTATATTCAAGAAACAAGGAAAAAAAAGACTTCCATGAAACATTATTTGTTCCTTGATTGCAAATATGAAGGGAAAACCTTTCTGCTATCACAACATTTAAAAAAACCCCACAATTATAGCAAATGCATTTTCTTCTACATATTTCAAATTGAATTTTCAAACATTTATTTAATTATTTTAAGGAGTTCTTTCCACTTTCAGATGTTAAGTAGCTTCCATTTGGCAGCAAGCAAACCAGCATTGCTCAAAAGAGAAGCCAGAACTGCCCTAACAGAAAAGCAACCCACTAAGTTGACCAGGTAGCTGGGAGCCAAAAGGACTAAAATTCTAATCTCAGTTCCTGCATTAATTTGACCTAAACTCAGGTGAAGTCAAAAGTGCCCCAACTTACAAAAGAACCATTATTTATTTTATTTGCTTGACTTGGAGATAACTGTTGCAACATATCTCCTTTCCTGTTATACACCAGAGATGAACACTTGTCAGCTGTAATTCAGATGAACTCAGAGTCAATCCTATTTTATTAAGGCAAGAGAAGTCCAGGGACAGGTTAGAAAACATTGGTCTGTTTTATTTAAACTGAGCATGACCTCCACATATCAATTTTGCTAAATGAGCCATATTCCCCTTGTCAAGATCACTAGTGTGCCACGTTCAGGCTCTTTAGCATGTCCCACACTACCTACAGTATGGCAATGAGCTTCTTATTAAAACCTGCCAGTTTACTTCAAAGTGGGCTTTACAACATAATAACGTTAATGTCCTTTGTCCTGAGGGAAGCAGGTGAGGAGGAAGGTGTACCTGACTGCTAAACAACAGCTTAGGACACATCCACCACATCCACTGTACTACTTTGCTAATGGACCATGAAATATTTCTCCTGAACTTTACGTCTGTAGATGACTGGAGCCCACAGGAGTATCTTCTAATATGAAGTGCTTCAGAAGTTATGCTCATAAAACCAGTCTCATGCTTCAGTTAAAACACAATTGTAGAAAACAGTTTTTCTTCTTCAAGCAAAATCCTCCCCTTGGAACGATATTCATTCCACTCAACCTTCTCTTCCTTTCTTGGTTTATACCTTCTCTCACCACCTGTAACTGAAACACTTCTTGCTTCTAAGTCCAAAGAATCCTGATTTTATCCTCTTAAGCATATGAATTTCATACAGAAAATTCTGCTCCCACCTTGACAGGAGGGCAAAAGCAATTTCTGTTTCTGTGCCTTCTGTGTTATCATCCCCAGCAGCAATGACGTTATCACTTGGCCTATTGTGGAAACAAATGTTTTGCTTTTGGCAGAGAGCACCATGTAACACCTATTAATCAAACCAAATTACCCAGGGAACGGTACCCCAGTGCACTAGAGGCTTGTACTCGCACCCAGCTGCAGACACGCATTGTATTTATTTTATTTTTTTCTTTAGGACTGTAAAAATATTTATAGAAAAGTGTGCTTTATGTACTGTGAAATTTTTATAGACTGGCATGGAGGGAATGCATGATCAAACAACTGTTCTCACCAGCCAAAGGACCGGCAACATGCTGTTACATAGGAGCATGACTTAAAAGAGCCCAGGCTGTTGTCAATTTTCTATTTACTCTGGTTTCCTACTAAGCTAAGAAGGCATAACTCTTACTGACACATTTGTGTGACAAACAGCATCCTTCTGTACTGAAAGACAAGGATAGGTCTCAATAAACCATGTAAATTAAGATATGCTGAATTTGCAAGCTGAAACCATGTTGAAGCCTGACAACAGCTTTATTAATAATATACTCAAATATACTCAAATAATATACTCAAAAAATTACCCAGCTCTGGGAAGTTGCATGGCACATCCAAAGTTCCCAAGGCAAGGGCAGCAAGAGCACTACCTATGCTATTAACTCCATTCGCCTCTTAATCACTATACTTTTTTTGCTGCACAAATTCCATGCACAAAATCCAAGGAGCACTGCTGTTCTGGGTAAAATACTTGCATTTCTGTGCTGTTTTCTCCATTCGCATTTTACCTGAGAGCAGGATACCAAAGTACACAGGGATGACTTTAGCAGGTCAGCCAAAGTGTCCATCTCACTCAATATCCAGTCTCCAATGATGGTCAAGACCAGATGTCTACAGAGAAGTGCAAAATCAGGGCAGGCAGAACATGATAATTCCCATGAATCTTCTCCCAGCAACCTGCAGCTGATGTCTTAATAGGTCTCTCTCGATTTTCCTTCCATGGATTTGCCCAATCCCTTTTTGAATGCTGTTCTGTCAAAACTGTCTTTCATCATGTGTGTGGCAAGTAGGGTACCAAGAGGGAGCCTGGCTGGTTTTCATTACTGTTGACAAAAGCCTGGACTCTCTGGAGAGAAACATGGATATGCAAGGAAACACTTCAGGACTTTGGAGATTTACAAAAATTTGAAAACAGCAAATGGAGCTGGGGAGTAAGATGATTGATTACAAACCTCCTTAGGTAAATCTGGGTTGTTACTGGGTTTTTTATTACCTCTGAATGGGTTAAACGTGAACTGAGAATGTGCCTGTTCATCCTAGCAAAAAGGGGAGCTTGGAGAAAAGCACTTTTAAAACCTACAAGAAGAGGAAGAAATACCAAGACCCCTTCTTCTGCACCCCAAGTTGCATCACCTAAGACCATTCCCAGAAGCAATCCTTTCTTAGCAATGCAACAGAGAAGGAGGAAAACTCAAGAGCATGTCCAAAGAAGCCCAAGTGAGGCACTCCAATTGCATTCTGCCAGTCCTGAAGCATTTCACAACCATCTCAACACATTTTGGAAGCAGCAACTCATAATAATGGGAATATGCTTTCAACAGGGAAAGGAAGAAACCTCTATAGTGTCTTTACTTCTCAGAGGGTTGCCCAAGCAAGCCTTCATTAGCAGCCATTTTATTGCAAGGATTCAATTCTCCCTTCTCTCTCCATTAGTACCATGAACATAACATGCAACAACAGTTTTATTTACTTCCAAACCTACAGAAATCCTCATGAAGCCGAACATATGCAAGTGCTTTAGTTCTTACGTATCTCATGGGACATAACGCAAAGCCAGATTAAGCATCTCTGTCGGAACACTTTATGTCTTACAGGAGATAAAAAGGTGGATCAGCCACTTAAATTGAAAGTCACCTATGGTACAGCAGATTGCTATCAAGTACTTCAAAGGCAATTTAAATATTTTTTTAATAATGTTTTTATGCTAACATTCAGACAGCATATGTTTTGTATAACAAACTGAAATCTTTCACTAAAACCCATTTTTTCCAAAAGCCTCTTCTCAGTCAAATAGAAACCAGTAACAGCCCTAGAGGAGAAGAAAAGGTAGTATTCAACAGGTTATTGGTCTCTCCTAAAGGTAAGTTGCCTTTTTGTGTTTGAACAGAGAGATTGCTTCCTGCCTTATTATCTTTGGTCCTTCAAGGCAAGTAAAGAAAATGTCCAATCAAGCTCAATGTGAGGATGTCAGTAAATTACTCTCTTCTCAAAATTCGTGCCATTTATTTGTCCACAAAACAAAATGAAACAAAACAAAACAAAACAAAACCACAACAAAAACCAAAACAAACAACAAAACAACATTTAAAGCTTCAGAGGTTTGACAATACAGAACAGAATCTATTATCCCTGGAATAAAATAAATCTGCATTTACTGAGCCACTATTCTGTTGTCAAATAGGTATCATGAGTTCAAAAAGAGAACACTTTTCCTGTAAAACTGTTTTTGCAACTGGTGTCAGAGAAACAAAGAGAAGCTTTTCTCATCTTTTACTTGCAGGTTCTGGTGAATTTCTGGAGATCTTGAAAACTTCTACTTAATCCCAAGGCAAATAATGGAGTTAGAACTGGAAGAAGCACACAGGAACTGTCTGCAGATGCTGCCTACCAGAGCAAACATTTTTTTTCTGGTCCCTAGGATGAGGAGTTTTAGTTTGGGTGTGAAGTACTGCTCCTGACCTTCCTTTTTGCTTGAACACTGATTAAGAAGCACTGACCCAATAAAAATGGGTCATATGGATCTGTTGTTTTAAATTTGCGTAACATGTCTCCCTCTGTCCAAAAAGCTCACCACCACTGGAGGTAAGTTACTTTTTAACCCAGTTTCAGTTTGGAAACTAAATTTTCTTTTTTTTTTTTCCCAAGTAACAGGAGACAAAGTATTTAACACACAGATATGATGCGCAAGAACAAACCCAGAAAGTTTATTTGCCTGCAATACTTACTTCTCTGCCATGTGCATAGTTCAGTTGTCTGCAACAGTAAAAGGGGACATAAACTACATTCAGATTTCTGGAAGGAAAAAAAACACAAACCTGCCAGTATCTTGGAAAAGCAACTTTAATGTACAGAACCTTCCTTTTCATTTCTGTTAAAGTTGAAAAGAGAATGGATTCAGGCAGCATTAATCCAGCACTCCTAGGTCCCAGAGCCAGGCATGTCCCTGTCTTAAATAAAAATATTTTCTCAATCTTTAAAGGACATCCCTCTCTATGTTAACTCAGCCACTTAATACAGAAAGAGAACAAGAGGAGGGTAAAAAAATAATAAAAAATCTCTCCTATTTTCCTGAAGCTAATTTCAGCATCTCAATTACTTCTCTGAATGAAAGGTAAAAATGCTGAGGGGTGGAGAAAGAAGTATTTTAGCAATACAGAAACAATTCCATCTTGAGACTTTATTTTCATATGGTTGAATCACTTACAGTAACTTAAATATTATAATGGATAAGCAGTTATTCCAGAATACAATGTAAATTGTGTTTCAATAGAGAAGTTGAAAAAGAGTTCTTTCATCCTTTAACACAAAGAATTGCCACACCTTTGCAGTGAAAACTTATTTCCCAGAAATGTTTTGACAAAGCACTTTTCCAGACCTTCCTCTACCATCTCTGCTTACCTGTAACTGCAGAGATTTCTCCCTCCTGCTGGGGACATCAGTACTGTGAAGCACAGCTCGGTGTCCACCAGCACCTCCAAAGCGATGGATATGCTTGTGACATTGAGTAGAACTGGCTTTTGGCAAAAGAGAGTTTTCTGCTTACGTTGCAGCAGAAAATTTGGACTGGTTAAAATAAGTCTTGACAGTTTTGTCCTTTTCAAAGGTTTAATTCATTTGTTGCACTTCAAGCTTACTCCCAAATGGGTATTTAAAGCCACATTTTGTTTTGCACCATATGATTTATATTGCCTTGCACAACTTCTATGTTAAATCATAATTCAAAATTTTCCTTTAGCCCTTCATAAGTCTTACCTTCATAGACAGCACTGTCTTTGTAACACAGAAAATTTGACATTATCTTTCAAAGCCAATAAATAGCACAAAATATAGTTTGTATTTGGTCAAATAAATAACATCAACATAACATTCAAGGATAAAAATGTATCAACATAAAGAGTAGACTGCTGCTGTTACGCTTACACACATTTCTATTCCAAAAATCAACTTTGCAAGTTTTTGTGTTGAATGTGCCTCATTTTAATGCAGTATCTGCTTGGCTTGTAAATAAGAGATTTTGTATCTTCTAACCTCCGGCTTACATACATAGCCCTGACACTTGATAAGTCCTCTTTCCATTTCACAGAACATTTCCAGGACAAAGCAGGTAAGGCAAAAATCAAATCAGACCAGAATAAAACCCCAAACAAATTAACGAACTCTCTCTCCAGCAAAATTATCCCCTCCAGTAATCATCTGCTACTTTATGAGCTGCAAAGTATACATTACCAATATTTGGCTTTCACAGAGATACCCACTTTATTACAATGCATAGGCTCTTCAACTTGAAAACCTACTTGAAAGGCTCTTCTCCACATTTATTCCTCTGCCCATCATCTGAAATAGGAGTAACCATGGTACCACTTTATAGCAACTGAACAGAACTGCCTGTCTGCTACCAAAAAAAAAAAAAAAGTGCTGTTATGCGCTGAAAAGACAGAAAAGGGAGAGACTAAAAAGATGCAGTGGTATTCTAGTTTTATGCTTTTAGGATTCGTTTTGGGGAAAGAAATTTACATATTAAAAGAGTTGGGAGTTCTTAAATTTAATTATTATGGTTCTGTAAATTTGGATTGAAACCCACAATTTAAGGTCCCACTTTTTTTTTTGGCTTCGCTATTGCCCAACATTCACCACAAAAAAGATACAGAAAGAACAGCCCTGCTGATGCACAAGGCACGACTAAATTTCATAACAGCAGCATTGGAGTCAATAGAGCCACACAAATAAAGTTTTGTACTTTAAAATCAGAAAAGTAGAAACTTGCCTGCTGTGCCTACAGTCCTATTTCAGGGCATCCGTTTTTAGCTTCCAGTGAAGCACTCCAGAAATGAAAATCAGCACATTTACCTTTCTCCCCAGTAAAAAGTATGCTGAAATTTTGGCATCTACAGGCCAAGAGGGTTGAGATACAGGTAGTTATCTTTACCAAAGTAGACCAGTACAACTAAGTGTGTTTTAATTTAATTCCTCTAACAAACAAAAAAAGCAAAGAATCCTCAAGCTTAAGGACTCACTACACAATCCTGCTGCAGCACAGATACCTCTCACCCATTTCACTGGAAGGCTGAAAACATCAAGTGCATTTCACAAAGCTTTATCACCTACAAGTATGTTTACAAGGAATTGTCATTTTTTATTAAGGAGTACAATTCTGACAACTGTAGAGAAGAACAAGAAAACACAAATCCTGAAAGCTCAAAAATAAGCAAAATGAAAGCAAATTAACCATGTCACCTTTTTAACCTGATGATTTTTGTGGGACCTAGTTCTCATGATGATGTCAGTCTTACGAATGTTGAAAGACATTTGATTTAAAATGGTAGCTAAAAGTGCTAAGCATTTGCAGATGATATGCAGACTGAAGTCAGACCAGAAGTTCATGGTCAACCACTTCTACAAAAGCCCCTGAACCAAGCAAAAATCACATTGCTAAAGATCATGCTTTTACTTTAAATATTCTACTGTAATTTTCACAGTGAAGTTTGGCAACAGAGTTTTCATCCTCTGCTTTGCAACACAACCACAAACAATAAAAGGCAGTTTGCAGTTAACATGAAATTTCTGCAAAGTCGCATCTGAAGCCAACTGTAAAGAGTTACAAAAGGTTCTCATGATAATGAGTACACTGGACGATAAAATGATACAACAGTTTAACACAAAGGCAAAATAATGCAGATGAAGGAAAGAACTGAAAAGTAATAGTACATATACAACACTAGGATCAAACAAGACATTACTACAGAGGAAAGATCTTGTGGACATTATGGGAAATTCGACGAAAACTGCAGCAAAATACTCGGCAGCTGATGGAGTATAAGGCAAGCAGAAGATCTGGCAGTATTAAAGAAAACCAGAAAAGGATTATGCTACTATGTGTTGTCATGAAGCATGTAACTCTTGAGTGATAAATCAAGTTCAGAGCCACTCCATCTCAGAGATTACTGCAGAGCTAGGAAAGAGGAGGAGAACAGCAACAGCACCAACAGTGCTACAAAAGGGCAGATATACATGAAAAGGCCACAGTGATGCTTTTGACCACAGAAAGAATATGACATTCATACAGATGGATGATGAGGACCCCTAAACTTTGATTAGGAGGCAAGGGGGACTCAGTGAATTACCACCTAGGAAACCATACAAAAGAAAGCTCTATTGTTGCATATGACAAACAGCTAGAGTGTGAAATTAAGTGACAGGTGATGTACTGAAGGTCAAAAATATAAACAAGTAAAAAATATTTTTTCAACTTAATCGGGTTATTTAAATAGTCATTAGAACCACTGACGGCTACTAAATTCAGTGGTTGAGAAGGAAAGCCCTCCTCAGAGAGCTTCCCACCTCTGGCGACTAACAGCTAGAGTCATGCGCCAGTCAAGGCATGTACTGCTGTCCTCAGCTTACCCTTTTGCCTTCTCCAGCTCAGGACTGCAACTCCTTACAAGCAGCCTAGCTCTGCAGCCAGAGTTGGCTATGGATCTTTAGGGACATGCTGATCCTCAAGTTCTCCCATAAGAAACTCAACACTTCCATCTCCTATTTCAAACACATGGATTTCAGAGATGGTGAACTCATTCCCCCTATCTTCGGGCACTTAAACATGCACTGGCAACCAAAAAGCTCAACCTCTGGTGTCCTCATGCCAAAGGGGAAACAGGCATCTCCGAAGGACAATGCAGAATGTGAAGGCATGGCTTAATCTCCTGGGGGCATCAGAAAGCCACCAACCTAACTGGACAGAGACATGCACACAAGGACCACCAGATCACACAAGGAACTGTGCCACCTGCTCCGCACTCCAGAGGGATGATTTACCAATTTGGGAATGTAAGAAAAAAAACAAAAAACCATTGCAGAAACACATGTTCATTCTCAGGACTCACTCCCTTGCCCTTCAGTGATTGTGTCCTGCTCAAGAGAACAGGGAAAGAAGGGGGGCAAAAGGACAGTGGGGAAAAAAGAGAGGAGAGGGACTGGATACCTCATGTCTAACACAAGTTTGCAACCACGTCTCTCCACAGGTGAGGTCTGGAAGATGGATTTAGCCCCAGCTCTCCAAATTCTCCCCTTGAGGTGGATGTTGTGGCTTCTTACCACTTAGGACTTTTTACACCAAGGATTAAGCTGCTGGTTTGTCTCCCCCCTGGTGTTTCCGCTTCAAAGAGCTGCTACTGTGGATACCAAAGCCTTTGAAAGTGGCCTCACTGCAAAGTCATGAGCATTAAATGAGGTCCTTTTTTTTTTTTTTAAGGAAAAAAAAAAAAAAAAGAAAAGCACCGGTTTTATAAACACATCGGTGCAACCACTTCCAAAGCCTTTCATGCCTGCTCCACCATGGCACAGAAAGAAAATCTTAGAGTTTTTTGGCTCCTCCTGCCCCCTTAACATTATGGCAATAAAGCAACCTAGCCCCAAAGTATCCCCCGACATTAGCAGAGGGGAACTAAAACATGCACAGGAATTGTGAAGAAATCCATGCAAAGCTCAAAGTTTTTAAAGGCAAGCTCCTTTTAAAGAGCTCCAGGACAGCGGCGCGCCGTGCTGCCGGAGCATGTTCAGCATGCCAATAAGGACTGCAGCACTGCAATCTCTAGCACAAGCAGCCCACACACCAGCATCCTCCTCTGCAAAAGTCTCTTGCCAGCCAGAGGACATGCCCCAGGCCTCAGCGCTTTCGGGAGATAAAGGTGGAAGCCAGCACTGGTTTCCTAATGTCAGGCAGAGGCTGTAGCTGGGGATGCTGTGGCATGCGTGAACAGTCATCAGGGAAATCCCATACATGTTATTGCAGCCTTTAAAATAAATAAAAAAGTGAGGCAGTGGTGAAGTCCTGAATCATTAATCAGGCACAGAGGTATGCTCCTGCCTGTCCCACTGGAAGCACAGCCAAAGCTGTTTGCTGACAACCAATGCAGCTGTATGCTTGAAATTCCCATGCAGCTGCTGGGAACAGCACTACAGAAAACCATCCGAAAAGTGGGAAAGAGTACCCCAAAAACATAAAAATGGACTAAATCTAGGCTTTGATATCCTACAAGGTGGCTACTTCCCCCCACCTTAATGTCAGGAGGAGGTCTCCCACAGAGTGCTGTCGGAGGAAAGCATTAAAGCTCTTCTTAATAAGCCCATCATGCTGAAACCCAGCACTGAAAAAAAAATCATGCTTCTGAGTGCTTGAAAATAGGGAAATCCTGCCACCCCGCAGTTTACTATTAGTTTTAGACTAAGTTCAGAACACTGCCCGTAACACCTATGAAGTGCAAAAATCATGCCCAGTTCAGGAAACGGCAAAGGCCTGAGCCACTCAGTATACCTGAAGCATATGTAACAGAACATGAGGGGGGGAAGAGAGGTGTTAAGAGAGGGAGAGAAACAAAACCCCCACAACATAAAAATCCTCAAAAAAGCAGGGAAAAAATGTATTCAGCCTGGATAAGAGAGAATGCTAGAGTGTTAAATAAAACAATATTTGATAAACCTCTCTCCTATAAATGATCACAAAAAAAACCCAAGAAAACAGTGAAAAGTAGTCTTCAGAATTCACAAGGAGAGGAAAAAAAGAAAAAAAAAAGAAGTAATTTTACCAGAGTCCTAGATCCATAAAGCTACAGAGGGAAAACATTTCTGTATTCTTCCTTACTTGTATTCTCTAATCCTGTCTATTGTCAGAGGTGCTGTACTCCCTGCAGGAAGCAAGATTTTACAGCACATGAACCTCCAGACCGACCCTGTCTCTATTTATGAGTTCATCAATGTGCAGCAACTAGATCTTCCTGAAACACTGCTTATCATCCACTCAGAAACTGATTTTAAAAAACATATTGACCTAAACTAAAAAAAAACACCTCATAAGCTCTGATATGAACCATCTGTTCCTATGTCTTGATGCGTACCTTCATGCAACTGCTCTACTAAATCCCTCCTACTGTCTTTATTAGCTGTTGTTTACAGCTGAGCTGTAACATACAAAGTTTAAGGTATTGATTACAAGCCCACCAGGTCTTTTTGCCAGACTTACGGCTCCAGGAATCCTACAGGTCTTCTGCAGAAGCAGCCAGCTGCACACTGGCAGTTCTCAACAGCTTCAGTAACCACCAGTAGCACACAGTCCCCCACGTAATTAGTATTTCTTCGTGTTAGTTTTAAGGATTCTGCATTTAATCTCCTGTTGGGTATGCTCTTTAATTTTCACAGTCCCAAGGATTTTCCTTTTTTAGTGTGCCCAAAATACTGAACTAAGGACTTTGTCTCACCAGCATGGTCAGAGGGAGAGCTCGGTGTCCTAACAGCCTTATTAAAAAGAATAATTAAAAAAAAGAAATGGGGAGATTATGAAGTTGGCAGGTTCTAGAACGGGTCTGCACGATTTATTTCGCCTCATGCACCCTCTACCCCAAATATAGCCAAAAAGTTTGTTTTTAAAAGACTTCGGACTTCATGTATCAATAACCAACTGCTGTCACTGCATTTGCTAATAATGTATAAGAAGATTAGTTTAATTAGCCAAGCAGTTAATGCTACTATTATTTGATTTAGTTGTCAGCACTGACAGCCTCTTGAAATGAGTTTGCTTTTCCTCAGGCTGTAATTTCAGCCTGATTACAGACCAGTTACATAGCTCTAGCTCACACTAGTTGACCATAAACACATTGTATTAAATATAATATACCAAATTAGTTTCACAATCAAATGATGGAAAGGCTTAATTTAAAAAATGCATAGCAATAAATTATAAAACAATTATTTTATCCTCGTTTTGTAGCTTTTGTAACAGCTACATTCACAAAAAATGGGGTAAAAGAACTTGGCTTTAAAAAAAAATAAATTTCTTCCCTGAAAGAAAAGCAAAATAATTCCTTAAAGTCAGAAAATTTTTAGTAACTTTGGAGAACAAGGTATCATGAGTAGCTATTATGTGAAATTTAAATCCTAGCAATGTGTCTAACTAATGATTTAGGAAATTAAAACCATATGTGCAATCATTAATGAAGAATTTCATTTGAACACTAAAGTCTTTTTCTCATCTCTTAGTACTATAAAACCTGAACATTTTACAGAGCTTTTTACAAATAAACACAGTACAGGTTATTCCAGACATACTTGTGAGCAACAGAGAAGAACATTCATTCACATCAGAGATGAGTTACTAGACTCGAGTGCCTGAAATCCTACATAACATTAAGAGCTATTTTTCTCAGCACCACACAATTATCTTAGATTTCTATAAAATGTAGGCTTACAAATGAAGAATTTGATTTGACTTTATAAGCACTCTATAATCAAACACTGTACTTCAGGACCTGTAACTTATTAGAAAATCCTACCTTAGGAAAATGAAGAAACTAATTCTAAGCAGCAATTATTCCTTGAAAACAGACTGCATACAGCAAGATGTTATCACACTAATAGCTCTGATGAAATCCACAGAGCAATTAAGTAGAGAAGATACTACTAAATGAAAAGAGGTACCAAAATCTGGTCCAAAATACTTCTATTAGCTATTATTTACATAAAAATGTAATTGCAGAATATTTACTGCCACCTCTGCCCCCCCAAGATGAAAGCCCACTTACCTGTATGTATAAAGTAGTAGTATAAATACACCTTGAGCAAGAAACATTTTTTAAAATGCTTCGATTGTCAATAGCTTGTATCAAACTGTTTGATTAAGTGATGAATGCAAATTTCACTTTGGCAGTCAGGCATAATAAGGATAATTGTAAACACTGCAATCTCCAAGGTACAAAAATCAGCCACTTTAATTATCTGAGAGTCTCAAAACACAAGACTGAAAAGTTTTCTCCAAAAGCTCTGCATGAAAATGGTTTTACTTGAAAAAATTAAAAATTCAGCTCACATTTTATAGCTTGAAAAAGATTATTTGACTTGCTTCTAATTACCAATCTTTGCCTTGCTTGCCTAACACGCTCTGCACACAAACAGCCCATTTAAACATCAGTGCAGACAGACAAACATACATATCGATACCCTGTGGATTTTTAATAATAGTAATGCTCTATAGCCTGACACGTTACCCCACTTCGAAATTCTCAGAAGACACAAAATTGACTTTACCTAGAAGAGTACAGGGTTTAAAAATATCTGGTTCAGGAACTGAAGATATGTCAACAACCTAACTGCAGGTCTTCAAGTATTTAGCCAGGGCACAGAGAAGTTAAATCAACCTCCTCTGAAGCAGAGTCAGCTGCGAGGAGCCCAAAGGTGACATCAGGAATTTTGGGCCCATGTCCTGCCCTTCTCTTTGGAAAAGGGAGGGCAGGGGTAGACAGTTGGTCTAGAAGGGCCTATTTAATGCAATACTTCTAAAACTAGTGCAACTTGTTCCTAAAATAGGTGAAAAAAAAAAGCCACCTTAAAACTCCCCCCAACCACTGAAAGCTTTCCTAGGCAGTAAGAAGTACTTTTCTCTAATTTCTTCTTTAAGAAATTGATCTTTAGTCTTCCACTTGATTTTTCTACTGACATCCTATTTGAATACAAATGTCTATATGCAGTGTTCATGGCTATTACGGGAGAAATACATTGATAACATTTTTTGCTGTTTATTTGAAGGGAAAAAAAATTAAACCCCCTACATTATATACTCTATATAAAACATTGCTGCTATAACATAATTGAAGACAGCAAACTAATTCAGGCCAGTAATTGGGTGGGATCCTGAAAGTACTGAGCAGTCTAAAAGTTGATGGGGCTTCAGCACATCACAGGATGAGGCAATGGTTCTCAGATCCCTCCGCAATATGACGGTAAAGCTTGCTTCCCATCTAACAAGTAACAACTGCTCTAGTCTTCCAGAATTTTGCATATTTTTGTCCAAATAACCCTTTTCCTTCTCTCCACAGCATTTTACATAAATCTTCTCCATTCCTTTCTGAGGCTCCTCCTCCACAAGAAAGTTGATGTGCCTCAGCACAGTGAAATCATTGCTCTAAAAGCCAGCCTGCTCATTAAGTTATACTGCTAGCTGTGTGTTCTCTCATTAAAAATGTATAATGATCAGATAATTGCAGCACATATTATTAACCTTGTTTTCATGTACAGGTTCTCTTTTGCTGCCAAGACAAAGACCTGGAAAGGGCAGGGGAAATGCTCAAATAAACTACAATACAAAAAACTCTCCCAGCTTGCCTTCAAGAGCACAAGGAATCACAGTGCAGTTAAAAATGCTCACACTTTTTATAACAGGGCAAAATATTGTAATCTCACTGTATGGCTCCTACAAGTCTAAGACAAGGAGTCCTGGCTTCAGTTAAAGCCTCCGACAGGGAATTACATAGCTCAGCCAGTCTAATTCACCTAAATCTTCAAACATAGCTGCTATAAACTTCACGGATTTCCAGGTTGACTCCTTCTCTTTCTGAAAGCTAGGAAGCACCACCAGACAACAACCCAGCTAGATATCCAATTAGGGTAACAGCACTTCTGAAACACACTGACCTATTTCTTTTTTTACTTGCATTAATATGCGTATACTCACATTCTATTTCTGACAAGAGCTATTTATGTTGGAAATTAATTCCCTTTGAAACCAAGTTACCATAAAATCCACTTACTGGACACAAACAGAATATATTCACCGGAGAAACATCATTTCCCTGACTCCCCCAAGCAACACAGACAGGATGCAGCATACTGCAGCAAACTCTTCAAACATTCAATAAAAGACAGCGATCCTCCTACCTTGTTTAGCCCTGTCTATTCGGCACATTTCCAACGGGAACAGGAACATCTGATATAAACAAACAGCCGTATCTTTCCCATCACCTCATGGCAAGTCATTCTCAAATGAAACGATAAGCAGCCTGTAATTTTCCCCTTCCACCCCCACTCAGAAAGCCTTGTGCCTTATCTGGGGATTTTTCCTCAGATGATGAAGCAAAGACACAGCCTAAACTCTGTTGCTGAAAGACTGCAGCCCTTCCTTCTCCCAGAGCCCTCCCAGCATATGGCAGCCAATCACACCCAGCTTCGTCAGCCCTGTGCTCTCAAACCAATCCTAACGGGATGATTGACACAGCAACACAGCACTTCCAATGTGTAAAAACAATGCATCCATACTGATGAACCAGGAATTTCCCTCACGCAGGGAAGGAGTTTTACCAGTGAGGTAAAGCGATACCTCCATGAAATAACACGCAGCAAAAGCAAACAACTCCCCTCCCCTCCACTGCAACAGCAGCTACACCATGTCTTCTTATACAAGGATTTTCAAAGCTTTGCTAATTGTAAACGCATGCACAAACAAGGTTTCCAGAACTGCGGAACTGCAGGGATGCCATTCTGCTTGTAGAGGTGAGCAGTGCACCATAAACCAAACAAACTAGCTCTTATTTTTAACACGTAGCCAAAACACACTCCAATTCAGGCAGCAATATTTTAATGCTGCATAATCTTACGAGCAGTATTTTGCATTTAAAAGCAACACATGCATAATGTCTTTCCGAATATTCGAGACTCGTTGTTAGGGACTGCAGGTATGGGATGCTTCTCGACAAAAACATAATCTCTACAATGGTGTTTTAATATGCTTGGCAGACAAATCACATCAGCAGCATCTAAACTGCGGTTCGGGTGGTTAGCTTACCACTAATACTCATTTGTATCAAGGCTCTAGCATGAGGACTATATACCAATTGCAATTTCAAGTCAAACTGTAGGCACCTTGATATGCTTGGTACTCAAGGTCTGCTGCCAGGCAGTTCTCCCCACAGATTTTGCTGAAGTTTTCTCAAAGAGGAGAACAAGCAGGCAAGGATTATTGAGAGAGTTGCAAATTAGAAAAGTATCAAAAAGCAGGTTAAGCTGAAAGTCAATCTTTGCCCAGACAAGGGTAACGACTGCAGTACAATGCTACTTCAGACAGCATTTATGCAACTTAAGCCATTACAGTAAAAATAAAACAAAACAAACAAAACCCACAAAAAAAAAAAAAGCGTAAAATGTGTTTAAAATGCCACTAAAAGTTTAGAAATATGAATAGACAAGAGGAAAACAAAGCTCTCATTCACTGGCAGCTCTGTCCCAAGGCCCCATTGTTTCCTATGGGCTGTTTTGCATATTATAAACACGGCTTCCCAAAAATCTATTATGCCTGTATGCCACAAGCAAAAACTCTCCTTTGGGCTCCACCATCTCCCACCAGTTTGTTAAAAACCTTCTCTCCCTAGCACAGCTGAAATGTGCTCCTACCAGCCAGCCCTTACTCCCTGCTCAATCACCCCCTCCACTCTGCTCTATTCTGGCCCATATACATATATATATATATCTATATGTGTGTGTGTGTGTGTATAGATATAAAACCCAACCAAAACCCCAAATAATTGATTCTGATGGGTCCTGAAAGACCTCAAGGACAGGGGTGGTAATACCATCCATTACTAAGATGACCAGCTGGTATTTTCCACATCCTTTTGACTTTGCCAGTCTTGAGCTGCCTGTGTTAAAAATTTTCCATGCTGGGCATCTGCTGCAGGATTTATTTACTTTTCTGCCAAAACACAGTTTGCCCATTTCTCAGATAGCCAAGACAAAAACATGTTGCTCTGCTACTCTTGTAACTCACTCACCGGGGAGCTCTGGCTCCCCTGGCCATGTCAGGGCAGTCTGAAATTCAGCAGAGTGCCGATCCCTTGCTTTTCCAGTTGTTTTCCGTTGCTAAATCAAGGCTATGTTGTTTTGCTACACTTATGAAAATATTTTCCTACTGAGAAAGCTTTAAAACCTGCTCACACCATCGCTCTGATTCTTTTCCTGATACCTACAGTGCAAACCTCAGAAAACGTTCTGCAATAAGAATCCACTGCCTCCTCCAGCCACCCGTCCGTATGTGGCTGGAAAAGCACCAGCCCCACAGTGCGACTGAGCATGTAATGGGCTCAAGTTACAGGAGATTAGCAGGATTTCCCCTGTAACTGCTGCTCCCATCTGCCAGAGACCAGACATTGGAGCTGACAGCAGGAAGACAACCTTGCCTGTTGCTCTCATGACCCTTCAGCTAGTGCCCCATGGACATGCAGGAGACAAGCTCTCAAGAGCACACAGCAAAGTGGGTGTGAGAAAGGTCATGTGGACCAAAACGGGACATGAAGCTGAGCAGAAGAGGAAGAGAGAGCGATGAGAGGGAAAGGGAGGAAGAGACACAAGAACCAGAGTCTGGAAATCCTGGGTCTGCTTGAGCAGAAGGCTACAACAAGGAAGATGATGGTGCCCAAGCCTGACAAGGAGCTGGGGGCATTAAGCAGCACAGCCACCACCAGTCAACAGGAGCCAGCCACCCTCCACATGGACAACGTCCATGTTCATACGGCAACAGAAGCCAAGAGCTCTTGTCATCCGTTAGTTTGCTTCTAGAGATGGAGGAAACTTCCAGGTTACCTCAAAAACAATCCAAATAAAAACCAGACAACACTAAAACCCCCAACAAAAGCACCACAAACAACACAAACCCATGACAGGTTGCCAACATAACCCCTCAATAGGCAAGGGTTCAGCACTGGCTGCACAACCACATTTCAGCACCACCACTTCACAGCACATACACCAGTGTTCAACCACTGCAGAGCTTCAATTGCAGTCAGGCAGGGTTGAGGTGTTCCCAGGTATCATTCCTAGGATTCTTGAATTCTGAACACAAAACTGTCACTCATGCAGCCCACCCAGCTCCTCATGTGGATTATTGCCTTTTAGTTCCTCCCTTGCCAAAGGATCAGAAGCCACTCAACTCAATAGGGCATGCTGAAAATAAATCACATCACGTTTGTGAACCCTTCAGTCAGGCCCCATCAAAAAGCTCAATAGAAAATGTACAATCTTTCTCAAAAATGGCACTCAAGTCGTGTGCAACAAATAAGGCATGAGTTCATGGACTGAAGAAAATGATTTCAAAAACACCTGCTCCGTACTGTGAGATGTGCCCATGTGCCCATTCATTTTTCACATCAGTTACAAAGAAAAAGGCCAGGATTTCAGTTTTCAGGCCAACTTCTGTAATCATATTATATATTTAATTTCAAAATGACATTCTCTTAGAGAGAGAGCTGAGGAATTCAGATGTTAAGCACAACAAAGAATAACAAATAAAGGTAAATTCCCAACTCAGAAAATGCCATCTGCTCTGCTTGACATAGTCCTTTAATAAATGAATCAAGGGGGAAATGCTGCTAAAGGTGGCTATTACAGACAATTTTCTGATAAAACTTTGGGAGAAAAGTAGACTATTTTGGAAGTAATAAAGAGGAAGAGAACTGGAACACACAGAACCTGCACAGCCATTTTTTCCTTCTTAGCTCTTGAATTACAGTGATTAAGTCTAATCCGAGAAACAACAAAATGTCTCAATTTAAAGGGAGTTTTGCAAGAAGCATGGGATATCTATAATACTAACATTGAAGGCACCAAGCAACTTATGTGACATTTAGTATAGCAGAAATATGATTTTGAGCCTTGTGTAGATGACCTATGGCAACAGAAACATTCTGGCAAGTTCAGCAATGGCAAGCAGAACTTTGAAACTATTTTCTATGTCACTAGTAGATTTCTCTCATAGTAACTTTTGCTGCTACTAGCAAAATTCAGCTTTGGTAGTTATGGTCTGAACAACAGCATAAAGAAAAGAATAGGTGGCTGCCAAGATTTTAAAACTAGGCATCTAGACCTATTCATGCATAATACCACTGATGCCAGCCTTTGCAAAATACCTCACTCTCAATTAGGGCTGAAGCGATGGTGGAAATCATTGTTAAGTTACAAAAGTAAAGAGTAATGCCAAAATGCAAGTTACTAACTGAAAGCAGGTATGCTGTACCGAAAGGACACGTTATCAGAAGAACTTTAAGTACAGGATTTCAACTGTTTTAACTTCCTAGCATCCAGACATCCCAACATCTCCCTAACCAAGGAAAACTGGAGACTGACTGTGCACAGACATGAAAACAGACTATTTTCATCATATATGCTGAAATATGAAAACACACCACTGAAGCAAGCACATATTCAAGTTACATGTTAAGATTCAACCTTACCAAAATTAAGGTGGCTTCTGGCGGCTTTCCAAATCCCCTCTCCTTCCGCTGGTTGCACAAGGAATTTAAGCCATGTCTAAATTGTGAGATCCAAACACATGGGTTCACATACACATGCAGTCTGCATCCTGACTTTATTTTGGGATAACACCAATTCCCCATCAGGATGAAAACTAAGTACATATACTCCATGCCTTCCCACAGGGTGGTCCCAGTTGGGAAGGGTGCTGAAGGCACCAGGCAGAGCAGAGCTGCCAGTACACTCTAACCAGGCTTTGTATAGCTGAACATTTGAGATACGTATCCTGGGTGCCGTGGAGAGCTGAGCTGCCTCTGGATGGTAGCCTTATGCACTTAGCTTGAAATACATTTCACCAAATATAAACAACCACATCTCACTGAGTCACTCTACTCCCCCTCTCTCTTTATAGCCACTGAAGAGAAATAGGCATTTGTGGGCTGTGATTCATCCTATCCCAAAGTAGCTATTCTAAGAGATTCCATCATATCCTAAAAGCATCTATGTGTCTCTCTGTTGGTTACCTGAGATGATCACTCTTAGGCTACTTCTATCATGTCTTTCATTAAACATGTAAGAAGCTTAATTAGGAACACAAAAATTTAGACCCTTAAGTTGCATGCATTGGATAGCACTTTCACTTTTCAGACTCATTTTAAATAACTGAAGACATTAACATACAGCTAAAGAACACCTGTATTTTGACAATGTACAGTTGCAGCTTAGGTGCAAATCAGCTTGGCATAAGCACGTTTCAGATATGTTGCTATATAAGCTACATAAGCTTGTTCTCTAAGCTATGCTGAACATGTCCCAGGTTTTTTTTCCTGACTGAACATCAGTGTTGCACTCACTCACGCTTTCTTCCTCTGAACAACTGATTGACACCAAATTGACCTAAGAGGAGTTGGCCTGGGCTCCTCCTCCTGATTTTCTTTTTGGTTTGGGAGGGGAGCTTTTCTGTGGGGAAGGAAGATTGATAAAACAACCAATATCTTGTTGACTCTGTCTATATAATCTACGTAATATAAACTGGCAAAATAATAAGCTAGGTAAAATAAACTGCCAAACAGCCTATATCGCCTTACTCGTACAACACTTACGCAAAAGTGGTGGGTTGTTTGGTTTGTTTTTTTTTTTCAGGAAAGTGATCCTATTTTATTTCATGACAGCTGGGGGAAAAAAAAAAAAAAGAAAAAAGCTGCCTGCAGTTTGCTGATCTGAAATACCAAATCACAGAAGTATTAAACCATTAACATTTAAATTTTTGGCACCTGGACATTTAGTGCCTTCTTAGATGCCCTAGGGAATTCCTGTTGACCTCCAGTGGCCACTACTGGGAAGACTGGGCTACTGTTATGTCTCGGCTTATATCTGCAAGCCCCATGCAGATGTCCAGATATAAAACTGTTTAGTGTCATTTTAGATGTCATATATATAGGTATCTGTCTCTGTCCAAAAATGTAAACCATTTCATTGATACATATCAGAATAGATCTTCCCAACTCTTCCAGCAGAATGTATAAGGGTTACATACAAACCAAAATCCTTTATCTTAACTGCTGAACCCTACTCAGAATAGATGTTTTAAGATCACAAGGAATCATAGGGTAAAAGCACAAGCACTATTTAAGCCAGGAACATACATCATAAATTCAGGATAAATCCTCTTTGCTAACTGAGTTCATGTTGCCCTATATTGTTCAGCATCTACCATAACCAGCGAATTATCTGATGGAAAACTCCCAAGCCTCTCACTCCAGCCGAAATAAACACCAAATGTTTCAGCCTTCATAAAAATTTATTTTCAATGTACGTGGTTATGAAGAATACTTTCCAAATGTGTCAAATTAAGAAGAAAGCCAGTGTTGTGACCTTTAGTCTTTAATACCCATTTGGAAACAATGAGAAGGTGCAAACTGACACTATTCACTAATGCCTGAATTATCTTTAGTAGACCCCTGTGTATTGGGAAGTTCTTCCACTGCTGATAAAAACATGCTCCTTCCTCCTCAGAGCCCTCCATGACTAATTTCCTCCATAGCCATTGTTCTGGCCTCAGATTTGGAGTGGCTCCTATTCAAACCCACAACAGGAGGAAACCATTTGATAAATCACCTTTTCAGAGACCCTACTAGCCTCAGCCACAATTACGTGGGCATAGGAAAACCCTCTTGTGTTTCAGGGAGCATAGGTGGAGGATGCATATACTAAATACTACCCTTTATCCTGAGAATTTGCTAGCTTCTCCCAACCTCCAACCTACCAGGAAGCAAGATTTGTCCTCTAAAAAGTTCCTAAATTATCAAAAATAACACTTCACATAACTACATGAGAAAAATATTCTAATGACATTTTCTGCAGGTAAAACAAGGTGGCTTTTTTTTTATCTCCTATGAAGCTTCAGTTAGCAGCCTCTAATGCATCTGAGATCCTGCATATAATTCAGGCAACAGCTGCAAATAATATACCTTCAGTGATGTAACGAGGACTCTAGTTACCCTTTGAATCCAAAAGTTCTGTTTCATTACTCCATTATAAACCCAAAAGAAAAATTACGCCACTGAAACTAAGCTACATTTTGAATTTTTCCCATCTTCAATTAGCACAAAAATAAATCAAGGCAGTCTAACTCATTAAAATTATCCTGTTGGTTTTGCACACATACAGGTGTAAAACACCCCATTGCTATTTAACAGGTGATGCTAGCTCCCGTTTCCCTGCAAGCTGCCACTTAACAGCCCAAGTCTGTACGGTAGATGCTCAGGGGCATGCAGCAAAATCAGCAAGCAATCTCTACTGTAAGCAGAGCAAATAGGCTCCAGGAGACTTCGCAGAAAATGAGAGCCAATTGGATAATTTTTGTTTTTTAAAATCAGCAGGAGCAGGATGCAATTCCTCACCCTTTTAGAGCAATTAATAACCTGCACATGTAAGAGCAGAGGACTCCATACAATTAACAAAGCATTTCTTTGGCAAGGAGGGAAGGCCTAGAGTATGTAAGTACAGGGTTTTATTTCTTTCTGTGAAGTATAGATGATAGGTAGGAGAAAGCTATGCCAAATGAACTGCTGGCAAGCAGCTAGTCTTTTGGTTTGCAGGGAGCTCTGTTTTGTGAAGCGTATGAGTTTGTGTTCACATAGGCAAGCTTTTCCTTAAACATCACTTACATGCATTCAAACAGTTAGGAGTTTTGCACCAAATTTCCATTTTCACCTCAAAAGACATCATTTTGTTTCGGTTCACTCTCCAGTTACTGTGAAGTGCCAGGAATGCTTTTATTTGTATAATGTTTTTAAACAGTGCAGGTGGATCTTTGCCCAATTACCCAGATACATAATATTATATACATGATCCATGAACTTTCTTTTTTGCCAATGTCATGTAACAGAAACCAAAAAAATAAGTAGCTGTATACACAGGAAGAAAGAAGAACAGTTTTCATGCAGGAAAAATAAGCAAATGAGAGTAACGAAGAGCAAACACCAAGGTCCTCTAACATAAGCACTAAGTGTGGGATAAAATGGCATCCAAAAGCCTGATCTCTGCCAACAGCATGTTTCAAGCAGCACATATCAAGATATAATCCTGCCACCTCAGAAATTAAGTACATATCAGAAAAAAATGCCTCAAAAATCAAAACACATAGAGGACTTCATTCACTAATGGTGCAAAGATAAAACAGAAAATTTTATTTGCAGGAAAAAAGTTCTTAAGCAAGCAGCATCCAGCTTTCTAACATTCTTCTGTACTTTTCTCTGACTCTCCTCTTCCTCTGCCTCCTCCCCTCCCCACACAAAAAGCATTATAAAATTGACAAAGCCATTCATTTAGTTATTTCCCTTCATACAACTCTAATAATGAAAAACATAAGCACTAATACATATTAATATAACCAAACTAAGTCTTTGGCTTCCTTAAATGCAGTACTAGGCAAAGGGGACTGCAGAGGAAAAGCACAATATGAAGGTTATGCAGACCTTTTGCTGTGGAGTATTTAGTATTATGCCCTTAAAATATAAAGCAAATTTTACTCAGTCCACCTGCCTTCTTGGTGACTTCATCCCCTGAAGCCATCTTTGGCAGCCCAACAAAGAGGGGGTTTCCTTTTGCGGCAGTATTAACCATCTGCCACTTCCCTCTGGGCTGCGTGAGACCAAAAGCAACCTGTTGACAAAAATAACCTGCAGGCCCTCAGGTCATAAACACTTAGGCCAACAATACCAATTTTGGTACTGGTCATCAAAGCATTATTGTATGAGCTACAGTAGATGTACTGAGGTCTATGACATTAAATTAAGTTTACCAACAAGCATCAACAGTAGCTGGCCAGCTCAGTTCAAAATTGTCTATAGAACTCTATATTCTGGAGGTTATCTGAGCCTAGAAACCTTGGAAGAAACCTCTGGAGGTTACCTAGTCAAACTTCAGATTCAAAACAAGACTATCACCAATAGTATATCAGATCAGTCGTGGCTTGGCCTTGATGAGCCCCGAAAAGCTCTTAGGATAGACACTAGCTTCTCAGGATGACCTGCTGCAGTGCTGCACTACTTTCCTAGGAAGAAGATTTTCCCCAAAACCCAACCTGAATCTCCAAAGCAACAATTTGCTGGCATTGTCTCTTGCTGCCATCTGGCACTACTAAGTAGAGTCTGGCCCTGTAAACTTCATAACCACCCTCTAGTAGCTGTAAAAAGCTGCTGTATGGACCCTTGGCCTCCTTTTCAACCAATTAAAGAAGCCCAACTCCCTCAACCTAGACCCCTATTCATAATATAGCTCTTCATGGGATCTGGGCACAGCAACAGCACTTCAGACGAACTACAAGTACCACCTCTGACAAAAACAGCGACTGTGTGCTCAGTTTCCCAGTGACGAACCAAAAAGACACGTAGTTTTATCTCTTCCCTTTACTGTTGGCAGCATATATAAAGGACTATCACTCAGGTATTTTGTATTTGCTTCTTTTCATTCTTCTTTGAACTGCTGACAAAAGGACAGGTTAAGGCTCTGGATCCTGTACAGAAAGGCCAGCAGAATTTTAGGCCTTAGCTTCTCTCAGATATTCTGCATACCAAATACACTTCCATTTTATGAAGATACCTATGACCAAGCCACCTAACAACAAAAATATTAAGTTACTAGTGATTACTCTGCAGAAGAGTTCTTTATAGATCCCTCATAACCAAAAATTTAATGTGGACACTTTCAATTACGGCCACCTCCAAGGTTTTCTTTTTGAGACAACATAACTGTAAGTGCATTGGCAGCTCAAAAAAGAAACAAAACCAAAAGCAATCACCACCAACACAAAAAAAAAAAAAAAAAAAAAAAAAAAACAACCCCAACCTTTAAGGATATCCCATCAATTCTGCTCCTTTTCAGTCTATTATGCACAAAGCAACAAATAACTATGAACACAATGACAAAATCCTGCCTAAGTAACCAAAGTGGAACTACAGCAGTTTCACTGCCCCGATTTAGAAAACTCATCATCTCAATCCTAAAAAGCCTTCTGAACAGTTCCACACAGACTGACATCTCCCCCCTTTTCAGTTTGGTTCTAGCAGCAGGCTCCACCAGGAACACAGCAGCAGCAAGGACCAGCTCTAGCAGGTTTGGCACTGCCTGGTACCATGTAAGAAAAAGTGATTTGATCATCTTTGAAACTTGTAAAGAAGAATGAGGTAAGCTCTCTAGAAAGCAAGAACAATGCTGTAATAATCCTGCTGTCAGCCCTGGGGCCATCACCACAATTCAGATGACCAAGCTGCTCTGCTGCTTCATGAGGGAGGAGTGTTGAGCTCCACCCAACTCCAGCCTCCAATTATTGCCACACTAGTAGTTCAAGAGGCCTCTTTATAGCTCGGAAAAGCATATTGATTTTCCTTCCCTCTTCTAATTCACAATAGCGAGAACACGTTATTTCAAGGAAATGAGTGACTGAGACCACTAACAACACCTCCTTCTGCTGGAATGTGTCTTAATCTTTCCATTATGGCTATTACACCCTCACCCTTTCACTTATCCCTCTGGATTTATACCCAGGTCTAACCATTCCCAGGTTTCAACAGCTTGCACCTCCCAGGGAGAATCACAGAATGACTCCCATGCCTCTCCCACAGCACCCAGTAATTTGAATAGCACAGCCCTTTTCACCTGCCATCATATAAACTGGAACGGGCTGTTCAAGGAATTAGGAAAAGAACCAGAGAAATTGGATACCTTCTAATAGCTGCAAGTAGCAGGAGAAATACAAACAGGAAGCAAAGAGCATAAAGCATTATGAAATTAAGTGAATGAATTGAGTAACGCAAGACCCACCTCTAACTACCAACACGCAATACACAATCCCAAGAGTGAAATACCTGATATGCATTGCATCACCCAAAGCTGTCCAGATGAGCTCTAAATCCCACATTTCCCCTCCCCCCGCCCCCCATGATACAAAGTCGAAGACGCAAGCACAAGCAGATGGCAGGAAGCACTTGGTTCACCTGTTCTGCAAACATGATATCTAAGGTGCCCCTAGTAAGGCATCTTTATTAAACCTCATTAATCTGAAAAGCTAAAGCTAACATTTATTCACTCAAAGACTGCAATAAAGAAACAGCTTTAGGAAGGTTAGCACTAATTCCTTGTAACAGAAGGTAGCAAAATATTCCATAATGATAAATCCTGGGAATTTCAACGGATATGTCAGAAAGGCTGAACATGCTGAAGTTCCAAAACCTCGTATTTTCATGTTTCGTTTGGAAAGCCGGTTTCCTTATAGTCCCCTCAGGAATTTCACAGGGCAGCTCCAGTCCAACCTGCAAGTTGGTTGTATTTTTGACCTGACGTTTGGCAGTGAAGTTGAAAATTAAGGCTATCACAACACTACTGCTGTTACAGAAAAAGTATCACCTTGTTCCAGCAACTGAAAGAATGTCCAGTTTCCCAGGAACTAAAGAAAGCCTCAGTAGAGCAAAGATGAAGAAACTCCAAAGTCTTTCAGAGCTCACAAATGGCCAGCAGGACAAAGGTCCAGAGCTCACAGAACCCCACACTAGCAATAATCAATGACTGCTCCAAGAAACACACCATAAAACTACTTTGATGTTTTCAATGTCTCCCCATACACACTAACAGAAATTCTATATTTGAGAATGACAAATGCTGAAGTAATTAATGCATCAAAGCCTATGCTAAGGCCTTCAATGCTCAGGGCCTACAATGTTCACATAGACATACTGCACTGCAAAGAAATACTCTACTTCATTAAAACCTTGTGCTCTGGAAAGCCCTCTTGGGTAACAAAAATGCACATCACCCATACCCACCAACAGCCTACACAACACAAGCTGAGCACATTTAGATACCCCCGTACCTTAAGAGTAACCTACTCAACCTAAGACAGTTGTTTTCTCTGAGACTGGTGAACTCAACCCATGCTCCTTGTAGTCTTAAATGAGTAACAACATATTCAGAAGTTTCGTTCCTCCTTGAAAACAGTCCTCCCACCGTTGAAGAAACATGCCATGGATATACCATCCCAAGCCATAAGTGGCTTGTGCCTAATCTCCCATTCCTGAAAAAAGTCAGTAACAAAGCCAACTACTGGCTCATTTAAATTAATGTAATGCTATAGATCAGGGCCATCAAGTTAAACAGAGGACATGGACCTTCCTATACTTAAAATTATCGCCCTTCAGAGGAGGTGTGGGCTGATACATACTCAACCTGCCAGACCTCCTTTTTGACACCACCAGGCATGAAATGTTTGTCTCTTCCCCAGGGGGTAAGGACAGCTTACAAGGGCCCACAAAAATATGAACAGTCTGGGTCCTTCCTTTATAAACTAGGAGCAATGAGGAAACAAGCAGCAGTACAATCCAGCTGCAGTGGGAAGCTACTCCCACATCACTCAATCCTCCCTCTGTAGGGAGCTACAAAGCTCGATTCCCTCCACACTACTTTCTACCATCAGCATCAAACCACCAGGTGAACCAGTCAGAAACAGTCTCAAATTCTCTCAATGTGGAGACACAACAGACCTATTTATCCTTCAGCCTGAGCAGCTGCAGCACCACCAAAACAAGGAGTAGCTGAAATTAAACCTAAACCTGGAATTCGGTGGTGAGAAGACTGTCAAGAGCTTGCAGCCACAGACAGACCCTGGTTTTGTGCTTTGAGAAACATGATCCCAACTGGTCATAGGTCAGAAGTATTTCTGGACTTTATACTTTCATACTGAAACATTACTCAATAACAGCGTTGCTGTATCAGCTCTATCTAGGCAGTGTCCTTCATCTCCAGTATGCTGCAAGCAGCTCGTGAAACCTTCCAGTACAGGAAATCTGATTACTCCAGAATGTGCTCTCCCAGTAATACAGCTGCATGCCACCATCCTCCAATCTTCCAGGCTGCATCCCCACAGTGCTCAAACACCCACCCACAATCTTACAGCTCTCTGTGGCCCCAATCCAGAGCAGCAGAAGGGCTGCCTTGGGCTCTGCAGAGGAACAGTCCCAACCATCATCACCATCCAATGCTGGTGTACAGCTGCAAGTCAAGATAAACTGTTGAGTTATTCAATGCCTTAAGCTCTCAAGAGGTCTATTCTTCCTTCATACCTGCAGTTGACTGAGCCATACCAACTGCACTTTAATTCCAACTTTAGCTGACTGTTTCAATACTGTGTTTCTCTGAAGCTGTAAAAAAATTGATTATGTCAAACCCAGTTATCACAAATAATCCAACCACAACGATCAAGACAGGAAAAAGCACTGGGGAAGCAGCAACAGCAGAAAAGAAAGAGATTATTTTTGTTTTTGAAGGTTTATTCACCAGAAATAAGTGACTTGAAGCTGAAAAGCATTTTTGATCAACACTCTTCCTTTCACTTAAATGACATTTTAATGAACACTTTCTAACTAGCTCTACTTACGTAAAGTTGCAAATGAACGTGGGAGAACACTGAAGAAAGGTAATGGGGGTAGGGGAAGAAAATGTCATCAGGCATTTTATTTCTTGTATGCCTCTGAGAAAATAAATAATAATTTGTCTGGGGAAAAATGATGCAGCAAAGATCTGATTGATAAAAGACATCTGGAAAGGAGCAATAAGTAAACAGAAAGAGTCTGAATTATGATAAAGGGGCATGAAGAAAGACACAGTGATATCTGGAAGCCAGTTAGGTTACTTTGTTTTTCTGCAAAGATGAAGGTAGCGTGTTCACATCTTCCCTGAGTACTTCAGCCCCAGAGAGCTAACAATAAACTGCCAGGAAAAAAAATTACAGAAGAGCAGTAAATGTGATTGCAGGACTGGCTGGAGCCATGTGAAGAGAGATTTCTACCCTGATTACTGACAGTATGAAAATACTTCTTCGATAACAGGTTTAAAATGGTTCATCTTTCTTAATTTCTGGTTTTACTGACAGGTTGGACAAAATTCTGAAATCTTCCAGTAGAATCATGTTAAGACCTTTGAGGGCCTATTAAAAGTGGGGGAAAGAAAGCAATATAAAAGCAGGCTGTTCATTTACCTAGCACGGCATGAGAACATGCCAAACCTAAATAAATTAGGCTGTACAATTTTACTCAGCACTGGAAGAAGTAAAACAATCCTGCAGTGTTGCCGAGATTCCAAGAGCTACCCAGAGGACAGCGCAAAAACATATAGCACCATCAAGCAGCAATGGGAATACCAATTTAATATGCTTTTACTTCTTCCTGCCATAAATTGCTAACAGTACTTTTTCCAGTGTCATATAATCAAGCATTCAATCCAAGAAAAAGCAAGACTAAGGAAGTTCCAGAAATGGCAGTCACACACCACTGGTGGCAGGATTCACATATCTTTTGCTACGGTAGGTGTACCCCAGTTTAAGAATCCCTAGGTTAGTAAAAAAAAAAAAAAAAAAAAAAGTCTATTTAGCACCACACACTACAATTCTACAGACTCTACAACCAGCAGAAAACAGAGCAGCTGTAGTGGAAGAGATGAAGATTTCACCCACCAAATGTTAGCTGCAAGTAGACTTTTTTTTTAATCATCTTATGACAACTGTTATTCTGTAAACGCCAAATTTACAAAAATGATGCTCAAATGAAGATTTCAACATCACAATCCCAGGCATACCAAAGCCAAAGATGTGAGATTTTGGCAGGTTTGCTCATGTCTAAAACCAGGCCATTTCTCCAGAGAGAGGGCCCTAAATGATAAAGGGGATAAAGTTTCAGAGAGAAACTATGTTGAGGTAACACACTCATGTCATCCACCCACCGATGTGCACAGCGCGGAAGTACCACTCCGGTAGTGACAGCAGGTATACCACAACAAAACATCCCAACTCTTCGACTACAGGAAAACATTACTGTACAGCCACTGTCCTACAAGTTACTTTGGACAGAGAGGCCAGCACTAGTGCTCATCACCACTGTAGCCCACTGCTATTCCAAATTTCACCTGCATGTGGATAAGCCACAGCACACACCAGCAAATACGGCAAGTGCCAAAGAGTGAATGCGCTTCAACTCAAAGCTCCAGCCCAATGCTGGAGTTTTGTTCCTCAGATCTCCAACTATCAACACCAGCTGGCACCCCACCACCTTATCATAGGAGGGAGAAACCGCAGGGTGTGGGGGTTCATGAACCCAGGGTTCATACCCCCAATAAAAGCACAAGAGGTTGATGCTACACAGAAGGCCCTTGTCCATAGTGAGAACTACATGCCTTCTAGCAGCAGTATCAACTGTACTGGATGTATGTAAATAGCATTAATGCCAAATACAAATTAGGAGTTAGCATCACTGATGCCGCAGCAACTCAAAAACTGCGTGAAAGTTTCTGCTAGTCCTTGATGACTTCACAGCACTTCCTAAAAAAGTTTAAATATTCATCCATAAGGCCTGCCACAGGTACCTTTTCCATCTGCACAGTGTGGTATGTGCACAAATGAAGGGGAAACAGATAACAGACAGCTAAATCTGTGCTTATTTACCGAGGTACGAAAACCTCGTTAAAATCATAAGCATTGGGCCAAGTCACATGTTTAAAATTAATCACACTTCCGCTACTACCTACAAGTCAACACTGCTTTAAAAATCTACAAGTCTGAACAAGATACGTCAGCATGACATGATCACTTAAGTATATTAATCCCACATGGATATCCTCTGCAGCTGAATTAAAGGCACACAAGTTGCTCTGTGCTACTGTTCAAATACATATTCAGCAACATTACTGTTGCCTGTTCCCCTCCCAGCAGAAAAGCAAATACACCTAAGAGAAAACAAAACATCTGGAAACAGAAGCCTACAGGCAGTGTTCTCGTGGCTCAAAAAATGTGTATATATTCCAGGCATACAGAGATAAACATACATGTACGTACATACAAAGAATAAATATACAGGGTTTCTACACAAAAGTGATAGTGAGAAAAACGTTTTGGGTTTCGTGGTTGCGGTTTTTTTTCTTCCTTCAGTAATACAAATGCTTAATTTGTGACAGGTTTTCCCTCCTGCCATGCTCACCTTCACGGGTGGCAATCCCGAACCTGCCCAGCACTATTCCCTGCTGACCACAGCGAGCCGCGGCCGCAGCGCTGGAGGGCATAAAGAAGGAGACGATTTAGGGGAAGCCGAAGGGGTGGCCCCAGCCCCCAAGAGCCCTTTTCCTTTTCCTTCCAGAAGTAACAAAAACTTAGGGCTCCCGCTCGCTGCCGCTCCCCGCAAGCGCGCCGTGCCAAACGCTGAGTTAACAGACCCATAAATCACTGCTGAACCAGATGCAGCGGGCAGGCAGCAGCGCCCGTCCCGCCCCGTCGGCGGCTCCCGTGCAGAACCGAAAGGGAAACGGGCGGCGGGGGCATGGGAGACTAGCACAAGTACCGGGCTCGGGGCTCCTTCCCGGGGCGACTGTGGCGGCAGGAGGAGGAGAGGCCGAGGCGGGCCCCTCTGTCCCCAGGTGCAGCGGGACAGACAGCGGCTCTGCTGGGCGCGCCCGGGCGGCCGCTCCCCGCGCAGGGAGGGGGCGCGGGCCGGCGCCGGGCTCCCCCGGGGCCGCTGGCACCGCCGCCGCGACTCCTCCCCGGGGCGGCGGAGAAACCCAACTCTCGTCGCCGCGCACCCGCAACGTCCCCCGCGGTGGGGTGGGGGGGAGAAGGACGGACACGGAGGCACGGAAGCGCCGCGGCACCACAGCGTGGGGGCCAGGCGGCGGGGGCGAAGGCAGTTGCCTTACCTCAGAGCGGGGCTGGGTGGGGAGAGCACCCGCTTCTACCACCCGAGCGGAGACAGCTCCGAGCAGCAGCTTGTCACCTCTCCCACCGCGGCGCCAGCAGCGGCTCCTCGCGTCGGGGCGGTCCGGCCCCTCCCTGTCGGAGCCGAGCGCCGCGGCGCACCGCCCCGGGGCGGGGACGGGCCCGCCCCCCGCAGCCCGCACCGCCCCCCGCAGCCCGCACCGCCCCCCGCAGCCCGCACCGCCCCCCGCGCCCGCATGGACCGGGGCCGAGCGTTTCCTTCGGAAAACAGCGACGTTGGTGGGAGAGTGGCTGAAATACTGAGAGGGAGGTTTCCACAAACAAATGCTGTTGTTCTGGCTCCTCTTTACTGCAGGGACCGTAAAGTGTCACCGTTAGTGTGAGCGATTTTCTGGAGGAAACAAACAGGTTTGGCCCCCAAAGCTCATTCTCAGATTTTGGCCCGAATTCGTGAAATTTCTTGTCGTTCGCAGGCAAACAAGGGCTCTCCCCTCACCCACAGCACCCAGGAGGCCGCTCTCCCTGGAGCAAGGGATTGCACCTTTTCCTCAAAACCACGGAGTATCTCCAGAGAGGGAGAGCTGCAATGGCTCCTGGTTTGCCCCCAGCCCACCAAACTGTGCTTGTGCTCTGCCATCCAAAGCTCAAGGTGGGGTTCAGTGGAGCTGTGCCCGGTCAACCAAGGCCAGCAGCATCCTGGCTTGTAACAGCAATAGTGTGGCCAGCAGGGCCAGGACAGTGATTGTCCTCCTGTGCTTGGCACTGGTGAGGCTGCGCCTTGAATCCTCTGTTCAGTGCTGGGCCCCTCACTACAGGAGAGACATTGAGGTGCTGGAGCAGGTCCAGAAAAGGGCAACAAACCTGCTGAAAGATCTGGAAAACAAGTCCTGTGGGGAACAGCTGAGGTAACTGGGGTGTTCAGTCTGGAGAAGGATCACGGGGGACCTTACTACTTTCTACAACGACCTGAAAGGATAGAGGAAGGAGGTCTGGCCTCTTCTCCCATGTAACAAATGCTCAGACAAGAGGTAGTGGCCTCAAGTTGCTCCAGGGGAGGTTTAGTTTGGATATTAGGAAGGCATTGGAGCAGGCTGCCCAGGGGCAGTGGTGAAATCACCATCCCTGCAAGTGTTCAAAAGCCTTTTTGATGAGGCCTTTAATGACATGGTTTAGTGGTGGTGCTGGCAGTCCTGCAGTAATAGTTGGACTTGATGATCTTAAAGGTCTTTTCCCACCTAGTTGACTCTACGACTCTGTATTGGGGCACTGTTGACTCTGGCTGTGAACCCACAAACTAACTCCTGTTCTGTGGGCTGAAAGGGCTAAAGCTTCATATGACAAACTCCACTATTCCTTTCCCAGGCAGTTCAGGTCCCTGAGCAGGCTCTCCAGAAAGGCAGCAAGGAGATGGTCAAGCCTGGGCAGGAGCCGGACCACAGCTGCCTCAGCCCAAGTGGATCTGAACTGCTGCACCATCCCAATGTAAAGGCAGGGGGAGGAAGTAAATCAGAAAGAATCTGCACTTCAATTTCAACTAAATTTCTTTTGTCTATCCTTGAAGTCTTTCGCAAGAATCAGTAACTGAACTGCTACTGCAAAACATGTTACATTTTGAGAAAGAAAGTGAGCCTGTCAACTTAGCCACCTGCTTCGGTGTTCGGAGGCTGAGAGAGAGACAAAAAAAAAAATCCTTTTTTAAAGTAATAAGCAGAGTAATGAACCAATATTTTAAGGCAAACTGGAAACTAGTTTTAACCTGTTTGAGATGACCCCATGAATAAAAGCAACCAGGAGCAGCAACAGCATCACATCTGCCCATTCCTTCTCTCTGTACGATTTTGGCCTTGGTGAATGGCAGTTCTGTGAAGGAAGAGAAATGAGATTGTAATTTTTTTCTCTCAGCACATTGGTTTTTAATCTTCATTAAACGACAGAAAGCAGAAGTGAAAGAGTTGTTGCTAAATATGCAGAAAGCCTCAACAGTACATCCCATCAATAAGACACTCAGTACACAGCTGATATCATAAAATGCAGGATCTCCTGAGGCCTTCTATTAGGCATCTACTCACAGCAAAGCAGGATTAAACATATTGCAGGCCAAATCCAACATGTTTTTTTACTCTGCTTTTAAAAACATCGAGTGAAGCGCTTGTTCTCTTCAGGCATCTTCCTGTGCCTGTTACCTGTTTTTGCACAAGTCCCTCTTTCTGCAAATTAACCCAGCTAAATTTTGCCTTCTTCTTGTGATTCAATCATTCTAAGTAGAAATGAGAAGAACTGTAATTCTTCATTAATGATGACTAACATACAGTGTATTTGCCAATAAATCCCTCAGTGGGATTTGATCTTGTTGCAATGGCAACTTCTTGTTGACTCACCGAGTATAAATTTTCGTGCTTTCCTAAGTACCTACCCAGCACTTGCCCTCATCTTGTTCCTTTTGCATACTCTTCACCAATAGAGAGTATTCTTTAGCAGCAAGAGTTTACCAGTGTACATTCTGAAGTGGCTTATTTTTATTAGAACATGGATAATTAGTTTTACATTTTTCTTTTAAAACTAATTTTTAAATAAGTTTAATGGGGCTTAGTTAATATTTTCCTATTTTGAAAGGTGCAGCTAGAAGTTTGATGAGAAAGCAAGACAAAGTTATACCATTAACTCTTTAATATTTGCAGGGGGTTGGGTTTTTTTTTCTCTTATTTGTGTTATTACTTTTTAGTAATAACATACCACAAAGACTGTCGCTCTCTTACCATTAAAACGAAGTGTATGAATAGGGCCATTCATATTTTACAAAATGTTATTCTGAAGTTTTGTGTATACTTACAGCCAATCTGTCAAATCGTTTAACAGATTATGAACGCCATTCTTCTGGTCTTCACCCTCCACTCCCGTGATCTACTACAGAGGCTTGTCCTGAGGCCACCAGCCACGTCCCCTGCCTAGAGCTAGGAGCATCATATGAGCTGAGCTAGCCTGTAGGCTGTGCCAGCAGACATCAATTTTCCACCAGCAGCCATCCCCCGCCCAGTGGTGCCCTCATGTGTCTCCACACGTGAATTTCAAACATTGGGATTTGTTCGACTTTTTCTCTGAAGCCTTAAATCATTCCGGGAATTTCATGTAAGGGAAGATGTATGGAATGAAGTAACTTGAGCCCATAGTGGCATAAGCTGTGCTTTTAATTGAATAATAGTAGGTACTAAGAAAATCTAACAACCTAGTTTAGATCATGGCAAACTCCTAAGCTCAGACATGTATTCTCTTTGCCCATTAATTTTCAAGGCTATCATTAGAAGAAATCTTACAAACGACCCTTTTTGGTATCTATATATTCCTATGCTGCAGCAAGAGAAAGTTGGCATAATTTCACTGATGTTATGCCTGTCTACACAGGTAAGATTAAATTGTTATTTCAAAGGCAGTCAAGTCAGTTCAACTGTTTCATTTTTTAGAACAACAGAAAAATTCAGTGGAGTATGAAGATTTCCTATATGTGGGCACCTATATGTACATAGAAAGGCCATTAGGATTCATAGTCAGTGCTATAAATCATTCTTTTCTTTCTTTTTTTCAATATATCTATACATGTACATCATAAGGAGAAAACATGAAACAACTTATGAACTCATGCAAAATAATTGAACAAATATTTTATTAATTAATGCTGGAACATTAGGTTTCAGAAACAATTCACCCAGTCTGTGCAATGCCATCATCCAAGGAAACTAAATCTGCAAGCTGCTGCTTCTGCAGAAGTTTTGCAATGCCTTTTTTCATGTATGCAACATTAAATTTTTCATATTATGATTCTGGCATCTGACCCATCTGTTCAAGATGCATTTTGGAAATAATACTTCAGATACATTCACAGTACATTTATTAGGAAGTTTTGCAAACCTTCATTATTTCAGCACTTAAGGCCATAGTGGATCAATAGATTACAGACAACCATGTGCCATGTGCTATTAAATTTTCTCAAGACAGAGCCACAGAAAGCCAGCCCAATGACTTTGTCACTCCTTTTCAGCAGTCACAGCAGCAGCTTTCTTACTCCACAGCAGATTGAGCTTTGCATGCTATACTCAGAGAAAAGGAGAAACTAAGGTTGACCAAGGACCTGGCAGGGGCTGGCTGCTTTATTCATCTGTGTCTTATCTCAGGATGATCCTAAGAGAAAACCCATGCCCTGTGCTCCAAAGGAAGATAGGATACCCCTGACTTGGAAGCAGGTTTTTTTTGCATTTATGAATGTGTTGAACACTTTGACACTTTGTGTGAAAAAGCCATAGCAGACAAGCATCTGAGAAGGAAGGTTCTCCACATGATTTCATAAAATGAGAAAATGAGGTTTTCCCCACTGTTGTTCCAGCTCCAGGAGAAGCTGATTTCCAGTGTGTGTCAGAGGAAGAAAACCCTCTACCACAAAATACAGTTGGGCTATTGTTCATCAGAAAGGAACCTTTCCTTACTGCGGCAGCCAACCAGCTGAAGTCCAGACATAGAAGCTTTTAATGCATTCGTTGTCTTAATTAAGAGCTGTAAATGTAATGAACATGCTCATGATGATACAGTACTCACATCCTCCACCAGGATTGCAGAAACATCTCTGTACTACTACGTATGACTCTTCTTTGACCCTACGGCCAAGTGACACAGTGTGTGTTGCATGCACATGGCCCAATAAAGCCAGCCACTTTTGTGCTGCCTAGTGTGCACAGTTGTTCCCTGATCTTAGGGGGTGGTGGTATCTGTTTGCTCATTCAGTATCATCTGAAAGCATGTTAGCTGTTGTGTAACTACATTATGTGTTAGGTAGTCATTAAACAGTATAGACCAACGCAAATTGCCAGTGCTGAGCTTATAATCTTGCCATGTAACCTCATGGAGTCTTCAATCATGGCAGTACTATGACTATCTATCCTGAAACTAGGCTAAACTGCATGTGTGGAGAAGAATTTTGATTAGGTTTCACCCACTTTTAGTAAGTGTGAGTCCTCCACCTTCCCAGACAACCTATTCGGACAGTTACGTTTGCTGCTAGCAGGCGGTCTCCCATTTCAAGTTTGTTTTTAGCCAACTTCAAACTTCCAGCCATCGAATAGCATTATACCTTTGAAGTCCAGGTTGAAAAGTCAACCCTGATTGAGCCCTCTCTTCTGCCTGTCAGTTTAATTCTTGTCAGTCTTTGATAAACCACACGTGCTGTATTTTTCAAGACTCACATGGTAAAACTCTTTCTGACCCCAAGTCTCCTACCCCACAGATACAGCTAATGTTGTCAGATCTCATGTGTAATACATTTTATTTGGCCCTTTTAATTTGCCTTCTGTTGACTGTGACTCTCAATGAGATGATTCAGTCCCACTGAAAAAGTAGAACATGCTCTCCAATATTTACTATCATCTGCAAACTTTCCCTTACGTTTTATGTTAGATCACTGATAAAAGTATTAGGCGGGAAAAAAAAGAGAAAAAGATAACAACAAACAATGAAAAACCCTGAACAACTAATTTCTGTGAAAAAAGCTTTATCACAATCCTTTTCTTTGTTTATGTCTTTTCATTAACAGTGATATCTGAAGATCAACCACTGAGTCAGTTCTTAATCTGTGTAATGTTAATTTCACATAATGGAAATTCTTTTCTATCAAAGTGTTATTGTGGATTGACTAAAAAGCTTTGAAGGAATCAATGGCTGTTATGTGAGCACAGTCATCTTTAGCACTTAAGAGTTATACGTATTTTTCAAAGCAAGCTAAGGAATACAGACACCATCCCAGTCAAAAAAAAGCTATCTACCTTCTGGGATGCCCTGTTGACTGATCTTAATTGTATTTCAACCTCTAATTTTTGTTAATAAGATCCCAAATTGGCAATCTCTTTGCCATGGTTACCAATGAAATCATTAATTATTCAATAGGTCCTTTCAAGCCTTTCAAAACTGACACAGTTTTGACATTACACTTCTGGAATTACCCATGACCTAGGGAAATGTTTTATTAGCAGCTGAAGACAGGTACTCATCTGACTCTGTTAAGACTGAAGTTTAATTTGAACTTGAAGCAAGCAGATCCTGGCCTGCTTGCTTTCTTGCAGGCAGTATTTATTCTTTTTGCCTCTTTCTTGTGTGGATACATAATCCCTTTGCTCTAAATACCGAACAGAAATCTCTTGTACTGTGTACCTACTGCACTTCACGTGTAATTGATGAAGGATTCTTCCTTTCTTTTCCTCCTAATGCTTATTAAAAGTGACCCTTTACTGTATTTAATACAGTTGCCCACTAGTACTCCAGGAAGTAACTTTTTTATCTTGTTATTTTAATACCTGTCATTAATTTCTTTGTTTCCCACCTGAGTTTTTATAGGTTGATTTTATATTTTATTTCATTTTTTAACCAGGGTGGCTTTCTGCCCAGTAGAAGCTGTACATGCTCATGAAATCATGCCTATCTACATATCCAGCTATCTTTGAACAACTGGCAGTTTCTCCTAACACTTCCTACTTCAAAGATATGTTCTCTGTCCATTATGCTGACAATTAGTCTAAACTTTGGGTAGTTAGCTCCTCTTGGAGTTTCATGGATGAATATTGTGCTGTCATTACATGTTTATGCAAATGGAGTTTAATCAGATTCTAATCAGAAATACATAAACAACAGAGTAATTTTTAGAGTTACAATTAAATATTGTCAAGAGAAGGTCTGATAATGAATCATTACCTTTGGGAGCAGGGCATACTGCATTAAGAAGCTGTAGAAAGAAAATAACCCTTCTCCTCGAAATTTGTAATTTCTTTTGTTCTGTACAAACTATCCAGCAAACATTACATAGGTCAAATTATTTGGTGGTATGTATTTTCCATCTTGGTGTTTTATATGTAGTTCATAAGCTTTAGCATAAACCGATTTGTCATTAGGTAAGACCCAAATGTTTTGACAACTCATATATAGAACATATTTCATGTGGTTTACCCTATAGCTTTTTAAGGCTAGTAGAGACCAAAGTAATAATCCAATCAGACCTGCATTAAAAGAGGAGCTACAGCTAGGCCATATCCCCCCAAATTCACAATGTCAAGAGGTCAGATGTTGCACCAGTTATTTCTACTGCTATGACACTGTCTAAATCAGGACAGAATTGTTAACACTGCAGATGCTCATCTGCTAAGGAAACTGTATTTTTAAAATACTCTTTCTGATTTTATACAAAACTCCATAATGTATCGTTTTCTACACACGCTTTTAAAGATACCAATTTTGTACCCAAATGTAACCAAACTGTGTAACTCTGTAAAAAGATAGCACACACATAAAACTAACTGTTGTTAGTTCCCAAACAGAGAAGTTTTCTCAGACACATTAGTAAGTCCATACTTTACAGTTTCACCTACATCTATTTAATAATTTACAGGGCAGGAGCTGCATCACTAAATTCTGTTTCAACAAAGTACTTAACTTTAAGCATTTGTTTAAGTTCATTGCTATTTGTCAGGCCACTTAAGTATGTCTTGAAGTTCCAGTGGAGCCTTGGTATGTTTAAATGGTTTGCTGAATAGAGGTGTGTTTAAATACACATGTTCAGGTTTTTCTTCTGAAATAGAGACTTATTCTGCAATTTAATACACACTTCCGGTGTGTCTCCTACTAAATGTCTAAGAATGATAGGTGTTTAAGAACTTCAATTTTAAAATTACTTATGAAAAATATGGACATATTATTTATTATATATCCTTGAAAATACAGAGCAAGGTATTGAAATAGCTACTGTTTATAAACTATAGTAAATTTTTAAAATGTGCAAATGACCCTTACAGGGATATGCTCAATGAATACTTAACAGATCCCTAAAGCTACTGGCACAACTTCACAGAAGTTATGCCAGAGTTTTATACCTATGCAGCACTGCTGAAAATGGATAATGTTTAAATAATTCATTCCTTCTACGTGCAATGCATTGGCAAGCTTAGGTGCCCTCCTAGCTACCTGAGCCTCAGTTATGAAAAACAGTTGAGAATTTCTGGAAGTACACAGGTAAAAAGATGCAAAACTAATGTAATCATGGAGTCATAGAATCGTTTAGGTTGGAAAAGACCCTTGAGATAATTGAATCCAACCATTACACTACCACTGCTAAGTCCACCACTACGCCGTGTGCCTAAGTGCCACATCAACACATCTTTCAAGTACCTCCAGGGATGGTGAATCCATCACTACCCTGGGCAGCCTGGTCCAATGCTTACAACCCTTTTGGGGAAGGGATTTTTCCAAATATACGGTCTAAACCTCCCCTGGTACAACTTGAAGCCATTTCCTCTAGTCCTATCTCTTGTTCCTTGGGAGAAGAGACCAACACCCAGATATTAAACCAGAAAGTTATTAAAAGAAAAAATATAGATATTAAACAGAAGTGGCCCCAGTACTGAGCCCTGGGAAGCACCACTTGAGACCACCTGCCAACTGGATTTGACTCCATTTACCACCACTCTTTGGGCTGGCCCATCCAGCCGTTTTTACCCAGCAAACAGTACACACATCCAAGACATGAGCAGTTTCTCCAGAAGAATACTGTAGGAAATAGTGTCAAAGGCTTTACTAAAGTCCAGGTAGACAACATCCACAGCCTTTCACTCACTCACTAACTGGTCACCTTGTCATAGGAGACCAGGTCAGTTAAGCAGGACCTGCCTCTCATAAACCCATGCTGACTGGGACTGATCACCTGGTTATCCTGTACATGTCCCGTGATGGCACTCAAGATGATCCCATAACCTTCCCCAGCACTGAGGTCAGACTGACAGCTCACCAGATCCTCCTTCCAGCCCTTCTCATATATGGGTGTCACATCTGCTAATCTCCAGTCAGCTGGGACCTCCTTGGTTAGCCAGGACTTCTGGTAAGTGATGGGAAGTGGCTCAGTGAGAACTTCCAACAACTCCCTCAGCACCCTTTTGTGGATCTCATCCAGCCCCATAGACTTGTGTGCATCTAGGTCATGTAGCAGGTCACTGACCATTTCCCCTTAGATTATGGTGGCTCCATTCTGCTCCCCATCCCTGTCTTCCAGCTCAGGGCACTGAGTACCTAGCGAACAACTGCATAACCTCACAACATGATTTTATGAAGTGAGTTGCATAAATTCTGGCATAAAAAATGAGTGTTGAAAACAAGAGACATCTAATTCCTTTAGATTAAAAAAAAAATCTATTTAAAATTAAAAAAAAAATTTGAAAAAAAAAAAAGTACAATAGAATTATCCCAACTGCAATGAAGCAGGTTCACAACCAGGCAATACTGAGTTCAAATTGCCATCTGAGCTGGGCATTGCCACACACTTGGTGCAGCCACAAAGCAAAAGCTCAGAGAGGGCAGCCAGGAGCTGTAGATGAGACAATCATATCGGGCAAGCCTGGCAGAACATGGAACTGGAACTGAGCAAAACCAGGATTTTTATTTCCAAATCAATAGAGAGAGAAACACAAAGTGAAATTGCAGATGGGAAAGTGATACATGCTTTTACATCTACATAATTCACCACTAATGTATGATTCATATCAACACTTTCTTGTGGATAAATCCAACACTGCACTATGAAGATGCATCTGTAGGTTAACTAATAGGGTATCTGGCACTGAATAAGGAAACCTTGTGCTTGTTTTTCCATCTTGTACTGATGTTCCATATGGAATAAAACTCTGATTTGGCAGCATCCTATTCCTAATTGTGATTTGGCTAGTCTGGACTGAATTTGCAGCATGTAGGGTGTAAGTGGTGTTTTAAGTATGTTGAATGTATGCTTTTATACTTCAGTGGTTGTCTATACTGTGTTTTACAAGTCTGAAAAGGAATACATGTTGCGTGTAATCTCCATTATTTTAGCTTGGCCTTTTCTCTATGATTTCTTGTTATTTATTTATTATTATTTTTTTAACCAGCTTGACTCAAAAAGATCTTAACAGTGGAAGTCCTCTGCCTACCCAGGTTAGAGTCTTCTTTATTTTAAAAACTTAACTAGAGCTTTATTTGAAAAAAAACCCAGACAACTAAGCTTTAAAAAATGAAGCTATGAAGCCTGTTTCGAGTGGAAGCATTTGGAAACATGGTACTCCACCAGTGAAAGTTCAGTTATGATTTGTGATGCTAGAAGTTATATTAGATTGTATATAAATATACAATATAAATTCATCTTACCTACTCTTATGGATAAAAACCCCATCTTTAAAAGTATGGTTATTTTATAGCAGCAAATCTTAAGGAGGCTCTGTAGGGTTTAAATTATATAAGAATATTTCCGTTAATTTTTGAGGCATTTTAAATTGGATTGTGAAATCTGGGTGCAGCTGAAACTTGCAACTGTGTGAATTCCTAGATAATATCAAAGGTCAGCAGGATTTAGCCCATCTTATTTGTTATTTTACCTACCATTATCTACCTTTAAATGTACCATTGCTGGGGTACTTGAGTTGTCTGCAAATCAAATTCAAAGTTAAGAGTGGCACCAGAATACAAAGTAAGTGTGGCACCATAGGAAAAATGAACCAGGCAAAATGGAAATGAAACCACTGGATAATTTAAAAAGTGTACTGTGTATAAATTGAGCGGGTTTCAAAACTATTTCTGTTACTGATCTCTGTAATAAATTTGGAAAACCAGAGGATTGCACAGAATAATTAACTCAGTGGAAATCTCAGGTTTGGGTTTCAGAGCTCAGTGACTGATGTAATCTTTTCTACCCCAACCAAACTTGGGGTAGTAAAGTAAAACAGTAATTTTGAATATTCAATAACATCTTTTTGCTGCGTGATCAATGCTTCACAGCTCTTTGCTTCTTCAAAGTGCAACATAAGTGCTAGGAATTCAATATGATGTTAGGCTAAAGTTTAATAGTCTAGAATTATATTAATTTAAAAGAATGCTATCAAGTTAGCGATTACCTTAAAGTAAGTCCTCTTATTTGTGTTATTGATTAGAACTAGCTATGTTTTCTTCTAAGACTCAGTGCTCTGCCCACCTATACAGGCCTTTAAACAAAGATGGACCCTTTAAACACCAGCCCTAAATGGCTTAATTTCTATTACTCTTTCCCTGCCTGAGCCATTATAGGGTTTGTATACTTCGTACCAATACTGCAATGTAAATGAAGTTCCCATACCTTTAAAAAGGCAAAGGCTCATGCCTTAACTGGCACTGAACTTGATTCTTTATAATGAATACATATTAACAGATTATCTGTCACAACATCCTTTTTTTTTTTTTTTTTTTTTTATTTACTTCCCTGTCTTTTAATTCTGGAAGTATCTCTGTATGCCAGAGGTTTTTCCTACTTGCTCCCATTGAGCCTCCATTAAATACACTAAACATTAGTGGTAAGTATTACTGTTTTGAAATGCATCTTATGTATAGGTTTCCTGAGATGGTGCCTCATATGTCAAGGAGAAAAGGCAGCAACAGCACATTTCCCCTTAGGACAAGACATAAAGGCTGCCTGGATCATGGCCAGACAGCCTTGGCACACACAACACAGGCATATATTCTCAGTCCATCAGGCTGCCTGGGCTCAAGAGCAGTCTAAGCAAAAGGAAGACTTTATTTCTAGGCCCTGCAATGTAGCTAACAAGCAATGCACTAATTCAGATCCAGACAGCATGGAAAACATTATATTTTTGAGAAAACATGACTTCTCCAGGGGGAAGATGAATGGGGGTGACAGAGACTCTGAAAGAAAAGGGTTTTGTCCACATCCCAAAACTGAGCTGTCTTAAGAATGTAAACTGAATCTGTTCCTTTCCTGTATCCAAAGATGGCCACCTCAGTAATCAGCTGAGACAAAAATGTGTGGAGGTTGTTTGTTAAAGAAAATAATTTCTAAGCAGCACTTTACTCGATTTTCTAACAACTTTCAACTTGCTTTTAGAAGGCTCTTTTCTCAACCCTATCATGATAGCATGACAATGAGAGGTTGACCCAGGAGATACAGAAACGCCTGATTCCAGTGAAAGGGGAGGAATGCTATGAAATTCTACACCTATCCATGAAAGGGACTGAGGCCTAATGCTTAAAAGCATACACACATTTGCTCTTTTAAAACACACACCACTGCTTTACTGTATTTTATAAAATAATTGCATTGTAATTAAGATAGCATCTGAGAATTGGCTCAGAATTCCTAGTTTCCCTCTAATCGGCATCTGTATCTTTCATCTTCATACATGTACCTTGGATATCTTCTGAATTATTTATAATACCTACTTTCTAGATGACAAAGAGGGATATCTGTGTGGTTCTTCATGCATTTGTTGGCCTGCTGTATTTTTTATTCCAAAACACAGGATCAGAATTTTTTGTCCCTTTTTACTTACAGCAATCTGTACAAGATCATCAGCGCCATTTCCTCCTTGTATTTAAAACCCCATCCAAAGACTCTTGCTGATAATCTTTTGAATAGTATTGAAAGCAGCACTTACATAGCTGTGTGTTTCCACTCTTGCAGATAACGCTGAAGACCCTTATGTGCATTTTGCAGCTGTGCGCCAGCACTGTAATATTTCCAGCAGATCCTTCAACACTCGTCACACACACACATGTGGAGAAAATGTCCCATTAATATTCTCAATTCTTTATAATGGTGGTTTGGAAAAACAGAGAAATGGATGCCTACAACCATTTCAGCTTCCTGAAGAGACATGTAAATGAAGCCTGTTGTACAAGTTCTTATTTCTCATCAGTTATACCCAGAAACAACAGAGAAAGGGATAGAGTTGGACACATCATTTTATTATGCTGAAGTTCCTTACAAGAGGAGCTGTGATACCACAGTGTTCTTCAAATTTTCTTCTGGAGCATGTGAAATGGCAATGAGCAGTGACTGATATTGCACTTTCATTATTTACAACTCTTTAACAGGCAGACTTAAATTATTCTTTTAGTTACTATGGTAATCTTGGAGACCTTTGCAGCCTCCAGCTTTTCTGAGTAAGGAATGAACTGTTGCTTCAAAGCACTTTCAATATTGCTACAGAGGATTATTTATGATGCTGCTTTTCTTTTTTTTTTTTTTAATCTTTCTCTTTTTCATTCATTTGGCTTGTAACACATTAGATTGCTGTCATCTGGAGCGGTGACTTCAATATAGCAATTCTGGCACCAGATCTGTAGACAGCATAGGTTAAAGATGCTCAGACTTTTATCCTCATGTGTAATGATGTAAACCTAGATTTGATTTGTCCCACATCAGATCATAACGTTATTTCAGATTAATAAAATATGAAGTAAAAATTTGGAATTTGTTTTATTATAACGTTTCATGGACTTGTTTTTTATGTCTTTATCAGAAGATTTACATTGGATGTAAGATTTAAGTTGCTCTTACTTGGGCTTTTTTTCTGTTGAGACTTAGAAGTGTTTACAACTACTACCTCTGAATTTCACTCAATAGTACTAAGCATTGCTAAACTGCTTTAAAATACAAGTCTGTTATGCAGCGTTCATGCAACCTGTATGCAAATAAATAGATATTTAGACAGAATAGCTATGAAAGGTGTTGGCCTAAGAGAGCCCTGAGATCTTAACTTGCAGAGAACGATGTGATACTGAATAGTGCCGTCCTCTAGGTTTGCCCACCCTCAAAACGGAAGTGGCAGTGGCTTAAGAAGGCATTTCTGTCTCTCTGCTCCTCCATTTGCTTACTGTTCAGATATCTGAGTTATTTGTTAGGTCTGGTGGAAGTGTGGTGGAGAGTTTTGTGATACACCCATCTGTCTTTAAGGAAGTCAGCCTGACATCTCCTCAACTGTTTTAGGAACTGGTCATCCCAATGATAACAGCTTTCAGTCATTACTGACCTGGATTTGATTTAAAACATAGACCAAAGGATTAGCTTTAAACTTGATTTATAGTTGATTTTTTCTTTTTTTGAGTGTCAATGTATATAATTTGTATTCCTTTCATCCACAACTCCCAGCATGGATCAGAAATCATAATTTCAATTAAAATATGTGTTTTGAAATTTTCTTCTGCTGCATTTTCCCCAAGTTTGTAAAGGTAAAGGCACTTGAGTATTCAAGAGGCTCTGTATTGGAATAACTTTTTTATGCAATTTCCTGTATTCTACAAAAATATAACATAACTTTCAAGTCTGTGTAAGCAATCACACTGTGGTGGTAGCCACCACGTCAGGACTTCTAATAGCTTGTTTCTCCAGCATTTAAATCCATTATCTATGCAGCATCACAGCATAAGTAAACTTCATATTGATAAAATTCATGCTTCTTTTCCAGAGGAAGCCACTGAAATAAAACACTTGGATTTTCCCACCTTATTATAGCCCATTTTTCACTCTTCAGTTAGTTTTGCGCTCTCTTTCAGGAGAAGGCATACTGAATGACACCGGGTTTTGAACTGTACATGAATTCTACACATGTTGCTCATCTGAAGGAAATGTTGAAGGAGTGATCAAATATGATTAGAAAATTAATTAGGCTGTGTCTATGTTGACATTTTGGCTTGGACCCTTAAAGCAGTTTTGAATAAAATTCCCCAGTTGTTCACACTTATTGCACATTGTTGTGTAAAAAGAATGTTTTTTTTATATACAAACTAGGTTTCTTTTGGAGAAGTTGAATCTCAAGCACTATACCAGGTGCTCACCAAATGTGCTCCGTCCCCATGCAAAGATCCTAACCACAATGCCCAAATCAAACATCAGACCGTTTCTAACTGCATGTGTGCCAGAGACATTTGGTCCAGAGCACCACGTTAGACTTACTCTGAGTCAAAACTTCAGACCTCATTTATTGAGGATTTAGAAGGCTCAACATCTAACAGCAGATCTATTGACCCACTCCTAATGCATCAAATTGCTGGACAACATGCACACAGCCTCTGTTTTCTCTGCATGTGTAGGACAGCTACAGCTAGAAATGGAGGGACGTGCCTGCATGATTTTTGCAAACCATTGTGCAAACACATGTGCTGAGACAGCCATTGCTGTGGTTGACTAAATCACAGCTACTATACCTTGTTATGAGATATGCCAATGGCTGCACTAACACAGCTACATGGCTACTGTGCAGCTCAGTATGCAGACCAGCTTGTGCCTGTTCACCAAAGACTGTGTGACCATCCTCAGGGTACTGCTCCACATGTGCTGGACATAATTTTGCACAGAGCTTCTTTAAGAGCAGGAAGATCACCCAAAGACACTGCTCCCAAGCCTGGGGCCTGTTCCGTTGCCCCTCAGAGGAATGTTCTAATGATGGCATGCAAAATTATACAACACTATCAGATTTCAGCCAAATCGGACCATAGGTCATGTAGAACACAGAGATGTCTGGAAAACAGATGCTCCTCATAGCTCTGGTTATCTAAATGCATGTGGTTGATTGCCTTTTTCACATTAATGAATGGAAATCATAGGAAGCCTTCAGGTAAGAGATTAAAATAGTCATGGCTGCAGTAGGTCCAAGAGGTCCAGAGATGTTTTGCAAATACACTTGAAAATGCAACAGCTCTGTCAATATACATAATGTTCCCCTTACTGTTGTTGATGAGACATCCAGAATAAAATTCCGAGGCTTATTTTTAAGCCTATTTGTGGATTATTTCCAGCAAGTCTGTTTTACAAAACAATCCTAACAAAAAGCACACGGTATAGCTCTTTAAAGTAATATATTTCCTATTCCTCCTTTTCATAGGTACTTTATAGTCCAGCTGTCTGATCACATAAAAGGAAAACCACTCATTGCTGAGAACTGCCTTTCATACGAAATGGCATAACTCAATACTTTTCAGATAGGTAGGGAAATGAATCTTTTCTCATTAAAAAATATATTAAAAAATCTGCTTGCATTTCACTCTTTTCTCTTTATCAACTAAAGCAGAGATGAGCAAATGTCCAACATATGCTCAGTATTTCAGCTAAAAATCCACCTGTGTATTTGAAAAAGGCAAACTTCAAACAGGCCAGAAGACAGTTTCTGTCTTGTGACATAACTTCCAAGGACACTTACCAGAGCACCCACTTGCATGGCCAAAAAAAGTTTTAGTAAGCAGAAATGGAAGTTCAAGCATACCTTTAAGTGCTAAATTCTAATGCCCAGCATTAAATGCTTGGCTGTCTCTACAGCCACCATGCAGAAGATCTTTGCTTTCTCTAACTTCCAGTTAGTTCTACTTCTTGCATGTACTGATCTCTCCCTGTTTTATCAGACACAGATACACTGTTAAGACTAAAATCTGTAACAGCCTGTTCAAAAAATAGCATTATTCCTGCAGGATAGAAAGGCCTGGATAGTCAAGAAGCAAAATTTGCTACTATGAGTTTTATTCCTGAAGAGCAAATGAGGGAGAAGTCAAGAAATTATTAATCTCCCTTAAAAGATAAACTCTGAAAGAAACATTGAAATGCTTTCTGGCATTTTGCAGAATTTCATTTTCATAAAGTTGATTTTACTGCTTAAAACCTCAGGTAAATAAAAGGAAGGAAAAGCTTAAGTTTGTATCTCCTGACTGTCCCAGACCAAGACAAGTAATCTTCATTGTTTTAGAGATACTCACTGAAGGTGTTGTCACTAGCCAGACATTCAAAGCCATCGTGTGGTTAAGGCATTTTAAGGAGATGTACAGATATATAAATGTCACTGAGGCATGTTAAGATCTACAGAAGCAGAAGATAGTTTGCTCCAGTGCAACTCAAGAGTGAAAAAAGAGTTAGCTGTGGGTAAAAAAAAGGGCCTTTTGTCCTCAGCATTTCTTCAAACACACTTGCTGCATGAATGTATGCACTCTCTTGCTGCTTTTGAAAATGACTCTTAAATCAGCCAAGATAGTCCTATTGGAGTCAAGCAAAAATTAGTACCACCTAGTCCTAATGTGACCTCAGCTGCAGTCCCATGTACTGCTCTGCCCACCCACGGTTAAAAGAGAGGAGTTGAAATTCCGGTGGTTGCCAATAATATTCAGATAATCCACGGAATGGAAAGCTTGTTTTACAAGAGGAAACTAAAAGGCTTTGGATTGCTTAGTCTAGCAAAAGGGTGACTGTGGGGGAATATGATTCATGTCATGTGCTTGGGCTTGTTCCAAACTGTGTGAATTCTAAACAGCAGGCCAGTACACATGTGCTAGCTGGCTAATGGGCACGCCAAACAGATCAAAGTCATGCTGGAGCCTCTCCAGCCGTGTCCAGCTAATGTGGCTGCCTACCTAGCAAACCTTTAAATTCCTTAAAACTCCTGAAAACTTAATATCTGAACTTTCAATCCCTTTGACAAATTCACCTGAACCTGAGGCACGGCTTCAAAAGATCCTGAGTCTAGAGCAGACTGAAACGAACCAGCTGACAGGTAGAGAGACAGAATCAATAGTTTCTTAGGACAGCAGCAGTGGACACCTTATTAAAAATGCACAGTGAAAGTAAACATGTCTTAAACAGGGAAACAGTGGTAAAACAGAGAGGTAAGGGAAGAGCAAAAGATATTTGCATGTGTTGAATAAGCCAAGAACAAAACCAGCTCTTCTCCAACCTCGATGAGCAGGAGCAGTGTACTAAATTTTGAGCTTCTCCATTAACAAAGATAGACTGTAGGTAGGAGCAACTACATAAAGGATACAATAAACAGCATGCTGTATTATTATTTCAGCATGAAACAATCATAGTTTGAGGAATTGCACTAAGGGGAAAAAAATCAGCAATGTGGTCAGTGAATCCGTCTGCTGACTATAGGTGCTACATTTTAGATTTAAACATTTATTTTACGGTAACTGTTTTCACCAAGGTACCTATATAAAGAGATGGGTGTCTCTAAAGATCTCTACTCCTTCGCTTCTTATAAAACCTCTGCCCTTACTTTCGGAGTGGTGATTCAACAGGCATCTAAACTTGAGGTACAAGTCAAATATCTACAATGAGTGGATTGAACGATTCTTACAGTGAAGGATGTTCTTAAGTGCTATTTTTTTGAATCAATACATCAATACCTTACTGACTGCAAGAAAGCACTTACTATCATTATATTTTACACACGTGCTGTGACCAACGCTGTTTCTTGGTCCCCAGCATTGTAAAGTGTAGATCTCTCCCACGTACATTCAACATTTCAACATCCCACTGAAACATTTCAGTGTAGCTAAGGAGCTGGCTTGGAAGGCTGATGGAATGATCAAATAGATTTAACTTTCGGCTGCTGTCATTCATAAGTTCTACAATAAAGTGTTGTTTTTTCCTCCCTTACATGTTATGAGGGAATTAAATTCTTTTTCAGTCACATTTACTTACAGGAAGCAAGACAAAAGTTTACCACCCCACAGATTGCAAGGACTTGTCATGGATTAAATTCTATTTGAAATACTCATTGTTGTCTTGTACTTAGGCTTATAATCAGTTAAGACCCATTGATGACACTTTCTGCTGGTGGCCAGGGCTTAATTAGCAATAGGCATTGATTGCAACAGCTGATCAGTAACTTACAGATAGATTTACTTAGGGGAGTGAAGACAATTAGCAATGGTAGAAGATTTTGTAAGTGTGAGAGTTGGAGGGGGTCCTGTACCACCTGCAGCAGAACTGACAAGAGGGGTGGCTTCTATGTAATTTGTGAGAAGCAACATGGCTTCTGAGATATGCAACCACAGCAGAGAAGAACTGAAAATAAAGAAAGAGCTCAAGCAATCCCATGTCTTTTGTGGTCAGCTACAAGAAGTGCTGCATCACATGAGTCAGCACGGTGATGAATGCAGCACACCAGGTGGCTAAGAGACACCTTCCTCCAAATTACTGAAGATGTTAGCTTCTCTGCATTCCCACCACCAAGGGCAGTGCATGCAAAAAGACCGAAATCCAGATGCTGGCCTTTTCTGGAAATCCAGAAATCTTATGGATTTCTACCAGAAAACACAAGAGAGTAACAGCTAACATACTATGTTCATACCTCCATGAAGAGACCATATGGAGATTCAGAATTGCAGCCTGACAGTTTTTGCAGAGGTAGGGGCTTCTTTTCAACAAAATCCTAACTCCTAAAAAAAAAAATAAAATAATAGAATGAAAAGGAAAAAAAAACATAGAAAAAAAGAAACCCCAGCCTTTTCTCTTCTCTTTTTATTCAGCCCACTGGTATAGAGATGAGCCTTGCATTTTATTCTGTGCTGTTTTGCAGTCTAGCTCTCCACAGGAAGCTTTGTCTAATCTAACAACTGCCGCAGACTGACTCCAGGCCAGTAACTGGATCTGAACAAGAAGACCAGTGCGTTGCTGTGAAAAGCCCCACTGAACTGTACCAATTTTCAGGATCAGGTCTACATAGCGCCATAATTAAGGAACAGTTCAAGTGAACAAGATGTATTTCAAGGAATGTAATGTGTTTAGTACTTACCATATCCTGGCACTTGTCATTAGGTAGTGCGCCAAAACCCACGATCTTGGCACATGGACTGGATGATCCAATATAAGAAAACCTTTCATTTATAACATCTGCAACAATGTCTCCATTCCAGGCGTTCATGACAATGATCCTTACTTGCTGTATTGTGGATTAGCCATCCAAGTGATATCCTTTCCAAGTATTAGCAGACAGAATAATAACAGCTCATCATTGTAGCTGGCAGCAAGCATAAACAATAGGAGACATTAATTATCACCCTTTTGGTTTACACCAGCAGAAACCACCATTAAAAGAAAAAGAAAAAACCCTAAGTACAAGAAAACTCTTCACTATCAGAGCTTTATTTCCTACCAAAAAGTGCCCTAAAAAGGAAAAAAAAACCCCAGAACAAAACCCAACAATTGAGATTGTGCCACATTTGGATTTTTTGTTTGTTTGTTTTTTAGCGAAGTACACAGCAATCTGGAAAAATATTTTTGCTCTGCCTATTGGCCACATTCGAAACTGTGATGTGTAATGTGCAAAGAACAAAAGGGGTGGTGATCTGAGATGTGCTGGTAGAAAGTGAGCACAGGAAGAAGGAAAGGATTTACTCAGATTAAGCGTTTACCTATATATTAGTAGTGACTCTGCGATACTAGTCTCAGTAAACTGGGACAAAAGGTTAGATCTCACAAAGCATAAAATACAGCTTCCACTTCTGTTAAAACACCCCAAAGAATTTGCCATGTTATCTTTCGCTTGGTGTGACAGTAGACTCTTCTTTATCTTAATTGCATTTTCTCATTTTCATTATTACATTAATATATCTGCTTTTTATGCTGCAAAGATTTGGGGCATTATTGCAGGGAAGGCTTTCAAAAGTGTAGTGATTTTTACTATCAAATCAATTCATGGCAGTCGAAGCAGTGTTACAATCATCAAAAGCCTAAGGTTCTATATCTGTATCATGCTTCCCAACTTTATTACTATTTCTATGATTAGACAATTTTTGTCAAGGTTTTAGAAAAGGTAATAATAAGATCACATTAGCTCTAAAGTCTCCCTCAGAAAGATATGCATTAGGGAATCTTCTCTCAAAAGGAGACACGATTAAAGCCGAGATTATAAGAATATACTAAAAACATTTAAAAATGATTGGGCTAGAATTGAACTTGAGCCATGTAATGTGACTTTACTCTGGAGATCTTTCAATACCAAACCTGCATCTTGAAATAATCCTGCAGTAATTCTGTTCTAGCAGTTCTATCTGGTTTAGATTTGACATTTGTAATACTGAAGATGCCCGAACAGAGGTGTTTGATACGAAGGCTGCATAGAAGCAGTCAGGAAAGAACATGTATTAAAACCAAAATCTTTTATCCCACTGATCTGACAGTGATCCAGTTGACCCGTCACAGTACAAACAAATTGCTGCTATACCACATCAGCTTTTCCAAACCCGACCTATGTGATTTATTGGATTGTGTGCTTGTGAGCTCATCCTCCAGGTTTTGAAGGCTAATAATTCTTCATACACCTACTGTTGGAAGTTTCTAATAGCCTCTGCTATTCATATGACATTTTAAATATGCCAAACCTGTTCAATTTGATTTTTAATGCAGCACCCAGATCTGCTTTTAAACAATATCTCATATTAACATTTGGATGAAAGTTCTTCATTTCTCCCTTCTGTTGGGATTCCAGGGTAGAAAATCTGGAGCACAGAGAAGCACACAGAGCAGATCCCCCTGCAGCAGGGGCTTCAGCAGTAGTGTTCAGGTTGGACATCATCAGTCTGTTGGCTGTAAACAGATACTTCTGCTCAAAGCTTGTTCTAACATGAGTAAGTCAAAGAGTGCTTAACAGTTTAAGATAGCACTGCCACTGAAAGAAGGGGTCCCCAGATTCCTCCACACTCCACAGCTCATTCCCACCTCTGCACTACTGCTGCCCTTTTGTGGGCACAGCTGCTTCTACAGCTACATGCTCAGTCAGACAGGAGATTGGGTCAGGCCCTGTGTTAGCTTTTAGCCTGGTCTGTTCCCCAGTCTAGTTCATGGCGTAACCACGCAAACATGTATGACTCTGTAAAGCAGGGAGTGAGCAGCTGGGGACTAGTGAAAGCTTATTCTGGCTTCAAGTGTTCCTCAAACGACAGACTTGGTTATGAGCCACACATGCAGTGATGGCTACTCAAGCTGGTCAAGTCCTGAAAAGACCCCTAGGAGCATCAGAGGGACTTACCCTAGTGAGGTAAACAAATAGCACAATGTCAGACTAAACTCAATGCCACTAGGTAACGCACGTGTGAAGGGAAACTTGGAAGCATTTGGGACTCTTATTCAGAGGTACACGTGCTTACCACTGGGGACAGCTCAAGTGAAAGCCTTTCTTCAATACGCAACTGTATGCAGAAACAAAACCTGGCATTAAATTGCCTGAGAGCAGCTCTGAGAAAAATACCAAAAAATGCTGCTTACCTATTGTATTAAAAGAAAACAGGTAGCAGAAGTGATGGCACCATCTGTCAAGAGATCACAGAAACAGAGGTTGTGGATATTGAAAGGAAGTCAACAGGAATGATTAGAAGTACAGAAAACCCTTGCACAAATACATTGAAGTGATTGCGGTTGTTCATGTCACAAAGCAGACACTTAAAAGAGAGAATGATAATAGTATTTAAAGTAAGGAATGGTACAGGCAAAGTAGATTAGCAGCTTTGTTGAGACAGCTTTGTTCCCTGGCTCAACACAAGACTACGGAGACATTCAGTGAAATTGTAAGGTAGCAAATGAAAAACTGCTGAAAAATAACACTTTTTAGAACAATATGTAATTAGAGGACATGGTGCTGATGCACGTGGAGGGTCTATGGCATAATTTGAGGTTGCTTACCCCTCAGTGAAAGAACAAGCTATTTAACATGCAGTGAAAGGCAAAAAAGCATGAAGCTAGGCAGTTACTATAGAGCAACACTGATTACCACCAGCACTTACCCACGCTAGCTTGCTATCTGTCCTGACTTGTAGCCATCCACATTTTGTCTTGCTGAGGGGTTCATAATTCAACAAACAGCAAGGCTCCCATGTTCTGAATAGTACGGGAGGTTTCTGTTCAAAGGAAGTCAAATACATTCACTTTATGTGATTAGTTTGCAAACACAGAATCACATAGAAGGGGATTTCCTAGAAAAGAGTGGTGTGCAGAGGGACTTTCACTGCAGATGGAAGAGATTCATCACCACAGAATATGTCTGTTCTGTTTCAGAAGAGATAAACTGTCATGTCTAAAGACACAGGCCAATTTCATCCATGACACTCAGTATGGAGGGGACAACTCCTGTTTTCCCACCGTTGGGCAAGCAGTGAAGACTGATACATGAAGTCAAAAATAAATCATTTTGGGAAAAAGATCTAAGGCTTTATTTGTCAGAATTAAATAAAAAATCTGAACATTTTCCCCACTTCATGGGAAAAAAAAGGCAAAATTTCAAAGCACATTGGTGACAAGTGACATTATGCTGTCACCTGCTAAAGACAAATGACTTGCTGAACACAACTACTCTGGATGCTACTATATTTCACCAGTAGGATTTTGGCTCCCATCATCTCTTACCATCAAAACACATGTTCATGGGACTGTGGTTTAGCATTACAGCAGTGAGCTTTCCCTGAGAAGGGTTTTGCTGCACATACTTGTGCACACTGGTCCCCCATTGCTGTAATGGTGGGGATGGTGGCCCTCTCCACCACCACATACCACTCCACAGATGCCACAGAGCTGAGTGCTGGGAGGTCACCCAGTCCTTATGAGACACTGGAACAGGTTGCCCAGAAAAGTTGTGAATGTTCCATCTCTGGAAGTGTTCAAGGACAGCCTGGACAGGGCTTGGAGAAACCTGGTCTAGTGGAAGGTGTCCCTCCACATGGCAGGGAGGTTGGAGCTGGGTGATCTTAGGGTCCTTTCCAATCCAAACCATTCTGTGATTATATGATTCTGTAAGTGTACTAGGCCCCAAAACCCTAAGTAAAATTATAATGCTGCCACTTATAGTACAGGTAGAGAAGAGAAAGCCATGGGATACAGTTGAGGTACAACTAAAAATAAGAGATAAGTTTATTTGGGTTTCTTAAAGCTAACAACCCCTTTGAAAGAAAGAAAACCGAGTTGCTATAATTTTTGTCGCATATTTACTACCATTTTTATTATTTATTTTTTTTAGGAGAAAGCAGTGACCCAAAGAAGCCAGAACAATTATGATGGTTTCTCCCACTTTCAGGTCTTTCTCTGTCCTGTCAGCTCTGCCCTTGTCCTCTAAAACTATTTTCTTCTTTGACGAGCTAGCTCTTCCAAGTTCTTCTCCTCAGTGTACTCTGCTGATTCCTCCTGCAGCGATGGAGGTCACTCTTCCTCCTGCCTTCCCCAACACTGATTTATGGTATCAGCTCCTTTGCTTCCTTTTTGAATTACCCACTACTATCTCCTTATGCAGCACAGCCTTATGTACACTATTACCTCCTCTCTTCCTTAGCGCAATTTTTCATTTTAATAATGTTATTGTTCTTTTCTGTTAAGTGGCTGTGTTTTGAGGTCGGGCCTAGGAAGGAGCAGAATTACTCAGTCTAGTTATGGTCAGATTTTTTCCTTCCTGTGATGTAATTTTGAATATATATTTTCTGGCTTCTCCCATTTTCTTTGTGAGGGATACAACAGCTCTGTGGTAATTTTACATATATATGTATCTATATATCTATATATCAGTCTTGTAAGTATTGAAGCATCTTTGTTTTTATTAGGGCTTCAATAGGGCTGAAAACACTGGAGGGTCTGAGTATGGTTATTAGCATAATCACACCCAGATGATTTGATTTTATTTTGGTAGCAGTTTGTTGACACTCTGTGAGAACACAAACAGAAGACAAGACAACCATTTATCAAAGTCCTTGCAATTTGATACAGAGAACAGCAACTGTCCATAGAAGGTTAGGACCTATTTGTCGAAGGGCTCAAGAAATCATTTTTGACTAGCAAGGTCAGAAACTCTAGGAAATGAACCAGAAAACAGTCTAAATTTTCAAGGACATTTTCCTGGAGGGCTGCAGAAGACTGTGGAAGAGTGCATTCTAGGGGGTTTATGATGGCAAAGCTTTGGAAAACTAGGTACCTGTGTAGTCCTTATAGTGTCTGGGGAAGGATTTAGAATCCTTCTAAATTATCCTTTCCCTTGACTGTTGAAATTTGCTTTAATCTCTGAAGGATGCTTTTATAAAACAATCTTGTGTTCACAGACTGCTAAGGGGAAGAATTATATCCAGACAGCCAGTGTGTTTGGTACACAAGGGGATAGAAGAATTACAGAACTGCCACCATGAAGTTGTCAGACCTCACACTTGGGGGGGCATACCCAGACAGAAGAGGCAGCTCGCCTGGTACTAATGGTGTCTGCGCCAAGAACTGTTAAGGTTTCTTGAGGTCGTGGAAATGCTGGCAAGAGAACTGAACAGTAGTACCTCTATATTTGCTGAGTGAAAAGACAGGAGGAGAGCAAGACAGTAGTAAATCAGAACGACCTATTTGTAAATGTAGATGTCATCACATTCATGACCTCTACAGCTTTTGTTAAGTAAGATGAGCTATATAAAAGTACTCAAAATTGATCTTATTCTAGGCAAGTTTTTCTCTGAGGGAAGCTGAAGTACTGTTTAGGCTCCTAACCTCAGTGTATGTCCTGTGACGGTTTTGAAGGAGAGCTACAATAAGCCAGTGAAACCAAGCAGAAAATATTGGACATAAATGAGAAAGATAAAAAGAAAACCAGTGTTTGTCCACATAGCTAAAATAAACCAACACCTTTCACTAGCTGAAAAAAAACCTGCTTGTATGTCAACAGAAGCACAAGGTTCAGAGTTCACCAAAGGAACCAAAGCAGAGACAAATGTTAAACTGCCTAACTTTTTAATGTCAACACAACTCGGATTCAATAAATAAGTATGAGACTGACCTAATGAGACAGATGATAATGATATTTCAGGTTTGGTGGTTCTAAATAATAACACTGGAAGAATGCAGCCAAGACTGGAGACAAGAAGGTTATTTTTAGAAGCACTAATAGTAGGGCAGTGATTAGAAGTAAGGATGCTTTTCTCAGGTAATGATTATTTTAACGACTGAATGTAATTCCCAACATTTTGAGACAAGACTGTGCCAGAAGTTAGGACCAAAAGCATATACAGGAATACACCTCTACTAAGAGAGAAGCAAATAACTGCTTTTTAGCATGAGGAAAAAGAAAAAGCAATGTCTGCTATGAGATTTTCTATAATGTAATTAAGAACCATCCATCTGCTCCTTTGGACAGGGAAAAAAGAAAGAACCCCAGAAGGAGGATAGAAACTTAAAGCCAGGACATACAAAGGAAGAGACCAGCACTAGCAGGTAATGAGGGATGAAGAAGGACACTTCATTAGGGCCATGGCCAGACAGTGTCTAGAGGATGCAGAAAGTTCTTGACCTAGGTTTTTACTCCCAAGCAGGTCTGCAAGAGTAGGGGAACAAGTCCATGCCAATGTCAATCCACTAGCTCATCATACAGGCCTTGACTTACAAGTAATCCTAAATGATGTAGCTGTGTTGTAACATGGTGAAATTCCACTCACATGATTGAGACTCTGGTCTTGAGTCTCATACACTTTTTGTGGAAAGATAATGCCATCGGAGGGTTTTATTTGGAGGAAAGAGAACCCAGAAAAATACTGGCCTGCACCTCAAAAAGAAATCCTATGGAACGAAAGACTGCTTCTATGTGGCATTTTCTTCTAGGCTTTCAGTGAATATATAGAGATTTTGGACTCACTAGAGACTTTGTAAAAAATCAACAATGCAGTGATCAATATTTTTGAAGAGACATTAAAACTGTCTTGATGTGTCTGGCATCCTTGGTTTATTGAATTTAATATGAGGTTCAAACTAATCCGTCGATATTTTGTGATCTGCCATTTACAGCTATTAAACCCTTAAATGTATTCATCAGTGGAAACATTAATGGTGACTGGTACTGCTAAAAGTTGGGTATTGCAATGGGATTACTTCTGAAAAATAAATTATTTTGACCCCAATAAATGTAAAATATTGCTGGGTTTTTAGTAATACCCATTGGGATGCAGAAAAGCATTCCTGTTGGTATGCTAAACTGTTCTGTGATCAATATGAGAACACGAGACCAGATAAATAAAACTGTCCATGTAATTAATGTATCCTCTTCTCCTAGAGTATTGCACTGCTTTTCTGTACCTCTGAACTTCTGTGTTCCCACTGCACTGCTGGAGCCATTTCACATTTTTATCATCTGCTATTTTGTTCTGCCTTCTCCCTTGTCATTGTTTTGTAGTGTGGCAGGGACAAAGGTAGAGAGAAATAATGTGCGTTTGTCAAATGGTTGTGACTCCAGGGAAAAAACCCCAAACCCACTAACCAAAATGAATACACTAGCTCTTATCTGTGACCCACTGTGAGAGCAACAGGAAGGAGACAGTGAGCTACCAACAGCCTTGTCTACATCGTATTCACAAACTGTGTAGACAACGCCCCTACTGATAAGGTTTAGTGGTGGCCATGGCAGTGCTGGGGTAAAGGTTGGACTTGATGATCTGAAAGGTCTTTTCCAACCTGGTTGATCCTATGATTCTCTACATCTATTTAACCCACCTGTGCAGCCCATCAAAATCCAAAGCACTTTTTGATACAGAATCCTAGGTCTTCTAACAGCTCATCCTGTGCAAAATTACATTTGCCAACCAAAATATGCATGTATCTTCCCTTCCCCCTTGCTTTTCCACTGACATTCCTTTGCCTGCGTATTTTCTCATCTACAGGCTGGTAAATCAGTAAGCGTGCCTGCATTACTCAGCACATCTACTCCTGAAAGCAACGCCCCTTCATGACATTATATTTTGGGGGTTTTGAACAACCAAATCAGTGAAAATTCACAGATTATCAGAAGTGTCATCTCCAAAACAGCTGATTTCCAGTGCCCATTTTATCAGAGGAAATGGCCATGCTTTAATGGAGGTGAAATGGCCATGTTTTAATGGAGGTGAAATGGCCAAGTCCAATTAGACCATTGGTACTCCTGGATGAAATAGCCCTGCCATGTTCAGCAGTTATCTATAAATTTACCTAATTCTCAGTGTAAATTGTACTGTGATATTGATTTGCATCACTTTGACCCACTGGGAGCAATGATAGCTGATGACTGCATATAGCTTGCAGTAGCTTTGTGGAAAGAAACGTATTGAAGAAAATCCTCTACAAGTAATGCAGATGAAATTTGGTTTCGTGTGCCCAAAACCCCAGGGTGTATTTTCAGCATCTACTGTGCAGAGATAATGCCCCTCTCCAGAAGAGAAGGACTGGCTGCTCTGTGGGGCTGGGGTGATGGGACTGGAGGTGGCTCCCCAGGCTGGGTGGGTGGTAGGGCAGGCCCTTGCCAGCTAGGGCTGTCCCCTAACACCATCCATGAGCAGGGCACCTGGGGGCAGCCCCAGCCCTGGGCACTGGACACCTCCCTGGGGATGGGCCAAGCCTGGGATGGGACCTTGTCTCATCATGTCCCAAGTAGCAGCTGCCTTGGTGAAAATCCTAGCATCAGGGGGTTGAACAAACAGAGGCAGTACCAGGTTTTCCAGACTTCACTACTGGGAATTCTTATGAATTCAGAAACATCCTAGGATAAATACATTACTTAAACTCCTTTCAAAGCAGCTGCTTTAAAAGCTCTCTTATATATCTATAAATAAGTGTATATCCTGCGTTTAACATGAAAGTGTTTACTAGCCTCTGAAACAAAGGCCACTAGAGTTCTGAAAACACAGGAAATTTGCTGCTGAAAGTACTTTGTCAATTCCTAGTACAAGGAATATATATAGGATGTCTTCAAAGGTTAAACAGCTATATTTAAAGTAATTTGGACAGATTCATGATTGCTGGGAGTGTTCTGAAAGCCCTGGGCATGGTGAAAGCTAGAATGTTGCCTTTCTTAGAGGCTGGAAGACATCTGAATTCAGTCCTTCCTCATCTATGCATTTATTTTTATAATTATGGTATCAGAGAAAGAGACTCTTGGGGAGGACACAGGTGCTGTTTTGAAAAGATTGCTTCTAATCTGGGAGTGAAGGTAGGGGAAGTTTCTGTCAGAGGGCTTCCCAACTCACTGAATGGATGACAAAAAACATAAGTGAAGAAGATAGAAAATACTGAAGTATTATACATTGCATAGTTCCTTTGTCCAATGTCCCATGAAGTGAAAACAAATACTCTTTGGGTTTTGCTTCTGAATCACTAGATTTGCAGAGCACAAATCGTGAACTGCTTCTCCTGCAGGAATGAGAGGCAGTTGTATATGTAACTGTGTAAACAGTGTGTACACAAGTGCATAAACAATCCATACCTCCTTCTCCACAGGCACATTCTCTCCAGGTTTTTCTATTATGCTGAATGTGCAGTGTGGTAGTTGTTGTACAAGTTCTAAAGATCAAAAGGGTTTGAACTAGACAGTGCCAGACCAGGCACTAATTTGCTCCACCATGGAGCAAAAATACGTTTCTCCATCACTTACTATGAGGAATGGGTAAAGGAAGCTTCATTCTTCCTTCTCTTTGAAGACCCAACTTTGGTTTACTGAAAGAGAGCAGAATTTCACCCTAGGTCTCCTGGAAATTCTAGTTCATTATCCGAGTCACTTCCTGCCATACACCAGACTCAGAGAAGTTCACACCATCTAGTTGAAGGCATCTAAATGAGGTGCCACCATTGAAAGCTTAGTCACCTGTGGTTCCTGTAGGGAAAGTGGAGGAAGACAGCCCTCTAGAGGTGTCTGTTTTGCCCTATGGATATATCAATTCCTTTCTGGAGATACCATTATAGGAAATATTAAGAGTCTGCATTCTTTTTCAAGTATTTCAGTTAAGTAGCTAAAATGTGAGAACATTTTCCCGAAGCTCTCAAACAGAAATTCCCTCCCTGGGATTTTTGTTATCCACACCTTTGAACTATTGCTTTAAGATGTTTTAAGTCACTGCCCAGGGTCCTCATAGATTTTATTGCAGGCTGTGGACTTACATGTCCGGTTCTCAGCATCCTGTCTTCATCTACAACTTCAGGATTCCTGAACTGAACAAATGAGGAAGCCTTCCTGCCCAGATCAGGGCAATGTGTGGACAAAGGTGCTGTTAAGCACCCAAAGCTCATTATAAGGTTTTCTAGGGCAAGGACAAGGGAACAGTGGTATTAAAAAGTGTATTATTCTGGAAGGCTTTTGTTTATTCCATATTCTCTATGACTCTTTCTTGTTTACAGGCATCTACATAATGAATATGAATTTTATTTAATAATGAGAATAAATTTTAGTTCTGTTTCCTATGTTAGCAACAGCAAATGGCTAGGGTTTGGTATTCCTTGTGCCGACAGTGAATCCCACAGAACAATATAGATCCTAAAAGGCCAGATTAAATTAATTTGAGGCTCATCTTGCCCTAATGGAGCGGTACAAGATGGCAAGAGTGAGATTTAGGTCTACAAAAAGACTGAAAAGGAAAAGAGGAATAATAATGTTTGTAAATCATACCTCGAAGACTTAGTAAGCTTTTTCTTTCTGCATGGACCTAACTTGAAAGCCTTTTAATGAAAGTTAGGCTGCATGGCACATATGGCATGTGGGAAAAGTACTCTGAAAGTTTTGATAAAGTAATAAAAGCTTCAAAGAAACGTACAAGTGCAAAACATCGCCAGACTGTTGCTTAGTCTGGGAAGGAAATAGTGATTGAGGGTATTGCCATGGCCTGACTGTACGTAAGTGCTTGCTTTAACATTGAGTGCTGTAGATGAGTGCTGGGGACTGATGCAGCTCTGCCTCAAGTTCAGGAAAACATTCCACTGTCTTCAGTGAAAACTGGACTGAGGCCTTGATTCTGAGATAAGAGGACGGTCTTTCACACCCATGGTAAAAAGGCAGGCTGAGTTGTAATCAACTTGACTTTATTTTTCCTTCTTGTGGTTTTTTCACTTTGTACATGCCCTTGCAGGCTTTTATCTATTCTAGGAATCCCATGAGACAAAAACATTCATGCTGATTTTGTGGAATGGACTGAGAAGTTTCAAGAGGCTGTCTGAGAAGTACTTTATGCTGCTGGCTGAAATCTGAAATACAGTTCTACAAGAGAATAGGGAATTAGGATAAGGGAAAAAAAAAGAATTATACAAGAAACAAAAACATGGCAAAAGCAAGAAAAAACACATTTACTTCACATTTTATTCTCTGCAGAGAGAAGGAAGAATTAGAATTCTACTTGGATATCTTCAATTGAAAGGCATGGAAGTAAGAGATTGGAAACAGATACTGATGGCTCTAAATAATCACTTTTCTAGAAAGGGAATAGAAAGTTCATCCTGTAACGCACCTACTTAGAAAACTGCATAGCTAAAGTCACCAGTGTTTCAAGAGGAACCTCATTATATGTTTGTCACTTAAGAAAGAAATCCCTTATATGCAAAGCTTAAACAAAATAAAACAAAAAACCAACCAAACAAACCCCAAAACAACCAAACAAAAAAAAAGAAAATAAGAAAATATAAACTCTGAATTTTATTTATCCACTCTTTCCTGAAGGTTTCCATCACAGCAACATCTGAGCATCCATGGATGCCAGCCAGACCTTCAAAATATCCACAGAACTTGCTAGAGTTTCTCTTATTTTTTTCTTAATGTATGTTATTATTTTCTATCACATCTTAGTTCAGACTGGAAATTAACTTCTTCTTCAGGTGTTTGGGTGGTTTGGTTTTTTTTCCACTTTCTATTGGTATATATGGACTGCATTGGGAAAGAAGAAAAAGTAGTAGGATAAAAATGAGTGGTATTGATTTTTATTTGATTAAATCAAACAGCAAAAAGTATGAATTTGGGTGGAAGAAGTAGTCTGTTATTCAGTTTCTGGGTGAGATTAACTGCTAAGTAATACTAAAGCTTGCACAATGGTCTAGAAAAACTGCTATCAGACTAAAAGGATAATAAAATGTTTTGGACAGAAATCTAAACAATGATGAATAATGAATATCTAGTGATCTATAGTCCTGACAAAAGTTTTTCTTTGAGGCTATGTGTTAGAATTACATGCACTTACACATGCTCAAAATACTGCAGTGCTCAGCATGATTTATGTAATTGATAAAATGCCTCATAGTAGCACAGAAATAGAATTGCATCAGGTGCACAACAAACAGACATGCCTCTCTGAAAAAACTCAAGGAAGCCAACTGGAATGGGAGCCAATGAGAGCTGATGATCGACATGTATTTGGAAGGCAGCCAGAATGCCTCAACCTTCTTCAGTCACAACTATCTAAACTCAGATTCAGATAATCCTAGTGATGGCTCTGTTATCAGGTGAGAGTAAGAGGGCTAATTTTCTCATTTCTTGTGACTGTCATCATTTGCTCTTCCTAGTACAGCATCGTCTTTCAAACGTATATCAGCGTCTTTCAAAGAGGCAGACAACTCTAAACGAAACCCAGACATTCCTTCTCAATATTCTTTTTGCAAAGCCAAGGAAAATATCTTTGAATATTAAGCTTCAAGTTCTAGATTTTAATGCAGATGTTCTAGACATAGAAGTAAAGATTGAGAAATTTTAACTTACCAGATGGAAAAAAATTCATGCAACTGTTCTTTAAGAAATAAGTCTGTGTGGCAAGGGTAGTCATCAATATAATGTCAAACTATGGTTAGTGGTAAAAAACAGGAGGACAGGATAAACCTATCAGGTGAGAAATAACAATTTCCCAGAATCTAAATCTATCATTAGAGTAACTAAGATTCATCAAAGTCAAAATTCTGCTGATGTAAAGTTATCACTGTGTAAAAGTTTTAAGGGAGGAAGTAAGTGTCCTGTGCATTAGCTGTGAAGAAAATGTACTATTTGGTCAATTTGATATATTGGCTTTCAGGATTTATTAATGCTAAAAGCATTTCCTGATAAACAACTTGGGTAGGAAGGTACTTTATAGTGGGCACAAAGTACTGCATAGGACAGGACTGGAGAGGACTGTCAAATTGGAAGAGAAAATACAAGAACAAACAAGCAGATCTGGAATTGACAGAGGAAAAATAGCAATCAAAGGTTTTATGTGAGCAGAGGAAAAAGTTTGGGGACCGTAGGTGAAGCGTAGGAATCGGATAGCAGAGGAGGTGGCTCTCACGGAAGTACCTTAACCATGATATGGTGATTTTGCCTTGAAAACAGATTGTGGGTGTTGAGAGAGAAGGTTAGGAAAAAACAGAAAAAATTCACAAGGAGAGGACTTGCACAAAACAGGTGCAGTGAGACTGGTAATGCCCAAAGCAAACATCGTTCATAGACAAGCTGTTGGTGTGGGTTTCAGTTGATGTGTTGTGTTGGCTGCGAGAAAGGTATCAAAATGGAGACCCATTTAATGATGTAGATGAAACTGTTATAGCGGTACTTTTGTTGATTAGCATTTTAATGAGTCATAATAAAATATAATATGCGGATGTAATCTGTGCACAAATGCTTGAGGAAATGAAAGACTGACTAACAACCATTGCATAATTTCAGCATCGAGAAGTTATTGCCCAATTCAGATATCAAAACCATGCAAACATAGATGCCCTGGCCCTACTAGGTTAATGATCAATTTGTTCTATTGCTATTTCAAACATCAAGCAACACAGGCAATAATATTTCTGATTTGGCTATTTAACCTTTATTCCAGTAATTTCTCTTCTGGATGAAATGAAGCCTAGAGCTAAAGCAATCTAATTGAGAATAAGGGTCTTCACCTAATTCTATGACTAGGCAAGGGCCCTCACATAATATATCTGGCAATATTTTCCCTTAAATCAGTATTTCCAGGATGAAAAAGTCTATTCCATAGACCTTTAATTCCTAATTTATTGAACATAGCCATTCCCAAATCCTGTGTTCCTTTTGAACAACAGGTAGTAAAGCTGAGTAGTATTTTTTGCCATATTTTTTTTGGTAAGAAAATGCCAATTTACTGAAAATTCAGTGGTGTCTGGATTCTGACCACAGCACAGAGACCCCCAGCTGAAGTTGTCAGGTCAGCTCCTAAGAACAACAAAACCATCCTGATTAAAAGAAGGGAACTTTTAAAATAATCCCCCCCCCTTTTTTTCTCTCACAATATTTGATTTGTGTGCTTCATCAGAGTAGAAATGGTTTTGAAATCAGTTTTCCCTACAGTTGGAAAGGGTTCTTTCTTACATTAATTTTCTTGCACAAGGGTATTTAATGTTCCCAAGAATAACATGAAGAGAAGAGAATACAAAGCATCAAATTAGGGAACAGATAGTTGAGTAAATAGGGAATTTAAGACAAGGAGGCATTAAGCACACTCCTCTTACTTCAGGAGTGAGTCCTTTTCAAGGACAAGGGAAAAACAAAATGTACAATTCAGCTCCATGGCTGTAGGTGTGACATTTTAATAGCTGGCACGCTGCCTGTTTCTGATGCAGTCGTTCAAATAGGCAGATGCTGGATTGGATAAATGGAAGGGCATGTAAGGACACGGAGTCCAGTGCCTCACTGCATTTATTACCACAATATTTCACCAACTACAGAATGTGGGAAGAAGATTTGCTGGATGTTAACAGAGGGTTTATAATGACAACCTGAGGTGGAGGGTTTTGCTGTGATTTATAGAAACGAAAGTCACAGAACAACTGAAACTATTCTACAACCAAGTCATCTTGTAATATTTACTGGTGGGAAGCCTCTCTCCCCAACTATCAGCTCAAATTTAAATCACGGAAGTGATTTATGTTCTCACACAGGTCACCTTATACTAGCTCATTCTTTACTAACAGGTGTTTTAAAGCGTGCACACTTTCATTATTTACACAAAAGCCAAACAGTCTTTTTTTCCTGACTGGGTATGATGAATGGTGTGGCTGATTAGAGACCCCAGGCCTCTATTTCCATGTTCCATGTCACCCTATAACACTGAACTGGTAAAGCCTGGCAATCAGGAGACTGATGATAAGAAAGCTCACCATTTTAGAGTGGAAAGGTGTCAGATTTTCTTTCTTGTTTATTATGTTTTAGAGCTGACATTAACTTTTGTCTCACCCAAGCCACTGGAGATACGATATTTCTTTAAGAAATGGAAGACACTTTCTGGATATGATTCTTCATACAAATTTGTTTGAATGCATTTGAAAAGCAAAGCTAATTTTGACCCAGTGTGTATTCTGTCAGTCTTTGGCGGCAGCACACCACATGTTTTATGTATGTACGATGTTACTGTTATTAAAAAACGTCTCAAAAGTTCTAACCATATCACCTGTTTTCTAATGCTCAGATTTGCAGAGCTGCAGAGCACCTGCTTGCACTGGAGCAAACTATGGTCACGAAGGGTACAATACCAGCCGCCCAGGTATGCAAAACAGCTCCTTAGAAAGTATATCCTGACATATCTGCTGCTGCTGCGAATAACGTCACAGGTGCCCATGAGTCAGCACTGCAGTCCATCCTTTTTTAACACACAGACCGAACCAAAAACTTCCTTGAGAAAATAACACGGCGTGCAGCCGCGGCTGCGGTGTGCGATGGGATCCTCCTGGTGGCTTGCAGAATGACTTAAAAAATGTTTATTTGCCCATGCAAATGATTTTCGGTGGGGTTTTGCCCCCTTTTTTTGGGGGTGTAGGAGTGTGAGTAATGACTGCTCTCTGCTAGTTGAAGCCGAGGCTGGCAGCGCTATGGAAACGGGGCTGCAGGAAGGGCGGAGGGGAAAAATCGCTTAGCAACTGGAAGCTTTCAGACAGGGGAGGCGGGTTTAAAGCACAGCAATGTTTAAAAAAAAAAAAACAAACAAACCACAAAACCAAAAAAAAACCCCACAAAACCACAAAAAAAGGAAATAAAATAAAAAAAAAAGAAAATAAAAATGAAACAAACCAAAAAGGATCAAAAAAAATCCACCCACAGTTGCTGCCATGAGAAAAGATGAATTCAAATCTAGATCAGAAGAGTTCAAGGTTTAGAAGAAAAAGGGGGGGGGGGGAAAGCATGACAAAGCCAATTAAAAATGAGATAACAGTTGGGGGGGGGGAGTAGAAATATTTCACATTGATATCCTAGATGCAAGAAGCTTCATCAACACAAACAATAGCCGTAAACTAGCTCAGACTATTCCCTGTCAGAACCCAATACTATTCTGCAGAGCAGAGCTCCACAGGCATCATCGCCCTTGATCCCTGAGCTTTGGCCAGGAGTCCAGAAGGGCCCAGTGGTCACAGCCCCAAGCCCCTGCACAGCCCCTGGCTCCTGTGGGCTTCTGGCACCCAGAGCCCGCTGGCAGAGGGGCTGGTGCTCCTTGGGGAGCTGGAAGGAACAGTGCCCGTGCAGTCTTGCTTTTGCTCGGTATTATTTATAGGCTTCCTCTGGCATGATAAGGACTCTATGGGCAAGAAAGAAAAAAAAAAACAAAAAGAAAAGTTATGCAATATGCCAATTCACATTTTAGTAATAATTTTCCAGAGATGTTTTTCCAGTGCTCCAGGCACCCTAACACTTCATTAATGCTACAGTAAAATCTAGGCAACATTACATTAATCACTCCGGTGGGAACCCAGCCAGTCAGGCACCTCTTTTTCAGTCCTCCATCCTCAGCCTTCTCTAAGCACTGTCTCAAACAGACGTCTTTCACTGCATGCTTGGAAAGTTGCCCAATTTGAGCTATTTTGGACTAACAAAGAGACAATTTCATCCAAAGACACAGAACCCCCACAGAGTTGCTGCCCTCCCCCTCTCTAGATTAATGGGGGTTGGGTGTTTCTACTGACCATTGCCCAGGCAGGAAAACGTGAAAGAAGAGACTGTGTTGGCCTAACCTTGCCTTTTAAAGCCAATGTAGAGACTGACAGGGAGCTAATTCATATCTGCAGGTACAAGGAGTCAGACCCTTCCATAGTGCAGGGTCTAGCGACAAAGCTGTGACATTCTGCTCCCACCACAGGGTTTGGTTTTGCTGTTGGCCTTTTTTAAAGCACAGAAATCAGTTTACTATTGGAAAACCCTGACCAAGCACAAATCAGAATAGACGCTGGGAATGTGTCAGTCTGGTCAAATATCAGCTTAGTCAAGTCGCAGGCAGGTTGGCAAGCGGATAGGGATGGCATAATTTTTTTCCCAAGCAAGCAACCCAACTGGCAGCCAGCACAAGGACCTTGCCCAAGCTCCTGGCTGCCCTTGCGCCCTGGCCAGCCCCAGCAGCAGCAGGTCCTGTCCTGCCTGCCTGCTATTTCAGACCCTGCAGCGGCCAGCTGCTGACAGGCAGCCAGCTCTCTGGCTGCAGCCTTGTCACCTCCCTGGCTTCACAGCCCCTGCGTGAACCACTGTGTTTTAGGGCTCATAATGCTATGGGTTTTTTGTGTTCACGTTTACCGGCGGCATTGTCTCCCCAGTAGATAATGCTGACTAAAATGATACTTTACAAAGGCACAAAGGAGTCAGCTTGTGACTGATACACAATACTGGTTAACAAGACGCATACAATGGTGGTATTAGTGGGAGGAAAGAAAAGCTCAACTTTCTATCAGTCATAGGTTCATTAGAAAGTAAAGAGTTTTTAGCAGGCAGAAAGCTCTTTACATATATGAAAATGGTACCAACTTGAGAAAAAAGCGAAACAAAACAAAACTAATAGAGGAAAAATTAATCTTGCTTTAATGCTGGTGGAACTAACTCAGATGTCTTCCCTCAAGTAACCTTTCTTAATAGAATTCTGAAATATGTACACTTAAAGAACAAGATCTGTGAAAACCCCATTTTATTTCATTAAAAATGCCCTCAAAGCATCTTTCATATGCATTGGCCAGAGGCTGATACCATCAACCTGAAGCAACTAATAAAAGCTTCTCAACTTACACAAAATAAAGTGAAAGGTATGTTATCTTTTCCTTTTGTCTTTTCTAATGTTCTCCTAGAGTTTAGGGAGGTCTTCAGTCACAAAATGTGAGAAGGAGGCATACAGAAAGCTTTAAACCCTCCAGTCACACACAGAGAGAAGAGGGTAATTGTTGCAAACAGTCTGCAAATCTTTCTCCGGAAGAAATTCAGTGTTACTTGGGTTTAGAAGTCCGAGAGCCATACCAGCATGCCCTGATAGCTAGGTGTTTATTTCATCTCTCTTTTTCTGACAGCTTTGTGCTCATCAGATGAGCAGTCAGAGCCTCCAGCACAAGCCCAGTAGTCCTGCTCCATTATTGCTGTACAGCATTTTTAGCTGTGTAAAAACCTTATTGCAGTTCTGTTTATCTTGGAGCAGGAAGGGCAAAATGTAACCCATCTCACTCACGTGATCATACAACTCAAATAGCCGTAGATTTTACATTGCCCATGGAATAACGAAGCACACTCAGTCTAGGACACAAGAATCCTGATACAACTGTGAATATGTTGAGTCACTCCTCTCTCTACACTCTCATTCAGCCCTCCACTTGAAAAAGTCCCAAAGATAGGAAATTCTGGTATTAAAAACATTAGTGTAAGACATACGAATATTGTGAAGTGCATGGGCACTATCATTTACTGGACTGCTAGCTGCCAGTGACACCAGTGAGCTACCAGATTAAGCTAAATAAGCTCTAGGGGTTAGGTTTGCCTTGCTTTGGATACCAGATATTGCAGCAAGTAACGTATCTGTTGGTAAGGACAAGCAAATTACTTATTTTTTTGTTAAATGATAACTTCTTGGAAAAGATAGTGGTAGGATCTAATTTTAATGTGATTCTTGCCATTTATTTTCTGTAACAATATTCTAACTTATATATTCCCCTAGAAGACAGATAAAAACAAAAGTATGGAAAAATGAATGTGTTACATGCGACTGCAGATTGTTGTAACAGATGCAAAAGCAAGCTGTATTTGCTCAGACCACCTGTTTTCTTTGCTAAATTTTGAGTTATTTCACCTTGCAAGTTTAACAGTCTTCACCAGAAGTTTCTTGCACCACAAAAAGACTGCCCGTTTTCTGCTTCTACATGCAGGGGCACTTTGTTGTTACGATTATCATCCCTGAGAAAGCCTGTGAAGACAAATGCATTGCCCTAGTACCATCTAGTGGAGGGAATGCTGGAGAGACATTTAAATGAAAGGAGAAGACCTTCTTTAAAGTGAGAGCCGAACTCATCAGGGCAGTGTCAGTTCTTCGAGGAATGAAGATACAAGAACAAGAAATAGTTGTCTTCAAACTGTTCAGAGACTTTTTCGAGGCTCTCTCTCCCCGAGTTCCACAGAGATTAGTAAACTACCTAGGACTGCAATGCCTTTTAACAATACAGACCATCAAGCTTAAGAATATTGTGAAATTTTACTCTGTTTTCTGAAGAAATTTATAGGCAAACCACATGTCAGTGATGCCACCTGTTTCTTATTTGACAGCAACCATCTGGACAGCAAATACTCTAAAGGCAAGAAAGTCATTGCAGTCTGCAAGGCAAGATAGCTGTAATTTAAATGCCCAAATGTCAACCCCAATATGAAGAAATATATGCAGCCCAAGAGAGGGATGCATAAAATGGAAAGCATGCCTACAGTAATAAGCCTTGCTTTAGGGGAAACAATGATTAAATATGTAATGTATGGACTTGAATGTCCTGCTACTCACCCTCTTTCTCTTTGCAATGGCCACTAGACAATGGAGAAAGCCTTTCCAGAAATTAAACCAGCTTAGAGGTTGAGCAGGCAAAGCAATAGCAGCCAAAAGCCAAGTGGACACACCTCATTATCTCATTCTTTCACACCCTCAGACAGCAGTGAAGTAAACAGCCCATGCTTGCAGCTCAAATTCAGATGACTTCTGGCCACTGGTTTCTAATCTGACTCTCTCCTTCCCCTCATCTTCCTCCTCAGTGTCCCATCAGTCTTGTGTTTACCTTCACCTCTTTATTTCCTTCTATACAACTACAAGAAATATGGAGATGGACTTTTTACAAGGGCATGTAGTGACAGGACAAGGGCAAATGGCGTTAAAAGAGGATAGATTTAGTTTAAATGTTAGGAATAAGTTCTTTACTGTGAGGATGGTGAGACACTGGCACAGGTTGCCCAGAGAAGCTGTGGCTGCCCCATCCCTGGAAGTGTTCAAGGCCAGGCTGGAGCGGGCTTTCAGCAACCTGGTCTAGTGGATGGTGTCCGGGGCCATGGCAGGGGGTTTGCAACTAGATGACCTTTAAGGTCCTTTCCGACCCATTCTATGATTATCATCTTGTAATTATCATCTTACTTGGCTCCTAAAGTTTAAAATAAAATTAACAGAAAAAAATCACCCCACCCTCCCCGAAAAAAATAATAAAAATAGGAAGAGTACTAGAAGAGTTAAGTCCTGTATCTCATTGTAGCAGGACAGTGCTCTGAACAAGTAAGAATAAAATTCAATAGAAAGAGTAGGGCAGTAAGGCAAGAATAGGAAAAACATTAGAAATTGAAGCATGTAATTTGCTTTTAGAAGGTGGAGTACTGATCCAGGCGGAATAAAAAAGGGGTGATTTTTAGTGCTGCTTGAGTAGCTGGCAGTCCTCCCATCTTCAGACTGAATGCTAATTTTTAAACTATGTAAAGTGCCTCCTAGGGTCACAGAGCATATCTGGAAATGAGACCCAGGGGATGTAGAACAGGCTTCAGTGATGGGCACTACACGAGGCAAGTGCCTCAAGGTAGCAGTGAGGCAAACAACCAACCCTTTATTTTGCATTCTTTAAGTTCCTTATAACAGTAGCGGCCACACTGCAGTGATCAAGAGAAGAATTACCAGTGACAAAATGATGATGAAATTACTATCAGACAATGAGGTACGCATTCACTATAGTCGTAGTCCCTAGCCCCTAGCTGTTGCATACATTAGTTACGATTAGCATCCAATTAGTGTCCAAGATATTTTGGAATCAAACTTGGGTATCTGGTGCTTTCATCAGGAGATGGAGTAGGTCTTTCCCATATAATTCTCCCAGACACAGGTATCATAAACCTGAGACTGTTATCTCTGTGGCTGTGGCCTATGCTTCATCCTGCTGAGAAAGCCCCACCTGACACCTACAGCAGACCCTCAGAAGACTTTAACTAGGCCTCCAGCTCCTTCAGCACCAGCAGGGAGTGTGCCTTCAGTGGCAAGCTCCACGTCAGAGGACCTTGAGGGACAAGCCCAAGCCAACATCCCCAGTACTCTCGGTAGAATATGATGATGCTAAAAACCCAGTGTGGTTATCTAGACCAAAATACTCCCTGTACATGCATCTCACACATTAAATATGTGGCTTTGTATGGGAACATTCAGCTAGATTGGTGCCTCTGCAAAACGTATCCCAAGACCTGCTTAGAGAGGTCTAGAGCAGATGGCATGGCAAGTCGACACTACAAGCCTAAGTGAGATGGCATGATCATGCTATCAATGATACTAACTGTGCAGCCATGCAATATCCCTAAGGCTTAGTCTGCAAGAGAAGGGGAGGGATGTGCTGAAGTAAGCACAGGCAAAGCGAATGGAGGTAAAGAGCAGGAAGAGCCCATCTGTCTCTGCCATGTGATGAATTCCATAGCTGAGTTCCATAGCACTTCCCTGCCGTGTCTGTAGGTTGCACTGCCAACTGAATGGAGAGCCTTATGCTATTTCTAGTGTCATGCTGGGAAAAAGAGAGGACATTCAAGATCCATAATAGAGCTTTGGCTAGGTTTACTGAGCGACTGCTGGCATGCACTGTGCTGCTCATTGGCAAGATCTGGGAATGCTACCAAAAGCCCTCTGCTCCCTGGGAATTGCCTTTACTGGTCTGGAAACTGCTGAAGAGTGTCCTGCATGAGAAGTCTGCTTCCTTGTCCTAACATGAGTGACTGCATCTGGCAGGAGGAAAACACAGTGTTCCTGCAGGAGCCTGAAATCCCAGGCAGCTCTGCCCAGAGTTGATATAAAAGGTGTCTCCCCTGTCTTGGTGTTTTCCCTGCCTCTGTTCCTCTGTCCTGAGAAAGGAGCAAAGAGAGTTTGTGCCAGACAGCATGCAACGGCCTCCTCAGTCAAACCAGTCCCTTTAGGATCCTGTCCTGCAAGTGCTGGCCTCTGACTGAAACAGCACCTGGAAGGCTCTCTGTGCTTGAAAGTGAAAAATGACATGTTGTGCAATGTTATCCTCTTGCCTGAGAGAGATTATGGTGTATTTATCTTAGCCTACATAGTTAGCACTCTCAGCTCATGGTTTCCCAGCGTTTGAAACGTTGGGCTTTTGGGCAGCTGGCTCATTATGTTATTCCAGAAAAAGCCAGTAGTAGAAACATGGGCAATGTTTTGCCACTTCTTAAGCTCCTTGGACACCGAAATAGACAGCTTACTGTGGTGTGCTGTATACCACAGTAAGCTGCATTGTATCCCCAGTTCATGCCAACGGAGGATAGACTTCTCTGCTGAGCTTCTGGCTCTTGCCAATGCCTGGGCTCAGTTCTGCAAGCTAATCCACTCCAGGACAGCATGGACAAGACTGCATGAAGTGTAGTTTCTTCCATTCTAACACAATCTTTCAATGTTATCCCAGCAGGTTTCACACTCTCAGACATGCTGTACACATATGGAGCCTCATGTTACAAAGCCACCATTCTGGCAAGCTGCAGCACAGGTGGTACATAACTTCAGACGTCCTGAACTGAGCAAAAACACATGAAAAGAAACATTTTTCCTCTGGACCACATAGGCACCACATGGGATGAGGGAAGTCCTAGGGCAAGAGCTATGTAGCATGGATCTGTCTGTGCTTACCACTTGGTCTTACCACTTGGTCTTGGCACTGAGAATTAGCTCTTGGCTTTCTTCTGTTTAGAGGTGTAGCCACAGGGGTCTCAGTAACCTTCTCCAGCCCTATCACAGCTACAGTTGTGATAATGTAGTATTATTATTCATAATATAGCTCAAACTTAGAAAATCATTGTAAAATTAAGCCATCTTCCATAGGTACACATTCATACTCTTTGAAGGATGTGGTTCAGCATTTCTGAATAATAGTTTCATGTTGGTTTAGATCCATATCCTGCGTCAATAAATACATTCTAGGCCAAAGAAAACATTCTTATTTCTTCTATATTTTGTTTTTATATTAGAGGAGATTGCATGTTGCCTTTTTCTTGTTAAGAAAAAGTGTAATGTGGTGTGCATACGGCTATGATATAGATGTTGCATTTAGAATTACCAGAAAGATCAAATTTATGAGGTATTTCAAAAGCTCTTAATCTGAAATAATAAATCAAACATCATGGGTCCAACAGTGTTGTCTTTGTACTGTAGCAGCCAGAGTGAAATTAATTCATAAAAGTAGAGCCAGAAGAATTTTGCCAAATACCTATTTACCTTAAGGAAGAGTTAAAAAAAGGAATAAATTAATGATACTTTGGGAAGACATCAGGTTGATAGCATGAAATGCCCCTAACCAATAGTAAAAATCTACTGAGCTAAATGGATGCCATCTGTGTATTCTGGCATTTGGTGACATAAACAGCTTTTGATATATTTGGACTCAGAAGCAAAACTAGAACTGTAAAGCTTCCAGAAATCATAAAAAAGAAAAAAGGAGCATGAATTCACACTTTTCAGCAACTTATATTTCACACTTGTAACCCAAACTTTGTTCCTTGACTTTATGACAGAAACAAGAAGAGGGACTACAGTTACAACAGCCAAAAAATGTCATTGACAAGGATTAAAGAAAGAAACAGGAGAAGATGGCTACAAGAGGCTCAGTGCCAGAATATAGCCCAATAGACAGCCATGGTATGGATCCAGGCTGCGATGGGCTTGCCTGAGTCTAGGTCATCTCTATTACAACTGAACAGTAGCATTGTAACATAAAAAACATGTCTTTCATCATAGTTGTTTGCATTTGAAATGTAAGCTTGTAGTAACTTTTGATTGACCCGAGAACCACCTGAAACTACCAGAGTAATACGTATATTACCTATCTCAACTGAATGTAGTCTATAACGCTGATGTTAATGTAGATGCTTGGTAGGAGGTGGAAGTATTTGGGCTTTAAAATAAAGAGAAGCCAGGAACTGGGATTTCCTTGCTGTCCAGTTGTCTGCTCTTCAACAGCACCAGACCTTTTCTCAAGTACACATGGGGGTTGTGAAGACTGGCAGTGCCTGTAACCTGCCTGGATCTCAGTGCTGTCTGAACCACTAGACACTTCTTTCCTTTGGGCTGGTAGGAGTTAGGTGGTGATAGATGGTGATGGACCCAGCCATAATCAAGCGTGAGCTGCAGAGCAATGGAGGTCAGATGGCATAAGTTATGAAAGCAGAAGTAGGTCTGTCTCAGATAGGTATCTAGACATAGATGAGATGTGTTACACTCATGGGTGCTTTTTTAAAACACAAATGAGATTTTATACAAAGCACCAGAGAAAACATTTAAAAATTTTACAATGTTGATTATCAGTGGTTTTGGAGGTAAAGAACAATTATTAGATCCACAGAGGAAATCAGGCACTAGACTGCTCTGTTTTCCACTGAATACCTAACATAAAACGCTTTAATGCTCACTGCAGATGAACTGGGATCCAGGCTGCTATTATACCAGATAATTGCCAAGGAAGCAACTGGCTTCAGTTTCCGAAAAGTGAATGCAAGTTGTAGCACCGTGAATGACACAGTGAAGGAGCCCGCAATGAAAACCTGATTTATGGCAACTCAGTGTTAGCGGCAGACATCGTCTTCCTGCTTTGCATTGATTTGGGTTGGAAAGTCCTAAGCAAGAGAGGCAATCTGTCCAAAAGTCTTCAAATATTGGATATTTTAGGTACTAAATTATAAAAAAAGGTTTTACAAGATATTTTGTGAAAATATTGACTGCCCTAAAACTCATTAAAACCCCAGTGTTGTGTACCCTCTATGCTGAATAAACCACATAGTAATTTATGAACTTTGCACTGAAGTCGTAAATGTAAATATTGACATAGTGGCTGTGCTATACTTCATATATGACTATGAAACATTTATCTTGGGAAAAACAATCCTTCAAAGCTTAAACCTTGGTCCTGCATGTTTTTTGGTCTTTTTTTCCACTGAATTTGCTAAGAAGTCAGTTGGACACTGCAGGCAAGGGGACAGACGTAATTTCTCGTTTGCCCCCTGAAAAGATTTTATGGGGACATTGAAAATATGAAATGCTTTGTTGAATTATTGGCACTAATGTCTTTTTAGGAGCATAGAGAGAACATGACAGTCTAGAGAACTTTCATCAAAAAGGGACCCCATAAACAACTGCCGTGCAGGGGATTTAGTAAGTACAATACTGTTTAAACAGATAATTTAAAAGTGAAGTAGTGCCCTACACATTCAAAAGGATTGTTTTCTTTCTTACCTTCTTGTTTCCAAAAAGGACCTTCTCAAAATGTGGTTTATAATGTATCATGCAAAGTATTCTAATAGAATAGCTGAGATGGATTGCTCTTCATCTGAAAATTAAAGGGCCCCACCACCATCATCATAAATGCTGCATTACCTTTGAGGTTTTGCAGTCTTTTAAGGTCACCTCTCTTTAAATTTGAAAATGCTTGCTCACATTCAAGTCTTCCTGCCAGGATGACTCAATTCATTAACTTGCACTTATATGGATGGCTATTTTACTGTTTCTTTAACTGAACTTTTATGCTGCCTGCCTGCTGTGTCCTGAGTGCTACGAGCACTTCAGAAAGTAGGTGCATGCTGTGAAGGCAGCTCTCTCTGTAAATAATGTTCCAATTAATAAGACAATTATACAGCACTGCAGTACTTTATTGGTGTTCTCTATTACTGCAGTGTTAGAGCACAATAGTTAAGTTAGCATCAACATTTTCATGTAAGCCCTTCTCTCCAGTAGCTTAGATTTAGAAATTCCTATCACTGAAAATTCAGCATAGTGAAGAAGCAGAAAGGAATGCATTTTACAGTGTTTTATATAAAATTGTTTATAGATTACACAAGTAACATTAAAATGAGAAGAGGGGATTTGGTTTAGAGTCTTTTTATATGAAATGCTTTCTACTTTATGGGTTGCAGGACTAAAACCAGAATGGAAATATATCTTCAGTTACATTTTAAAATGTCTACTATAACCCTCCAAAGGCATTTTAAAGTGAAATTTTACAGGTCATTAGTCTGTTATATGAATGGGCCCTGGAATGACTGTAGATTGGAATTTCTCATGTCCAGACGCAACCTGTAAAGACCTGGGTAGAATTTAGCTGCCAAATACAAAACATTCTGCACACGCACAAATACACATCCCCCCTGCACTGAGCTGCTGTGTCATTCTGGGGATGCCTGGGGTCTACAACCGCTTTGCTCTTTTAAAGTTCCCCAAATGTCTTGGTTTGTGTTTCTGGACACAGAAATTGTTTCTGTCTAAACTGTTCGGTACCTGTATCATGTCTTAGCCCCAAAGAGATGCAAGATGTAGTGGCTTGTTTTCCCTCTGGGTCCCAACACTCCAACTGAGTCTCAGACCATCCCCTCAAGAGTAATGATGCCCTAAAGGGCTATCAAAATCCCTCTACTGCTTTCTTTGAAAACATATGAGAAGATGATTTTGTCTTTTTCCCATATGACAGCTTTCTCATCAAATAGTCAGAGAACAATGGAAGAAGGAGGATGTCCAGCGTGAGGACAAGAAATAAATGAAAAGAGAAAGCAGGAAGAGCAGACCTTACAGCCCAGTGGTGAGAACATATATGGTAGGCAACAGTCCCGGGTCTCCACATTGATTGCAGATGCAGTCTTCCATCAGGTTGACCTGTACCTGAGTGCATTAATATATACACAGATATAATTGGCAAAAATGTTATAAGAATCCTATGAAATATATTTTAGGTGTAATCAACATTAAAATTACTACTTTACATAATGCCACCATCATTGTTCCATGCTTCTGTTGCAGTTCATCCAGCCATTGCGAACATTTTAATTCCGTAAAATGTGGATTGTCTCCCTTGTATATTTGTGCAAATCCCAGTGCATTGGAGGTCTTACACTCAGCTGGGATCCTTCAGCTCTGTGATAATATTTAATAAGTATCACATTTGCCTGTCTTGTGCACACATGTGGTTATGCATTTTTCAGATTATCGGTTTGAAAATCCTGCTCCTTTCTATCCTTATCAGCTCTCATCATTGCAAGGGTTTTTTTTTCCATTACTTAGATTTTCCAGTATAAAATACAGAATACACACTTTTCTAGTCTATTTAATGTTAAATCCACTGGGGAAATACCTGTCCTCAGCACCATTTACCTGATAGAGTGAACCTAACCATCAGCCAAGCCACATGAATTTGCACTATTGTTGTCAAAGGATGACAAAAAAATATAGCTGTGCCTTCATTCTCTACTTAGAAGCCTTCCAAGGTCAGCTACTAAACCAAGCTGTGACCTTCCCTCCAAATTCATCTGGTCTCAGTTTAGGTGTCTGTGGTGAGGGGGTCCACAGTTGAGATGGGTGTCTTATTTCCCATTGTACCCAAAACCGGCCTGATCAGTTAGTTAAGTAACTGGTGTTTCAAGCTCAAGTGGAGTTGCTCACTATAGGATGAGGTGACTGCAGCCTATACACTGCTGACTGTATTGCCCAGTTTTCCATCCCCTATGAAGATAACCTGGTTTATTTGTTCAGCTGTACTGAGGTAAAGCCACTTGTGACTTCAGTGTTCCTGCAGGCTGCAGAGCAGGAGCAGACTGGAAAACCACGTTCTCACAGGTGTATATTTATTCAGGTATTTAAATTGGATCAATACGGTGAAATCTTGAGGAGAGAAAAAGAGCTGTATTTATTGCAGATATGAGAAACCAGAGAAGTTGAAGAACTAGCAAATCTAGCTAAGCTACTGACAACAACTCTCATGGCACTGTGTGGCAAGCAAGGTCCAGAAGAGTGAAAACCAAAAAGCTGTTATTTCCCTGTGTTGCAGAGAAGGTTTTTGCTATCAGCCACACTGAACTTCACTGAAGTTCGTCATGTTTCAGTACCTGGAAGCCCATCTCAGGATATCTGTGCTACAACACCTGTGGGCTGCATTGTACTTACCTGCAACTTCATACTAATAGTTTAGTCTGAATAGCGTATTTACATTACTTGCACGTTTCAGAGATGATAGCCCATGAACCTGGCACAGCACAGATAAGAATATAAGCAAAAGTAGAAACCATTTCCATCGTCTGGGCAAAAGAGCAACGCTAAGCACAACACAGCCACGCTGCTTGCAGGGTGTTTTGCCTGCCACCTTTTTTCCCCCCAGCTCTGGCAGGACTGTTGCCAACACAGCACGAGGCCTTGGGTAGCACTTATGTTCTTGCTCATTTTAATCAAGTGCAAAATAATGCCACATTTGGGAAGACAAAGTGTGTTAGTTGAAACACGACTTTGTGAGGCTACACGTGAAGGTGTGTCAATGGACAGTGAGAACTGGTAGTGATAGAATAAGGGAAAACATGTGCCATTTGCAGATTGTTGCTAAAGAATTTATCCTACCCATGCCTGCAAAATATAAATAAAGGGGTTTGTTAGACTTTATGATGTTGCAGGTGTTCCTTCTGTTGGGTGCCCAATAGAGTGTAAAGGATGTGCACCAGTTTCAGTACGGCCTGAAGCAGAGGAAAAGTGTTTGTTGAGAGGAAAAGGAGAAAGCACAACAAGCAGGAGACACAAATAGACCTCAGTAATGTGATCTTTCTCCACTGGAAACTTTCCTCCTCCTCATACATCGCCTATTCTCATTGCTGTTCAAGCAAAGGTAAGGAATGCTTCTGGAGGAAGTAAGGTTTCTCCTTCATGGGGGTTGTAGGAAGGCGTGGAGGCACCTGGAGGGGGAGAATTTTCCACATGTATATGGCCATGGGGAAGAGGGTGATGGAGAGGAAGATGTGCCCAGGAGCCAGGCTCTCCTGCAGGCCTTTGGCAGAGATGAATGTCCTTGCTCTAGATTTTATGTGAAAAAAGTTGTGAGAGGTAGAGCAAGTTCGGGAAGACCCAGCTTCCACCCCTGACTTCCTCTCCACCAGGAGCCATCGGGGAGCAACAATGGCTCTGTCCTTGTCACACTAAGCCCCTGCTGTCCTGCCAACAGGGCACTAATGACTAATGACTAATGATATCTATCCCTGGAAGCCAGGGCTCAAACACTATTTTGGGTGCCAACCATCACAGTAATTTTACAGAGGGGTGTCACACTCAGATCCCAATGCCTGTTATGGAGATTGATGTGGCTGGAAGTGCTGAGCAGAATGGCTATTTTTGTGCTATTCCTCTTACACAGCTGAACAGCTGGCTCTGTGCTCTGACAGCCACCAAGGAAAGTCCAGCATGACTGAAGAGCAAGAGAACAGTGCACAAGACAAATGCTGCACGAGATATTGCCATGCCCCAGTGAGGTTGCCAAGATCCTTGAATTCCTTTTGGTAGTGTACAACAGAAGCAATAGAAGCACGAGAAATAGTAAGAGAACCAAGACTTACATGTCTACTTTATAAAAATATATGTGTGTATTTTAAATAGCTTACTGTTAGGTTCCTCCACGCTCCACGCTTTAGGTTTTTCTGTGACATTACTTTTTCATTTCAGTGTTATAGTATTATTCTGGAAGTGCTTACTATGAAATCTATAAAGTCATACAAGCTTTTTGAAGAAAGCTCTTCCGATGATATGAGCTGTAAAGAGAGATTGTCATTTTAGATCACTTGTGTGATTACTCTCCAGTGTTTTCCTTTGCACAGGTTTACCTTTAAGCCAAAGACTTTGCTAAGAATGCAAGCCAAAATGAGGGTGAAGATTGATTACAGCAAAGTTATTTATAACAATCATAAAATTGTCTTATCAAGTGACAGCATTTTCCTGTGGTAATAGACAATTTTTTCTTTGTTCAGAAAAGCTAATTTGTATATAAAAAAATTCATGCTGACAAGTGAAGCATAACAGTTGATATGTGCAAGATGACTTGCTTCCCAAGGTTTGGCGCATTTACTGCAGCTCTGAAAGCTCAGACAAACTGTTTACATGCCTAACCAGTGGCCCAAATGTAAGATGTTTGCAAACCTCATAATGTTTTCAGCAGCTAAATTTCAGGCTGTTGAAAACCATTAGTAATGCACCACAATAACTGGTTAAAAGAAAAACATACTGTTCAAACAAATCTCCATTAAACTGTCATCTTTATTTTCATACTTCTTTTACTGCTGTCATGGGGATTTGTGTGGTTTTTTTCTCCATTTTCTTCATCTATCCATTAGTAAGAGGTACAGAGTGACTCCCCAAATGGACTTTTTCATGGTTTGAAGTGTACATAAATTGAGCTCTGTGCACAGAACATGAAAATAACACATGGTGGTGCCCCTTTAGTTTGCAATTAAGAAATGAAGAGTCGTAAAGCAAGTTCAGCTACAGCTGCTGCAAATATCACAATGATAATTTATGTCTGCTTCTTGCTCATAGGCAAATGACCCTCATCTGGGCCAAATAAACTCTAACGATTCTGGCCTGTACATTTACAGCAAATAAATGTCAAGGTGGAAGAATAGGAAGTTTATTAGCATCATAACAAAGCTTTCAGTATTTAAACCATAAATGGAAACAAAATGTCAGAAAAATGCTAAGCAGGCTGTCAGAGGAGTACTTTTTAAAGGCCAGGGAAGGACCCTTTCCCTTTCTCCTGTGTGGTAATGGTATCCCATTACCTCCTCCCCACAAGACATGGAGTAAGGTGTTGGGGCTTCCCCACTGAAAAAGTCAGTCATGTCTCACAGGAGAGATGATCAGGGTGGTGATGGGTGGCAGGGCTGTTCTGCAAGGCAGGAAGGCAGAGTTTGGCTGGTGAGAGAGGGAGGAAACCCAGCCCTTCTCCCAGGTTCCCAGCAAAATACAAGGGGTGAGTGACACAATCACTAGTGGCAGCAAGGAAAAAGCCAGTGTTACACAAGGAAGCAAAGATCTTCCCCGTGAAGGTGGTTAAGCATTGAAGCTGTTTTCCAATAAAGGTAGTGGATCCGTGGAGATTTCTAGAATTCAGTGGTGTTCATTAATCCAGTTGTCTGTACAATGTGAGGGACACCAGCAGCACCATGGCCTTCTGCTCTGCACTTTGCACCTAGCTGTATATGTTTAGAGATGTTGTTTAAAAATACTGTGCCCTATAGCAGCATGACTCTGCTAAATATTTCTGGTGTCAAGCTGGCCTTAGCCACCTATGCCTCTGCAGTGCCTACTGAAAAGTCAGGCTATGAAGGTCAGAATATCCTATAACTGCGTAGCATCCGTGATGCCTTTTAGCTCCTGCCAAGTCACTTGCTCGTGACCGTAGGGGGAAACAAATGCTTGCCCTTGGCAGCCGTGTGGCTTTTGCTATGCTACAGTATTAATCACATGCTAGGCATAGCGTCACATACAACAGGCTTTTCTTCATCCACTCTGGCTTCATGGTAGCTCTTCTGCAGGTCTCTTCCCAGTCTTAACACTCCTTTCAGTACCTATCTCACTTCAGGAAATATTTAGCATAGTACTAACTCTACCTTTTCATTTTCTTGTGTGAAACTTCAGTCTGATTTTTAACAGATAAATTAGGGGTGTCATATTAGCAGCTCTAAGTTACTTTATTAGTATTCCAGAATACACAGAATATACAGAAGCAAAAAATCTAGGCTGCATCAGGACAGCATTTCTTTTTTTCACCCCTTTGGTGGGCAAAATGTCAGTGTTTTCTGTGTAGGCTAAGGTTTGGTGACCAAGGTCAATGATTAAAAACAGCTGAGAATGTATTTTTGGAAAGCAGTCTTTCTACCTTGAAAATATTGCGGCATAAGCAGCACACTTGAAAGCATTTTAAAGTGTGATACATACAGTTCACAGAGTGTAAGAAAGGCATGATACTATAATGTTGGGAATGTCAGTTGTCATTGACAGATATGGAACCGGGCAAGAATTTATCAGTGATATGAAAGGACTGATCGAAAGAATCCAGTTGTCACCATTAAAAGGTCATCTACGCCTTAAAAGACAGCAAGTGACCAAAGAGTGTTCCAACTACAGTTAATTCCATCCCATTCCATTCGTAACATTTTCTTGACTTTCGTAACATGTTCTTGACTTTCTTTGCAAATTCCAGTCTTGGTCCTTAGGAAAGGGAAGCTGAAGCAGAAATGTTAGACAAGCTTTGAGCAGAGAAAGTACTGGAAAAAATACCTCTTCTGTCATGAATATATATACATATACACATATATTGTATGTACACATCTTACTGATTTTTCTAAACAACTATTTAGGCAAGTGATTGGGGAAGGATACTGAAATTTGGCCAGAATACAGCCAAAAAGAGGGCCTTTCAGCACTCTGGTGTACATCATCTTAGTTCATAGTAAAGTGAAGTAAGATTTTTTTAGATCCTTTTTTAAAAAAGTGGGGTTTATTTTTTTTATTGTTTTTCTAGTACAGTGCATAATTCGCTTTGCATAGGCTAACCATGCATTAGCCCTAAGGCCCCAGTACACATGTGCGTGTGCCTCACTGTATAGCTTACTGCTTCAGCTGTCAACACTCAGCGAGGTATTGTAGAGAAGTACAGGCTTCTGTAGCTGCTAGCAGGTAAGGCAAGGCTGATTGCAAATGTAAAAGTAAGCTCTCACATTCATATCAGTAGGAACACAAACAGTTACAAAGAGAGAGGAAAAAAACCAAAACTCTTTCCAGCAATTATTTTAATGTCCTGTTTTCGCTTCGAGCTCCTAGCAATGAAAGATACCGTGGGAATTATTATTGTTAGACTGGGGTAACATTTTACTGAGAAAACAGTCAACATGGCAAAAAAAGTGGGTTTGGTTTTCCCCCAGCCAAGACTCATTTTCTAATTTTTTTAATCTGGAATCGGTGCGGGGTGGAATGGGAAGCTATGGTCATAAGCACTGGGGACAAGTTTCTGCCACCCCCTGCCTGGGCAACCAGCAAGCTACAGCACTGACTTCGAAAGTGGGGAAACTGGGTTTACCTTCTGGTAGTGCCAGAACGGTTTTAAACCCAAACATCATAGTTCTCAGAAGCATGCTGTACCCTCATTATTGTAAGACACAGAGGATGGAGGAGGGAAAATGCCCTTACACCCTGTTGTTGGTGGCATAAGACCTTCAGTAAGCAAGTGTACAGCAACACAAGAAAGAGCAGCCAGCCTTCCCAAGGGAGTAGCTACACTTTTTCCTTGCTTTCCCAAAAGCTTCTTGTATCTTGCACTTGGGCCACAACACCACCATGCAATGCTACAGGCTTGGAGAAGAGTGGCTGGAAAGGCAGTAGGTTCTATGATTCTATGGCTTAGTGGTGGACTTGGCAGTGTTGGGTTTACAGCTGCACTACATGATTTTAAGGGTCTTTTCCAACCTAAATGATTCTACGATTCTATGACTTTTTAACAACATGGAGTTGTACCACAGGAGACACTGGCAACCAGCCAGCTTTGGAAATATCATTCAGGTAAGCTGAGGAGGGCGAATATAACTCTGCCTTAAGACAGCCAGTTGTGCTCTCCTGTTGAATTTTTCTGTCCAAGGGAACCACCTTGTTAGAAAGTGTCTAAAATGCTCTTTATTATGGATTTGTGGTGATGTTTGATCAGTTTTATGCATTCAATGCTGAAGTAAAAGAGAAGAAGAAAATACTTGTAATGAGATGGAGCTGGTGCTACTGGCATTGCTGATATCCAAGGCAAAGTGGGTCTTCAGCAAGTCAGTCCCAGGGCCTTTTTGCAGCCTGCAGGAACCCTCTTCCAGGGGAGAGGTTTACCTTCATGATGGAGATCTTACAGTATCCCACCACCTCTCAGGACAGGTCATGACTTTTACCTTAGCACTTCAGCTGCACAGCACTTGAGGATGAGCTTCACTGAAGCATGGTGAAGGAAAGGACAGACACCCTCACTGTGGTGCTGTTGAGTGGAAAGTCATTGCAAGCAGGAGATGGCACAGCTGAGCTGTTTGCAATAGTCGTGACTGCTGAAGAGCTGCTTTATGTTCCATGTTAATAGCATTGAAAGGACCACAAAGCTCAGGAATATTGTCCTTCAGCATGGTAAATGTGTGTATAGCTACTGGATGGTGTTTATAGAAGCATTACAGCCCAGTATAATAGCTCTGTTTCAAGAAATATAAAAGAGAACACCCTGGCACGATGTTTTAGAATCACGTATTCGATTCAAAATATGTCTACAAAGCCCAATTTTGCTGTCCTACCACACTTCTACTCACAGTAAGTGTGAGGCCAGCATGTCTCATGCATCTTTTTTTGCCTGACAGCTATGTGGCTGCGCAGTGAGCTGATAATCAAAGGCTTTACTTCAGAGCACCCATATTTTTTCTGATAACTCCATAAAAATGTATAATAAACATAAACTTTACAGAAATAATTCATGGTGGAGCCTATGCCTCCAGAGCAGGGGTTTGGGTGTTTTGCATTTTCTTTTTCAAGGATGAAGACATTACCACCTAGTGGAAAGGCTTCAGAATATAGCACACCTGGTGTCGAATCTTGGATTGAAAATCAGGTATCCTAAGTTTCCATGCTTGACATGGCAGGTATGATGAAAAAACAAGCGCAAGGTGAGAAGTAGCTTTAATTGTGAATGCAAACAGGCAGCAAAATGCTGCATGTATGTGTGTGTTGTGGGTGAATGTCTGAAATTCTCAAGCCAAAGCCTGCCATGTGCCAGCTGTAACTGGAATGTGCTGGTTATAGATTTTCATCCGACCTGATCTGAATTGAGCATGGCACATCTTGAATCCTCCGATTAACAAACAGACATGAGACAAACCTGGCAGTTAGGAGGCTGATCACGTTGTGCTTCTGCACACAGACTATTTAGACCAAGAAACTAGGCCCAGGGTGCTGCAAAGAAGACTTGGTGCTGGTGAGAGAGGTTCCCAAAATGAAATATCAGTCTTAGAAAGAAGAAAGGAGCTTGGCAAAAAGAAAGCCTTGCCTGTAGGAATAATGCTGCAGTGGGGGAAGATGCAGGAGACCAGACTGCTTGTGGCCCATAATGTCTGAGACTGTTAATGAAGAGCAGCAGCCCAGCATGAACCAACCTGACTTTCTACTTGACCGTCCTGGGCCAGCAGCAACCTCCCTGCTGAAGGTGGATGGCGAGACCTTGCGATTGTGCTGGGTTCAGCAAGGAAGTGGGTGTCTCAGAAAGTAGAGTAAACCTCTTGTCTCTTAAAACCTTTTGGTTCTTATATAAACCCCAGTTATACAGAGCCACTGCAGGCTGTTGTTCACTGTGTCTCACTCATGACAGCACCCTATTCACAAATGATCCTTTTCAGCCAAAACAATTCCCAAACCATATAAATGGCTGGATCCATGCGGTTTCCCTTCATGTTACCTAAACCCCTTAGTTTAATTATACAGTTGCCAATGATTATATTTTTTTTTTTCCTCCTGACCCACTACCGTCCTCTTGCATTAATCTCCTAGATGGCTGTGACTTGCTTTTATAAAAGAAGCTGTACATTGTCTGCCTCTGGAGAAATCCAAGAACTGACAGCCTGGCACACATCCCTGTCACTGTCTTCACTAGCGTAATTAGGAACACTGCTAATTTGATAAGCCTTAGGTTTTTCAAAGATTATTCTAAAAACAAGCATTTAATGCTTGACTGAGATCTCTGTTGGAGTGGGTGTAGAGTGGATTTCAGAAGGAAAGGAGGCTGTGGCAGATGTGTATTAGTGAAGAACCTCACCTTCAGCATCTCTTTAAAGTGATGTCCCGGGTGTGTAATTTCTTCATTCTGCCTCACTCTTGAAAGCACATATCCACAGCAGACATTAATAATAAAGACAATTGGTGTGATTTTTTGTAAACACCTTCTGGTCCTGTACAGTGAAACTCCAGGGACCCAGACACAACTGGAAGCATTTATGTAGTTGTTATAGCAAAACAATCATGGGGTTTGGGTTTTTTTCTGATAGGAAAATTACCTCACATGAAAAGTCTTTAAAATTGTCACTATTTGAGAGAGACATGGATTTTGACAGGAGACCAGCAGCCAGAACTCTGTCAGAAGTCAGAAATAACTGTGATTTCCACACACTGATAAAAAGTAAAGTTTACTGTGAAATACAGTGAGAACTGCCACCCATGCGACAGCAACTAAGATTTCTCCCCAGGGAACCTGCTTCTTCCTTACCAGGAAAACAAAGACCAAATAGCACAGGTGCTCCCACAGGTTGCAACTTTGCAGGCATTTTTACCCCTGCCCAGGCACTGGTCCAGTCCCCCAAGGGACTCAAAGAGACTCTGAACACACTATGTAAAAAACAAGCAAGGAACGGTGACACACACAATTAAGGTATGTTTTTCTCTGCAGCCTTTTGAAAGCTTCAGCCCTCAGTGGTTGGCAGATAACACGTGAGGTGGTTGCAGAGCTGCCAGAGAGCTGTTGAGCAGAAAGGGATGCAGACTTTGCCTGCATGGCCCAGGCTGGCTGCCTTCTCCTGCAGATACTATATATCTATTGGATACTACTGCAGATATTGGAGTGGGTTTGGTTTGTTCTTCACTCATAAAATGGATGGCCAGGAAATTCTCTTTCAGCCCATCACTACTTAAATTTACTATTAGGTTTCCACTGGCTTATGTATCAAAATGACAAGTTTGTGGTAAGATGGGCAGTTCTGCATGATTTAGAAGGTTCCCAACACATGTCAAACAGAGAAAAAGAAATGAAACACCAAAAAAACACAAAACCAAACAACAAAACAAAAAAAAAACCCCACAGGAATGTATTTTTCTTTAAGGATTCAATATACCTTTCTTTAGGGATTCAGAACAAGGTGCAGATACAACAGCTGGCCTAGGAAGAAGGCTCTGAGGATACCTCATAGTAGCCTTTTCAATACTTAAAGAGCCAGGTTGGGTGAGGTTTTGAGGACCCTGATCTAGTGGAAGGTGTTCCATGCAGGTGCCCATCGCAGCGGGTTGGAATCAGATGAGCTTTAAGGTCCCTTCCAACCCAAACCATTCTGTGATTTTATAAGAGCTATGGTTTTCTCTGTAGACATCTCTATCTGAAACCAAAGTTTTCACTCACTAGCAGTTATGATCAGCCGGGTTTTTGCCCCTCCCCATGCACACTTACAAAGACCCTATCCTTTCAGTGAAGAAACCGATCTCTATACGTTGGGCAAGAGTGACATCTACTGTCCGTCACCACCACCAGCCGCCCCAGAGCTGAAGATCCACCAGCCAGCCCCCATCGCTGTCCCGCTAAGGTCCTCCGGCAGCTGCCCCGCGATCTTCCCGAGTTATAAGGGCACGATGGAGGCAGCCACTGTGCATTTCTGCCCCTCAGGCCTTCAGTCCATGTTGTCAATTAAAACGAATGAGAGTAGATTAGTAAATACTATCAAATCACACAAACTTCTCATTGATGAACAAAAAGGAAGTTTGGAGTTGAAAGTACAAAAGCTAGGACATGCACCGAACAAAGCAGTACTACTAGCAGTTCAAACCAATGAATCAAGAAGGTGGGGGCTCTCAAGAACTGGAGATACGTAATCAGAAAAGCAAACTCTTTCCTATTTTGAAGAGGAGAATCTGGGTGTGAAACCAAACTCAAATCAAATATGCCACTTGGACAAAACAGAATTGGGGTTTTTTTTTATGTTGAAACCAGATTACAACCAAATCTGTGAACACAAATCTCAGAGCTTCCCCAGCAAGACCTGTGTGCACTCCCACCCTTGTTCCAGAGTGAAATACCACAATGCAGGCCTGAAAAAGAGCACTCCTACTAAGCAGAAGCTTGACAAATTTTTATCCAAAATCAGGTTAAGCAAATAAGTAATTTCAGGATATAAATTTCTGTTTAAATCCAGGCTGCTTTCTGCATGTGAATGCTGGTGGTAACCAAGCATATGCACACATATGCACACATATACCTATGCACACAGCCTTACATATCAAAATTCTGTGTATGAAAAAAACAGTGTATAAAGGACTGCACAATCGTGAGGCCTAATAAAGTAGGAAAACAAAGCTATTTCAGCTTCAGTTTTGCAGTGTTCAAGACTCCTGAGAAACAGGGATTGGACAGACAAGCCTGGGTGGTAAGTGGGAGTTTCTAGCTGTGGTAAGGAATGGATGAAGTCTAGGATAGCTTTGCTATATCATGATTTACCTTTCCTGAAGCAATGGGATATTTAGAAACTTCTTTGTCTTGAAATGGTGGCTGTTTGTTCGTACCCTTTACTTTTACATCTTGCAGACTTCAAAAGATTGTAAGGTCCTGGAATCAAGCAGGTTGGAAGGGACATCGGGAGGCCTCCAATTGCCTGCTCAGAGCAGGTTTGGCACTAATTTCAGGCCAGATTTCTCAGGGCTGTGTCCAGCTAGGACTTGAAAATCCCCAGGGATGGCACCTGCACGGCCTCTCCAGGTGGCCTGTTCTACCACCTGCCTGTCTTGATGGAGAAAAGTTTTTACTTGCCATGCACTTCCCACAAAACTTGCCTGGATGATATTTTAGTTTTTAACTGAAAAAAGACAGCAACAGAGGGAATAAGGGAAAACACAGGCCTTTGTGAACACCAACTGGCCCATGGGCAAGGGAAGAATGCGCAAACGCCAGCAGACTGGCTCAGGCACTGCTCAGGACCAAGAAATGTTTGACAAGAGGTGACTGTCACACCTAGATCTGTACTGCCATCTACTTTTCCACTAAGCACACTCAGTGTTTGGCGACTGGTGTTTGTGCTGGGTAAGGGTGTTATATGCAAGATCTTTATTCTCATCATCCAATGAAAGGACACAAGGACAAAAGTAGTCCGTGGTAGTGTCTGCTTTTTGTCCAAGCTAGCCTTCACATATTGTGAGAGGGGCTTCCTGAACTTCAATTTCCTCCCTTCCCAGTGAGATCCATGCTTCAGTTCCCTGCCTATCTGCTGGTCACCTCTGTCTCCTTCTTGCCTTTCCTCATTCATGCTGTCCTTAACTACTATGAGCTGGGCATGTAAGTAACTCACACTGCAAACCCAATAAAAGGAAGGGGAATGAGGAAATAACTTTGAAGGACTCAGCTGAGCTTCAAAAAGACCCATCAGTAACACCCACCCTCATCAGAACTCACACCCTGAAAGATAAGAGAAACCTTCAGCAGGTTGTAGGACAAACAAGGCAGGAGGATTTTCTCAATGCTGTATCAGAGATAGATAGAAAAAAAATGTCAAACTCTTGAAAGCTGAATTGAAAGCAGAGAATAAAACCAAGAAGAATGAACTTCTAGTCAAGACACAGGCTGTGGGCCCCTGGGTGTGATATATGATAACCAATCCCTGAAATACATGTTCTGCAGTAGTTGCCTAATTTGCCATAGCACTACAATCCCACTGAACCTGAAGTACTACAAATAAAACATACCAAAGACTAATGTACCAACTGCATATCTTCTTGTGCAAGAGCCCATGGGTATTTTCAGCATTCTCCAATTATGTTGTTGTTTTTATCCACTTCAATAAACAATTACAAAACATGGGAAAATAAGCTGTAAATAGACACATGTCTTCAGAATGTACACATCTGTCTTTCAGAGCTGCCATGCACAGGAAAGGTGGGCATCTATTCAGGTCCTGCAGGTACACCAGCACTCCCCTGGGGACAAAGGTGTAATACCAAGAGAAAAAACAGAGGCATTGGCATCACATTTTAGCAGTCTGAGTTTCCGGCTGAGCACTGGAAGGAAGTAGTGCAGGAAAGGGAATGAATGGCCAGAAGAACGCATGGTCTAGATGCTTCAGTGATGAAAACTGCCGAGCTGCCAACTCCCATGGAACAACTGCACCCTGTGAATACTACACAGAATCAAAGGAAAAGGAAAGTGTTCCTAAAGGAGAAACTGGGGGTGTGAATGAAGACGTATGCATGCTTTGTGCATGTTTTAAATCACCTTGATGACAATCAGTGAATACATTTCAGTGGCAGGCCTTTAAAACGCCTCCACTGCATGTATAAAAACTGTCATGTTCTAACCAACAAGGCAAATGGGAGGAAAAATAATGGGTTGGAGCAACCCAGATGCTATCATAAGATATCCTAAGCTACCAAACTCATCGGGAAGAAGTACTAAAGGTGACAGGATTATAATTTTTAAATACTTCCACAAAAAGGTAAGAGCCATGCTAAATGGGCTTCTCTCTCCTTATAGCAGAGACACGTATCAAGAAGTTGAAAGGGTGGAAGCACAAACTAGAGTCATATTAAGTCTAAGGACATGATTTCAACTGCGGGCATGATTCATCTTTGGAACAGGCTATCAAAGGAATAAGGATTCTCTTCAAATCAAGATTTTCTCCAATTAAAAAAAAATGAAAGGAATAAAAAAAAAAAAAAAGCCAAAACTGGCACTGAATACAAGTTACTGGGAATTCTGAGCTAAATCCTATGGCTTGAGTGTACAAGACCTTGGGGATACAACCCTTTACCCTTTAGACTGGGTTTTCTAGAGGTCCTTCCCTTTTAATCTCTCTTCCAAAGTTGCATCATGGTATCATCTCATGCTGTTCTGTGACTGTGCCAATATTTTTGCAAAAGAAACTCAATGTTGGTTTAAAAATTCCAAAGCCAAAGAATTTGCCATATTAAAAGGGGGGATTTGTTTTAATAGCTACTAAACAGCTGCCAGCCTGGATTGGCATAACTAGAGCTATGCTGTTGCCAGAAGTCTCTTCCCATGGATGTGACCATGGCCATCATCCGTTCCTGCTTAAATCTGTTCTCAAATAAACTAACCAGAGAGATTTCCTAAAGCCTCAAAAGTCTTTCAAGGCATGTGACAACACCTCCCAGTACTCTAATTCATTCCTGAAGCTATTTTTCACCTCCTCACAATTTATCAAATTCTTTTCCTGAACTGCAAACACCAAGCCTGAGATGACATATTCAAGTAATAATCTTGTTTTAATATAATTTGAATTATAATGGCAGAGCAATATCCATTCTTACTCAAAAATACCATACCAGAGCAGACAAATACCAAACAATTCATAAAAAGAACCAAAACAAACAAAAAAAACCCACAAAAAATGAGCAATAAATTTTATATCCTTTATAGATTTGACAGGAACTTACAAACAAAACGCAGAAAAATCTTCACTTATGTTTGCAGGGATAAACTGGCACTTCTGAGAGCATCAGCTTCACACCCCTGGTCTGTCCATGACTCTCCACATGCCCTTTGCAAAGGTGATTTTGCAGATTGTCCGTTTTCCATGATGCAGAGTACTGAAATTAAGACTATCTGGTAGCTAGTCACACAGTAAAAAGTGGTTTCAACTCTTTCTCTAAAGAATGGTGGCTTGTATTAGCTGTTACTCAGGGATATGTTGGCAGCTGCCAGTTTGTTTCTGAATATTTGTATTTAGAAGTCCAAAAGTAATGTTCACATACAAGGAAGCCAAACTTACACCACAAAGAGTTAAGGAGAACAGATTGCGTATGACCAGTAAGCTGAAAGTCATTCATGTAAAGATGGCAAATAATGAAAACATCAGGTGAAGAAACAGGACAGACATTTTAAAAGATATATTTACTAAATAATTTGAGTCTGATTCACCATTACATTACACAGTACGTAATTGCTCATGTTTCCAAGTTCACATCTCTTATCATTATGAGAAAGTAAATAATAGCTTCAAATGAGAGCTGAAATTAACTTCAGTGTTGGAAAACATTCAAGTTCTTTCCAGCCTCATCTAAACATTTCCCTCTCAAGATAATAACTTTCCTATCTGTTCATAAAAGTTTGTAAATATTTAATTTAAAATCAAATCTGGAATGCTTATGTTTTTGAAAGTGTTTTCTTCAGGGGGAAAGAAATAGGAAAAGAAAAAGAGAAGCATGCAACTCCTGTAAAGATCACCACATTGAAACAAGGTCAAAGTCAATGGAGCACAGTTAGTCAAGAGCCAAAACCTGTTGAAAAGCAAGAGGGAGGGAAGATTAAGCAAAATGTGTAAATAGTGGCTCAGCTAGCACCATACACAGGAAAGCTGAGTCAACCCATAAAATCTTTAACTTTCACACCATAATTACCCTGGCACCTTTGGATAAGCCCATGCTTCTCAATTCAGTGTGCAAAGCAAGTAAAATACCTGTTGTAGGGCAACCCACAAGGTGTCTGTGCCCTTCTTCCCTCTCCAAAAAGAGAGGAGATTCCTGCTGGTTGGCCACCACATTTAAGGAAGTACTGGTCTGTCTTCCACTTTATTACTTGGATATTAAGGGACTTCAAAATGCTGGAGGGAAGGGATGCCACCCAGAGCAACCTCAACATGCTTGAGAGGTGGCCAATGCCAAACTCATGAAGTTCAATAAAGCCAAGTGCAAGGTCCTGCACCTGGGTTTGGGCAATCCCAAGCACAAGCACAGGTTGGGTGGAGACTGGATTGAGAACAGCCCTGAGAAGCACTTAGGGTGCTGGTTCACACTCAACATGACCCAGCAATGTGCAAACACAGCCCAGAAATCCAACCTTTTTCTGGGCTGCATGGTGACCAGCAGGTCAGGGAGGTGATTCTCCCCCTCTACTCCACTCTTGAGACCCAACCTGCAGTGCTGTGTTCAGGTCTGGAACCCCCAGCACAAGAAGGATGTGGACCTGTTTGAGAGGGTCCAGAGGAGGGACATGAAGATGATCAGAGGGCTGGGACACCTCTTCTATGAAGACAGGCTGAGAGAGTTGGGCTTGTTCAGCCTGGAGAAGAGAAGGCTCCAAGGAGACCTTAGAGCAGCCTTCCAGTACCTAAAGGGGGCCTACAAAAAATCTGGAGAGGGACATCTTACAAGGGTCTGTAGTGATAAGACAAGGCAGGAAATGATTTAAGATGAAAGAGGGTAGATTTAGATCAGATATTGTGTAGAAGTTATTTACTGTGAGGGTGGTGAGGCACTGGCACAGGTTGTCCAGAGAAGCTGTGGATGCCCCATCCCTGGCAGTGTTCAAGGCCAGGTTGGACAGGGCTTTGAGCAACCTGGTCTAGTGGAAGGTGTCCCTGCCGACGGCAGGAGGGTTGGAACTGGATGAGCTTTAAGCTCCCTTCTCACCCAAACCGTTCTATGATTCTGTATTTTCTTCATTCCTTTGACCTCTGCACAAATCACTTCAGGAGAAATGAGTATTGCCCATGTAATACGGTCAGGATGGTTTGTGCATCAGCCAATTCCCCTCTCCAGGAAAGCCCTTGTCCAGCCAGGTTGACCTAACAAGCACATGGTTTTAGATACTATCCCAGCCACAAGACCCTGCTTGTGCCCTGACTGTGCAATTCTTGCTCTTCTCAAAGTCAGGTCCCTCCCTGCAGAAATGGCAGCTGATCCCACCAACCTCCCAGTTTGGAGCTCTTGGGTACCTTCGCCCTCCTTGGGATGCAAGTGGTTGATTGTGGCTCCTAGCATCCACCAAGCCCTCTGCAGTGCAGTTTCTGCCAATTCAAAACACTGCTCACTCCTCACCTCTCTCCCCATCTTCCACCTTTCCCATAGTGTGCGCTGGCACTCAGGGAACATATTCCTTCAGGCAAACACTGCAGTGGTGCTGCTTATCCCTGCCTGAGTGCTGCTGACCTTCCTCTCTCACTGAAGGCTGGAAGCACCTGTAACAAACCATTCCAGCCAAATGGTACCGGTTACAGGCAGTCCCAACCGACTTTGTGAGTGACATAGGGCAGGTCCCCACATCCCATGCAGGTGACAGGCCAGACAGAAGATAACTGACAGCAGCACGGCCCCTCCACGGGGGACGTAACAGCCAGCCTGCAAGTAGGCAAGAGGAGTCAGAGCTGCTCTTGCTCAGCACCAAGGAGCCCAGACTGCATTTGTGTGGCAGAGACCTAGGAACAGAGGCAGAGCATTTCCCCAACCTGCTAGATAGCCTGGGCTGATTGCTCTGGCTTTCCTAGAGAGTCTCACTGCACAAACCTGTGGAATTTAAAGGCAAACTCTGCCAGCTGGAGTAGGGTATGTAAGGAACAGGCTATGAAGAGGAAAGAAGACAACACCAAGGATTTACAGGTAAAATGCATATTTTGATTTAAAGATGTGAACTTAGAGGCAGGGCAAAGTGGAGAGAGTTGAGCAAAGGGTTACAGGATGATGCAAGCATAGAACAAATAAAACTTACCTGGGATGCATTCAATACTCAAGTTAAATGCACATACTCTTTCCACATGGAGACACATCCTGAATTATAAAGGGTAAGGGAAGGAGGTCTCATATCTTCATCTCTAAATATATCATTTGTGTCTCTTAAATCTGAGCCAGTGGAAGAGTCAAACACTGTGAGCCAAATCCTATTTAATTTATTCAGCAACACATCTGTGTGAAATATGGTCCAATTACAGGCATTAGGTTACTTTGCCACGGCTGCAGCCATTTGGCTTTTATTTCCAGCAGGCTCTAATTAAATTATCACAATGCAGGAGCAGACAAGTTTCCCTTATACGTGACTGCAATTAAAGACATGCAATCACAACATTTTTTAAAGTGAGTTCAATCAATTGGTTACAGTAAAGAATACCATGTAATAGAGCAGTGACTCCACCATTAAGACTGCAAGAGGGTTTCTATTTCAATATTCTAGTTCCCTTTTATTATGAGTTCTGCTCCTGGATAATTTATTTAAAGTTCATTAAGTGTCTACAGCATATATCATTTACCCTCAGCTTGGGCTGCAGAAGTCCCATTATGGCCAATTACTTAGTGTGATAAAATCTGCCACAGTACAAACTCTGCCTTAATTAGATTTAAGTTTCTTCTAAATTCTATTTGTAATTCAGACAGCAGAATAATAAGCAAACAACGAAGAATTGTTCTCTCCTTTCTTTAGTCCCTGTGGTAACCTGTTAGGTTGTATGCAATCTCAGGGCAGTGTAGAACCAAGACCCAACACCCCTGTGCTTTTCTTACAGTATTTCTCCCCACTTCCCAATGCAGGGCTTGGGGGGTGGCCTGGCCTGTGAGTGAGTTCCTTGACCCAAATACAGCCCTAGCCTCACCCATAGCAAAGGAGATGGCTCTGAAAGCACCTCATAGCATGTGTCTCTCTATAGAGTGCTGAGTGCCACTGCCATGTTCTTCCATCATCATAGGTATTTGCTCTCCAGCCCCTATAGCTTTGCTGCAGCAGCACACTGGCTGGTGGAATAAAAGCTGATGACAGCCCTACAAAACCACAAAGGAAGTGATGTGGGGAGCAGCACCCAGCCATGCCCTTCAGCTTTCTTAATAGCTATGCACTGTAAACACTGAGGCGTGCACAGCACTGGTGCTTCCAGAGTCAGACAGCAAGCTATAACCTGATACTGCAGGATGGGGCCTTTGCTGTTAGCTGGGTTAACCATTAGCCACACCAGATGCTTCAAGTTTGTTTGGGGATACCATAGTACCACTGTATTACCTCTTTACTGAATTATAGCCACTGGATTTACTCAAGCCATCCCCTGTACCATCTCCAGCCATGAAAAGAGGTTTGAAGCTGTTTTGCTCTTTAAAAACAAATGCCAGTGTTTGGCATGCATCTCCTCAAGCTCCAGCTTCAGTTTTCAAAGCATTTTAAATATGTTTGAACCAAATGTTCTACACAAATCTGATTTCAAATCCTGCAACCTGTCTCTGTGTAATCCCACAACTGAGTGAGGGTAGAAGCTATATCAAGAAAATTCAGAGTAGAACAGGAAATAGAAGTGGTGATTCAGTAGGATCCATTTTAACAGATCCAGATTACAGTAATTTGAGGACGGGACCATCCTGTGAGAAGTTATATTCCTATGGAAAAAAAATGTGCTAGATACTTATTAATTTTTTTTCCATCAAAACGTTTGCTCCACTTTAAAAAGAAAGGTGGCATTCACACAAATGCATGCGCTGCATGCCATGTTAGTGGGTTTTTTTGCCATGTGCTTCACTGGCCCCATATTTTCTGTTGTAGAGACTATATACTGGGCTACCTTTACTTCCCTTGAATCCTGCTCAACTCCCACATTAAAGCATGCAACTGGCTGCTTTGTAAAGTTGGATGCATTTATTCTCATCTTTCAGAAAACTTCTACCACTAATGTCAATGCAAACCACCATTTTACAGGGTGAGAAATTTACATAGCAGCTAATGACAAGCCTAAAAATAACCTATTTCTTTGCAACATCAATCTTGTTAGTGAACTAAAAGAATGAAGTATTCCTCTATCAGTTGTTTCCAAGGAGCAAGGAGAAAAATGTGAACTGACTCCAGTATCAAAAAGAATATGAAAACATTTCAATATCTGCCTTGTTTTCCACTTAACTGACAAGGCTGCAAGTAACTTTCACGGAGAGTTACGTTCTGGACATTCCTCTCTGTAATTTTGGTCAGTAGCACAACATGACTGTCTTGACTCCTTATGAGAGCAGAAAGTGAACTTTATATATCAGGGGGCACACATCACACACTGTAGGGCTGGGAATCCCTTATATTACAGCCTCACTGTGTCTGTGCAGACCCTTCCCTGAAAATATGCATTTTAAAATAAATTTGTACCTATCTCTACCTAGATTTGATAAAAGGCCGCTAGCTCAGGATCAATTCCCATCAAAGCAGCAAGACCTTTCCTTATTCAATAAAAGGACTTTAATAGTGGCACTAATGGGAAGTTAAAAGAAAAGATCTGGTTATTAGTTGTTTTTAATGACCTATGAGAAGGTCTTACCTGCCAGAGAACACTAAACATTTTTCTCTTTCTTAAGCACCAAGGGAAAAACATGAATGCAACAAATGACAACTTAGCCAACCCCACCACCTGGCAGCATGCTGAAGGTGATTTTCTCAACTGCACTGATGTGCAAGTTGGTCTGAAGACTTTGTACCTCCCCATTATGTACAGCATTACCTTCCTGGTGGGCTTCCCAGGAAACGTCATTGCAATTTGTGTTTACAGCTTCAAGATGAGACCTTGGAAGAGCAGCACCATAATCATACTGAACCTTGCACTCACAGACCTGCTTTACCTCACCAGCCTGCCCTTCCTGATACACTACTATGCCAATGGGGAGCACTGGATCTTTGGTAACTTCATGTGCAGGTTCATCCGCTTTGGCTTCCACTTCAATTTGTACAGCAGCATCCTCTTCCTTACCTGTTTCAGTGTCCTCCGCTATGTTGTGATTGTCCACCCTATGAAGTTCTTCCACATCCAGAGGAAGCGGTGGACAGCAGTGGCTTGTGCAGCCATTTGGGTGATCTCACTGGCAGTTGTCATCCCCATCAACTTCTTAATCTCTTCAAAAGAGGAACAAAACAGATCCTTATGCCTTGACCTTACCAGCTCTGAAAACCTGGGCACAATCAGGTGGTATATCTGGCTGCTGACCAGCCTGGGCTTCTTCTTGCCCTTGCTGACTGTGACTTTGTGCTATGTGCTCATTATTTACACCTTGGTTACTGGGCCCCACACACGGGCTTGCTACAAACTAAAGGCTCGCAGACTTGCCATTGTCCTCTTGGTGGTCTTCTATGTGTGCTTCCTCCCCTTCCACATCTTCCGTGTGGCTCGGGTTGAACTACGGTTGTGTCCATTCAGCTGTCACATGGAGAAACAAATCCACTCTGCTTATATCATCTCTCGGCCACTGGCTGCACTCAACACATGTGGAAACCTCCTGCTTTATGTCGTGATTGGAGGTAACTTCCAACAGGCCATGCTCTCTCTTTCAAGATGTAAGTGGAACAAATACATCCAGCAGACGGGGAGCAACAACTACCTGACCAAGTCAGAAATCACATTAAAATTATGAGATAATCCCTTGAAGAAAATCCCAGGCTTTGGTGCTGTAAGGTCCTGGAAAGGCAGGTGTGTTGATATGGTAGCAAGAATTGCAACTGGCTTCCTCTCCCTCCTGTAGAACACTTCTCCAAAAGGGAGCAGGTTTATATATACCTCTATTAGCAACCAAAGAAAGAGGAGTGAAAAGATTAGTAAGCCTCCTTGAAGGTGAAATCTAAAACCAACCAGCCCAACTGTTTCCAAAATAATCTGGGAAACAAAGGGTGCTCTCACTCCAGGCTTTGCATTTGCTTACAGAAACATGGAGAGCTTAGTACAGACACGAGAACAACTTCCATTGATTTCATTGTTGTCACTGATGTACTGCTTTGTTTATCATAGCCAGAGCAAAACACAGCAGATACTGTCACGGTTGCTGAAACCCTGAATTACCTAGAAGGCACCTAGATAAATCATCTCTTTTCAAATTAGATGGACCTGATGTACTTCAGCATAGGGCACTAATGAACTGAATGGTGAAACCTCAGAGGTGGCCTAGGGGAGAATGAGAAGAGTACCAGAGGAGAACATACATGGTGAATACAAGAAGGCATAGATACATATATACTCTTTCTCAATATGTATATATTCTACTCTGTTCTCATGAGACCCCACCTGCAGTACTGCATTAAGCTCCGGAGCCCCCAACACAAGAGGGACACGGATCTGTTGTAGCAAGACCAGAGGAGGCCACAAGGATGCTCAGAGGACTGGAGCACCTCTCCTATGAAGACACACAGAGAAAGTTGGTCTTGATCAGCATGGAGAAGAGAAGGCTCCGGGGAGACCTTAGAGCAGCTTCCAGTACCTAAAGGTGCCTACAAGAAATCTGTAGAGGGACTTTTTTACAAAAGCATATAGAGATGGGATGGGGTGGGGGGAATGGATTTAAGATGAAAGAGGGTAGGTTTAGATTGGACATAAGGAAAAAGCTCTTCACAATGTGGGTGGTGAGACACTGGAACAAGTTGCCCAGAGAAGCTGTGGCTGTTCTGTCCTTGGAAGTGTTCAAGACCAGGTTGGATGGGGTTTTAAGGAGCCAGGTCTAGTTGAAGGTGTTGGAATTAGATGGTCTTCAAGGTCCCTTCCAACCCAAACCATTCTATGATTGTAGGATTCTATAATATGTATTTATGTATATAGAAGTGTGTGTGTATATATATATATGCAAAAAATGGAGAAATAATAAATCAACAGTCACATTAATGTCCATCTCAGAAAAATACTGAAACAGACAATCAGATTATGTCTATAGAAGATGAATACAGATGAGTACCAGACACTATGGATCTATCCATACATATGATCCCAGATCAGTCTGATTTCCTACTACAACAAATTAACAGGCTTGTAGATGAACTCCAGAAGAAGATTTGACACTGTCTGAGATAGCACGCTTGTGTGTATGCTAAGGAAACAGTCTGGAAGAAACTATTTTTGCTGGTGCTCAGAGTGGAGATGATTTACTGTCAGAGTAGGGGGAGTCACTGAGCTGAGGTTTCACCAGTGTGCCCTGCATTTGGCAATATTCAGTGTTTTCATTAACAAATTGGAAAATGAAATAAAGTCTGGTTATTATATTTCCAGATGACATGAAGCTGAGAGGACAAAATTAAGTTGACAAATGGCAACTACGGTCTCAAAAACCACAGGATGCTATTAGACAGTGACAGGTTCAAAGTTCTGTGTTTAAGTAGGAGTAATGAACTGTGTAAACACAAAAGGAGAAAAGAAAAACCTATTTAGGAAGCAGTTCAGCAGATAAAGAGATGCAGTTACTGTGAATCACAGGCCGGACAGGAGCTGACAGTTCCAGTGAGCTGACAGTTTCTGCTATGGTGAAAACTGCAGATGCAATGCTGTGATATATGAATAAGAGTATAATGTGTAAGATTTGTGTAGCAGCCCTTACACCCTTTGCAGTGTTGTTACTCTCCCAGTGGGAGAATTGTGTCCAGCCTTGGAGATTGCCCATCAGGAAAGACACAGATGAGAAGAGCGTGACAAGAGCACTCAGTGAAACGTCCCAAGGGGAAGGAACTCGACAGAAAACCAAATGGTGTTCAGACCCCTCAAGGATGGATGTCAGGAAGGACTTTCTTTCAGGACAGGTGATGATACCCTGGTAAAGACAAGAAGCGTCTCCACCACCACATGTCTCCAGAAGCAGGCTAGCCAGACACTGAGCAAGAGGGACACAAGCCTGCCTGGCCTCTGGAGGTCCCTTTTGGCCTCTGCAATTAGGCATACATGGTCGGCAACACTGGTGATAGTAAAACAAGCTGGAAGCATCACCAGCACCAGAGCTCATCCTGCCACACTGCTACAGGTCTTGGGAGCCTTGGGCAAGCACCTTCCACTGGTTAGCACTGTGCTCAGCATACACAGGCACTTAAGTAGGACAAACGATGACAGCATAGTGTTTAACATGTTTTGTGGGTATTTAAAATACTTTATTTGGTAAAGCCCAATCATCAGATACACCTTTCAGAAGCAGTGCCACAGGCCTTTTGACATGTTTTCTACTTTAGATTGTCCTTTTCTCCATTGTTGTCAAAGTAGGAATTTTCCCGGTGACCACTAGATGGTGATCGACCATGGTCAAGCTACCTGGTTTCACATACGCATGGTTGATTCAAACCAACAAGTTACACAAACGCACAAGACAATTCACATGAAATAAATCTTTTCTGATACAGACTCATTGACAACTCTTCAACATGGGCAAAAATTACAGATACACTACACAAATTCTCTTCCTTTTCTACATAAGTAAAAGCACAAGAAGTGTCTTACCTCTTACGCATACACATCTGAAGGAGTGGATTAAAAATTAATCTGTTTTTCCTCTCTCAGAGCATTTTTTAATTCTTGCTCTCAGAAGCATTTCAGTCTCAACCCTGAGCCGAGCTTATCACACATGAGCAGAAGCTCTTCAATACAACTACACATACAATATAAAATGGAGCAGCTAAGGGTAAAAAGTGGAAATGGAAGTGTTCAAAGCTTTTCCCCTCTAACATTGACAGTCCCACAGTTTCAGTGACAGGGAGAAGGGGGACCTTTTTGCCTCCTCCTACTCTCTTTCCTTAACATAGGTGTTCTTTGGTTGCCTTTTTTCTGTCTCACCTGCTCATCCACCACCTCTCTTCTTTCAGTTTGGGCTAAATTAGCTGATTTTAAAGTGCTAAAGTAGATTAGGGGATGCTCCTGGGAGCCATTGTTTGCTGGTGGGGCAAAAACCTCCAGAAGGGCAGTCACATCTTCCAGTAGCTCTGGAGAAGGAGAAAAGGTCAACCTCAATGCAGGCATTTTGAAGCGGACTGCTCAGGTTCTCTGCAGGACTAAGAGATCATTATCTCATGCAACTCATTCCTTTCACTTACTGTGAAGCTCGATAGCTTCTATTTTTAGCAGCTGTTCGGTTTACTGCTGAAACAAGGATAAGTGTTTCAATTGCAGTAAACAGGAGACACTTTCCAAGCTCTGTACACAGTGTGACAACACAGCTACATAAATGACTACACTACTGCAGGCTAATTCACACCATAGTTATACTCCAGTAACCAAGCTTCTGTCAAAAGTCTCTGGTAGGTCTGTCTGCAAGGACAGTCACGTTGACTCAAGTACCCACCAGCAAGCTGCTCTCTGCCTGTGACCATAGAGGGACCAACAGAATAACTTTGCAAGGTAAACCTCTCGAGAGGTTGTCGACTGCTAATACTAAAGTTGAAATTCTGTAGTCATGTCGAACCTTATTCTTCATAGTGACTCATGTACTGCCACAGATTGCAGCAGAGCTATTTTCTACCCTTAATTGTCTGGGAAGGCAAGCAGCAATTTTCTTCCTTTTCTCCCTAAATCACGTGTCCCCTTATGCAGTGAAAGTAAAAGGCCTTCCTTGTACTCAAAACATCCCAGAAAGCAAAAAGACTGACTGTAATGTTCTGCATCAAAAACATTTCACAAAATCTGTCCTAATCTGGCTGCATCTAGCTGTCTTTTAAGTGATTATGTGTCGTACTTAAGACCTAAGAAGTGAGTGTAAAGGAGACTGCATGTAGCATCCAAATGAATAGCTTGGTAAACAGCTAGTAGAGAGAAAGGCTAAAATAGCTTGAGATACTCTTACAAGATCTGTGTTGGATATTGATGTGAGACAAGGCTGCAATTATATCCAAATGTAATGGTATGCACAGTTGGAATGCTGCTGCTTTAGCTGGACAGTGTAACTACAGTAGTGATCCACCACATGAAGTGGAGGGTATTGCCAGCCTCACTACTGAGTCATTTAGACCTCAGATTGATGTTGCCATTTTGTTGATAAGGCTAAGCAAACAATAAACTTTGAATGACTGCTTCCATCTGTCTATTTTCTATCCTGAAAAAACAGGTTGAGTGAAACTAAATTTTAAAGCAGCAAAAAACCCAATGAACACATCGCTATTCAACTCCTACCAGCTCCAAACCATATTTGCTTTTCCCTGCTAGCAGAAAAGGAAAAGAGACATAAAGGAAAATACTTTGTGTGTTCCCTTGAATCTTCCTTATGTTTTGCAACAGTAGAGGCATTCAAAGGTGCCAGTTGATGCCACTTCAATGTAAAGGCCACATAATTAAGCCTAGGAGGGAAAAAAATATGTTTACCCTAAAGAAAATATATTTCAAGGCCTGTTTTCTGAATAGTGACTGGAAAAGAGAAGGACTTTTGACTATGGTGTTTTGCTGAATTGATGCCCTGGCCTACAAGCTACCGCAATGGACAGCAAAGTGAGTTGGATGCCCCCTAAAGTAGGAGAAAAAAAAATACATCCCTGCTTTTAATCAGATCTGTGTTTTGGGGCCCAGAAGGAGACAAAGTAAAGTTGGTAATCACTGACCTACATGTCTTTCCAAAATAAAATTTAAAGCTGAAATGCTTATTTTTTAAAGCACACAGAGGGAAAATTATTTGCTGCAGGCAAGTTTAATCTGGAGTATGTTTGATTCAGCATTGCTAGAGCCTTAAAAGGCATTTGAATTGGAAGGTATTTTATCATCTAAGATCTTTCTTCAGTTTCTTTGCTCCCAAAAATGGTTGATATCACTGATTTCTAAACCAAATCAGAAAGATTTGCCCTGAGAGCAGTTGCCCTGAAGCTACAGTACTGGTGATGCTCTCCACTCTTACAAAGAAAGAAAGGTTCTGAGATTTTGTTGTGAAAAGATGTTTTCCAGATTACATTATGAATTTCCTTTTACTTTGTAAAACAGTGAAAGAAGATAAGGTGAAGAAGAAAGAAATACAACTTTGTGCATAGACAGACAATGCCATGCTGAATCCCATAAAGTAAGGTAGCATGCTCCCTGCTATCCAGTCTAGCAAACCTGATAGCAGGTTGCTCAGTCCTTCCCTCCTGCTTCAGTGCATCCAGCCTGTTCCTCAAGACCCATCAGCTTTTTCTGAAAACTGTAACAAAATTCATTCTGTCCCCTCTCATGGTTCTGCTAAAATCCCTACGGCTCCTGTTAACCCCAGTCAGCACAAGCTAGCTGGGTGCATCCTAGGGCACTTTCAAGACAATTCCTGTGTGTCTGGTGGAATCCGTATTCTGTCGGTGGACCTGTGGCAAGGTTTTTTGGTATTACCACAAATTACCCCGTGATATTCTCACATCTCTCCTTCACCTTTCAAGGACTTTCATGGTGTCAGCTACTGTGCAAAGTAATGCCCCAGACCTGCAGCTGACAGGGCTAGAAAACACCTCCTTCCTTGAGGTGCCTCAAAGGGCATCCAAGGTAAAAACTCCTGCTCTGTTCTTGTTACAGAGCTGTTACAGTTAAGAAGGGCAAAAAAAAGAAGGTGAGTTGGCACAAAGCAGGGAAGCATTATGGGGGGATTTATTTCCAGCCCCAAATAATCCCAAAGGGACAATTTTCTACTGAGAGAGCCAGGCTGGCCCAATCACTTACGGCCTCAGCAATAATGAAGAAGGGCTAGCATACAATGGCATACAAATGCATTGTGCAGCACTTTCCAGCAATAAATCTTTTTGAAAATTCCCTTTTCCACTTGCTTCAGGATGCTTTTTATGAACGGGAAGTTATCTTCGCAGACAAGGCAGCAGCACCTGCCTACAGCAGTTTCCTCACATTTCCCTTTCTGCTAGTAAACTGCTTGGAGATATTTATATATCACCCCTATTTTACAGGTGATGAAACTGAGGCACAGTGGAGTTAAGTGACTTGCCTCTGGTCACAAAGCAAATTAGCAGCCAAGCAGGGAAGAGATCAGTTTCCAGCCCCAGAGCTTTTACAAAGTGCATTTTAGGCTTAGGGTGAGGTTTTCAAGGGAATCTTGACTGCTCAGTTGTGGCACTTCAGTAATAAAAGCTGAGTTAGAGCAGTGTCTGCACTACTCAGCCCTGGTTCATCCCCAGTGCTGTACCCTGCATCTCTGAAAGGAGCACTTCTGTTTTCCTGCTGAGAAGGTTTTGAGGGACCAGCTCATTATCACCAGCTATTTGGCTATCTTTGTGTGTGATCTCAGCTGAAAGCCAGTAGTTAGCTGTATTCATCCCCTTTAGAGGTTTGTATCAAGTATTTCTTAATTTGCAGATTAACAAGAAATACTAGCAGCATACAGGGAAATCTTTCAGACTGAAATGTGTGCATCGCACCACCCATTGGGAAGTTACCCTCCATGGGGTGCAAATGTCAGAAATAGGTTCCATATACAGCGAGTTGCCTTTACCCAACGGGTAGGTACGACTCCTCACCATGTACATATGAAGATGCCAGAAGTGCACAGGGGTTCAGCTAACATGCCTCAGAGATGGGGCCAGTCCCATTCCCAGTACACCCTAATTCAGACCCAGCAGCCCCTGTTCTGCCTTCAGATGTTGATGTAGCACTTTTCTTCTAGTGGCAGAAAAGCTAATGGAGTGAAGATGCAGATTTATTATACAACTGCTAAATTTCCATCCTCACTTTGACTCAGCATGATTAATACAGCCATAGTTACTTACCAGAGCTAAATATTTGGCCAACAAACACCAGTGAAAATCTAAATCTGTCCCTCTACCAGAACAAAATCCTAGCAACATAGCCCACATCCTTTTTCCCAAAATGTAAATCTGAGTCTCACTAAAGAAGTGTAAGAACAGGAATAAGGCATCTTTTGCTGGAAATACCACAGTAATCCTGCAGTAATTTCAGGCTGTGCCCAAGGGGCTCCAGCTTCCGTACTCCCGCAGCTGGACTCTGCAGCTGCTATAATACAAATTGCCACTAGAGAGCAGACAAAACTCTTCCAATAAAAGTATCATCCTGGAAAAGCGTTAAGTATGCGGGAAAGCAGGGTCTGATTTGGAAGAGGAGGTCTGCGCTGGAGAAGCAGCAGGGAGTAGGAAAAAGAAGAACAAAATGATGCTCATACCATCTGCGAGAGCAAGGTGGGAGCACTGATCCAACTTTCTCTAAAGAAATACGATATCTGGTTTATACTTTTAAATCAAAAAATGGCTAGAGAGACTATGTGGTTATAAACATGTAAATCCTAAATTAAACACAGCTAATCTTGCCCCTATGGATGTTATCTTAGAGTGATAGAAGCCAATTAAGTATATTAAACTCTTAGAAAGGACAAATACAGGGAACTGGAGTTTATCCACTCTAGGGCAACAGTGAATTCATCCTCTTCTGACCGATGAAACTTTGAACGGTGTTTTTATCTGTTTTATTACTGACCACCCTACTGTTGCAGGAAATAATGGCTTGCATTTTCTTCTTGATGAAATGCAGACAGGTTTCTCTGAACCTTGATGCAGGAGTGGAAAGTATGGCTATAGGCACCAACACAGAATCATAGAATCACAGAATCAACTAAGATGCAAAGTCCTTTCAGATCATCAAGTCCAACCATTACCAAATGGCTGCCAAATCCAGCACTAAATCATGTAACTGAGGGCCTCATCTACGCAGTTTTTAAACACTTGCAGGGACGGTGATTCCACCACTGCCCTGGGCAGCCTGTTCCACTGCCTGCCCACCCTCTCTGTGAAGAGATTTTTCCTAATACCCAATCTAAACCTTGCTTGATGTTGTTTGAGGCCATTACCTCTTGTCCCCTCACTTGTTACTTGGGAGAAGATACTGACCCCCACCTCTCTACAGCCTCTTTTCAGGTAGCTGTAGAGAGCGATAAGGTCTTCCCGAACCTTCTGTTCTCCAGACTAAACATGTCTTCCTCTTCTTCCCTGAAGGAGCAGATCCTTCTCCAGGTAAGCCTGACTGTCTCAGGTTGCTCCCCACATTGCAGATAAGGCACAGGGAAAAGATTTTCTCATCATATATCAGAATTCTCCAAGGCAGGCTTTCACACTGGTTCAATAAGCCCAATGCTAGGGAAGCCAAAGCAATTCAGAGTTTATTTCTTAACCTAGTTCCAGATCTATGAAGATGGCCTAAGACCCAGAAGCATCACCTGTGCAAGCTAAATGCCATTTTTGAACACTGAGCAAGGATGTGGTTCAATCTTCTTAAATGTAACTTGTTTGTGCTGTAACAGAGGTAAGAATTGAAGCAGGCCCATCGAAGAAGCACGGCTCTCAGCTGCATTCCTGCAGCTGGGACACCTCCCACAGCTAGGATAATTAAAGGCTGAATTAATTTCATTTTGGAAGGCCAGTATGACAATGTTTGCTACCACAAACCTATGATATCTTGTTTCCCCTCTAAATAGAGGTGGGATTTGGAAAAGAGGCAATGCTCCTCTGTTCTGGACGGGTCCCATATGCTGGTCCCACATGGTGGTGTGGGTGGTAATGACTCTCTCTCCAGTCAAGTGAGTCAATGAAACTGAGTGAGACATGGCACTACAGGCAGTAGTCTCTACAGCTGTCACATCAAAAGATAAATAGGAGGTGTGCCGAGAGAAGGATTATATTTGTGGCCCTTAATGAGCCAAAGAGAGGAGCCCTTCAGGCAGTGGCATGTGTTTTCACTGCATTAAAGCATGTGAATCCATTGCAAAGGGATTTTCACAGCACAATATTGGGACTGAAGGAATAAGCATCAGTCCTGAAGTACAGCCACAACAAATGATGTTAAATTATATGTTCTCTATCTGATTTGTACTGTAAAGTGTGAATAATAGCTCTATCTGGACACTAATATGGCCTAAGGAAAGGTACCTGGAATTTGGTGCAGGGCTGCATTTGGTGTCCGCTAGACTATTTTTCCACCCTGTAGCTATCAATACCTCTACCACCTGCCCTTGCCACGGTAACTACTAAAATGCTTCAAGTGATGTAGATCTCATGCAAAATCTCCTGACTTCATCAATCTGAAAGAAAAAAAAAAGTAATATTTGATTAAAGAAAGAGCTATTGTTATACAAAAGTCTTTGACAGCAGGTGAAAAGTAGCAAATCTCTTTTGCAGGGATTCAAGAAGCTGGATTTGGTAAAGAACAGATGGATCTCAGCAGCTGTGCTCTTTCATCAATTAGTTGCCTCAGGGGGGCAGTTCACGTTAAATTTTGTGCAAAAAACCACCCCATTCTTGCATGAACTAAAGGTATTTAAATATAGAGACATGACCTTTATTCTAGGACCCTCTTACCTATTTGCTTTTGAGGTCTTTGGAGAAACTGGATGCCATTCCATCAGTTTAAGAAATTTTAAACCATACCCCTGGCTTCAGCTGTACAGTAACTCCTTCTTGTTGCTGCCTTTCTGGGGTCCATGAAATGCATCATCTCATCAACACCTGTTACAACCCTAAACCAGAAAGGCTCCCAAGGAGGATGAGCTGGAGATACCAGAGGGTGAAATACCACACTAAGCAGCTTCTGAACCAGGTCTTCAAAGAAAGAATAAACTATATCACTGCTGAACCCCTCTTTCTATTACTTGCACATCCTTTTCTGGTAGAGAATCTTTTGATAGCATTTTTGGTTCTTTGAGAAGTATGGAGGGGGTTCAGCAGAACTGCTACCTTGGGACTTCCAGAGGGAGGATCCAGGGAACTCCAGGCTTGTCAGTCTGACCTCAGTGCTGGGGAAGGTTATGGAGGAGATCATCTTGTGTGCCATCACAGGACATGTACAGAACAACCAGGTGATCAGTCACGGTCAGCATGGGTTTAGGAGAGGCAGGTCCTGCTAGACTGACCTGATGTCCTTATGACAAAGTGACCTGCTTAGTGGAGGGAAAGGCTATGGACTCCATAATCTTAAATGCCTTTTCCAACATAAATGATTCTATGTTTGTCCTCTACTCTGGCACACATGATAGTTTACCACTACTTAGCAAAAATATCAGCAAGTTACCCTTGCTGTGCTGGAGACTTCAGCTCAATCCAGTTGCTGCCATGTTAATCCTGAGGGTTATCTGTTACCAACACTTGAGGGAGAGAATTAAGAAAAATTGCCCTGCCCAAGATGAAAGAGATCAATTTCTTCCCTGAATTATTTCTGACTTCTCTGTATCCAGTTTATTTGGGAAGAAATCAGACATGCTGATTTCAGCTAATCAAGAAATCGCTAACAGAATGCTAATTGCTGAATCAATGGAATCAAAATGCTTCATATGGATGCCTTGAATCTATCAAAAATGTTTATACAAACCAAGCAGGCCACACGTAGGCTAGCCAGCCAGCTAGCCAAGCAGTCCCACACGGAGAACAGGGAAGATGGTGATGGCAGGATGTAAAGGGCTGCTGCGTCATCAATCGGGATGGTGCAGCATCATCCAGCTCCTTTCTTGTGATGTTCCTCTCTGAAATTCTTTGGGAGGGGGACACTAGAGTCACAAAAATTGGTATTTTGCTTCTTTTCTCAGATTTTGCACAAACACCGGTGCTTGTGGAGGTAGTGGCTGAGCTGCTGCTCCAGGCACAGATAATACTGATGGGAGTTTCTAGGATAGAAGTGCAAGGCCCAGCTCTAAGATGTTTAGCATGACAAAATTTTCCATCCAATTCCAGATTATGCAGTGAGCTCACCCTTATTATATTTAATAGTGAACTGGGCAATGGAGTAGAAAGTATACCCTTTAAGCATGTAGATGACAAGTGAGGGGACTGCCGGCATGCTGGCAGATGGCATTCGATTCCAAGCAATTTACAGCAATTGGAGAAATGTTCTGAAAAAGAAAAATAGAATGCAATACAATGAGCACAAATGCAAAATTTGTGTATGTAGGAAAGTAATCAAAACCCCACAAATCTGGACTATCTGTTTTGGCAGCAGTACTGCAGTAAAGAACCAAAGGGCTACACAGATCACAAGCTGAACATCAGTCAAATATGTTGTGCTGTTGTGAAAAGGGCAAACAGTACAATGGGACACAGAAACAAGAGCACAGACTGCCAGGCAGTATGAGTAACCCTTCTGCTTTGATAATGTGTTTCTGACACTGCACTTCAAGGAGGGGGACCTGCTGGACAGGAAGCAGAACAGAGGTTCAGGGAAAAACAAAAACAAGAAAGAAAAGTTTGTTTAACTGAGAGCTGTTCCATTTAGGAGAAACACCACTGAAGGAAAGATGATGGTCCCACAGGTGACCTGTATCCAAAAAACAGAATGCCCCTGGCTAGGAGCAGATGGGAAGATGCTGGACATGCAGCAGCATGTAGAGGAAGAGTAGTTTGGTAGAAAAAAAGTTTTAGAAAGATTTGGAAAGCATCTGCTGGGACTGCCAAGGATATGACTCTGTCTGGGGCAGGAGATGCACATCCTGCAGAGTTTCCTTCTAGCCCACCTCCTGCAATGTTGTGGGCAACCCCCCTTTGAATCATGACAGAGGATTTCAGGAGAGACAAGCATCTCACTGTGTGCACTGAAATAATCCCTCAGCAGGGAGATGACTGTGCTCAGCTGGTTGCAGTGATGGTCCCACAAAAGCCAGTGGATTAGATATTCTGCTGGGGTGGATTAACTCAGCTTCAAATCCAGTGGCAATGCACCACCTTACACCTCCTTAAAATACAGTGTGCAAAATCTGGTGCAAAAGCCTGGTTAGCAATTCCCTCCTCAGGCTGCAGTAGGCCATCAATCATGCCAATAAGCAGCAGGAAATTTGTATGTTGACAAAATGCAGAGTAGTTGATAAAACATCTGGCTTGACCGCAAACAGCCTGAACGAGCAGGGCTTTGTATTTGTTACATCCTTTATCACACTGTATAATTTCATTTTATAGCCAACTATTAAACTATTCCCTTTTAAAAAATAAAGAGCAGAGGTCAAGCACACAGAGCTTCCTCTAACAGTCCTGAGAAGTGTAATCTTCTCTCCCATGGCTATGTGATTTCTTCCCTGTTTCCCTACTATTGCAAACTTTGATAAACACTGACAGTATTTAGAATAGGGAGTGCCAGCTCTGAGAGAAATTACACGAATACACTACATCATTGTTTTGTAACCCTGGGCTTACAGAGCATTTGCTTGTGAAAGTAGCCAGGTAAACTGTTTTCTAACGCTCTGCTTGGGTAGAGGGAGTGAAATGCCTGCCCTCAGCTTTTGCTTTACGAGGTATTTGCCTAGTAAATACTAGTCTTAATATTTACTATTGAATATCCTATTCAAAGGTACTGCTCCAGCAGAAGCCAGTTCCACTGCAGATGGCGGCAACATGTTACTTTCTGCATTATGTGACTCTAATTTTCCAATGCTCAATAATTTTTGCATTTGGACTACATAAGTCAATGCAGTCAGTCCACTGCTTTGTCTTCAAGATGACAGAATGACACTCACATTTAATGAAGCGCTGATGTTTTAGCAGAAACTTGTGTCTTGATGGAGACAAAGATGATGTATCAGCTTACAGCAGAGATCCCTAGCTGCCCCAGGTGTGATGGGTAAGCCCAATGCTGTGTTAGTTCAAGTCCTGCAAACCTCAGAGGGAAAAGATCTGACCAAAGACCAGGAGCAGCCCTGAAGCTCTTGGCGCAAGGTAGCATAGAAAAGCAAAGGAAGAGAAAGCCCAGGCAGGGAAGAGCACCTCCCTTTCATATATTTGATTTAGATGAGTATAGAATAGCCAGAGGAAAAAGGTTAAATTAAAAAAAAAATAAATATATATATAAATTCCACAGGCTCAGTTTGCATAATTATCTCTTATAAGGCTATTTCAACTATCTGTGCCTCCACCCAATCTGAATAGTTGGAGAGCCATTTAATTGCCTGAGAATAATAACACTTAGCATTTAAGCATCATTTAAAGAGCACAAGACTTTTTAAAACAACAGAGAAGCTACATGAACCTCTGGGTGAGGGTGGCAGAGCAGCCTTGGCAAAGGGGAGTGCAGAGGGAGCTGCCTATGTGCTGCCATGCTTGTGGAGGGGTTTCTCTCCAGGAAGGATGGAATAGGAATAATTTGGGATGAGGAGCCTGAACACTTTCTCTGTTTGCTTAGCTTTCTTCCTGAAAGCAAGAGGTTGCCCCCAAAAAATACAAGATATTTGCAGTCAAGTGGTGATTTGCTGAGCATTTCTTTGAGGGTTTCTAGTTCTGTCTATTTTGTCACTGTGGTCAAGCAACATCCTAATTTCACTTCAACTGATAATTATTCCTGCTTATTCCTTTATGATAGTAAAATTCCACCTGATAATTACCTTACCTTATCAGAAACAAGCCTTGGTAATGCAAACAACTAATTTACCAGTTTATAACTTTAGTGACTGTGTGAAGAAAAACATAAAAGAAATAAGGTTGGGAGGAAAATGATGCTTTTAAAATATGAAGTGTACCTTACGTAGCTGAGCTCCCTTTCATCTCCTTCTTGTGGCCCCCTTTGCTGCAGACCCACTGAGAAAGGCTAATTTCCAAAGCAGAGGAGGAATTTTGGCAGGTGGGAGCTGGGCAGGGAGGGATGAGGGATGCAGGTGGGAGCAAGTGGCATCGGGATGGTAGTGGCAGGACTGCAGAGACCAGTGCAGTAACAAAGGGACCCAGTGTCCTTCTGCCAAGAGTCAGGCATTAGTTAAGGGCTCGTGTTAGCTGAAGGAATGGCATCTGGAGAATGGAAAGGCCCATCTTGGAGTGTGTATATTCAATTCATGTGTAGAGGGCTGTGACGGTATAAGTCACTTTCTGAAGACAAAGCTTTATTAGAGTGGCCTAAGGCAAAGGGCAGGTGCCACAGCACTCTGCAAGCAAATTACAAGAGCAAGGGCACCACAATAGTATATATCATCAATGACTGAAAACTTGCTTATAAGCTGGAGGCCACATTAACAGCACCCTTTGCTGAATCCTGTACAGGCACATTACTGGGAGCCAAGAAGGCTGCTTGTCCGAAATTGGAAAAAAAAACCAAAATAACAAGGCAGCAAATTGGTCCTCTCTGTTTTCAGACAGCCTGAGCTGGCTCATTTTCAGGAAATGCCCCATTACCTAAAACAATTACAACTGTTGTCACATCTCTGATGAGTTTAGTTTGGCTTTTAGTGTCTGCTGGGAAACCTTTAACTGGTGCAGCTGCTGTGTTTAAGGCCACTTCATAGCTGGGTGCTCCTGCAGTGTTTTTTAGTCACAAGTTTATGGTCTTGCCAGCGCTCTACCACCTGAGCATACCCTGGTTTTGAGCAGGCAAATTGTCCCACTGCCTTTTGTCTCTTCACTCCCTATAGGGCAACTCACCTTCTGACAGTTCAGCGATCATCTAAGGGCTGCAGTATATTTTATCTTCTATGTCCTGTAGTCGATGAGCACCAATTCAGTTTGAGGACTAGTATTAACCATAAAATAGTACCTCAGATCTGTACAGGCTTTTTGGAACTGCATCACACTACTTCTGCTCAGCTGCACCGGCAGCAGCTCTGTTTATATTCCAGATTATATATGCAATTTTCCTAAGGTAAAATATTCCTTTCCAGAAGTTTTCATTAACAGTCTCTATCACCTGCATAATTGGATAGCAGCATTAAACAGTGATTAATTTAGAGTTACCATGCATTTAGGGATTAAAAACGCTGTCCTTACCATTTTGTCTCAGGGGAGAAATAGAAAGGGAGAGCCAGAGCTGATTTCCCCACGTGATGAAGATGCACAGTATCATTCTCAACAGAATAGCATCTCCTGACCATGGTCTGATAACAACTGTAATTAGGTATTCAATCACACACAGAGGAAGATCAACCAAACAAATGTATGTCTGCTAAAGGAAATAACCCATGGAAAGATTATATGTTTGCTGAACTAAAAGTAAAACATATAATGAAAGCTCTTAACACTCTGGAGCTTAGCCCTTGTCCAAGAAACTGCCTGTTTTCTTGCATAATTATAAATCAGAGCTATTCTTGCTGTTTCTACTGCACTGCACTGGGTGCTGTCACATCTGAAGGTCTGACTCTGAAAGGATTCTTTCACTCATGCCCTTGGATTTTAGGCCAGGTTTTATTAGACAAGAATGGCCGCTGCACTGGAGAAGCAGTTTGTGGACCCTCATGCCTATGAGTCCTAATTATAGTCAAGTTCATCAGTGATGCCGAGACACCACAAAAAGCCCTGCCACGACTTCTTCTGCTCCAGTGCCCACAAAGGCTAACAGACAGCCCATTTGGAGGAAAGAGACATTGTAGGAAAAAGATATTGTTTTCAATAAGCCACAAATAATAATAGAAATATTGGACTTTGTTCTCCACATCTGTATTTTAGACTGTAAGTTTTTGAAGCAGATTGTCTGGTCCAGGTGTGTGAACTCATCTGTCATCCTGCATATCCTCTTCACCCTGCCATCACAGATGGAAAAACACAATACGAAAAGATGATCCTACCTGCGTCATGCACTCTGTGATAACTGACCCAGCCTATAGTACAAAGCTTTAAGAGGAAATATTGAATTAATAATCCTGCCACCAAATCATTCCAGTTTCCTTTCCATACAGTGACTAATAGCAATATTTATATACACACATGAACTCTGTCAGATTTTATAATGGCTGCTTCAGGAAATGCACAAATAGCTAGCCTTTTGCTGTTGGATTACAAGTCTTTGCAATTCTTATCAATGCTCATCAAATTAGAGAAAATGACAGCCCATCTGACAAATCAATCCCGCCTGCCTGGAAGACTGTTGAAACAAGATTTGAGTGCTGTCTCTAGGGGGGAGCACTGTTGGAGACTAGCTTCAGCTGAGGGTGCTGTTTGCCAATAATGGTAAGAGAAATACCACTCCACAGCAGAAACTCACATGCAGCCTTGCTGCCAGCTTGAACAAGTCTGCCTCCGCTGTCCTTGTCCCTGGTCAGTCCCTGCCACTGCAGCCCAGACATCCATGAAAGGAGCCATAGCCCCTCATCAAAGTGCAGAAAATTAACCCAAGAATAAGAAAACTATTTTCATGAGCTAACTTACCCAACACATCCCGTGATTGCACAAGCACTTGGGCTATGAAATACATGGTTTAGGATGAGAGGAGGGAGGTGGTGCTGCCAACTCTTTCAACAGCAGCCTGCAATTAGAGTCACTTAAGCCAGCTGTGAAACTACATCAGATTTTGATTTTCCTCCAATGCTTGTGGATGGGAGCAGGGCAAGGGTAGCCTTAAAGCACAAAAGAAAGCATGTTTTTGGTAAGGATCAGATTGGTCTAGCTATAGGCAGACTTAAAAGGTCCATGGGCATGAGGTGGAGAAACTAGTGGTAAAGAGAAAAGGACCATAGACTCCAGAGTTGAAAGTCACACTGCAGGATCAGCCTTTATTCACAGAGATCCTACATGATGGCAGGCAAGCATCTGAAATCAGATATTTGCAAGGCACTTGGTAGTTTACTGATAATTTCCCAAGTGCCTGACACAAGCCCCAGCACCAGTCACACGGCCGAAAACAAAGCCAATGTTTCCAAAGGTCTATGTGCAATGAGGAATCTCTGAAACCCTGGTGAAGGGTGCAGGGAGGCCAGCAGAGGCAGGGGCCATGAGGGCTCTACAGCTGATGATGAGAAAAGGTTTAGGAAAGCTAAGGCATATGGCTCGGTCTCCCTGCAGAGCAGCTCTGCATAAATGACCTTCCATTAGACACCCTCTCCTGAAATTGGTCTGAAAATGGAAGTTTTATTTTCTTTTCTGTCCAGAGTCAGATACTCAGAGGTGACCCCAATGCCTGCTCAAGACCCCAGTGCCCCAAATCCCTGGCAGTTCTGGGCCATGGTGCGGGGAGGACCCATTTTTTGTTCACATCAGGCACCGCCACCACTAAGGAAGGATAAATACCAGTCACTGAAGCACAGGTTTTCTATTGCTTAGGGGTATAATGGATTAAGTAGTGGATGCATTAAATGATCCCTAACTATAATTAGCTCCCTCTGTGCTTGTAACACTACAGCCTCATACAAATGGTTTCTAATGACACATGCAGTGTCTAGGAACAGGGTAATAGCTATCTAAATAGTTGCTGATCCCAGAGCAATCCAAGACAGTGTATTTTACAATTATTGAGAAACTTTGGACATTTTTTAAAACTGCTCTAGGCATTGACCTAGAGAAAAGCTTGGTCAGATGAGACCAGAGATGATGCCTTTCCCCTAATGGCAACAGACAGATAATGTTCTAGTTGCCAGATATTACTGCTGCCCCAGTCTTGATTATCCCTGTTACCAGTGTTTCTCTGAGTACAATTAGCAAAACAGATAGCCTTCTCCCAGCTCATGCCTACGGTACAGACACTCACAGAGAGTCAAGACACCTTCCAAAAAAATATTGTTATCTGTGTGGTTCTCAGTTATGTATGTTAACTACGCTAACATAAGCAATGTTCAGAAATGAAAGATTATTCATTTAATACTGGATCATAAGTATCATCAGTGAATAAGACCTATAAAATGTACCATGGCCAAAAGGCTGCTGGCCACACTGGGCAGCTGGGCTTAGGGATTGAAGCCTGCTGTTTCAAAATTCAGCATATTATGACTTTTTTTACTTTTTGAATAATAATCTCCTTTGATCTTGTTCATTGAGCTGAGGATGATGATGACACTTTTATTCAAGAACAGTCCTTTGGTTCAAGAAATATGGAAAATCACAGCTCTTGTGAATCATGAAGCCCAGAAGCAGAGACCCAAAAGAAGACACGTTTGCAACTTCAGCTACCCCAGTAACAAACAGCCAACTCTAATTGTAGGTGTTCTATTCACCAAAAGTGACAGAAAGTATGCCACAGTTCCTCAAAAGCATATCATGCCAAAGGAAACCATCATTGCTTGCATGAGATGAAAACTGTACTTCGTTGGTTTTAATGAAGGCAGTATATCAAAACATTTTTCACCTGACCTTGAAATGGCAACATGCCTGATTCACTTTGGTGATCAGGTTCCACTTCACAGGAAATGGAGAACAAATTTAATTTTCTCTTTTATAAACACATGCACACACACATACACACTAATTTAAATGTGATCTCCTGTGATTTGAATACTACAGGTCTAGCTCAGCATGCAGAACTGCATCTGCTCACTGAAGGCAAGACAGCATGAATGACAGAGGGCAAAAGAGATCACGTTCAGCCACCCAGGTCTAAGAGCTGATACTGAGCCACTAACTGAGGTTTTCTACCAGTCTCCTAATTTACGGGCGCATGCAGTCTTAGTCTGCAGGGAGTGAATGTATATGGCTGCATAGCCATTTAAAAAACCTGCTTCACTGTAAAGAAGACATAAATACATTCCATTTGTAGTGCTCTTTGCTCAAAGCAATATCAAAGGGAGAAGCAGAATTTCATGTTTTCAGGTAAGCAATATTTCTCCATTTTTGGTTTGGAGGGTTCAAGATTTCAGTGGAGAACTGATCAGCAGTGCAAGAAACCTAAACATGATGAATCAAATACTCTAGATTTTTTTTCTAACTTTACTTGAAATATACCAGTGAGAGGCATAAAAATGGATGACAGCAGTATCACCAAACAGCAGAAAAGCAGAGAAGAGTGAAAACTCATGAATGTCACTAGATTTTGTGAATGTGTATCTGGATTTGTTTAAAACAAGCTTCATGGCCTTTACGTAACGCATCTTTAACTGTAAAGCCGCTATACCAGAGCTAATAGTTGTGTTAAAAGGCATCAGTGTTTTAACCAAATTACAGGCAGATTGTTCAAATTTCTCTCTGAAGTGCTTGAGAGTAACAAAGTGATACCCATCTTTCTGACTGGTTATAATCAAACAATTCCTGTTGTGTCCCAGTTTTCATGATTGGCTTTGTCAAGGAAAATTTGTCATTTCTACCAGACACTGGGATAATGAAGAAATACCCATATAGGTAACATGCTAAATGCTCTTAACAGAATCAGATAAAAAATGAATTCTATACACAGGGTTTCCAGAACTGCAATAAAAGCTATAATTATGTCTTTTTGTTGCTTTGTTTTCTTTTGTTTTTTCTAATGTGATGACTTCATCTGGATGTTCAATGTAACACTGACTGAGTTTAAAGACTGTGTTTCTGGCACGAAGAAAAGGGTTTTGGTGTTGATAGTACCCTGTCTAGCACTTTATGAAGTCACTGAAAAATATTTTCTCACATGGAATTGGTTAGGATCTGGAGGAGTAGTGGTCACCTAAGATGTTGAAGACATACAGTGGCATGTCTCATGCCTCACTTGAGGCATCCAGGTCTGAACCAGTCACCTCAGGCTGCTTTTGTCGTCAGTGGAAAGAAATAGGTATGCCTCCAAAAAAGTAAATAATTTTTCATAGAAACCTCACATATGGGAAGATATATTATGTCCTGGAGGATCCTACCTCTCTCCCTTGATGATGAAGAGGGGCTTTAAAGAGGGGCCTAGGATGACTGGCTTCACTTTAAGCATCTAACTTTCTGATATCTGAAGTTATATAAGATGATTTTTATCCTTGCTTACCACTGTTTCAGGTTAAAGCACTACCAAGAAAGGTTGTATCTTGAACTCACTGTGAATAGATTCAAATTGGCTATGGTAGATAAGAAACCATTTCAAAGACAAGTCTATCTGGCTCCAGTTCACACAGAATGGGAAGCAAAATCAGTGCTTTCACTCAATATCTGTGCTTTCCATCTTCACTCTGCACTTTCAGTAGCAGTCTTTAAAAGCTTAGCTGGACCTTTTTTTCTTGTTTTTAATAGCTTTATACTCTGATGACTCCAAGAGAGCAACCTCATATTTATGGAATGAGCCTTGATTGTCAGGTTATTGGAACATCAGGTCCTGAGATCTGTATTTGAACCTGCCATCTTTCGGTTTTCATGAAACAAGAACAGCACCTCTGGTTTCATGAGCACAAAAAAATGATTAGCTCAGATTAATGTAGATAAGATATGGGTACAGTTCTACTACTGTCTAAAAAGCTAAGACTAATTCGCAGTCTTGCAAAATCTTGCCCAAAATCTCTCTAGGTCTATAAATATGTGCTTTCTACTCCTGCAGATTTCCAGATAAGCAGTAATTGTCTTCTTCAAGGTAGGAGTTTAAATAAATCAAGAGAAGAAAAATAATTATCAAAATAAAAAATAAAGGAGAGAGGAGGGTGAAGTTAAACTTTTCAGTGGGGTTACCTAGGTCAGACCTGGGTATGCTGGCAAATCCCCATTTTTACTCTATTATGCCTTGTCAAACATATACATTTGCTCCAGCAGCAAATGATGTAACTGAATGCATTTGTCCCAACAAATCAATTAAAACTAAACACCTGATTTTTTTTGTAAAGCTTTAAGAAGATCTCTGCAAACATGGCATCTGAAAGCACCAGCAATTTTACTACTCAATCAGGCCACACAGACCCATTTACAACCTGCAAGAATGAAGATTTCTCAGAAGGGAAATACTATCTCACTGTCTTTTACAGCCTAATCTTTGTACTGTGCTTCCCGGCGAACATCGTCACAATTTTTGTTTACTTTGCCAAGATGAGGCCCTGGAAAAGCAGCACCATCATTATGTTCAACCTGGCTATCACTGACTTACTATATTTAGCCACACTTCCTTTCTTTATACACTACTCTGTTAATGGAAATAACTGGATTTTTGGAGACTTCATGTGCAAGTTTATTCACTTTGGTTTCAACTTCAACATGTACAGTGGTATTATCTTCCTTAGCTGCTTCAGCATCTTACGCTTTTTCGTAGTTGTCTACCCAATTAAATTCTTTTTTGTTAAAAAACGGAGATGGGCAGTGGTGACTTCCGTAGTTGTTTGGATGATTTCCCTGGCCACCATCAGCCCCTTGGGCATCTTGATTGCCACAAGGCATGCGCAGAACAAGACAATCTGTCCTGACCTCTCTGCTGCTGCGGATCTTCAAACTAGTCGATGGTATAACTGGCTGCTGATGTTTGCCTTCCTATTGCCCTTGCTTACTGTGACTCTGTGTTACACGCTCATTATTTACACCTTAGCCACTGGGCCACACACACAGGCTTTCTACAAACAGAAGGCTCGCAGACTTGCCATTGTCATCTTAGTGCTCTTCTATGCATGCTTCCTCCCCTTCCACGTCTTTCGAGGAATTCGCCTGGAGGTCCGAGCACGACCGGTTAGCTGCCACTTGAATAACTTGATCCATGATATGTATAATATTGTTAAACCTTTAGCAGCATTAAACACCATTGCAAACTTACTGCTCTACGTAGTGACAGTAGACAACTTCCAGAAAGCAGTCCTCTCCCTCCTCAAGTTACTGAGAAACAGGTATTTGAAGTAGAACAGATTGATGCCATAAAAGTTACGGAGGAAGTGTCCAAACCTGCCCTCAACTAGCCAGGTACAACCTCCCTGCCATCAGGGTACTCAGATTAACCCTTCCAATGCCAAAGGGGGTTTAATCTGTTCTGTGTTTTGAGTTACAAATTGATCATCAAAGATAAAACTTATAAGATAAAAAGCTTTAAATAAAATACTAAAAAATTAAATGTGAAACTTCTCAGAATTTTTTCTGCATTTGCCTCCTGAATCCTTGATGTCTCTTTTGGAGAATGCACAATAGTTCTAGAAGAAATATTTGCTTATTTGTGGCTGATACAGATTCAGGGTGTGATTAATTTAATTTAATTTTAGAAACTTAGAAGATAAGTGTCTAGTTTAAGCTGGGTGCCTGCCTTTGACTCATTTCCTAAGCAATGGAGATGGATAATCTATGATTCTGTAAGACCCTCCAGAGGGTTCATCACTCTTGTCTTAGACCTGTGGGAGGTTCAACTCACCTCCCTGGAGACATTCTCAGGGTAGGTGTATGCATATAAGCTAGTCACCCCATCCTCCTTGTACAATTTCCCAATATAGTTGAGAGAAACAAGCAGGTTTAGAGTGTAATTCATGTAATTATGCTTCATGCCTACATTTGGACAAGACGAATCATGACCTAGAAGTGCCTTTTTCTCTCCATGGACCTTAAAAGGTAAGTAGATCAGACACGGATGCAAACGTTCATGCCTGTTACATAGCTGAGGCCCTGCTCGAGTACAGAGTGCAATGGAACACTCTCCAAAGGTGTCTAAAAGAGGGGCTTACGCAGTAAGATCCTGTTAAGCACTTCCAGCGATCACCTAAAGATTAATGGTACAATAATACAAGACTACTCCTATAAGTGTTTTTCCATATGAGTAGCTGTGATTTCTGGATTAACTGTAGTCTAGACGTGAGAAGTGAATGAATGCATAAATGTGCCATATCCACAGAATCATAGAATAGTTTGGGTGGGAAGGAAACTTCAAAGGTCATCTGGTGCAACGCCCCTGCAATAAGCAGGGCCATTTTCAACTGTTCCAGGTTGCTCAAAGCCCCATCCCACCTGACCTTGAATGTTTCCTTGGGTGGGGCAACTACCACCTCTCAGGGCAACCTACTCCAGTGTTTCACCATTCTCATTGTAAAAAATTCTTCCATATATCTAGTCTGAATCAACTTTCCTTTGATTTGAAACCATTACCCCTTGTCCTATCACAACAGGTCCTCCTGTATCTCCATCTCTCTTATAAGACCCCTTTAAGTACTGAAAGGCCATAACCAGGCCCCTGGAGCCTTCTCTTCTCCAGGCTGAACAACCACAGCTCCCTCAGCCTTTCCCCACAGAAGAAGTGCTCCTGTGAGTAAAACGCAGACATGGACCTGCTCCAACAGGTCCATGTCTGTCTTTTACTGAGGACTTCAGAGCTGGATGCACTACTGCAGGTGGGGTCTCACCAGAGCAGAGCAGAGGGGCAGAATCACCTCCCTTGACCTACTGGTCACACTTCTTTTTATGCAGCCCAGGATATGGTTGACTTTCTGGGTATGAGTATACATTGTTGCATCATGTTCGCTCTTTCATCCACCAGTACTGCCAAGTCCTTCTCTGCAACCCACAGACAATACAAAGTCATTTTTGCCTGTTTCTTTATTCATTGAATCTCTGTTTGGTCACATCAGGCAGCATCATGACAGTGGCAGATTGTCAGACATTGCCTGTTAGTAATGTGGGGCTTGGGGACTTTGCAACTGTGCCAGTGGAGAAGAAGACATAACTAGTTTTGCCTCACCAGGTGTTCAACACATGCATCTCATTTGATCCCCACCTCCAACAAAAAAGAAATACCTGTTTTTAGGATGATTAAAGATCCCAGCAGACAGTCCAAGATTACCTAAGCAAACAGCCTGTACTTACTACAGACCTCGATGAGTGTCACGTGTGGGAGTGCATAAGGGACAATGAAATGGGAAGGGGAAGAAACCCCATCTCAACTTCCATGAGACTCTCATCTTCTCTGAACTAATATGACACCAATCCTCCTCCCCTCCTCCACTCCTCCCCCCCATTTCTTTGCTTTTTTCATATTACTTTTTTCTCTGGCAGCCTGTGCTCTGGGATACCTCTGCAGACTCCACAAGGAACTGGAGTTAAGGCTTAAACACATCTGCAAGGAGGGAAGGTTTTGCACAGAGACTTTGTGGAGTAGCCCACAAAACCAACTCAGCTGGTGACATTTGGTTTAGAAGTGTAACCACACAAGGATGCACATTAAAAATGTTCTTTAGTCTTGCAGCAGCAGTGGAGAAGAACTTCTGCCAATTTGTCAGCTGTGTCTATTCCCAAGGGGTAAACCTGAACCTCAGTTAAACATACCATTACTTATTTATTATTTAAGCACTTTATTTAAAAACTATGACTGCCAGTAACCTTTCTTTTTATATATGTACAAATCCAATGCAAATAGCTGTCTAGAATATCCCCACAGATCCATCAGCAGATTTCCACTTTATAAATCCACCTAACCAAACATCAACCTCAGTGGCTGCTAATGGTTTGTATATGCAAACCCTGAGGAACGGAGACAAGGATGACTTAACTTGCAAGCACATGCACTAGGCTGAGATCATGAAACAGGGGTTCAGGCATTAGCTGCAAATTATGCTGAAATTTCGAATCTGCTATCTAAAGCCTTCCCAAACTTCTGTGACTTCTTGGGCCAACATCACAGGGATGGTAAAAACACCAAAATACCATGGATTTGTATAGTAGAAGGAAATTAGGGTGTTAGGTGTTTCTGAATTTTATGTAAATCTGCCAATGGAGGTACAGTGGACAATCTCACCAGTTTGTATCTTTTGTTCTACTGTTACATACCACAGCCACAAAGAAGGTGTAGTTGCTACTGCTTTTCAAAAGTGACTGGAGCAAGCTTAAACCATCTGAGCTTAAACCACAACAGAAAGCAGTCAGTTTAAGTTCCACTCCTAGTCACTTGGGAGATTCCTCATGAGAGATACAGAAATATGGGAGCAACAGAAAGGCCAAATGGCTGCATTTGTATCACTGTGTTTCTCCTCCACCATCCACAGCAGGATTGAACTGAGTACATCAGCAGTGGTGATCCGGCTCATCCCAATACCAGCAGGGCTGACAACTAATATAAACACAGAGGTGCAAAACTTCTCCAAGAGTCACCAGTGCAAATCAAGCCTCCTTGTCTTCAGCAAACACAAGTGCCTGATTTTCAGGCTGGCTCCTTGGCTCCAGAGAGGACTGGGGGCTCAGGGATGTCCCCATGCCTTGCTTTTCTTGTCACCTCCATCCTGCTCTCAAGGCAACCTCTCTCCTTCCCTGCCCAGCTGCAGCCGTATATTGGAGTTGAGGGCCTGGACCTTATGCACAAGATGTTCTGGGAGAGAGTGTTTGTGGAAGGATGACACACAGACCCAGGAAAAGCAACACATAGGGATGTACCAGAGCTTGCTACTCCTCAGAAGTTCCAAACTGATCTTCCTTGTACCTGCCCTTCCTTTTATATATGATGGAGAAACAAGCCTGTAAGTTCAGAAAGAAGTCCAACAACAGGAAAATCTTTTCCTCACATGAGTCTCGGGAATGATTCCTAGCAAATGTGCAAGTGGAAAAATGGGCTGATTTATGCCATGGGGAGTCTTCTCTGGGAGGGGAAAATATTGCTGTGCAGCTCAGGAGAGGTCAGAGACATCAATGCCACCCATCAGCCCAAGAAGGAGGGATAATCTGGCTGTGAGCCCAGTACAGAGCCATGTTGGTGCTGCTGATTCACAATAAATCAGTGCCAGGCAAGTCCAAATACTTGTCCTGGAGCTGACTGACCCTCCCATTTAACCAGAGAGAGTCAATTATTTCCCCTGACACATTTTATCCTTTTAAAATTACAAGCGCTTTGGGGCAGAAGTCTAAGTGAGTATTTGCACAGCAGGATCTGAACCCTGAATGGGCCCTCCTGGCATTATGAAAATCCAGTCAAGGGCTTCAGGCATAAAAATGTAAACAATGTTGCTACTTATCATTTGTGCATATAGAAACACATAAACACGCATATGCAGATAAACAGGCATAGGGAAGCAGCCCCTAATGCAAAAATACAACTCTTAAAATAACAGAACTATGCTGCGTTTACGCCTCTTCCTTCATATTCATTTATATTCCTTTGTATCTAAATGAATATACATTTTACTTGTTCCTTTTCTTTCCTGGAATTTGACACTGGGGACAGAAGTTGGCTGAAAAGAAATCACTTTTCAGGACAAAAAGCAATAGCTACAAAAGTAACCGCAGCAATGTACAAAATCTTCTGAAGCAGTTTTCAAAAGTTTTATACTTTCAGACATAATTTTCTGCTATATATAAATTAATAAGATTTTACTACTGATTCAAAGACCAGTCTCTAAGGATGCTGTTTTATTTATATTTAATATCAGTAGCACCTGGCTATTCAGCTTCTTTTACTTTTTTGCCATGGAAACAACCTGTATTTGCCTGTGTGATAAATGATAATGTTCTGTACTAAAATGGATTTGGATGTGTATTTAAGGGTAGGCTATTCAAGTCTGGGGCATTTGTTTGTGTAAATTTTGATGCAAATTTATATGTCAAACATTACATTAAGCTGTTTCACCCTCTTAAGGTGACCAGTTTTGCCCCATGTACTATGAAGGAACTGTTTTTTTCTCCTCTGAAAAGAATGAAAGTGTCTGTCATCCTTTTTTGTTTTCTTTTAAATTTTCTTCTTAGCAGTCATTCTGGGTAAAATTTCCTCAACTAACTTCAAATAACATATAGGCCTGGCACTGAGATAGCTATATGGAGTGTTTTTATAGTCAGCAGGGAGAAATGGGAGTTGAAGGGTCCAATTAATCCACCTCCTAAGGTGGAACAGATGAACTTTGCCGTAGAAGTGCCTGTACAGGGAGTCAGTGGTGTCCACACACTGGACTTCAAGGCTGAAGCTTTCGCATGGTGAATCTGCTCCTCTGCATCTCACCTGTAGGCTGATTGTTGTTTCTATATGAGAAGCTTGGCAACAAAAAGAAGTGCAGGTTTTGATATTCTGACAAGTTTTCAAGTATATCTGCAGGGCACTTCAGTGATTTTTTTACAATGATGTTTTCTGGATCAGCATTATCTTCAGGTAACCCAGTTTAAGAAGTATGGATTATATTCATGTGCCTTGCTGAATGGGAGGCTACAGTTATGCAGAAAAGAGGAATACTGTATGTCTCCTCTAGATGTATTTTATATATTAAGATAATATATAAGAGAACACATGGAACTGTGAAGAAGTAAAAATAAGTGTAAAAACTTTTAAGGACAAGACCCAGCCCAAATATATGGTACATGATAGTTGCCCCAAGTTCTTCCCCCATAACCAGTCCTCAGGGAGGATTCCACCCTCCCTTGCATACACACACAGGGAATGACACCCCATTTAAGGGGTTGATTCACTTGTGCAAGCCAGTGCTGGTAGGACTCTGCTGCATGGGGGAGTGCAGGGAGGGCCAAGGGAGGGGACTGCGCTAGTGTTTAGGTTTGGGAGTCACAGATTGGCAAGAATGGAATTGGGAAAAAAGAAAGAGCCTGGTCAGTTACAAGGAAAATGCAGAAGAATTTAGCTTACAGGATTTGGACATGTATGAGAAGTTATGAGTGGAAAATAAATAAAATAGGCAGGCAGACATCACAAGGGAAGAAGAGAAAGGCTGGTGTGTCCACATAGGTACACACACAGTTAAGAGCCAGAGAAGCAGTTCAGAGGGGTTGTAAAACCCACACAACCACCCCCCCAAAAACCAAACACAACTCATTCTTAATACTTAGTAATCTCTAAGCTACACGTGTGGTTAAAAACTGACACAGTTGAAAATTTGTCTCAGTTGCACCCAAGCAATGTCCACATCAAAGGACACAATACAAAAATATCCTCAATTTACACAAGGATAATGCAATGTAATGGCTTACACAAACATTTTGATATGAACACAGAGGAGAGAGCTATGGAAGGATGGATGTGACTTATTCCTCTGTCATGAAGCCTTCACTGTCTTGTTGATCAAACTGTTTTTACACTGCCTGTAAATGTCCATGTCCACATTACCTTTATCCTTTAAAATTTACAGACACATGACTATCAACCACAGCAACAAATCAGAAGAAGGTTAGAAAGCCTCATCTACTCACAAGATCCATTTTCAAATAATCTGCCTTAGCTCTTCATAATCTAAGTTTATTCAGACACCCAAAAGGGCTCATAAATACAAGTCATTCTGATAAATCTTCCCATCTTGCTTACAGTGCTGTCTCCCTAAAAGTGTTGTGCTTTTCCGCCACCCTGGGGATCCACGTGAGATCACAAACTGGAGAGACCCCCTCTGCAATCCAACACAGCAGATTGTTGGGTTTATTGCAACTGTGCATGTAAATCCATGCTCAAGATGGGACCTAATGTCTGCCTACAGCTCACAGGGTGGAAAATCAGTGGCCAAAATGTTAAGTCCCTCCATGAGAAAGGCATGTACCCTTGAAGATGGGGAGAAAAGGCTCTCTTTATCCATCCACAGCTCTGACCCATCGTTTAAGCTCATCCATTTACTTGGTCCTGCTTCCAGTTAGTGGAAGGTGGTAGGAATGTCTGAAGGGATTTGTTTCCTCCTAAGCTAGCTGGCATAAAGCATCCATGGAGCCTCATTTCCAGGCACCTGGACATTCACAGGTTATAGGTCTGCATGCAGACAACACCAGGGAATCAGAGAATGGTCTGTGTTGGAAGGTGCCTTCAAAGATCATCTAGTCCAACATCTTTCAGTAGATCAGGATGATCAGAATTCCATACCTGACCTTGAACACTTCCAGGGATGGGACATCCAGATCCTTCTCTGGACAACCTGTTGCAGTGTATTATTCATACAGGGAAGCTAAACTGGACGTGACTACATCACACTCAAAGCATACAGAAAAGCTCAGCCCTTGGGCTTAATCCGGTGAGACCAAAGGCATTTCAGCCTATCTTTTGCAAACAGGCATAGCTCACAGTCCATACAGGGGAACAGGGTCTGCAGTGTCACCCTGCCATTCCCAGCTGCTGTGACAGACACCAGCCAGCTCCCTACCTGATTCCTTATCTGTCCCCCCAAAATGTCATGGGGAACCTCTTCTTCTTCCTGGAACCCCTTATTTTCAGGTTTGCCTTCATTAATTGCTTGCACACCGCATAATCCATTTTGCTTCTATTTTAACATGAAGATTTACATATTACCCATCTTTCATTTCTGAGGCAGTGATCATTTGTCACAAAGTATGTATCTCTATAAATACAACCATGTGATTGTCACACTGAGGTGTCTGGTAGAGGGTTTTCCAACACAGACTAATGACACAGGGGCTAACTGGGGCCACCACTGACTGCTCTTGCCTCATCACTAAGACGGTTATTTGAGTATAACTACTGACTTGGCGGCAAGGTCAATGGAAAAGGACCAGAGCAGTGATGAATACTGATCTAGGAGAGTTCCCAGCTTGTACCAATATAATTCAACTCTTCAAGCAGCTTCATCAGGACTTGTTCCTTGCATATGCTTTGCAATCACCAGCAGCAGTGGTTATCAGAAGATGTGCTTCTCAGGCATGTGGAAAGTACCATGCCAAAAGCACCCCTTGGAGCAAGAGAGTTTATTTACTTTATTCTGGGAGGACAAATGGTTTGTTAAATCTGGCTGCAGCTGTCATAGGGTAATTAACGTGTGACTGTTAATTATCTGTGATTATCTGTTAATTATTGTAATTATCTGTGACTGTTATTTGAATAAGTACCTTCATCTGCCCCCCAAATTGCACACCAGTTACCTAGATTTGTCACCAAAAGATAAATGAATCCTATCTTCAAATTCATGTTTCATATGCTACCCTAGAAAACCAAATGCTAAGCTTAATTAGCTCCTGGACTAATTGCTTAATTTTATTAAAAAAAATAATTATATCCTCTAAAGAATTCCTAACCAAGCATCTGGAAGACTACTGTTCATCTGAAAGGTACTAATAAGCCACCAGCAGCAGGTAAGTAAACAACAGATATGGTGCCTGGGCACACAGCCTCCCTCTGGTACGACACCAGAGTCCACACGCTTACTTACTGCAACAGGGAGTGTTCTTTTTCCAGTAAGAAATGGACTTGAAGGTTGACAAAAGGTCCAATAAACACATTCTGAAACTAAATATTGGGTTCACTGATATGGACTCAAATCACAGAATCATAGGTTAGGGCTGGAAAGGACATTATGATCATCTAGTTCCAAGCCCCCTGCCATGGGCAGGGACACCTCACACTAAGCCATGTCACCCAAGGCCAAGGCTCTGTCCGACCTGGCCTTGAACACTGCCATGGATGGAGCATTCACGACTTCTTTGGGCAACCCATTCCAGTGCCTCACCACCCTCACAGTAAAGAACTTCCTCCTTATATACAATCTAGAATTCCCCTGTTTAGGTTTGAAACTGTACTGTTTGTCCTATCACTACAGTCTCAGATAAAGAGTCCCTCTCCAGCATCCTTGTAGGCCCCCTTCAGATACTATGAGGTCTCCATGCAGCTTTCTGTTCTCCAGGCTTAACAGCCCCAACTTTCTCGGACTGTCTTCATACAGGAGGTGCTCCAGTCCCCTGATCATCCTCATGGCCTCCTCTGGCCATGAGTTCCATGTCCTTTTTAAAATTGAGGACACCAGAACTGTACACAATACTCCAAGTGAGGTCTCATGAGGGCAGAGTAGAGGGGCAAGATCAATTCCTTTGACCTGCTGGAACCCACCCTTCTGACTCTACCTTTTCCCCACGGCCCTGCTCTTCCCCCACCTAGGGAGGTCACTATTCCTTGATCGCTTTCTTCTGGAACCCACCCTTCCCTTTTGGTACCAACTCGGGACACCGTGTGAATTGGCATCAAGCTGTCCCTTCACAGCTTCTCCTGTTCCTGCCTCCAATTACTACAGCTTTTGCAACAGCATCGCTGCTGCAGTTCCCTGCAGCGTGTCTCCCTTTGCCTTGCCTGCAACTCTGGGGTTTCAAACTGGTGTCCTCGGCACAAGCCCTCCATTGCACTTACCAGTGCTGCTGTGATGTGAGGATTTATTTGCACTACCCCAGCAGATAGGTAGAGAGAGGCAGAGATGTAGATAAAGATGCAGAGATACAGAGATAAAGCTGATATACCTATAGATAGAGAAGGGCATGTTTCTGCTTGGGTATATTGTTTTTTCCTTGTTGTTTCCAAGAGGGGATTATGCTCACTTTGTACCGGAACTGGGCAGAGGGAGCAGCATTTTCTACTGTTGTATGTGAAAAACATAGGTGTTTTGCCTGAAAGAACACTTTGTTCAGACACAAAGATTTCCTCATTTCAGACAGGAACCCAGCTGGAGCTGTCTTCTGCAACCTACACCGGCATTGCCAGTAACAAACTCGGCGACCTTCCCTTTCCCCACTGACAGCCTACTCAAGAAATAAGCCTATGGGAGAGAGACCAGCAGTCATTCTGCGTTTCAAGAATTTGAGCAAACGGGCTGGGGAGATGTGTTGCCAATCTCTAAATCTCTGCCCTCTATACAGTACCCTCACGTGATACTTAGCTGATATTTTTAAAACTGAGTCAGTTACTTGTTCTTCCTGAGTGTTGTAGGGAAAAACTGCTCAGTCCACACGGTTTAAGCTGAACCAGAATCAAAACACTTTCTTGCGCTATCAAAAACATGGAATTAGACAGCAGTCAGTGAAGTGTTGCATTCAAGTAGGAATACAAGAGGTAAACCCCCAGACTAGCCACATGAATAATAAACACAGGCAAATACCTAAACACTCTGTGTAACAAACACAGAAGAGATTTCTCAAATTCTTCTTCTTTCCAAGAAGAAGGCCTCACCATAAGCAGCGTAGCAGCAAATGCCTCTTGGTGTAACGATAAGGAACAGTGAGGAACTCCTGCATGCTCTCTACGTTTCTGCAGAGTTCATACAGAGGGAACCAAAACCCCTTTCTTTCACCTCTGGGATGGCAACAGTCAAATGACTGTACGTGGTATAAATGCCTTTGTTGATGCAGTCTGAACACACAGATTAATTTACAGGGACACCCAGCAGCAGTGCCCAGTGTGTGGCTCCCATGGGCAGGGACATGCCTGGGGCCTCCTGGGCACAGCACAGCCTCAGGGCCAGCAGCCCAAAGGCCTTTCTCCAAGGGATGCTGGGCAAAGGGGCAGCAGCAGCAGGGCTGCAGTGGGCAGGGCTGCAGAGGCCCCATCACCCCCGTGTCACAGGGCCACCACCCACCAACACAGCATCACAGTGCTCTGGGGCAGCATAAGGCAGCATCCTCCTGGCTCCCACTGCCAGAGTACCCGGCGCTGCCACCAGGACAGAGCTGAAGCCTGAAGGCACCTGAGAGGAATTCCTTGAGGCACCCGTGGAATTACTTGGAGGGGCAGAGGGTGGAAGACTGCCCGAAGGTGCGGGAGGTTCTCTGCTGCAATTCCAGCTCCTGGAGGGGCCACCCTTGCAGCTCATTGGATGGATGGAAATCCTGCTTCAGGCTGTGGGGAGATCTCCGCCCTCATCTTCTGGGGAGATAGTGGCAGCAGCCATAAGGAATAGGGTCCGCAGACAGCACAGTGCCCTCCCCCAGTGCTTTGGAGCTCCCACAGCCAGGCATAGGAAGGATTCTTGCCCCCAGGGTTGATCAGGCCAGGGTCACTTTGCTGTTCTTGGAAGCCCCTGAGATGGTTCCAGGTGGAGGCAGAAAAGGCAGTGCCAGTGTCCCCCAAGAGCCATAACCAGCCCATGGACCAGGAGCAGGTCTTGCTCAGGTGCTCAGGGAGTAGCCGATCGCCAGCACTGGGGTCAGGAAGGAATTTTCCCCCGGGACAGATTGGCACTGGTCCCCGGGGGTTTTTTGCCTTCCTCTGAGCACTGAGCGTGACCATTTGCCAGGGCTCCTCGGTGCATTCCGTCCTGGTTATTGCCTGGTGCTCATGCTCCACGAAGGTGGCCCTTGTGTCCTGCAGCTGGGGTGGGAAGAGCTTTTTTGCCCCCAGGTGAACTAGCAAGTGTCCCCGGGGTTTTTTGCCTTCCCCCGCAGCCGAGCACAGCCCCTTCACGGGGCTCCTTTGGGTTATTGTGGCCCAAAGGCAGTGGCTCGTGCTCCACGCAGCTGGCCCTCGTGCCCCGCATCAGGGGGGAGGCAGAGTTCTGGACTCCCAGGGTGGCCCCAGCGTGGCCCCGGGATTGTTGCCTGTCCTCTGTGGCATTGAGCACCACCCCTTGTCAGGTCTTCCCCGGCCCATTCTGGCTGGGTTCTTGCACTGCTCACGCACCACCACAGCACCGCTCTGACAGATTTAGGAAAAGAAAATACAACCTAAACTAGACTAGGCTAAAATCAACTAAACTAAACTAAGTTAAACTAACCTAAGATAAAGTAAAAATAGGATAAATAGCTTTACTTATAAATAAATAAAATACTCTTTCCACCTGCAACTTTTCTGATTTGTGTATCTGCAAGGGTTTTTTGGTGCTGAAACCCCCTTGGCACTTGAGGTAAATGATGGTTCCATTGTATAATCCATTGTGAGTGGTGGGAATGGAATGTAATAGAAGGGAAGGGAACGGAACAGAACGGAACAGAATAGTCAGAACAGCTATGATATGTCATGGGTATCATTCTGCAGGACAAGCTCTGATGTAGTTCTGAGGGTCTATCTGCAGTGCAGGTCCCAAGGGAGGCTGGTCCCGGGCTTTGAGGTCTATGCACCAGCACCGATTAAAACAGGAGAATCACCTCTTCCTGGTTTTGTTGGTTTGTGGTTGTTTTTTTTTTTCTTTTGTTACCAGCTCCCAGCTTCCTGTATTAATGCCCTCCTCCTTTCCTGTATGCGCTCTGGTGGACGTTTGTGTCCCCTGCACAGTCTGGGCCTGGGCCAAGCTGTCTAGCTCCCTTTCAGCTCCCCTGACACCTTTCAGCTACAGACAGTGCCCGCAGCTCAGCCCCTCTTGCAGGAGGGCCTCCACCAGGGAGCACCGAGTGCAGCGCTGCCCATTGTGCACCCTCCCCTCAGGAGACCGGTGCAGGCCCTCTCTGCACCCCGCGCTATGCCCTGCAGCCTCCCCTCCCACCGGCTCTGTCTGGTGCCGACGCTGCCACCGCCGGGGCAGCCAGAGCAGAGCTCCGGAACCGGAACCGGGCCCTGGCCCTGACCCGAGCCCTCCCACTCCCGCCCGCTGCCCCCTCGCGCTGCCGGCGCCCCGCTCAGGGCGGGGCCGTCCCTCCTGCTTCCGCCCCCTGTGAGTCCCTGCTCGCCTCAGCGGAGCTGCGGTTCCCGGGCAAGGCCTGGCGGGGGCTGGGGGCTCCCTCGAGGGTTCTGGCCGCTCAGAGCTGAGGCTCCTGCTCGAGGGATTCTCCTGGCTCCAGGACTGGAGGCTCCCCTCTGGGGCTGCTCCCCTCGGCACCGCTGAGCCTGGCAGAGTCTTGAAGCAGATTCTTCTGAAAAGCAGCTGAGGGACAGGAAAAGCAACGAGGTGCTTGGTGACAGCCAGCGTGGCTGAAGGTGCAGTCCTTGGCTGAAAGATGGGAACTATCTTAAATAAATTACTTAAGGAATTAAGAAGCAAACAGCAAAATATCCCCAGCTTCAGCTCCTCTGCCAGTCTGCTCCTCTCATTCTGTTTCTCTTCCTGTGCTTTTCCTTCTCATGCCACAAATACTTAAAACATTCATTTAGCCCAAATACTGGAGAATTGGAGCACAAATACATGAGCAGGAACACTGCTATTTTTTTTGGTCAGTAATTCAGTTCCTTGGATCATCAGGATAAACTACACAGTCTTGGAGAGTATTCATCCACTTGGGAATTGGATTACAGTCTCATAAACCAACACAGCATGCCTATTACCACCTAAATAAAGCTGCCACCATTCTGGAACAAATAGGTGGAAGTAGTCAGTCAGTGAGTATCTACAGTTGAAGCAAAGAATAATAAACTGGCATACAGTTCTTAAGAAATTCTTCACAAGGAGGCAGATTTAGTGCCCTGAGAGCTAGGCTTTTACACACACAAAAACATACACCCATCTTTTTTATCACTGCCTTATCTGAAGCACTGAGGGCGCTGTAAGGGAGGGATCCAGGTGCAGCACTTTCTGAATAGCTGATGATGACAATGCATCCACTGTATTATTCTCTCTCACAAGAGGATACCTGAGAAGCTTCTCAGCATTTATGAGCTAGAAAAGGAGGTGGGTTTGTGGCAGCTGCCCAAGATTGTACTTGGCTCAATAGAAAATCCTGGCCTGGTGAAAGATAAGTTCTCCCACAGTGTCAGCTGGACCCTGCTCAGACTCCACTGCTGAGCCACTGAACAAGTCAGTTTAACTTCTTTGCAGATGTATAAAGGGGGATAGGTTCATCTTTGCAAAAATCTGTGGGCAGGCCCCTGTGGACAGTGATGTGTAAGTGTGATGTGCTATCACTGTTTTTTCTCCTGTGGGTAGGGGTATGAAATCATTCACCCCGTAGTACCCATGAGGGACCACACATTTGGAAAAGAAACATGCACAACCCATTTAAAAGGGCTTTTAACTAAAAAGACCAGCTCTTTTCTTTCCTGGAAGTGCTCACACAGCTCTTTCACAAGAAGCATCAGTTAAGACCTTCTTTCAGGACCGTGTCACCTTGGAAAAACAGTATCATTTAAAGCCTAACATTAGCTTACAAGCTCGTATCCCCAGCATCTAAGAGCTTGGGAAGAGGCAGGCTTCCCTCACAAGGACCAGCCTGGCCAGTGCGCAGACACCAATAGGGCACACGTCTGCTCCTGCCTCCCCTCTTGCCCTTTCCCTGCTCCCAGCTTTTTAGTCCTGCTGCTTGCCTTGTGCCAGTGAGTGACAGACTCCCTGTGAGACACTTTTCTGCACATAATTGCAGAAAACTGCCTTAGGAAAAGCCCCACCTGTGTAGTTTTCTGCTGTTGGAGTCACTGCAGAAAGCAGTTCACCCAGGAGTTTGAATAACAGCCAAGTCTGTACAAGCTGGTAGGAAGTATAGGGAGAGGAACAGAGACACATAGGGGAGCAGGGAAAGGGCTAAAGCCTCCTCCTATCAGCATAAAAAAGCAAAGAGGAACCATGAAATTGGCCCCTCGGCCTGCAGAGAGGGATGTGAGTGAGCTCAGGCAGTCCCCAAGCAAAGGATGGGGATTTCTGCTGTATACAAGGTGGTGTTACTCATGCCTGGTCACTCTGGTACCTTGGATCAGTACCAGACAGCAGTGTCCAGTTTGGGTGCCCACACTTCAAATGGATGTTAAATGTAGGTTTCAAAAGAGTTATAGGAGCAAACATACTGAAAAATTCCTGATGTTCAACCTGTTTGCCTTAACAAAGAAGAGGCTATGTTGGTTAGTTCCATTTTAGGTGTAGCTTCATGATGAAATCACTGCTAATAGAAATCTATTTAATCCAACAAACAAATGAATAGCAAGCACAGCTTCTGGGCAGGAAACTAAATAGGTCGATTCCCCAGTACTTGAGGTGTTTAAATCAAGGCTGGGTGCCTTCTTAAAGGCCATGTCATTGCTCAACAAGAAGTTACAGGCTTGATGCAGCACTCTTTTGATTCAGTTTTACAGTGTGTAATACACAGCCCCTTCTTGCCTTTAGAATTTCTGGAGGACCAAAATCACCAACAGAAGGTGGGTCCTGTTGTTGCTCCGGTGTGTCCCCTGGGCTCCTACGAAGCAGGCTGCACATGCACCAGTTTGCACCCAGCTTTACTCCCCAGCAGTGTGAGAGAATTACATACCCTTTACACTGGTACACCTAAGGAGCTGCCTGGGCAGCCATGCATGCTGTTGCCACTGCTGGGGAGAGGAAAAGAGTGGGTATGGAAAAAGCCAGTACTGCCAAAGCACAAGAAGATGGAAACCATGCCATGGAGCCGTTCTCCCACGGTACACACCATGAAAATCTCCAGCAGGAACAACAACCTCTCTCTTTCCCAGCATATCCAAACACGTCCCATACTGCAGCCAGAATGGTGACTGTCCTTCAGTGCTTTGTACTCGAGTCTCTCCAGCTGGCATACCTGAGGATTGATGATACTTTCAGTGTTAAAGTAGTATTCAAGGTGTTTGAGCAAGCAGGGGCAGTTGGCAGGTTGCTATTTGCTAAAAAGTGTAAGTGATGTCCTGGTACAAGTTAGTGGCCAGCAGTCCCCAGCTGCCAAAGGGGCTGTGGGAGCAGCCTTAGAGAATAGGTGTGAGACCCTAATAGCAAGCCCCATTCCACATATACTTTCTACTCCGTGCTGCAAAGGGGGGACCAGCAGCAGGCGGGCCCCCCCCCCCAGCCTAGAGGCCACCCTGCCCTCTCACCCTCTTCATCCATCCCAACAAAGCCCAAGTAAATTGTTGGGGTTTTTTCCAGATGTCTAGTAACACTTCTCCATACTTATCCCCATCCTATTTTGAGCATCCTGTTAAGAACAACCTGGTCTAGTGGAACATGTTCCCTGCCCATGGCAGGGGGGTTGGAACTAGATGATCTTAAGGTCTTTTCCAACCCTAACTATTCTATGATTCTATGATTTTAAGACCCAATGTGCTTGCAGCTTTTAACATGGCCATAACAAATGTCAGCAGTATGTTGCCTTTTCTAAATCATGTCTGCTGCCTGACAGATGAACCTGTGACAGCATTGTGGGGTATTATGACACCCAGTGGTCACTCAGGTAAATCAGTGCTTCTTTCCAAGATCCCTCTTCCCAGTTTAAGGCTCCAAAAAGGTGCAGGAGTGACCACATCTTCTTTTGTGCTGGAGCAATGTGAACACATGGTCAGCTTCCAGCGATAATGCTGTACTCCAAGCAAGCAGATCTCAGCTCATTCCAAAACCTGTTTGTTCATAAACAAATAGCCAGCAAGGCAATAATTTGTTAATTAGCTATCTGCTAATCATAATCAGGAGATAGAGATGCTGTCTGAGAACACTGACAGAAATAGACTGATGTTCCCCATAAGTACACTAACTCTGGAAGGTTTCTCTCTTTTCCCTCTCTGTCTAGCGCTAGCACAAGCAGAGAGACAAAGGGAGCAGAATTCTACCAGGGCTTAGCAGCAACAGCAAGCAGGACCCAGTACAGTTGCTTCCTGGAGCAACTGGAGTGACTGATCTCAACTTCCATGGCTAATTTTGGGGAAGGTGTTGGTGCTTTATTGAGTGTAAATGCAAGTAGAACAATTGAAATCCAAACTTAGAAGCAGTGATACCAGGATCGAGATACACTTAGTTTTCCCCAAGGAGAGCCAGTGATATAACCAGAAATATTACTCACTGTTTCTCAGATGAATTGTTCTTTCAGAGCCTGCACGGTGGCGGTTGCTTTCTTGAGTGCTGAATTCACTCCACTCCCACTCATGTCAGCTTGGCTCACAGCTGATCTTAACTGGTTTAGCCCAAATTGCCTTTTTCTCCCCTTGTGAGTGCTCTTGCTAGGGAGCCTTCCTGAAAAGCACACCAAGAACGAGATTGCTCAGGTTTACAAGACACTGGGAGAAAATGAAGTAGGAGCAACAAGGTAGCTGCTCCACGTTGAACATCACAGTAATAATTGGCCTGCCAAGGAGCCCTGACTTTCTCAGCACCTTGAGGATGATGGGCTCTTCAAACGCCTCTTTCTGGAACTGAAATAATTCTGTAGTCTTAGTGTACTGTTTTTGTTTTTTGTATAAGTTTCATTAAAGGACAGATACTGAAGAACAACTGTAATCATGCAACTGGAAAAATACCCAAAGACAAAGCTTTCATTTAAACAAGTTCTTAATTTTGATACAAAGCTACTATTCCTTTATGCTACAAAAGTCAGTGCTATGAAGTTACCACTTCTGTATGTTCAGATATCCCTTGTCTACATGGCACATCACTGAGCCCAAACTATCGCTTTTCTTTAATCTCACTGCTGTCTGCATTTATTAACCCTCCACCTCCAGGTTGCGCCAACTGCTAGGACACAGCTTGAAATCCTCTGATTCCCTGAGATCAGAGGATCCTTTGCAAGAAAAAACTGTCTCTCATCCACACATCAAAAGCAATGGTATGGAGCAATGGCGAAACTTAGGTGGAGAGGTTGGGTAGTCACTGGGAATGTAACCCAATGCTGGAGCTAGCATACCTTGCTCACAGGCCTTGAGGGGAAGATGTGGTGCCCTAAGCATCTCAGTTTCCAGCAGAGGAAGAACCGGGCTGCTGTAAAGACATCCAGAGGTTGATCCAGTCCAAGAGGAAATACTGTGCACCTCTGTCCTCTTACAATCTGGTTTGCCTATGCATTTTTTAAGCAGAGGCACCTAATGCGGCAGGGCCACCTGCTTTAGATAACATAGTATGGACAGCTAAGTAGTTCTAAGTTTCCCAAGAGGAGGGGAGGGGAAGCTTGGCTTTCTCAGTTTTAAAAGTGCCAGTGGCCACGAGGTGTCCTGTCCCCTTGCCCCAGGGATGTTTTGGAGAGAGGGGCGCACACATTCCATGAAACTGGACACTGCTCATGCTGCCTGCTCGTCCAGAGGGGTGGCTGCTGGGGCATGTGTGTGGCACCAGATCCCCACTGAACTGGAGGTGGTCCTAGCAGGAGGGACCACTGGGCTCCAGAGGAGGGCACGGCACCCAGGCTAAGCATTGGCTCACTTCTGCATCTGTTCTTCTTGTTTGCATTTCCCTTCAGCCTGGTGCACCAGGCTTCAGGCAACTGTGCTGCTTGGTGAGCAGCTCAGATGCCTCTGCTTCAGAAGCTTCTGATGAGCCAGAAGACAAATGGCTGGGGGAGTGGGAAGAAGCTTCTGCTGTCCAATTCTAAATTGCAATTGCAAGGTTGTCAGCCTCTAATCCCTATTTAGGCAGACTGGCTCCCATCTTTAATAAGAGGAGGTGCAGAAGAGCTGCTTTAACTGTCTCTCATCCATGTCTAACTGTGAGGTTTTTTAGCCCACTGCAGTGCAAAGTCAGAGGTTAACGGGGATTTATGCTAAAGTTACTGATATTGCATGGAGAAGTCCTGGAATCAGTGGCTGTATGGCTACTGCAGAAAGCCAAAGGGTTTAAGAAGCTGTCCCTGTCCAACTGTAAAGTTCCTCCTTCCTCCTCGCAATGCGAATATTCAGCTTCTGTTTCAGCACATCAACAACAAAACCATGTTTGTTTAAACTCTGTGACTGTGGCCAGGAGAGGAGCTTTTGCACAATTAAGCTCAGAGATGGTTTAAGTGCTTTAGTGCCTCCTTGCCATCAGTGGCTGCCTCCCAGCTGAGACACAGGGTCTGGATGTCTGTTAATTTGGATACATCAGTTAGAGGCTGAGAGCTCTGCTGGGCCAGATCCCAGCCCCCATGTGTCATGCAGATATAACTATAGCTGTGTTTCTGGCATTTGTGGTGAAGAAGTACATTTAACATTGAAAAAAACAGGTTAAATTTTATACACACTATTTCCAGCAAGGCTCTCTTGGTAATGAGTAACATTTACCCAATGAGAGTGCCTGATATTCCTCCAAATCTGAGGAGACCTGCACTTGAGCTAAAATTAAAAGCTGGTGAAGTTAATGGTTGGGTCACTTTTAAAATGATAATTTAGAAAATAAATCAGTGTTAGGGGAACTGCTAGAAGAATTTGGGAGAAAAAGTTATGCTATAAAGAGTACATTACAATACTTAAAAGGTTACCTTGGTCACCTTAAATGAGGGAATCTTTCAGGTTTACGTCCCATCAGCATTAAGCTGGTGGCATATGAGCTGGTAGGACGCAGGCATAAGCCTGATTTCCGGGGAGAGGTGGGAAGGAGGAAAGCCCATCGTGCATTTTGCTGGGTGAAAATCTGTGGATGGAACTCCCAGAGCATGTCAGAGTTTGCAGCAGCATGCTGCTGGAGTAGGCAAGGGATCGGGACCAGGGACCTCCAGGTCCCCTCACCTCAGGCAACAGCATCCCCTCCACAAGCAGCCCATAAGTGTTCTTAGAAGATACCTCCTAAGCTGATTTCCTTCTGGCATATTATCTCCCTCTGTGATGGTATGCCTGTTTATCAAAAGCACAGACTGCTTTCTAAATCCTTCCTAACTCACTGCAAGCAGCTCCACCTGATGTCTCGGCCCTTCACCCACCAGCTGCACCCAACCAGCCCCCCTCTCCCCGCTCAAGGATATAAGGGCTGCTTGTTTTTTTTCTTCATTTAAACAAGCTTTTGCTAAGAAGAGGTATCTGAGGCATGCATATACTGTTCTGTAAGCCTTTACCTCCCACACTTCCCTCTTTCCTTAAACCAAGCTGTTAATAAGAATGCAGATTACTGTAGCCAGAATTTATAGCAAGAATTTGCAGGAGCCAAATATAAATTTAAAGAAGTGGCAGCAGCATGATCAAACCACAGCTCTGCTCAGAAAGGTTTCTGCAGTGTATATTTTCCACAGTTTACCTATCGCAGCTTATAGCCATAGATACAGTTTTAAATGAGTAGGCCTGTTTTTAAAGATTTCCTGAGTTACAAGCATCAGAGACAGCATTTCATATCTCAGGACCTTTAAGTCTGCAGTAGCTGTGAAGTGCCAATATGACTATCGCATGTAAATGGCAAAAAAGGAAAAGTCCTACTGAAAATGATGAATGGAAGTTCACCTCCATATAGCTGCTGTTTGGGAAAGAATTGGATAACTGGGTGTCCCCCCGAAATGGCAAGTACAAGGTGGAAATACAGAAAAAATGCCTTTTCTTCTTCATAAAGAAAAAAGTTTGATCAGGGTTTGGAAGATATGCTCTGGTTGGTCTTGCCTGCTTTGGGGGGTCACAGCCCCCCAGCCTCTCACTGGGGACATGGGGTGGGATGATAGGGAGCTGTCTGAAAAGTGAACAGGCAGGTACAGAAGTGGGGAACAGCCTTGTGTGCACACATATGCATCATAGGCACCAAGTACTGCAGATAGTGTGAGACCACAACAGGTTTAGGACACGGAGTTAGCAGCAGTGCAAGCTGAGCTGGTGCTTGGTTGCTTCATGAACCTTCAGTCACCTCTGCCCCTTCCGCTCCTGAAAAAAAACCCAAAACTTCTCTTTTCCTCACCCTTTACCTGCTTGGACTCGTGTTGGCACAAGTCTTGTCAGTGGTGGTAATCAGGCTGGTGCCCAGGATGCTTGTGGGGCTCTATGGAACCTGAATCACTTACTGGGAGGGGTGTCCAGAGGCAGCTGTAGAGGCTCGGGGCTCAGTCAGAGGAAAAGCTCCACAACCACCACTGCATGTCCGTCAGTTGGTGCCATTACCTCCTTCCCACTTGGTGCATGAGGTGCAGCACAGAGTAAAACATGTCACCTCAGCTAGTGCTAACCCCAAGGTGAGGAAGGATTTATGCACAGCACCAAGTCCACTATGCATGCTCATTCCGCCTCGTGCTGAAACCTTTTCTGGGATCACTTCAGCTCAGCTTTTCCTCCTCACCTTGACAGTGAGTGGGAGCCGTGGACCAACATGCACCATCCCAGAGAACTACTGCACAGCTTGGCCGGGTGGGAGCATCCTGTGGTTTGGTTTCATTTCAGTGGAAAATATCACAGAAAGTATCTTTCAATGATGCTTTGCCAGAACTACATCTCCAAAGATACCTTCCTGAGTCAGTGAGTTACCTATGTGTGACTTAAGTGCCCACATACCCCTCCTGCCTTTGACTAAACCTCCTGCCAGCTGCTGGCTTCTGGGTTTGAGCTGCTGCTGTTGTATCCCTGCAGTACTCATTCCCAGGTGCATGCCCTGCCTTCTCTTGTATGATGCTGCACTGCAGGCTTGTAGGCATTTTCCTTTGTAAAGTTTTTACAATTTGCACCCAGCATAAAAAACTTACAATTAGACACATTTTAAAGGTGCAGTTTGGCCTAAGTACATTAGTCTCAGCTAAGTGCAATACTACTTTTTCAAAAAGCAGTAACCCATCACCGAAAGGCTTTTCCATTAGAAGCACTTATGCTACTTGTGCATATTTAATACAAAATTGCCAGTGAGTAAAATGACCATTACATCTCTCAATTAAATTGACATATGCAGGTTGTGCAGATCTCCTATCACCTTTGTATCCTCATTCACTGCTCACTACTAACCTCCGTTACACAGAGCCTCTCCTGATGGTTTTCCCTATAGCGAACAACAGGGAAGAACACCCCAACACCCTCTGACTCCTACACCATATGTCATTTAACACATGTGCCCCTGTTCAGGTTGGGAAAGCCATGGACAATGTAAGTGATGACAGCAAATGAAAGTAAATACTTACTAGACATGTTTCCGAGAGATGGTGAGTTTTGTATTGTTGCAGTCTCACACTTCATAGCTAAAAAAGCATGAGGCATGACAGTGCATTTATTATTTATAGATCCGTTTCAGTCAGGGGATGACAATGCTTGCAAAGGCAGGGAAGATGAAGCATGTTCACTGTTGAGTTCATTGATAGGATGTTTTAACAGTCTGTGACGTTAAAAATCAACAGCCTGCCAATGGCTTTCTGCCATACCACCAGGCCCTCCTGATAGGAGACAGGGTGACTGGTCTCAGCAGGGAGGTCCTCAGACAGGGTGCAGATGGCAGGGTGAGTTCCTGGGAGCAGGGGAGCAAACGGAGAGAGTGCTCGACAAGCGAAGAGCAGCTATGTGAAGGGCCCTGCCACCACAGACACTTTTCTGCTTTATCACGTACTCTGTGGAAATCTGAGCTCCTGAAATGCAGCAGCCTCACTATGCTCTAGTCAAACTTCTTGTTTCTGGTCAGAGAGATGCCCATCAGCTGAAGGAAGCTGGCTTTACACATTTCTTTATAAAACTCTTACGGTGTTATGACCCAGATTCCTTCATCTACACTACTCTTTGTACCTGTTGCTAAGCTTCAGAGCAGAAACTCCAGGGAGGAATGGGAATCTTTGCCCTCCAATGCTGTCCTCTTCAAAACAGGCACCCACCCAGTGTGATGAACATACCTATCTTTTGTGGGATTTTTCCCCAAGTTGTGCATAACTCCCACCAGCTGTTCAAGCTCTAGGGCAAACACCTCTGGTGTCTCCCAACCTGCTGTCTACCAGCCCTGTTATCTCAGACTGGGCAAATCTGTGAGCTGTTTCCTGTGGGGGAATGGAGGATGCAGGTGGCTACATGAGTGGTCTAAAGCAGGCCAGGTCCAAACTGGTGTTGTTGCCTTGTTAATGTTCTTGCTAGCACAGGTCTGACCTGCCTTTCTCCTAGACACTGCCTGAGGGTAGTTTAGGGGCTGGCACAGTCCAGGGGCAGCTCTATAGGTATGTAGTGGATAAAAAGCAGACTAGGGACAACGTAGGTGCCCTCCAGAAGCTATCGGGAGAACTGGCTACACAGGATTTGGAGAAGGCTGAGGTTCTGAATGACTTCTTTGCCTCAGTCTTCACTGGCAAAGGCTCTGACCGCACCACCCAAGTGTTGGAAGGCAGATGCGGGGACTGTGAGAATGAAGGCCTTGGGCCCACTGTAGGAGAGGAATTGGTTCGAGACCATCTTAAAAACCTGAACTTACACAAGTCCATGGGTACTGATGAAATCCATCCGTGGGTCCTGAAGGAGCTGGCAAATGAAGTTGCTAAGCCGCTGGCAATCATACTTGAAAAATCATGGTGGTCAGGTGAAGTTCAAGACGACTGGAAAAAGGGAAATATAACCCCTATTTTCAATGATCTAGGGAATTACAGACCAGTCAGTCTCACCTCTGTGCCTGGCAATATCTTTGAGCAGATTCTCCTGGAAGGCATGCTAAGGCACATGAAAATCAACAAGGTGCTTGGTGACAGCCAGCATGGCTTCACTAAGGGGAAATCCTGCTTGACCAATTTGGTGGCCTTCTATGATGGGGCTACAGAACTGATGGACAGGCGTAGAGCAGTTTATGTCATCTACCGGGACTTGTGCAAAGTGTTTGACACTGTCCCACATGACATCCTTGTCTCTAAATTGGAGAGACATCAATTTGATGGATGGACCACTCGGTGGATAAAGAACTGGCTGGATGGCCGCACACAAAGAGTTGTGGTAAACGGCTCAATGCCTGGCTGGAGACCAGTTACAAGTGGTGTCCCTCAGAGATCAATGTTGGGACCAGTCTTGTTCAACATCTTTGTTGATGGCATGGCCAGGGGGATTGAGTGTGTCCTCAGCAAGTTTGCCAATGACACCAAGCTGTGTGGTTCAGTTGATACACTGGAGGGAAGGAATGCCATCCAGAGGGACCTTGACACACTTGTGACGTGGGCTGATGCCAACCTCATGAAGTTTAACCATGACAAGTGCAAGGTCCTACACCTGGGTCGGAGCAATCCCAGGCACAGCTACAGGCTGGGCAGAGAAGAGATTCAGGGCAGCCCTGAGGAGAAGGACTTGGGGGTGCTGGTCGATGATAAAATGAACATGAGCCGGCTTCAGTGTGCGCTTGCAGACCAGAAAGCCAACCGTATCTTGTGCTGTATCAAAAGGAGCATGACCAGCAGGGCGAAGGAGGTGATCCTGCCCCTTTATTCCGCTCTCGTGAGACCTCACTTGGAGTATTGTGTGCAGTTCTCATGTCCTCAACATAAAAAGGACACGGAACTGTTGGAACAAGTGCAGAGGGGGCCACGAGGATGATCAGGGGACTGGAACACCTCCCATACGAAGACAGGCTGAGAAAGTTGGGGCTGCTCAGTCTGGAGAAGAGAAGGCTGCGTGGAGACCTCATAGCATCCTTCCAGTATCTGAAGGGGGCCTATAAGGATGCTGGGGATGGACACTTCATTAGGGACTGTAGTGGTAGGACAAGGGGTAATGGGCTAAAACTTAAACAGGTAAAGTTTAGATTGGGTATAAGGAAGAAATTCTTTCCTGTTAGGGTGATGAGGCACTGGAATGGGTTGTCCAGGGAGGTTGTGAATGCTCCATCCCTGGCAGTGTTCAAGGCCATGTTGAACAAAGCCTTGGGTGAGATGGTTTAGTGTGAGGTGTCCCTGCCCATGGCAGGGGGGCTGGAACTAGATGATCTTAAGGTCCTTTCCAACCCTAACTATTCTATGATTCTAACAGGTTGCACAAGTAAAGTCAGCCTGGTTTTGGAGGAGGAAACAGTGTCTGACCATGCAGCTGGGCAACCCAGTCTCCTGCAGGTCCAAAGTGCAAGCCATGGTGCAGGCATTATTTGTGCAACCCCTGCCCACCCATCCTTCTCTCGTGGCACCATCTCATGTCCTGCTGCAAACAGAGCTTCAACCCTCCAAGCTGGGACCTTCCCTTACAAAAATGTACCTGCCATTACCTATGTTTAATGGGAATTCCTGCTCACACTATAAATTCAGACATCTGTCAGGACTTTGCAGGACCATTTTAATGTGCTCCCACAAAGCAGCTGCAGCAGACGCAGGAACTGAATCATCCCCCAAATGACATTTCATTATAGCATGCTGGAGAGCCTGTAATGCCATGCGTGAGACACATTCAAGATCTGGCCACAGAGGAAGACCTATGAGCTACAGTGAGTAGATAACTGCTGTGCAAATGAAAACAGTAATAGCCCATTCCTATACCTCAGACATCCTAAACTACCTCCTAGACAAAGTGCTTTTGTAAGACGAACTATACATCAAGCCCTGAGCCCTGGGTTTGAAGCACAGATAAATAGGGAAGGGAGAGCAACTTCTCCCTCGCCTTGTCAGAAATCATCAGCAAGAAAATGCCACCTTGTTCACTCACGCAAGGCTCTGGCACTAGGAAAGGCCTTTTTGGCTTTTCGGTGATGTATATTCCACAACAAAATAGACTATGTGTGTTTATGTTGACCAGTGCCTTGAACACCTAATGACATGGAAGGCAGGGCATCCTAGGTCTGAACTTGCTATTCTGTGGAACAGTTCTCCTTCAAAGGGCTTTTCTGTCTTCAGACTTATGCTCCCTAAACCCATGATGTTTATTATTTCTAAAACCATGATGTTTATTATTTCTTAAGACAAGCCATATTGATTACAGGATCTAAAGAATTCAACTTGCCATAGTTTTCCCGGAAACCTCCTTGATATTCATTACCTTCTTGGCAGATTGCATGAATCTGAATGCTGATTTACAGGGTAGAGCTTAAAACCAGCGTGATATACCTAGCCAGTTGGAGAACAGGACAAAAGGTCTCATTTCCAGTTTTATTGAAAGGAAGCCTTAAATGCTCTGTTTTATTACAGCAGTTCTGATAAGGGCCATGTTATGCTAAATAACAGCTTCTGTATTAACCCAAGTATAAATTTGGGAGGTACTAAACCTAATGTGGCTTCCACAAAACAGAATCTAAAGTAAGCTATGTAGACAAAAAAACCCCAAACGAACAAACAAAAGCCACATCTTACTTTACCATCCTGTCCTCACCCCCACAACCCTGGCTATTTCTGACAGACTCCTCTGAATCCAGTTTTCTCCCCACGCAGTCCTCCTTCCAGCCACCCTGTCATCAGAGTCATTAGATGCTGGACCTCTTAAAGCAGGAGATGCAGTGCCATTGTACTGGACCTGCTTGGCCAAGACCTTTCTCAGGACTGAGGATGGACTCGTGTCCTCCTTCAAAGCTATTATTTAGCTTGTGGTTTAGGTTCAGCCAGAAGCAGGCTACAGAGCTGTGGTCTCACACATGTTTTTTGTGTCTCAGCAGGGACCAGAGATGGTGACTGGAACAGATGGTTCCATGTTGTAAATCAGCACCTAGAGTAAAATATGCAAACATAAGATTATTCAGACCTTAATGTTTGGTAGGGGAGGGGGACTCAAGTCTCTTCATATTCAAACTGATCCTCATGGAAAGGAATGCTAGTGTTTTCCCTGCCATTTTTGAGGTCTATCTCATGTTAGACTGATCCACCTGCAGGCTTCGATCTTGTGTTTGCTAGTGCTTAAGTCACATCCTTGGAAATGGAGATCTCTGAATGTTCAAGTGTGAGAGCTGCATACCGAACACCAAACTTGAAACAGCAGCTTGTGTGTAAGGAAATATGTCTGTTTGTGCTGGATGATTTATTTTAACTTGAAAGTAAACCAAGATTAAAAGTAAGATCTCTGTGGCAAAAAGAACATGAGGTCCAAAACAAAACCCCCTCCACATGGAGATGAATTGAAGAGGGCAATCAATTAAATTCACATTTTCCAGGAAACTCAGGTACCCAAACTTATTCTTTGTTGAGACGAGCATCTAATAGGCTATCATCTCCTTCACAATCCCTCAGCACAGCTGAAAATGGTGTGGAGAAGGTTGCTTACCTGCTATCACCAACCTCCTCCCTGCCCATCTTCATCATTTCAAACCACCTGTTTCAGGGCTCAATGTTACAGGTCCCACTGGAGCCTTCTGCGCTCCCCACCAACTCCTAACTCAGCAATGTAAGTGCCACTCTAGGAGCTGAGTGCCAACTTTTAGGTATTTCAGTGTGGATACCACAAACCCTTTTGTGTCAGTGGATGGTAGTTACAGAAATATTCTGCATTTGACCTGGCACACTGCCTTGGCATTGGCCTTTCCACCAGAGTTCTACTCCTGTATGTTAAGGGTACAAAAGTCTACAGAGAAACCAGTGACACATCTCTCAGTCACGTAATGATAGCCATTAAAAGTCCTACAAATGAAATACTGATTTTCATCTCCTGTACAGGTGAGATTTTATTTATTATAAAAATAATGTAAAAGAAACTCTGCCACAGCATCTTTCTCAAGAAAGCATCCGAAGCTTACTGCAAACTTAAGCAGGAGAGATTTAGGCTAAATATTAATTAGAAATTTTTCACTATGATGGTGGTAAGGCACTGGCACAGGTTGCCCAAGGAAGATGTGGATGCCCCATCCCTGGCAGTGTTCAAGGCCAGGTTGGATGGGGCTCTGAGCAACCTGGTCTAATGGAAGTTGTCCCTGCCCATGGAGGGGGTTTGGAACTGAATGATCTTAAGATCCTTTCCAACCCAAACCATTCTGTGATTCTATGAAATAAAGACATTCTGCAAAATCTTTACATATTTTACTTGAGTTTTTCTGTAACCCTGTGTTGGAGTAGCCATGCTAACACCCAGATGGCTTTCTCTGTGTCAGGTTAATTTGCCTTCTGCATGAGATATTGTGACCATGAGCCACCCAAACTGCTGTAACTGTTCCCAAGGGGGTGACATCCCATGTGCAATGTCCCACCAGCCCCCTGTGTGACAAAGAGGCTAGTAATGGATGAGAGTCTCCTCTGTCTACACAATTGCAGAAGATTAGCAGTATCCAAACAGAAAAGATAAACTTTGGGAGTTTGCCAGAGACTTAAACAATTAATAAACTTAATTGCTTTCCCTCCTCACTGAGATCCCAGTATTGTCAGAAGGACATCAAGGATTTATCTTTGTTAATTTACTTCTTCTTCAAATGACAACTGCAGCTTGACTAAAGCAGTCAGCCTCACACTAATTTATTTGTTCAGTGAGTACCATTCAGTTCCCCACAGAAGTTACCAAATTAAAAATTGTCAGATTCTGTAATGGCCTGACCTTTTTAATCTGGAAAAGTTCAAAGTCTGGCCTACTGGGTCTGAAAAGAAAACTGCCAAGAGCAGCTGCTCATGCTGGAGCATCAGTGTAAATGTTCCAACAGGTGAATAATCACTGGGAGAGCTTGGCAAAGTATCTTGCAAGTGGAGCAAGAAGACAAAGTGTCATGTGTAGAGTAAATTAAAAAGGAAATACCATTTTAGTGATACCTCCTTGGGAGAAGACAGAGCTCAGGTATCAATCTAATCAAACCCAGACTCTGGAAGTTAATGTATTCTATACTCTGGATTAAAAAAAGGGGAATAACCAAAAATCCAAGCATGCTTGAACAGCAGCTATTAACTGTCCCTCGCCTGCTTTTCCTTTTTCATCAATGTTCTTATTCACCAGCTATCTTTAGCAAATTTAGGCTTTTGTAACACTCAGAGCCATTGTGGTACGGTCAATACAAGTGTATCCTTGGAGACCAGCAGGGTCTGTGCTTGTTGTGTTCTCACTGCGAGATGCTGCTGGAAGAGATACCCTGAATCTTCGCACTCCCCTTGTTCCCTCGTGTCAGGTACTTAAGCAACCACAGAGGAAGTGGGGGTCAGTTTAAGCCCCTTTTCGAGGTCTTCCAGTGTTTGCCATCTACCTGGTGGCCACACAATTGCTGGCAGTAAATAATTGCAGGTAAAGATGGGGACTGTCTAAAGCAGTGTGCTAAGAGGCAGATCTTGGGCTGTTTGCTGTCAGTTGCTCTGATGTGGATTTGATGGAAGGGTCTCAGGAACAGATGACTTCTGATGTGAACTTACTGATACATTGCAGCTTATATTTTGTTAATGGTTTTCCCATTAATGACAAAGATTAAAAACAACAGCTGATAAATCCTTGTCCAGAGGAAAGGTTGGAGCTCTCTCAAGCAGGCAGGGAACGGAGCAAATCTGAGGGAGGAATTCATGCCGTGTTTTCTGCAATGATGGGGTTAATGCACACAGCTCCTTGGGATTTATCTCACATCTTTGATGAACAGAGAGAAAAAGATGCTGTCTCTCTTGCCTTTTCTAAGTCCCTGATAAGTTTCTCAGGGACTAAAGATTTTCTTTTGGCCTCCTGGCATGACAGTTACCACAGAGTTTAAATAGTAATTACTCCATGGGATGCTCTCGGCATCGACAAAGAACAGCTTTGGTCCCTTGGATATTATTTTTTTTAATCAGAGATTCAGTCATTTTACTAATATCTAAGAGGCAAAGTTGAAAATTACATGACCATGCCCTCTAATTACACTATTTCTGGTAGCAGTGGGGGGCTTCCCAGGTTTAAGTATTTGAACAAAGATTTCAGGGTGTTTAATAATTTTTGCTACAAAAAGGAGGGCACTGAGAATAGAGAATCAGCAGAGAACTTAGTGACTAATTACAGCCTAGGAAATACCATTCCTGGTCCCTGAGATTACTCTGTTTTGATTACTGCACTTCAGGACCACATTGCTGGCTCTACAGACCTCTCTGAAAACATTTTTCCAGTGGAATTAGGATGTCAGTAATTGATGTCACCAGGCCTCCAGCAATTCCTGCTGTCTACCTCGCTTTTTTTCTCTGCATGGTTCAAAATACTCAATACAGTTAGCTTTTGCTTACTGTGAACACTTTCTTCATGAAAAGTCTGATTTTGTCTGCCTCCTATACATTTGACCTGGTGTCTTGCATGTCGCTGTTGGCTTCCCTTCTTCCTGCCTTGTGTCACTGGAGCTTCCTCCCCAAAAGCAGGTCCAGACCCTTTCTGCTCCCTCCATTGGGACTGTCTCAACTGATGAACTGTAAAGTCAAATGAGAAAGTGAATGGCTTGCAGGGAAGGTCCATGGTAAGTGCATGCATGCGAATGACACATGGCCTAAGGAAGATTTTAGCGTGCAGGGAAGAACAAGACATCCCTGTGGTGTACCTTTCTTTCCATCAACGAAGCTGCGTAGGGGTAGACATCTGATGTGGTCTCAGGTCTTATTTTAATTCTGAGGTTCTGGTGTTATATTGGGGTATACTTCAAAAATCTCCAAGGGACTCCCCTGAGGGGTGGTGCACAAGCACAATGTGTGTGGTTTATTCCATGCTGCATCCCTCACCCACTGTACTGAGACCTCTCCATTGAGGGGTGAGAAGGTACTTGTGGTTTCAGGCAGGTTGTGTTGCTCAGTGCTAATTAACAGTCTTGAATTAACTCTCCACTGAGATGCAAAGTCAGATATGATGTTGCAGACCTTAAAACATCTGTCAGCTTGAGTTCCCTTGCATGGGGTTTTGGTGAGAGCCGGAGCAGCGCATTATATGCATGAAGCAACCATAACCCCAAATTCCCACTGGGCAGAAGGAACCCCTTGACCCTCCAACCCCATCCCAGAGTCACCCTGCACCTGTGGGCAGGCAGCTTTTCCTGCCTGCTTTAAGAGAGAGTGTATCAATACTCACTATGTATGTACAGCCTTGGTGTGGAAATGCATCTTCTCATAGTGCTATATTATTTATAGGCTAGGCCAAACACTGGGATATTGAAGTAAGGCTACGAGAGGTTTTCAGTTTCAGAAGCAGCTCATAAATAAGAAGTTAAGTTTTATATTTTAAGAAGAAATGTTAAAAGTTCTTGTCCTTGAGTCTTACAGGGAAAAGCTGCACAAAATACGCTCCACAATACTGCCAAAATCTATTAACCTGATTCTTCCAGCTCACCTCTGTTGTAAACCAACTTGAGCCAGGGTTGTCCTGCCAGCAGAGGGGGAGCCAGGTGGCTGCTGCCTCTGTTATGGACAGGGCAAAATAAGAGGGATAATTTCACTTAAAAAGTCACCTATCTCCCTCTGCAACAGCCATCTCTTGCTCACCTCCATTTCCTGCCACTCTCCAGTAACTGACCATAAAGAGGAAGATGTCCACCTAACTTCCAGATGCTGCTTTCCTTCTCCTAATCTGGGATTTCTAGGGGATGGGTTTATGAAACCAGCATTTGCTCATGATGAAGGCTGCCTTGTTTCCAGCAAGAGAGGATTTGGGATTGTTTACCTCGGAATGGCTGTGGTATCCTTGAACACCAACCCTGGGTCATCTGCACACTCCTGGAGGAAAAAACACCACAAACTGGACTGTAGCAACATGTCTTCGTTGATAATACCTTTTATGGCTTCTAGAGTGGGTGCCTCTTCACTCATGTCTCCCTGCTGCAGACATCCAGAGAAGTAAACGAGCCTGAATTCTTGCATGCTATTGAAATATAAGCATTAAATCATTGTAATTATACCTTTCTGGCAGCTGCTAGGGTGGCAAGTTTGATTTCTGAGCTTCCAAACCAAAACACAATTGATGAGATTTTTGCAGAACTAAAAGCACCCCCCCTTCTTCTTGACAATCTCTGCATGTAGCTCAGCCTTGCTTCCTACTGCGTGTAAATAATAATGTTGCTATCAATGCATTTTTGCTACAATTTCTAAATGCAGTTGGAGCAAATTAAATCAGAAAAGGAAGTTGTAGCACTTCACATTTTTCCATATACGGTTTCATGCTGTGTTATACACAGTGTTCATCACATTCTCTGTACCTTATTTTCTGTGAGATATCTGAAATTCTTTGTCTTATCTGATTTATGATTTAAGATTTTGACCTTTTCAGCTTCCTGTAATTTCACTGCCAGCTCACTCAATATGCCTTTGTTTATAGCCTTACAGCAGAGAGACCAAGTGAAGATCGGAGCTGCTTATGTGCTTTAAAGACAGACATTCTGTTTGCCAGAATTCTTGTATGAAAGAAGGAAGCAGTGACATAATTTCAAAAGCTTTTAAAGAACCTGAGAATACAGATGAGAAAGGGGATTAAACACCCTTCCAGCATGACTTTCTACTAAAAGAACGGACCGAAAAGCAATACCTTTCTGTTAATGGCAACCTGTGTGAAAAGCAATTTCAACACTGATAAAACCTGATTTTTCAGCTCCATGGCGAGAGCAGCAGAATGGCAGCATACATCTCAGCACTTTCATCAAAATACTTGGGAAGGCGAATGAAGCCTTTATATCTGCTACTGGGATGCTGTGTCAGCTTGCCTCAAGTTCTGCTCCCCCGCTGTGAGGAAGGTTGCAGAAGGAGCTCCGGGGACACTAATCTGTGCTGGAGACTAGCTGCTAAATATATTATGGGTACTAGAGACAAGGGCTGAGTGTGAATTGCAGAGGACCCTGGTGACACAGAGTGACGGCAATAAAATGACAGATGAAATTCAGCTTAGATAAATCTAAAATGAGGCACATGGGGGGAAAACACCCAATCTTGTCTTTCCATACACTAAGCTGAGTTCTGTGTTGACTATTGCTGCTTGGAAATGAGATCTTGACATTAGAATAAATAATTTTATAGAAATGTCAGATTTGTGCTCAGAACTAGTCAGAAAATTTCAAAATTGAATTCTAGTAAGTATTATGAAAGGAATAGTAAACAACATGAAAAACATCACTTGTATTCACCATATGTATGAGCTTGTGCATTGAGCACTGCGGGCAGCCCTGGTCCTCCTGTCTCCAAGGAAAGATGCAGCAGAATGAGAAATGCTGCAGGCAAGCTCAGCCAGCATAATCAAAGACGTGACACTTGCTGAAGTCTTATGCTCTTCTGCCTGGTACAGGCAGAGATGAAAGAGAGACAAATGATAGAGAACTATGAAATCAGGAGTTGCATGAAGATGGGCAGGGACTTGTTCAGTGTATCTTCCAGGATAAGAATTAGGCATGCTTAAATGAAACTGGAAGGTGTCTAACTCTAAACAATCAAAAAAAGGTAGTTTCCTGTTTTGTTCATGAAACTTCCGTCATAGTTCAGCTAAAAGATTACAGAAGTTAATACTTAAGTTCAAGGAGCAACTGGGTAAATTAAAAATAAAAAAAAAAAAAGAAAAAAAGATGACAAAAAGCCCTGTTAAATTTAGAGATGATAAATTTGGTCAAGAAGTCCTTGACGTGAAAATGACTGGCAGCTAGGAGACAACTGATCATATATATATGCTTTCCTGCTCTTACAAAAAGCCTGTGGGCCCACTACCAGAGAGAGAATGCTGGTCTAGTTGTCCTTAGTTCAGCTCTAAAAATCTCTATTTTCAATGTAAATCTTAATTGTTTTTTGTTCATAGGCTATTGTTGGCAGAGAGAGATGAGCAAGGGAGATTTCTCAGTTACATTAAAGAGGTTACTGTAACCTTGGGTTCATCCAGTGGGCATAGCATCAAATGAGATTAGAGTCTACAGATACAATTCATCCTCTTCAGATTTCTTCAGTTTCCCTCCCTTTGTAGTACAGAGAAATAAAGAGGCAGATCAGTATGTCTTGGTTTAGGTAGGTGTCCTGGTTTAGGAGATGAATCACCCTCTGCTGGTGCCCACGTTTCCCAAGCCTGGGGACCATGTGACTCTCAACAAGAGTGCATATTTTGCCCAGGAGTACCAGAAATACGTATTTCTTACATATTCATTCCTTCAGACACTTATTCCATTTTGTGATTTACTTAAGTAGGTTTCAATGCGGCATAAACAATGTTGACTGATAAATTCTGCTTGGAGTTTATCAAGATGCTTCTTTGAAACAAAATCTGGCAAAGACAAACCTGGCTCAGACCCAGGAGAAGTTTAAATGCAGCCCATGATCTGCTGAGCTAGCTGCCCAGTTGATCCAAATAGAAGATGAAACATCCTGTGATCATTTATCTAAACCTTTCTTAAACTGCAACTCAATTTATTTGCCTTTTAATTCTCACAAATACATAGCTGAGTAAAACCATGGTTGTACAATTTAGATGGTCAGTGCTGAGGCCACAGCCTGAAGACTTGGTCACCACATGACTCACTACACCTGGTCGTGGTGTAGTGAGGTGGCCACAGCTCCCATATAACCCATCAGTTACTGGTTTTCTGTGTGTGTGTGGAGAGGAGAAATGCTTGGAGGGGGCAAAGATATCCCTATGCCCCCACCTCCTCCATCCATATTGAGCTGGGCGGCAGAAGCTGAGATAGCCACGGGAACTAAGTGCTTATGTGAGCATATCAGAAGTCAGTGACTCACAAAGTGAGAAAGCAAAGAAAACTCTGAGACCAGCTAAGGTCTAAAGAAGCTAACCTGAGACAGGGACTTGCTCCATGACTTGCAAAAGCAGCTTGAGCAGAGGAAATGATTTGCTGGAAGAGGCATTAGTCCCCAAGAGGGCATTGACGCAAATCCTACAGCATGCCTAAGAATGGTGGGGAACTGGGGAAGGAATTTAATATGCCTTATTCTACCTTCATGTCTGAAATGAGTTGTGTCTTACAATGTTCTGCATACACATTTGCTACCACCAGCAAGCATTTAAGGAGTAGAGACAGAACAGAAAGCTCACAAAGCTCCATCTTTTGGATGGTCACTGTCAAGCTAGCAAGCCATTGCTGAGCTTTTGGCAATACTGCAGATGAAGAAAAGCTCCTCCTCTCAGCAGTTTGTGCTGGAGAGAGGACCATTACTCTGTATCTGGTCCTTACATAAAAATATCCCCCCAAACCAAAGGCAGATGCATGGCTGGGCTCTCTCAGACTGGTCATCCAAACCATGTGAGTCTAGCATGTAGAAGTCAATCCCGCAAACGGCCATCAGCAGCATTTTGACAGGTACCATGTGTGTGCACAAGTGGGCATACAGACCCAAGCATACACACACATATTAACCCCACTGCTCCCCAGTATCATACCTGGAGCCATGCAGCATTAAATTATTCCAGAATGTTCATGCTTTGTTGGCAGTAACGATCTCTTTGCTGAAACCCTCTCCTGACCATGCATCTGCAGACCAGTCAGTTTGAAATGTTAATTATAATAAAGATAAGGTTTTATTTTGGTCTGTTGGTGATGGATTTAATCGGGGTTGTTTTGGTTTTCCTATTTAACATGCAACCATTGATTAGCATGCATATTCCTGCATCCTCTTAGTCAGAAACATTTTCACTTCTGTAGCTGTGACACTGCCATAAGCATCACTAGTTGCAGATTTCCAGCCTCAGAGGTGAAGCAGCAAACCTTATGCTAAATTCACTGTAGACAAAGGGAGACATTGATTGTTATCTGTGTGGCTTGTTTGTCTCTTGTGTGTCATGCTATGGAAGTGAAATTCCAGAGGGACTGCTGGGTGACCTGGCCTGTTTTTGGCAGAGCACAGGTGGTTTCATATGACTCTGCAGACCCTGCCTCAAGACCCCTCAAGATACTGGGCCTGAGGATACATTAAACACTCAGTACGAAGATTTCCGTGTAAGACAGAAATCACCAAAACAGACTGCCAATTATTTCCTTGAAATCTGCATACCTAAACAGATTTTTCACGGGACCTCCACACCCACACTTGCTTTTTGCAGTGGGTGTCTTTTTGGCCCTCCGATGTTCACATGTCTCCTCCCTTCTCTCCTATTTCTTTACTACCTCACTCATTCCAGTGGTTTCAATCACCATCTTTGTAGAGGAGGGTTCCTACATCAGCTATCTCAGTCCTTAATTTTTCCTCTCTGGTCTTTGTCGCATTTTCAAATATCTCTAGAGCTATCCACTTGGAAGTCTTATTTCCATTTTAAGCACGGTCTTTCCAAAAGTGAAGTGCTGCCCCCTCATCCTCTGGGACAGATGATGCTCTACCATCTTTAAAGTACATTTAGGGATTGTTTCCCCCTGATTATGAACAGAGAAGGAAGGGAGCCATTTCTGGGGTGAGATTGTTCTTACCCTATTGTAAATTGCTAAAGCAGGACAGCTGCTTGTGCCCTAAAAGCACATTTGCTTCCACTACCCGTAAGGAGATCTCCAGCGGTTGCATGAGGGGGCTGGCTGCCATCTGACCACTACATTATGTGAAAGGAGTCTCGGTATGTCTCACAATGAAGTGCTGAGCTGCTTACCCAGGTGGCCAAACTCCTCCAGCAAAACGCTTGTCTGAGCAGGGCAGGCCTTACTTATTCTTGCCATTGTGTTTTCAGTACTCTCTGCTTTTACAGGACAGATTAAGATTTATGAGTCACTGACTTACCTCCATGTTGTCTAATCTCACTTTTTCATGTTCAGAAGTTTAGGGCATACTCACAAATTTCTTAGGAAATGCTGAAAGGTGTCTCTTCAGGTAGCCTCTGCAGGTAAAATAGAAATTAATGTGAATGAAATCTGAAAAAGCAAAGCCTTTCTCCAGCCATACGCAATACAGCACAGCAGTGCTGAGTCTCACTCTTGCTTTTAACTGTGGCATAAACTGCACATTACAGTACAACTTTATGATGTATTCTTGAAATGTAACCATGTATGTGGAAAAAAATTATGTCTTCTGGTGGCAAAATCCATTTCTCTTTCTGCTATACAGTAATATTTATCAGCAATACAGACATTCATTTCATTTACCATCTTGCTGCCCCCAGTTTCGTAACTGCTTTCACCAGCGTGCAGGACCCAGAAATGCAACAACATTCAGTTTGCTCATCCATCACTCACACTGCCCTGCAGTTCATTTCATACTGTGCTCACAACTGGTGATGATGATGAACTCTGAGCTTGCAGGCCAGCTCAAGTGATGCCCCCTGATACTACAAACACTGTGAGAGCTATTTGAATGCCTTACCATAAGTCTTGAGAGAAGAGACTGTTGTCTGGAGATCTGCAGGTATGGAGACATCTGCACAGGGTTTATGTATATGAAGCATCTATTCCGAGATCTCCATCCTTCTGGAGCAGCAGCTGAAGGTCAGGTGGGCAATTTCAGGGCACCATGTACAGCACTGGATGATTCTGTTCAGCAGCCTGACAGCCCCCTCACGGAAGAAATTCTTCATAATATCCAGTCTAAACCTCCCCTGGCACAGCTTGAGGCCGTTACCTCTTGTCCTATCACTTGTTACTTGGGAGAAGAGACCAACACCCACCTCACTACAACCTCCTTTCAGGTTGTTGTAGAGAATGATAAGGTTCCCCCTGAGCCTGCTCTTCTCCAGACTAAACCACCCCAGTTCCCTCAGCTGTTCCTTCCAGGACTTGTTCACCAGACCCTTCACCAGCTCTGTTGCCCTTCTCTGGACTTGCTCCAGCAACTCAATATCTTTCTTGTAGTGTGGAGCCCAAAACTGAATACAGGTTTTGAGGTGCAGCCTCACCAATTGCCTGCCCCTTCTTCCAAAGCTCTCTGTTCAGCCAGGCCAGTCTTCTTCCCTGCTGGCTCATCTTCTGGCATGTAGGGGTGGCCTGGTTCTGCACCTTTAAGATTGACTTCTTGAAGAATGTTGAGCCTTCCTGTACAACTTTCTCTTCAGGATTGCCTCCCAAGGGACTCTGTCAACCAGACAAAGTCTGCCCTCTGGAAGTCCAAGGCTGTTCTGCTGACCCCCATCCCTATTTCTCCAAGAATTGAAAACTCTATCATTTCATGATCACTGTGCCCAAGGTAGCCTCTAGTTGCCACGTCACCCCCAAGTCCTCCTTTGTTCACAAACTACAGGTCCAGTGGGCACCTTCCCTGTCTGGCTCCCTCACCAGGTGTCAGGAAGTCATCTTCCCCACACTCCTTGAACCTCCTAGACCTCTCCCCCTCTGCAGAAGTTGTATTTCCAGCAGATAACTGGTAAGTTGAAGTCCCCCATCAAAACAAGGGCTAGCGATTGTGAGACTTCTCTGACATGCTTATAGAGTATTTCATCTGCCTCTTAATCCTGATTGCATGGTCTGTAACTGCCACCATAATATCTGCTTTGTTGACCTTTCCCCTCATTCTTACCTATAAACACGCAATCCTATCTATCTTCATCACTAAGCTGTAGACAGTCAAAACACTTCCTAACATTCAGATCTGCCCTACAGTCTTCATATATATACAGACTTCAAGTGCAAACCAGCAGTACAGATGAATTCAGTTGAAGTGAAAGGAACTAGAGAAATAATCAAATGGGATACTGAAATGAAAATGAATTCTAGAAAGGTACTCGTTACTATAGGTTCAAACAGCCCCTCCTTACAGTAGTGTTTCTAACAGTAGCTGTTTGAGTCTAAGGTGCTGTGAATAATTAAGAAAACAAAACCAACCAGCACCTCTGAGAGCTTCCTTTCTTCTACTACCCCCATTAAATGCTGTCTTTGTTGTGTCCCAAGGGTAATCTCTCATGCAGACTATGTATTTTTTCACCTTTAATAAAGCTTTCTACAGCACTCGGAAGAGGTCACTTGACTTTGAGCAAAAAGGGATTGGTCATGATCATCATCATCATCATCCTAGTTTGTAACATCCTAAACTTCTCTCTTAACCAGACTCACCTCCAGGGATGTACCATGTCTGCAAGGCTTGTTGCTGGGATAATCAAGAAATGTGAAAAACAGTCATGGAACAGGGGCCTGGACTACTCTTGGAAGAGAAAGAACTAAGAGGGTCTCAGTCACTCAGTAGAAAATAGGTCAGTGTTTTCTCCTTACTCGCGTCTGTCCGTGCTCCTCCATGCTCCCATCCCTGCCCTAGTTCACTGTATTCGCACACTTACATGCAATAGTATGCCTGAATAAGCAATCAGCTCCTCTCAAGGCCCAGGCACTCTGAAAAGATACAACGGCATGCATAAGAGGCTTACAGTGCGGCCACAGACTGCAACCTCTCATCCTTCCCCACAGCAGCACATGAGATTATCCTGACAATTCGGACTGGCCTCAGTGCCGCCGGAGTAGGAACGAAGTCCAGTGAATTCACTACTGCTATTTGCATATTTAAGTCTTAATCCAAGTATGGAAATCCTGACACTGGGTCACTTGAATTACTACTGGTGACTATTAGAGTCTCGACTCTCCTGTCCTAATTCAGTCTGAGATAATGCCCAGCAAAGTCAATTGGAATCAAAAGATTTGGTACTGGGTCCAAACAAAATTAAATTGTAACTTATATCAACATGCTTTTACTCCATGTATATATTGTTAAAAAAACATAATTACAGTTACAGTGGATCTTTACTAATGCTTGACACTGGTCCAACAGAAGCATTTTCAATCATTCTTATGGCTATGTAGACAAGATGGAACCTTTAGTGTTTCAAAAACGCAAACAATGTTTATTTTTTGCTCATAAGTAATTCATGGACCCAACAATATTCAACAAAACTTCTTCATTTTTAACAGATTTCTTAATGAGCATCATTTTACAGAAAACCACCAACAAATAAATATATGAAAACGATTGATTTTGACATCACAATGGTTAAACACAGTAAATAATTCATTAAATTGTGCTTTACATCAATGAAAATCCCTAGGTCTACAAACTATCTCGTAAATAGGAATAAAAGTAGATATGGTTACTCACAATACAATCTCTTAGTAGCAGAGTTCACACACATTATTGCACATAAACAGAAGGAAAAATCCTAAAGAATAAAGTAATTTACAGCCTATTAATTTACCCTTTCATCTTAAATATGGTAACTCATGGGAATCTTGATTTATTTTTTTTTTTCACTTCCAACAAGCTAGTGATATGGCCAAGAGGAAAGTCAAGGACATTGTAGGCTATGGAACCCATTTACCTCCACAAAATATCAACAAAGAAAGTACTACAAGAACCAAACTGAGAGAAGTGATTCAGTGCAAACTTGGCTACCTTTTCTGAGTATGCTTTTGCCACATGCAGGAGTAATACAGCAATTTGCTTCAGCAGAATGATTTTATTGTGATTGCTCATCTCGTACAGGGTAGTCTCCACCAGCCTGGAAAGAGATTCTTTATCCTAGACCAAAAAAGAATAATTCCAGGGGAACAGCAATGGAAGAAAAAAAAGTGTCAGTGTGAAGTTTTAGAACATCAGTGCCCATAACTGATACAAGGCTGCAAGTAGGAAACAAGAATTCACTACTGCAGAAAGAAGCATGTGTTAAATAGAAAGCCAGCTTGAAAGCTAGTCAAATCTGAAACATCTCCAGATGCAAAGGTGATGTGACCTACCATTTGGTTTGGCTGAATGGATATGCTGCAGTTAGGAAGTTTGACTGTGGATGTGACTTCCATCACTTCTTTGTTCTGTACTTCTTTTTTTAGTGAACTGCAAAGAACTGTCACGTGTTAGGTAGAATCCATGGCAAGGCTATCACAGCCTCACTATTAACACAACTGCAGTGAAGAATACCTACCATCAGAAATGGTGTTTTTTCTTTCCCCATAGTGAAAAAGTTTTTTATTGTTAGCACTGCTGAGTAGGGAAGAAAGGACAAATTTTCATTCCTTTATAAAGTGTGGCCCATAGGCAATAGGCTGAGTTCTTGGACTAGACATCAAATTACCAGGAACAAGTTTTAACGACACAGCATGTTTCTCTGTCTGCTGCAAGCCTACAGTGAATTATAACTGGAAAAGGCAGCTAGTGCTGAAGATGTGATAGGAGAGATTAGCAAGTACATCTCCATTACAAAAGAATGAGATTTGTTTCAGCACCACAGTAGAAGCCAAATTGCCTTGTTTAAGCAACAAAATAATGCCAGGAAGATGGACAGAAATCCTATAGTGCTGTTGCTCATGAAGATTTTGAAAGAAACACACTGTGCTCTGATCTTATACGAGACAGTGTAATTACAGTGAAGCCTGTGCTGTCAGAGCAACAAAAACCTGGAATAACAGAGATATGAACAGGGCCTTTATTTTACTTTTGCGTTACTTTATTTCAGGCATAGCGCCCAATAGGAAAAAAGCTGCAAGCCTGTGTCTTAGAAGTCTGCCTGGAAGTATTTCCAAGCTGCTTTATTTGTTATGTGCCAGGAAATTCTGCTAAGAAAAACAGTACTGCTGGCACAGTGAGTTTGCTGGATCTGCTGCTGCAGCTGGGGAAGGAGGTGCCAGATCCTTCAGTCCCAGAGCCTCTGGGCAAGATCTCCCACCACGACAACTACTCCTGTACATCCAGGGCTATCTATCTGCTACACAGGCTCCAGGGAGAAAAACCCCAAACAAATGAACTTCAATTTTAACTAAATCCCAAGCGTTAAGGCAAATCCTGTTACCATAGATGCTACAGCACATTAAGAGCTCTTCAGGACCCTAATCTTGTCTCCTGGGAAATGACTGATGAAAAGGTTAGGCACTGCATTAACGTATTGCCGCACTATTAAAGCTAATGTAAACCACCCAAAGATTGTTTTGATTTTCTTCATTAGGCTTTCTTTTGTGTCAGGGAGAAGGAATAGTCTGGAGAATGGTTGGTGTGCTTAAATAGCTGAAACTGATACTTACAGTCACTGGTAAGGCTCCAGGGAACCATTGCTGAGCTCTGTCTCCTCTCCCCTGAAAAGATAACACTGCATTTTCTAAATGAAAAACTAGTCCCCTGTTGCTGTGAGCAGCATGGAGAGGTGGCCCACTGGGGAAAGAGGCAGGGATGAGAGAAAGGGGACCCTTTTTTGTGATGGGGCCGGGGGGGAAGAAAATATTCTTTACCACAAAAGATGGGCTGGGACTGATTCTACTTTCTCACTTATCTTCCTTCTTAATGTGAACTTGGCCTTGCATCTTTTCTCTCACGTGGCTGGCTATTCTCCTGCACAGCCCTTCCTCTGGCCCTTCAGGGTCCCCCCAGCACACCATTCCTCCTCATGGAAGCATGGAGCACATCTGCAAATCCTGGACATACAGTATCAGGTGCCAAGGCAGCCTTCCCCTTCCTTGCTGCAGGGTCTGCAGCAAGATGCAGCGGTGGGCCCAAGAACAGTGAGATGCAACAGCTCCTGTCGTTCCTGTGTCACCAACCAGAAAGCTCCTGCTTCCATAGGGCCAGCCCAACCTGAAGCCCTGGTATCAGCAGATAAGATATCAGATCACTGTGAATTACCTGCATTGCGATGAAGGTTCAATAATATCGGTCAGGCTTAGCTCTTCATGGCCTTCCTGTCCTGCAGCCAGGGCGAGCTTCATACCTAGACTGTAAACATTTCAATTTAAACCTCTGAAGGTTGGTGTCCATATGTGAGTGAGGTGTCAAGTGCCTCTTCCAGGCTACGGAGATCCAAGCAGCACCATCTGGGAAGTCTAGAATGCTCCTCACTCTTCTCTAAGGCAGATATCCCAAGCAGGAGAGTAATGATCTGCAGTCCTGTGTTTTCCCTTCTGAATGCAGAGGTGGGAAGAGATGCACATGATCCACCAGTGGAACAGGTATTAGGGATCATAAAGCATCACTACTCACCCCAGAAGTATCACACTGACAATCAGGCATAAATCAGCATAATGCTAATAAACTATATTGATGACGAGGCATCATCTTGACAGCCCTCTTCACGTCTTAATAGCTGTTATGATATTCAATGTTTAATGTATTATTGTATGCATTAACTTTCAACAGGATGGGTTAGGTCTTATCTCTGATATTGTGTATAGGTAAGTAGCAACAGCATTGTCAGAAGAAGATACAGCATGCACTAAAAAAAACCCCAAAAAGTTGGAAATGAAAAGACAAATACTGAAATTCAGCCTCTTTTCTTCTGTAACTCATTATTTTTTTTACCCACTGGATAAAAGCCTTGAATTTTGAAAATAAATGAGAAATGTGTATCCACATCAGGTACTCCAGTATTTCTAATTAGCAAATCTGTAAGGTAAAAGCCATTCATGCATGCAATAATATACTTTCAGCATCTTGATTTAGCAGCCACGTTGAGGCACTTAGAGAAATTTCCTCCTAATGCTTTACATTTATGCTAGAAGAAGGAAAAAAAACTCTCTCAAAAGATCCACGGTGCACAGGACCCTCTTTTTAAAAATTTCACTATTGCAAATGGAACAACATAAAATCTTGGAATAAAGAGATGCAGTTTAACCCCAAGAATGTAACATGTGGAGGAGGAACCCACTGAATCTTTTTCTAGACAAGGAACAAAGCCAGATAAAGATCTCCCATCATGAAACAATAAATTTACAAAGAATCTTCATACAGAGTGATAATTATCAAGACTTTCCACATAGTCATTATGTATCCTAAAAAACTGAAAGCTGATTTTTTTTCTAGCCACTACTGTAGTTAGAGAGAAAACCAATTTAAATCGTATTCACTTGGCATCAATGTATTTTAACAGACAATACCATAACCCTGCCTACCCTCACAGACAATAGATCTCCAGGCTTTCAAAGCAAATCTGGAAAATGTCACACTAATATTTCAGCTTTTCCTGCTCTCTCTTTCCTCTTCCCTGTAGCTTGCTTGCCCCTTCTTTACCTTTTGTGAACGCAAAGGCTGCTTTCATTGCCTCCATCCAGATAATCTCCATGATATCTGCCTAGCTGTTGAATGGACATCATTTCTCAAGGCTTTGCCTTTGCCACACATGCTCAGAAGGGTGGCTGCTGCCTGGCTGGTTTTAGTACTCTCAGCATCTCCAGAGAAATAAGCTAACCCTGCCACCACCTCACTTATAAATCATCTCTGACTCCTGGCTAACAGAACAGGACAAGCAATGCCCCAGTCCCACATTTCCTAGGTCTTTTTTAATCACCTCAGCAAATTCTTCCCTTAATCAAAACACAGCATGTAGAAGCTCAAAGGGCAATGTGCTTTCCTCCATTTCATTCACTAGAAAGCTATACAGTTGCAAAGGACAGTATGAAACAAACCAGCTCTCATGTCACAGAGGAACCAAACCAGGTACTTTTTATCAACAGATGTCTGCACAAGTTTTAGTAGCTCAGATCCTATGGGGTACCTCTGTTAATGCAAAGGATATAGCTCTCTCTTCAACCCATCATCATAGCTTAGGGCTTTGAAGGAAGTCTTTTTGGACAGGAATCTATTCTACTGTGATTCAGTAACACTAATCAATGCCTATTGAGAAAAAAATACATTCTCCTCACTGGCAGAAACCAAGAAAAACTGAGACAAGGAGGGGTAGTTAGTTGTCAGATGTGGTCTCATTTCCCAAAGCATAGGCCTTCCTTGGCTAATTCCCAGGTAGCCAAGTTGCACAAATTCTGTGATCCTCTTCATCTGTTAGTCAAGATGGAGAAGCATCACCACCTTGCAACCTGACTGTTATAATCTTCAGTAACGGCTACTTCTGCTGCCTCTTCCCTTGGTGACTGGTGAGCTCTCTGCTCCCGCAACAGCCGCCGCTCCTCTCGCCTCTTTAGTCGGTTCTGCTGATGCTCCTCTTGCTTGGAGTACTGGAAGCGCTGCAGGAACAGGTCTTTCGCATACTCATACAGCTGTACGTCCAAGAAATTCAGCTCCTCTATCCGTTGCCGCACATCCTCACCTATGTCCACATTGGAAGCCCGTGTAACGTTGAATTGAGTGAATGGGGAAATGAATTTCAGGTTGAATGTCCTCTCAAAGAGATACTGCGTTTTCCTCTGAAATTCTGTGAGTCCAAAGAAGGCCATGTTTTTCAGATTGTTCTTGGCGCTTTGGAGAAGAATCATATTTCTTTCACTCTCATTCATAAAAGTCAGGTTGTAGCATCCCACCAGGCTGAGGTCTGCCAGCATGCGCACCTGGCGGTTGTTGGCCAAGTTGTAGCTACAATCCATGAATTCCTGTAAACTGACTCCAGACCAGTCGTCTCCTTCATAACAGGTAGGCAGCTCGTCTGGTGTTGGACTTCTTCCATCGCACATATGAAGGGAAGTTTTCCACGTCGCACCCCTCTGGACATGCTTCCATTCACTCAAGTACCGTGACACTGGATCCCTCAGCATCGTGATGTAATAGAAGTTCCTGAAACATAATTAAACACAGTTTTGAGATTCAGTGGATTTCACTTCTCTATTTTCCAATAAATTGATTACCAGCCACCACCCCCCCTTAACTTTTCCCAATGTAATACAGCCATTTTAAGTAACTGCTTCGGAGACAGTAAAAAGTGCAAAGCTTCATAAATACTGTGGATAAAATATAAGGTAAATTGGGAGAAGGAGAGAGAGATCAAAGGAAATAAACAGCTATCAGAGAAACGTAATTACTTTGACCTACCAACTGTTCAGTGTTAGTTACTTTATGTAGAAGCCAATTAACTGGAGTGTACTCCCCCTTGCTTTGAAATGCTAACCCTCAGTAATAGTAGAAACAGTGGGAAAAAAAGCTTTATATAGTCTTATCACTTCTCTTCTGGACTGAGACATGCATGTCTCACAAGATGCACATGATAATCCACACAGCGCTTGGTCAGAATGTATGAGAAGCATGAGCAATTTCATGTGGAAGCTGCAAGCGCTAAAAATAACACCATGTGGAAGACTGTCATGAGCCACCTACTTAAGAAGGACCCTACTATTAAATGGGTTGGAGTGAAGATAATGAGACACCTAAAATCCACTCTTATGACTTAATTTTAGACAAGTGCTTGACGGAAATTAGTTATAATTGTGTAGTACAAAAGCATCTGTTGATATAAAGATTATCATTATACAGCCTCACCTGTCAAGAACACAAAAGTGACACCAAGAAACATTGATTTGAAATAGAGCAAATAACTGCAGAACTCACATTGTCAGTTCATCTTTTAGCTATTTAATTCAGTTTGTACATCTATTTATGGCAATCTGAAATGGACTGCAATTGAGTATGCTTCGAGCAGGCTTTCACAGATTCAAGTTTTTTACTAAGAAATGTTTTATTCAATAACAACTCACCTGAATTCCACGGTGATATCATAAAGACAAAGCAAAACCAAAATATTTATGATTTCTGTCAGCTAGAATAACCAGCAGAAGATTCATGACTAAAGTTAACACACAGTCTGGTACAAAAATAGGCTTGTGAGTTTGCATGACTCATCTGACTGCAGACAATACATTAATAAGTCATGAGCCTTAAGATTTCCTAAGAAAAGTCTGATCTCAGTACTATTTCTTGAGTTCAGAGAAGGACAAAGCAAGTAAGCAGGAGGCAAGCTTGCTGACGACAAGTTAGCCTGTAAACAAGCCAACACTTTGTGTTGCCAATCTCATACAAGAGCTAGCTGCAGTTAAATGGAAAATCTCAAAATCTGTAGCAGTCTCCAAGACAATTAACTTTCTTTCCCAGGTACCACCCATTTTCTGCCACTAAGGATTCCCTAAACCTTCCACTAAAGATTCTCCGTAAACCTCCCATTTGTCCTAAAAATAGATATTCCAAAAAAATGCAGATACATTCCCCAGTTCAGACCAAGAAAAGAAATCAGGGCTGAATGCTTTGTCCTTATTCAGTCTGAGTTTTATATATAAAGTATATATATATTAGTATAGTTTCTGGAATAAGGTTATGAGGCCAAACTACATACTATGTTCTGCTGCAGGGTAATTTTTTGAACTATATCTAATGGAAACATCTGTTTCAAGAATTATGTTGTAGCTGAATGGCTACAGGTGGAAGGATATAAACTAGGGAAGGCTGTTTGGAAGCCATGACTTGTGTAAGCATCAGATGATACTCTGAAGGATGATATTTCCAAACTTACTCATTTGGACCTTGGGTTTCCTTGCTGCTGTTCACACATGACCAAACTGCACTACAACTGTTCTGATCCACTTCAGTTACTTACACAGCCCACACCAACAGTGAACCCGAGGATCGTGCAACCATTCAGACAGATATTTCTAAAATCCCTCTTGTACCCCTGCAGAACAGGAAGTATCAGAAACCCTCCTGTAACCTCTGCAGTATAGTTCCACTATGAAAAGTACTATCTTTAAGCACTTAAAGCACAGCTTTCCTTTCTTAAACTGGATGCTTATCTTGGCTCTGCTTTGAATGTATGAAAGCGTGTTAAGAATTGCTTTCCAACTGGCAAAAAGTGGGGCAAAAAGCAGATGCATTTCACTAGTGTTGTGCAGATAAAGCAGCCCAACTCTCAAACGCCCATTAGCTTTCGGCATAAGACACTGTTGTTGCAACACACAGCAGGCACTGGTAGCACTGTGACAGGAAGTGATTGAAGCTCTCAGGGAGCAGAAATGGAAAAAAAAAAAGATGGACAAAGATTCAGAAGCAGTTGGCAACATCTACATTGACAGAGACATGGTGTTGGCTCTGCCCCTCCCCTCTTTGGATAGTTTTTGATGTTCATATGTGGCAGCAGATGGGTTTAAAAGTCGCTCTTGACAATTCACAGAATCCCAAGGGTTGGAAGGGACCTCAAAAGATCATCTAGTCCAAGCCCCCTGCAAGAGCAGGGTAACCTAGAGTACATCACACAGGAACTTGTCCAGGCGGGCCCTGAATATCTCCAACCCCCCTGGGCAACCTGTTCCAGTGCTCTGTCACTCTCACAGTGAAGAAGTTTTTCCTGATGTTCACATGGAACCTCCTATGCTCCAATTTACACCCATTGCCCCTTGTCCTATCACTGGACATCACTGAAAAAAACCTAGCTCCATCATCCTGACACTCACCCTTTACATATTTGTAAACATTGATGAGGTCACCCCTCAGTCTCCTCCAAGCTAAAGAGACCCAGCTCCTTCAGCCTCTCCTCATAAGGGAGATGTTTCACTCCCTTAATCATCTTTGTGGCTCTGCGCTGGACTCTTTCAAGCAGTTCCCTGTCTTTCTTGAACTGAGGGGCCCAGAACTGGACACAATATTCCAGATGTGTCCTAACCAAGGCAGAATAGAGGGGGAGGAGAACCTCTCTTGACCTACTAATCACACTCTTTCTAATACACCCTAGGATGCCATTGGCCTTCTTGGCCACAAAGGCACACTGCTGGCTCATGGTCATCCTTCTATCCACCAGGACCCCCAGGTCCCTTTCCCCTTCACTACTGTCCAGCAGGTCAACTCCCAACCTGTACTGGTACATGGGGTTGTTCCTCCCCAGATGCAAGACTCTACACTTGCCCTTGTTGAATTTCATCAAATTTCTCCCCACCCAACTCTCCAGCCTGTCCAGGTCTCTCTGGATGGCAGCACAGCCTTCTGGTGTGTCAGCCACTCCTCCCAGTTTAGTGTCATCAGCGAACTTGCTGAGAGTACACTCAGTTCCCTCATCCAGGTCACTGATGAAACTATTAAACAGCACTGGTCCCAGCACCGACCCCTGAGGCACTCCACTAGTCCCAGACCTCCGGCTAGATTCTGCCCCATTGACCACAACTCTCTGCCTTCTTCCTTTCAACCAGTTCTTGATCCACCTCACTACCTGATCATCAAGCCCACACTTCTTTAGCTTATCTATGAGGATGCTGTGGGAGACAGTATCAAATGCCCCACTGAAATCAAGAAAAAGCACATCTACAGCTCTACCATCATCCATCCACCTAGTTACTTCCCCATAGGAGGCTATAAGGTTGGTCAAACATGACTTCCCCTTGGTAAAACCATGTTGGCTGCTCTTAATGACCCCTTCATCCTTGATATGCCTAGAAATGGTGTCAAGAATAAGTTGTTCCATCACCTTTCCAGGAATGGAGGTAAGGCTGACTGGTCTGTAATTACCCAGGTCCTCCTTCTTGCCCTTCTTATAGACTGGTGTGACATTTGCCATCCTCCAGTCCTCAGACACCTCTCCTGTTTCCCACGACTTACCAAAGATGATGAAGAGTGGCCTAGCAATTATTTGTACCTCTAGTAATAATTCTGTCTTTCCTCACCCATCTCCAGCAGACTCAGTCAGGCATGACACAGGGCAACAACAATTAACAAAAATACCTACTTTGCATCAATCATTTCCATTTCATGCCTGGATATGTAAATGTGTTTGATGGGCAATAAACACGAATATAAAGCAGATGCAGGGAAATGAGAACAGCACAACTTTGTATAACATTTGCAGCTTCCCTTATGCAGACTGGGAGAGAAACTTTTCGCCAGTCTGTTGCTGCTACTGCTTGTGACTACCTTACGTCTGCATCTATTTTCACTATCCTGATCAATTTGCTTCTGGTTTGTGTTTCTTTTAGGGAGTTGCCTTCTTGTGTTATCAGCTGGCTGGCTTCCTCATCTGGTAGGCAACCTTTAACAGCAGCCTGACACACATTTAGTTTCTAAAAGCGCATCTGTCCCCATCGCATTGGAAGTTTACAGCCTTCTATTTAACCTCTTGTTCATGACTCTCCATCACTGTTTTAACAAATCTGAGGTTGCAAGACCCTAAGATTTCTTCCACCTGATCTGGGCACTGTCCAGATGACACTTATTACAACACAGAGGACTGGGGGATGCTGTAAAGCAGTTCTGAACAATTTTTTCTCATAGAGTCATGCCTCTAAAATGATATAAGTAAGGATACATAGGTCATGCATGTTTGCTTCAGTTGGAAAATTATAAAAATTATCTTAGGAAATCTTTTAAAATGTTGACATTTATGCTTTGAATATAGCAGATCTCAGTGCCTAACACAGTGTTCACACTAGGAATGGCTCAGCAGTCAGCTCACAATAAAGACAAGAAGCCACTCATAAAAATATGAAACTGGGGATGACCTTCAGTCTCTCTTTTCATCACTGTTCAGTAAAAGAACATCAAGTCAGCTATATACTGAACATGCCTGTTCACATCTGAATACAGATGTGCACTTGTTCTCACCAGCGTAAATGACCCCATTTGTGTCACCCATGCTCATGCTTACATGGCTACGTTAAACTCCACAGCAACCCACTGTAAGAAATACTCAGCAAAGAATTAAGTAATAACTTCTGTAACCCTCTTTCACAAAGTAAACTCATCACAGATTTATTGGCTTCATTTCAACAGATGCCCACCACTGACTACTCAAACTGGTGTCACAGCCAGCCTTGGCTCTTAAAGGCTAGCCAAGCTCAAGACACTGGCCTGTCAGTGAGAAGATGCTTTACACAAAACATTCCAAATTATTTTAAAACCATACAAATTTTATCTCTATCTAATCCATATGTATATCTATGTCTGTATATTAGCATTTGTGTGCCTGTGTGTGTGCGCAAAAATTTACACTGGAGTCTGGCCATAAGCTGCAGTTGTCAATGAAAGAAAAATCAACGGACACTGCATATTGTGTATTTGCCAGTGCATCTTGTGGCTGTCTATACAAACATTAGGCATGTACGTACAGTTTAGGTTACATTTCAAACAACACCAGCCCACTAGTCATGGTGTTAGCTCTTACTGAACGGGAAATTCATACAACTTCCCCAGATCAATCAATCTCTTTTCGAGCATAAGGTACTGAAATCAACGGGTTATTGAAGTTGCCGCTATGGGACAGCTGATTTTTTGGACACATGCTAAGCACCGTGATGATCACAGCAAGGGCCTGATGATCCATGCAAGGGCTCAACAAGCACTGGTGTGAAGCACTGGGCTGTACACTACACTAGAAGTAAAAAGCACTTGGGAATTCAGAAGGCTCCAGTCCTATTCGCATGAAATCCAGTGTTTTCATCAGCATTAGTCAAAGAAACCCCTTAATTAATAGAACAGCTAAAATAAGCTTCTAGTTATAACCTAAGAACATGTATTTCTTTCACATTATAAGGTATTTTAATACCTTATATTTAATACTCTAATAATTTAATACTCTGATCTTACATTAATCCTTCAATAGTATTGCTTTGGTTTGGAAATTAATTTCAGAGGAGCAGACTCTGGTATTAGCAGAGGTGATCCCAAACCAGGGCATTTTGCCTCTTCTATCACCATGGAACAGACATCCCAGCTGAGGGAGATTTCCTAAATACGTGAAGGATCACCACACATAGAGAACAAAAACATCCTCTAGGGCCTCCTGGGGAAGAAGGATGAATGGCATGTTCATAAAAAGAGAGCAGTGCACTCATAGCAGATGATAGTAAAGACAGAAGAATATTTGAGATGGAAAAAGAAGAGTCACTGGAGAATATTTTGGAAGATACTAACAGATGGAAGAAAGAAGAATCAAAACGACTGAAAAACCCAGGTGCATCATAAAACCACCCACGTTCTGCTTCTTCCTGGTAGCAGGGAAAATAAAAGCCCTGGCCAAGTTTATAGCCCAAGTTGAGACAAGTAGGTAGCAGCTTTAAGGCTGGAAGTGGGTGTGCACCCAAAGGTCTGAAATACCCAGCAAATCCAGCCTAAGCAGCACATTTCTGCTAATGACAAGAGGTTGTGGCAAGAATTAGTCTTGAGAAGGACCTGCATTATGTGAACAGAAGTCTTACGCTTCCCAGTTTTATCCTGACGCCCAAGTTTTCAGGGGCAGTAACATAGTTAACCACCGATCAGCAACCTCTCACCAGGCAAAGCATCACCAGTAATGGTAATGGTGAAGAGAATCATAGAATCATTTAGGTTGGAAAAGACCTTTAAGATTGAGCCCAACTGTTAACCCAGCACTGCCAAGTCCACCACTAAACCAAGTCCCCAAGTGCCACATCGACACATCCTCCCAATACAGTAAACAAATGAAACAAAAATAAGGAGAATGCAATACATGAACAATTAGGGAATAAGAGCATTCAACAAGGATGGTGGGGGGAGGCAGTAGGCAAAGAAACATTGCTGGGCTGATCCAAACTGTTCAAAGTCATCCTAGAGTAATGCAGATGTACCAACTCATGGCTGACAGCATTATCATGCAGAGTGCCACTGCATCTATGTTGTGCTTAATTGACAGATAGCCTGCTCAACATAACAAGAACTGATTGTATACTTCTTATTCAGAACAACATCACTGTTACAAAAAAGCTATGAAACAGTGCACAAACTACAGGCATGTCCATCAGGCTGCAGAAAGCATCATACACCTTATCCACCAAGCCAGACAGATAAAACTCTATCCAGCCCACAAACTTTTGCCAAGATTATGTAGCAACAGCAGATAGGTTTAAGTTTAGCATCTGTCACAGGATGCTAGCAATGGGAATGGTTTTCTAAGGCATCCTTTAAGAAAGTTTGTGGCCTTAATACAATTAGCTGTCCTCTCAAGTTGTCATGATGTCCTCTCAAGTTGTCATGTTTTTACAAGTCTTTTACTGAAAGAACAGCAAACACCATTAAGAACTCAATGTTTATCCACCCTTATCACATACATCACCCATTCAGCATGTAGAAAAAACACTTAAATGGCTGTTTTCTCGGAGGATCAGAGCACCCACCGCTTCTGCTTTTCGTAAGTGGATGATGAGCACTGTGCTTACTTAAAACAGTGGCTGTAATGTCCTGTAGATACTCCATATTAAAGGAGACTTGCCATTGACTTCAGCACAATTAAATAAAACAAAAAACCAAAACAGCTTGCATTTTGAGGTACAAAATAATAAAATTTTAGATACGTCTCACTATTCCTCTGAGATTTTGTCCCATGGCTCTGAATCCAACCAGCAAAAAACCTTTCCACTGTTTCCCATTTCCAAATTGGCCACAAGCTTCTGTTGGTTAACTACCCTTTTCGTTATCCCAGTGACAAACAGCTAAACCTGGTAGGACATGCCTGCTCAGAGAAGGGACTAGGTACTGCTTCCTGGGTAACAGATCTAAATGCAGTGGTCTACATATAAGCTACACATCTAAGCAGCCTCTGAAGCCAGCAAGGAGCTGCTCAGCACAGGCAGTGGTTTGTGTCTGCAGAGCAGTGCCGCTGGCCAAGGGTAGGTGCAGGCTCTGGCATGAGCTGTATCACTTCAGAGGCTCCCTATGCATTGCACTGTGTACCTTGACCACAGTGGGAGCTTAAGATACCTTCTAACCTGGAGATGCCTATGTTGTAGGCGCCTCTACCTGTAAGGTGAACCCCATGCCTGAAGTCAAAGCCCTCACCTGAGCAAACATATTCACAGAATGCAAACTTGAGGCCAACCTCAAAAACTGATGAGTAACATTTTGTAATGAGCAAGAAGTAACTATAGAGAACCTCCATTCTGTGACTTTTTGTACCTATGACGTATCTATCAGTTATGTTAGTATATTTCTTTCTAAGCATGCTTTTAGAGCTGGACGATTCTCAATATAAACAAAAGTTTTAAGTAAGTTCTGTATTATTTCATACAAATCTCCAAACCAGCAGTTAGAGAAATAGTCTACCATAACTGTGTTGTCCTTGCTGATAAAGCAGTGTATCAGTGAGATAGGGGGAGGGCTTGGAGTCAGACATATGGGATTGCTTGGAGTCAGACAGCTGGGTTGTATTTCTGATCCTGAAAGCAAAGACAGTTGCTTAGGATGTTACTTGTGATGATACAGTCTGTTACAGGCAAGAGAGATGTGTTTGGGCATTGGGAAGCACTTAAGATACATGAAACCTCACATTTCACTGCGTGTTAGGAGGAATACTCCCCATCACTAACTTAATTTTCTTTTACAGCAATTTGTTGCTTTATGATTTATTATAACGTCCCCATTTTTTCTGTTTAGAAATTTCAAGCCCTTTTTTTCTTTAAAAATACCCTCTGAAACATCAGATAAAATCCTGTATCCATGCTATCAGAAAAACCTCAGCAAAGCTTTTCAGCACTGTTTTATTCTTCTTTTTTGCATGGCTGTAGATCGGAAGGTTAGTGTCCCACACCTGATTAAAGAATGACAGATGACAAAGGGTGTCTTTAGAAATCACTCACTCTCTGACATCACATGACCTCTAACAGCAGCAATCTAGGCTAATGCAGAAGGGTAGAAGAAAGACAGCAAACCTGTAGCAACACAAATGCTGCATGTACAACATGTGGAATTTCCCCACCTAGAGAGCCCTTGAAATGAGGCCAGGGCAAATTCAATAATGGTGTAGAGCTATGTGAGGGTAAGAGAAGAGGAAGAGTGAGATACTGAGTAAGCTATTTGAACATTGCACTGTTTTAGATTTATCCTATATAGAAAAAAGATGAGTTTGAAAATCCAGTGCTACATCTGCACTGCAAACTATGGTAAAAAACACATTTGTAGAGACTTTTTCCTTAGATATTTTAGGAATGAAGACAACTGGCATGGGACTATGCAAACCGGGAACTTTCTTTAAAATGCTTTTGGAGTTAGAACCTGTGATTTTGTACTTACTACTTACGTGATTTTGTATTCATTACTTTAAAAAGTAATGAATAACCATTAAAATAATAATTATGCTTCCTGTTCATCACATTGCCACACACCCTTCAATCGGTGAAAATTATCTCAGGACCTACTGCTGGAAAAGGAAACTGGGAGTGCTGAGACTTTTTTTCTTGACATAGGAGAATATAAATTCATGAGGATACGGATTTTAGTGAAGTATTTAAAAGATGCTATATGAGAAACAAACAGTAGCCTTCCAGTACCTAGGAGGAGTCCGTGAGAAGATGCAGCCAGGCTTTTCAGTGGTGTGTACGGTGGCATAATTGAGATGTGTCAGCCAGAAACTGAAGAAGGTGAGGGTAGGAGGAAAACTATTATCACTGTGAGAACAATAAAGCATCGGAAAGCTTTCCCTAAAGAAGCTGTACACCCTCCATCCTTGGAAGTTTTGAGGATCAAACTGAGCAGAGCTCTGAGCAACCCCATCTGTGCTTAGTAGTCACCCTGCTCTGTGCAGGGAATTGGACTAGAGACCTCCTGAGGTCCCTTCCCACCCCAGGGGTTCTGTGGTTCTGCAAGACAGTGCCCATTCTTCTATCACCGAATGTACAGTCCTGTCAGAAAACACATCAAAACAGAACCAACTTGCCAGCTAGATCATACCCGCCCTCCCTTGTTCTTTCCTGGCTACCCTAGCCAGAGTACAGAGAGTGTGCTTTGTCTTCTAAGAGGTTGGGGTTTTTTGCATATATTTCTATCTAGGGCTATAACACTCTGAATCAGCATACCCTGAATTATTGAACAACTTCATGAATATTTATTGCAGTGACACTTCATTCAATATAGAGTCTCTAAAAATTGGAGATGACAGTGCAGCGACTACATGTCCCTAAAGAAATTAACTCTGTTCACAGGTATCAAGTCTGGATCTTGAACAGCTCCTAGGCTAATGAAATGATATAGCTACCCATGGTTTTAATCCCAGCGTTTTAGAAAACACACATGAATAGCATATGAATATGTGTGAACTTTCTGAGCTAATATGTGTTTCTCCTGTGTGTTACCTTTAGGATTTAAGCATTAATTTTTTGAAGACAGAGCATCAAGTGAGGCATCTAACACTGTATTTAAACATGTAGGTAAGCTCAGCCTCATTGCCAGTGAAGAAAATACACTGTAGTAAGAGCTAAGGATACTCAGATAGCCTGAAAACATAGTTGGCTGATTTAGTTAGGAAAAGGAGGCTCTGAGCCATCACAGTGCCCTTCCGTGCCATCACAGTTAACAGCACTCTATTATCCTCCTCATAAAACATCCTTGCCCCTTGTGAAATATTCTTTTCATGCTGCTGCTTCCACTGTAAGGAGCTTGTGAATGTTGCTTCTCACAGTTAGGAACGTGAGTCTCAATTCTCAGACTAAACCTGGTCTTGGACTACTTACATCCAGTTGTTCTTGAGTTAACACTGGAAATACATCAGAAGGATTTATAAATGTAATATCAGAGAAGGAGAAATGGCATTTAAGTTGGAGATCAGAGAGCAATCACCTCTTGGATTTCATTTTACAAAGCTGAACTAGTTGTTATTGTCTCTTCTGATAAGAAGAGCCAGAAATGACCACACTGCAGTCCCGCAAAACCTTTGGCTCACACTTAGATTACTTCACTCCGAGTTGTACCCCGAGTTTCCCAACTTTTTAGCTTTCCATGGCTGGCTTTTAATAGGAGGCTCGCAATAAGATGTGCTGCAAGATCCTGAGAGTGGTTCTGGGTTTTGATCATCCAAGCATTCCTTTTCCTGGCATTTGTAATTTCACAATATCACATTTCACCATACATGGCTAGACTTGAGCAAATTTCATGAGGCCTCCGCAGATGCCTTGTACAATAAATACTTCTTATCTCCATTGGTAGTGTATTCTCTGATATAACCTCATGTTGCATTTGTTTTTTTTATGAGATGCATAACTCTGGAAACTCATACTCACTGTGTGATATAGCACTTTGCACTACCAAATTTCATTCCACCCCTTTTACTGAAGTCCTCAAGATCATTAAGCAAATTCCATTAACATACTTTGGCTTTTTTGTGCCAACGTCATTAATGAAGACAGGAAATAGGATCACAGCTAAGACCAGCCCTGTGGAAATTTATTAATAACTTTCTTTTAAACCATGAAGTTCCTCTTTCAGCACATCCTTTTTTTTACCATGTTCTTTCCCACCAGCAAATTCTTATGCCTGGCCTCATGTTTTCTGACTTGTGTAACTTTGTGGAGTCTGCTCTATGAAATACTTTACTGAAGGTGAATTTCCCTTCTCCTGTCAGAGAGAGATGCTGGGTATTTACACACCTCAGCCCAAAGGCTGAGAATGGGGCCCCAGCTTTGGCTGTGTGTAAGAGAGAGAATGTTTAAGATGGGGAAATTACAATTTATTTGAGAGAGAAGTGGTCTGGAATAGAAATGCACAGATTAAACGATTTGATGGAAAAACAAATCCACCACTTTCCATCAACCAGCCTTGATACAAATTGTAAATCATTTCTTGATGAGACACAAATCTAACAAAGTTCCCTCCAGAGACTTTTGTTCTTTGCCTAAATTATGTCAAGCTCAGTTGTTCTAAGTGTTCTTTAAATTGCTGAAAGGAGTGAAGTAGTAAGTGCCTTGCTGAAAGAAATATAAATATAAAATGCAATAATAAATCAAATAACAAGAATTTGTTGTTCTATCAGGCACATGAATAACAAAAACCTTGCATCTTGTAAGAAATGGTGTATGAGCACACACAGGAGGGAATACTGTTCAAAAGAAATAGCTATACAGTGTCTTACAAGATTCTTTAAATGTACTGTATGGAAGAACTTTGTGCCAGGGAGAATAATAAATCCTTTGTGGCCAGGACTGGCAAAGGAGGAATCCATTGCTTGCATCGCCCCCATTCTATTTCATCGCTATTGTGCACAAATCACTCCTGCGTCTCAAAAGAACCACGAAAATCTGGGGCACACGCAACATCTTTACTCAAAATGTTGCTTTTCCTGTCCCTGCTATGCCACTGCACAGAAGGGGAAATGAAATAAGGATGTATTTGCACTGCTACTACCTGCCTCTTCCCAGAGCTGCCTCTGGCCCCAGCTTGGGGAGGAAGCACTGAACTCACCTTTCTCAGAGAGATGTTATGAGTACAGGGGAGACAAGCTAAGGGGATGACCCACAGTATCAAGTGGCAGCAGAAAACAAGGGCTGGCCAGAGGAAAGAAAAGAAAGGTGATGACAGGCAAGGGACAAGAGAAGAACAACCCTGGAGACACTGCACCACCAGAGACCTGAAGTTGAAGCTTGTTTTGCCAGCTTAGCCTAAAAGGGTTACAGAAACCAAGTTGGGAAGGGACCCTCCTGGTGAAGTCTGAAGCTCATAATCACATATAACAGTTTAGCACAACAGGATTTATAAACCAGCCCTGATCCACAAAGGACAAGCCACAAAACCTTCCTCACTATCAGGTTGCAGACTCTGAGTGGCTGCCAACAAGTTTAGAGCAAGACCCTGTAGCAGGAGGAGTCTCCATGGAGCAGGTGACTGCCTGGGCAACTGAACACTCCTCCAGCACTGATGCAGAGATGTGGTCAAAGAACTCCTGCCTATTCAGTAACTTCTTAAACAGTGTAAGGCCTTTCATAACAATTATAAAGAAAAAAAAACTCCACCCACCAACGCTGCATACTTTCATGCAGAATTATGAGAGATCTGTTATCAGAAGTCCTGGCTGCCTGCAAGGATACACCTGATTGGTAAAATCCAGTTTCAGACAGGCCTGAAAAGACAAATAACATGTAGGCAGACCCTGAAATGTTAGACATTTATATTCCTTCAGTCAGATTTTGTTAGGTTTGAGAGACAAAAAAAAAATAATACTTGTGTTAAAATGTTTACTTTCATCCTTTCCCTCAATTTTAAAGGAGCTGTTGCTATCCCATTTTATTCTCTGCCTACCTAAGACAAGCAGCACAGACATCACCAGTGTACCTCCGTAGCTGGCTTCATTGGAAACCAGTTTGTGCTGCAAGTGGCATGTACCAAGGCTCTCTCCCTAACCGACCTGTCTCTGATTTACAACTAATAGCTCAGTTGCAGATGCTCTTTTCCAAATCTGGGATGCTCAAATGAAAGTTCTATGGCATGTTTCACTGCAATGCATTGTGAATCAGTACAGAAATTCAGCTCAATTAATAAAGTAATTAGCAATAAAGAGGCCCAGTAATTGAAATCCCTTTGAAAGTACATCAATTTATTCTCTCAAAGATTTGCCTCAAGTCCTTATTAATTCTGACATCAAGCATAATGACCATAAATTATAAATGATCATCACAAAATCCAGGCATCACAACCATTTTCTTATCCTACATGGCAAGTTTCTAAAACGTCTAGATTTGGTCATAATTTTTTAATACTTGCCTCCCATAATGTAAGCAACATGACAATATGCATATTAAATTATGTGTTAATATGCATATTAAAGAATTTCAGGTGATTCTGCTGATGAAAACATTCTAAGAGTAATCTTTCCTCTTCATTCATTGAAACAACTCACAAAACCTAAGGAAATTGCTCAGCTGTAAGACAAAACCACTTAACTTTGTTTCTCCTAACATTCCTCTTCTTGTGATATACTGTACGTACAGTTTTTCCTTAAGACATTAAGCAAACACATAACACGGTATTTTACAATAGTTAGGGTTGGAAAGCACCTTAAGATCATTTAGTTCCAACCCCCCTGCCATGGGCAGGGACACCTCACACTAAACCATGCCACCCAAGGCTTTGTCCAACCTGGTCTTAAACACTGCCAGGGATGGAGCATTCACAACCTCCCTGGGCAACCTATTCCAGTGCCTCACCCTAACAGGAAAGAATTTCCTCCTTATATCCAATCTAAACTTCCCCTCTTTAAGTTTGAACCCATTACCCCTTGTCCTACCACTACAGTCCCTAATGAAGAGTCCCTCCCCAGCATCCCTATAGCCCCCCTTCAGATACTGGAAGGCTGCTATGAGGTCTCAATTTTAATTCAATACTTATAAGACCACTGGCTCCCCATTTCACACTGCACTTTGTGTTTCTACTGAAATACTTGATAGCATCTAATCAAACCTAGAGATGTTTGCTATGAATAATACAAATCAAAGCTATAAGCAAAATCTCCATCTTCCTCTTCATTGACCTAACAGGTTTCTTCCCACATCAGTTGACACTACATAAATGTATATAAATAAAATTCCACAAGGGGGCCCTCTTTTCTTCCTAAATCTCGGCACAAACTCAACTTGCTTTCCAAAAATTTTCATCAAGCTTTTGTCTACAGATCTTAGAAAAAAGTTTTTACCAACTAGAATTGAGTTTATGACAGGATTTTATACAACAGAACCTGTAACTCGAAAGGGAATCAGTTTTTATATACAATTTCCACTATATACTTGGCATGTAAAGAACTTTGATAAAGCTTTTCAAAGTTTACTTCTTGCAATAACCAGCTAAAATGAAACTTTTTACACACACACACTCACAAACACACACACACAGAGTCAGCTCACACTGCCCCCAAGATGCAGTCTGCCTCTATGTTATATTGTAATTTGTGTTTGTGTAAGCCCAAAGTGACAGTGATTTCAGCTCTGTGTGAATGCATCCAGTAGGCACCACAGTTAAGGTACAAATGGTACTAAAATTTCCTACACTCTCAATTGCCAGCAGTTATGAAAACCAAAACTTGTTTGGGATACGCTGTCATTTGCTTTAACATTCCGAATGTTTTATGGAGACAGTGTTGCAAGTCCTCATCTTCTTAACTCACTTGTAGCTCTCTGAGGTTTTTATTGTTTAGCATACCTTTGAATACCTAATAGAAATCAGACCACCTTCTTCTTCTGATCTCAGATCTTAACAAATCAAGGCTTTGACACACATGCCAGCCTGGGCACTGCACTGTACCACTATTGGTTGTGGATGATATGCTCTGAGGCAGAAGGTAATAAGATGAAATTGAGAAGCCTAGGCTTCTAACCTCCAACTTTTATGAAGGATTCCTTACCTTTCAGGAAAACCAGCAAACAATTATGTGAATTCAGCCTTGCTGATACAGTACAAACCCACCAATCTGCTAACTCATTCAAGTAAATCTCGATCTGCAGTGCTAACTTTAAACAAAGTTTTCACGACTGCTCAGCAATACTGCCATATGATATGGTCATGTTTAACCAACGTTGATGACAGAGTTCAGGCTGCTGAAACACTTGTGCATTCAGGTACTGATGGGACTCCATGTGAATTACTGGGTTCAGCAGGTCTTTTGGGATGCCTTTGGCTCTGCAACCTTCCTGTGTAATGGACAAATCCTAATCAATGAAGCACATCTGTACAGTGGAGGAAAAGCACTTTTTAATCCCTTCAGGCCATAAACTGACTACTCGAAGCATGACATTTGATTAGCCTTATTATTTCAACTCATTTATACATAAATATTGTTAGGGGCCATGAAACCATCCAGCCCTTATTAAAATCCAGCCGCAGTCTCTGAGCTGATGTTCCCACTCTTCTTCCTTTTTTTGTCTGCAAAAACAAGGAAGAATTTCTTTTCTTTGAACTGTGGGTTATCTTCTTTGCAATTTTATTAATGGAAAATAACCTTCTCCTCTTACATTAGTGTAGCAGACCATTGCTGTACTCCCTCACACATGCAGATAAGTCAGGCTTCCTAGTCATTCCGCACAGAGATATCTGACATTGAGACTCAACACGATGTAGCATCTTTCTGAACTAAAGGGCAGGGAATAGTGTGTAGGCCATTATGTTCAAACGTATCTCTCACGGAAATTAATGAATGTCTGTGCAGACACTGAACATGAATTGAGGCAGCAGAAACAAAACCCATCTAAAATTGAGCTTAAGGTCCCAGAATACCTAATGATATGGATCTTTATCTTTGCAAGTTGAGGATTTCTTCCCTTCCCTTTGAAGAGCCAGAGCGCTCTTCGGGTCACAAACTTATCTTGCTTTAAAGGAAATGGGTTGGTAACAGGGTTATGAAAGATATTTCTGCATTAAAAAGGAGCAGAGCTGCTGATGTGTAGCCTAAGTAACACAAAGATTTAAATATGAAACATTCATTAAGATTCATTTATAGAATATACATCGCTTTCTGCTTCACACAGAACATTACTGTCAATACGACACAGCAGTGATACAAACAGGAAAGCAAAATTCAGGTTAAAATAATCTAAAAAAATTTTGTCTACAGTTGTAATGATTTCAGTGTTCCCATCTTTTATCTAATGAAGGAGATTACTTAGTCTGGGTCAATCTTATGTTTGATATGTATAATGAATATTACATTATTTTACATAAATTAATACCTGAGAATTTAAAAAAGAGAAATAGTTTCCTGAGCAACTGAGGATGTGCTATCTGCCTAGCATAAATAGCCAAAAAATGAAATGGATGCAAACTAATCCAGTTTTGCTTTTTTCCCTTTGAAGATGTTCCTTCTCACCAGGCTTTTCCTAAAGCAAATTTTTTGTTTATAATTGCACAATTTCTCATATATGACAAAACTATACATCCCAGTAGTCTCACCAAGTGCTGTTCCGCACCTGTATCTCTGCTATACATCTTGAGTTAGCAGCTGCTGTATGTTCAGGCTAACCTACAGCCCTGCTTGCATGACAAGGAATTTTGTATGCACATAGACCTTTGTTCATGACACTTTAATTTGCTCCATGGCCTTAATAAATAAACCGGCATTAAGCATACTCATGCAAGCCACAGCCCTAAAAATAACTCACTTCAGATGTTCAGACATTTTTCCTTGTTTCCAGTAACAGCACTCTTACTGCTAGGAACAATGATTAGCACAGGTAGGGATTTAGCATTGAAAAAACACACTTGGAAAAGCAGCAGGGATCTGCAGAGGTGTAGCAGGGTAACTGAGGGCCACATTAGTATTCCCTAAGCATTAATGGGAAAAGCCTGGCAGTGAAGCTGGGCCACTGCAGTGAGTGGGTAAGCAGGCATAGGCAACCTTCCTCATTTATCATCTCAGCACCCAACAGTGGGGCCCACAGGTGAGAGCTGGGGGCAGTGGCCACCAAGCTGCTCAGTCCACCCAAAGTCTCCAGCAAGACATTTTGCTCAGAGGCCAGAAATCCGCCTCCCCCAGGCAAGCACCCCTTCCATGACCAAAGTCATCCCTGGCAGACACCAGCCTACCTTGTCGGAAGCAGAGGAGCTGGTAGGAAGGGACGGTGGAGACCCCCCTTCTCCTTAACTCCATACATACAATCATAACTTTGGCCCTAACTGAACTGCTTTTTCTTTTTGTCCCAATATTCTCAACAGAACAATGAGAAATTGTTATGAAAAATGTTGTACAAACAGTAACAAACCAGACAATGAGAACAATACACAATGAAAGTTTTTCACTCTATGCAATTCTCTGCATTTATTGCAAAAAGGCTGGCAAACTGAAGACACAGAACAAGCCAAAGGTCTATAAATACAAATAACCCAGAGACTGAACCTTGAATTAAAAAACTCCCAACCCTATTTCAAAGGAAAATTCATGCGAAGTGCCTTGTAGCAAAAGATCTGTGGATAAAATTCTTAAACTAATGAACCCGAGCACAACGTCAATGCTCAAACTGGGAAGACAATGCTGTGATTCATCAGAGCTACAAAACCTGCAGTGTTTCTCACTTATGTGTGCATTTTTACTTTTTTCTTCCTCCCAGCTTCCCTCTCATTCTTTGGCATCTTGGGTTTTTTTCTCTTCTCTATTTATTTTCTTCTTTCCCCCCTCATTGTTTGTGTTCTCACAGAGCAGTAACATAACTATGCCTGGAGGTGCTGCAGAAGAAACAGAGCCTTTCCCTGTGCAGTGGGCATTTGGCCTGATACAGAAGAAACCTGACTTTTTTTCCATGCAGGGTTAAGCCCATTTGCTCCTGCACCAAGTTTCTTTGCACACTGAGCTGGCTGCAGAGGAAAACCGAGTGGGAATGGGATGGTGTCACTCAAACCCCGTGTCAGCCATGGAGCTGTGCCTACCGCTTGCTGGGGTCAGAGCAGGGGCTTGAGATGTGTTGGTTTAGGTACGTGGCTGCTTCCCACAGGTCATTTTCATAGCACTGCCCTCACTTGTGCCTCTCCTCTACAAGAGACTGGGATAAGGATTTTTGTCTGAGATGTTTGAATTTAAGCTCATTGAAACTGGATCTACTCTATTTTTGCATCAGATTCTCTGAAGGATCAGTTTAAATCCCTTTGCATAAGGTACAGGAATGGCAGTTCAAGTTTTCTTAACAAATCTGAGAGCCAGAAATTCTTTTGAAAACCTCAGTGTAACTTTCAATGCACAACATCCTATAAGCAGTTATTATAATATTGCAATTGGACTCTGTTCTGTTAAAATTTGCCTGAACTTGGCTTTAGCTTTCTAAAAAGGCTTTAGAAGAATCAGGTTCTGTAAAAACAGCTGAAAGAAAAATGTGATTTTAAGAAGGAATCCAAGAGGCTACTCAATTATTTCAAGGAAGATAAACCCATCAGGAGCTATTGAATACAGAGACAACTCCACTAAGCAAGAAACTCTCAAGCCTTGATTTTTTTGACCAGTAAAGTATATTCAGGGGTATCATCATAACAAGCTTTCCTTGTTCTTGTCTTCCTTGGACATCTCTACTGTTGGAGACAAGGTATTAGCCTAGATGTACCTTCGGTCTGACTCAGCTTAGCCATCCTTGTGCTACTTCAAGCCACCCACATAGTTGTACTTCTTTTTCTTAACATTGATGAGAGAAGTATCTCACATGCTGATGAGTTAATTCAAAGCAAAAGGAAAAAGAAAAAAAGACAAGTATCTGTGCAGTTTTAGTCATAAGCGTAAGTAAGAATTTGGATGTCAATGCCTGCCATAGAAGATGTTCTCTCACCTTCAATGAGAAATCTGTTTTCTATTTTCTTAAAAATGAATCTCTCAATGTGGGTGTTACAAACAGCAGTTCTTTCTCTACCACCTTTAAAAATGAACGCTTTCCATTCACTTACAAAAAGACTCTCAGAAAATACATTATTACCAGGGGTTGGTAGGAGGCACCATCAAACAGCATGTCAGCTCTGAGAGAGAAATGAACCAAAGAAACAGACTGAATGCAGGAATCAAGCACCGCTGAGGTTCAGCACTCAGGAGAAGAGCATCCCATTGAGGCCACAGCATGGAAAGGAAAGCTGAGGAGATCTTCAGGTAGGCTGAAAAATGGCTCAGCCCCCCCGTGACAACTCCACCACCATCCAGTACCAGGTCTGCATGTGCCTAGGTGGCCTGGCAATGCGAATGTGGCCCACTGCAAACATGGGCAACATGAATTAGCTATCATACATACCAGCCTATGCTGGTTTTATGTGTTCATGAGTGCCAGAAGTGAGAGAACAGATGACACTTAATGGGCACAGGGTGATGTACAGCAAAACCACCTATTCTGGTACAAAACCTTCTGGCACAAAACCAATTTATATGCCACAATAGTAATTTGCATCATTTCTTCACCCCACTTTTGAGTGTACTAGATCTAAAGCCAGTTGGACTGCTTATCCAGCAACAGCCTCAATACCCAACCTGTTACAATTGTGCAGTTAAATCCAAAGGAGTTACTTTGGATTTAGGAACATGCAACCACATCAGGATGATCTGCTCACTCTTGCTGCCCTGAGTGCTTCTTCTGTGTCTGTCCTAACTTACCTTCCCACGTAATACACATTTCCTTGCTCCAGTGTACTAAAACTATATGAACGACGAGAAAGCAAATGACACAACTGAAACACTAAACTCCTTAAATGCTGAATATCACACATAAAATTTAAAGTAGTACAACATGTTTAATAACAATACAGTGTCAATTCCATCAGAAAATAAAGGTATAAAAGCCTCCATTACAAGGTGATATATTGCCTTCAGAGCTAGAAAATGCCAGAAATAATATTTGTGCAGCTTTATTTTCCCATTATGATACCATATTTATTTGCAATAAAAATGACTATTTTTCCACAGGACCCCTGCTTTGTTCAGCACAGAGAACAAGCAGTGCTCAGCAAGTGAGATGCCTGTTCAATATTTCTTTTTATTGTAATCTGAAAGCCCATAGTTCAGTGTTTTATTTGGAGCATATCGCACAGACTCTGCTCAGGGTACAGAACGTCACATCTCATCACTTTTACTATCACAATCATCCTTGCAACATGTTGTACTTAATTTTTCTTTTTGTTTAGTATTTCCTGCAACTCCTATTATAGGCGTATCTTTGCATATTTTCCCACTGAACCTTCATTTCCTTCGGGTCAAAAGGAAACAGCACCAAAGACTGGGGACAAATTCCTTCCTCAAAGAGGCATGAGGCACAGAGCTTCAATGGTCTCATGGGCAATGGGAGAGGCAAGCTTGAATCCCTCAGGCAGTGGAAGAAAATTAGGAAATGCCTCTCACTTCCTACACACCACTGCCAGCTTCTGATAAAAGCAGCTGTGACTACTATTTGGTGTGGCACTCACACCTGCTGGTGCGACGCATGCTGCCCTGAGTGCTTCCTCTGTGTTCCATGAGAAGGACTTGTGGGGCCTCTCAAATCCCCAAAAGCAGCCAGCTCTACTGCACATCCACAAAAAGAAAACTGTTCTTCCTAAGTAGCTTTACTTATCACAGCAAAGGCTTCCTGTGGTGGTGGAATAGGCAAGGTTTTGAGTATGAGACTCCCAGCCTTGGTACTCGCTCCTTATGGCATGGGGTCTCAGACTACTCCATTACATACCAACATCTTTGCAAATCAGGCCAGCCCTATTTAATTCCAGCTGGAATCCTGAGCTTGAGCAACAAGATTTTAGAATACCAGCATCTTGAAGATTTAGTAGTCTACTTTACAGTGTTGCTGTGTATGCTGATTGCAAGAGTACATGGCCAAGGATGATGGAATGGTTACCGGTATGAAAATACTGTTACTACTCAGTGATCCATTCTTTCTTTCTTTTGTTTGGAAACTTCTGTCTCTTATTTTTCATTCTTTCCGGCAGTTCAAATCTTAATAAAGCAATGCCTGACATTACTAAGACAACAATGTGGTTTGGGAGTCAGTACTTAGTAGCAGACACTAGGAATAACTAGGACACAGGTAATGGACAATTAAAAGACTGATGTTTACAAGGCATGGCTGATTTTTGTTCACTTATTTCTCATCAAGAAATATACTCTTGAATGTGAGAGCTGTCTCCAAATATTTTATAGGGAAAAAACACCCAATAGAAAAGGAGTATTTGATAACATCCACAAATAATACAAATATTTTCCTTTTTGTTTATTAATTTACAGGATGTATGGGTGCAATATATTGTCATTTAATCAACAAGTAATATTAACATCCTTTACAAAGAAGTACTTTGTAAAGTACTTCTACAAGGCTACATGGAGACCTTGATTTTAAAGTCAGCCTACCACTTTATATCCACTAATAATCACAACTTCACAAGCAAAGCTACTTGATGACAAAAATAAGTTTGGTGAGATGGTATGAGGGACTGGTTGGCTGTCTTGTCTCCATAACTACCCTGTACAACATTAAAGACAGGCCTGTGCACTTTGCAGAATAAAGACAGGCTTTAACCACCTTGCTGAACCAGGACTTCAATTGTTTGTGGACATTTAGAAACTTATTATCTAATTATACAGATTCCAACCCCCTGCCACACAGCTATATTTACTTTGGCTTTCAACTCCCTGCCAGAGCCACCATCACCATCACCCTGTTTTTGATGTCAATGAGGTTAGATCAAAGGCACCAAAATGCCTGACAGCACACTGAGTACTTAACTGCCTGTGCTTAGGAGATGCTTCCTTCTTTTCAGCAATTGGTGAGCAACATGGTAATCAGTCAGTCTTCAATGACCAGCTGGTGAAGACATTTTCCCCAGATGATGTGCATTACATTACTGGAAAAATTAGTTGCTTGCATAATTTCTTTTACAAAATGCTGACTTAAAAGATGGTTATCTCTTTGGCATTTAAAAACCTGAGTGTTACTCATCCTGTTTCACGGTTGTGCTGAGTTCTCTAGCTTCATAAGCGTGGCTGCTCACTGATCCATTAAGTCAATGGTTTATTGCCATATCATTCAAAATAAATGATGGTCCAATTCATTTTAAAACTTCTTCTGTGTTGGAGCTTTTGCCAAGACCTGTTCATTACTGTTCCTTGGCAGGGGACATTATGATACTGTTTGGCATGTACTCTGTGAATGTGGGGTTATTCAGTCCCTTTTGCTTCTGATGAGTACCAACAACACTGAGGGATTTCATTGAGAAGTACAGACGTGGATTGCCAGAGCCAAAAGCTTGATACATGATAGTATTTTTGCCCATAAATTGTTAAGCACAAACACCAAGAGTTTTAGACATAGGAGATGGAAATTAAGCTTTTAAACATGTTTCTAGATTCCAGTAGAAGGCGGCTGACTTCTTGCACAGTATGAACTTGCAGGGATTTCAATCACCACAGTGCAGGTATTAGAGGAGCGCAATCAATGTGTATGAACTAACTGCTGCAAAATGTAATATTGGCTCATAAATCCACACAAAAAAACGTAACATTTCTCAGCTGTTGACATGGTCACCCAGACTGGTAATTAAATGATGGGGAAAGAAAACAGCAATTCATGTCATGTCTGTAAATACAGCAAGTTATAATGGGTCTACTCTGATCAATGTTATTGGATGCAATGTTATCTAGTATAATATACAATGATTAAACGCTTTAAAAGATATGAAGTGCGCTAATTAATTGTGACAATGACACTAAGTTGGAAGATGCCAATTAACAGCATGAAAACGATATAAAGATAATTAAAAATATAATAGAAAATTGTGTGGAAACACATGAAGAAAATAAATTCTGGAACAAGTTTTTATGGGATGAAAACATTTTAGGACTCACAAATAATGGAATAACATGGGCAGTGCTTTTTACATATACACTCTGGGGGAAAAGGGGCAATTTGTCGCTTTACACTCAGAAGCATCCCATTTTATGGTAAGACTTTGTTGACTTAAGCATATTAATGGCTGACCTAATGGCAACATTTTGTGATACGAAAAAATGCTAACAAGCTGGAGCGAATGGTAGCGAAGTGTTGACAGGACAGTAGCAAATCTATGAAGCTGAGCTGTATTAACCCTTGCTTCTTGAGCCCTGAAGAAAGTAGAAGTCAACTACAGCAGTTTGCTTAGGTTGGGTGTTGAGTATCTCCAAATGTGGAGACTCCACAACCTCTCTGGGCAGCCTCTGCCAGTGCTCAGTCACCCTCACAGGGAAAAAGTGTTTCCTGATGTTCAGAGGGAACCTCCTGTGTTTCAGGTTGTGCCCATTGCCTCTTGGCCTGACACACAGCACCAGTGAGAAGGGCCTGGCTCCATCTTCTTTGTACCCTCCCTTTGGGTATTGTACATGTCAGTAAGATTCCTCCTGAGTCTTCTCTGATCCAGGCCAAAGAGTTTCAGGTCTCTCGCCTTCTCCCTGTATGTCCAGTGCTCCAGACCTTTAATTATCTTAGTGACCCTTGACTGAACTTGTTTCGGTATGCCCAGGTCTTATATTGGAAGCTCAGAACTGGACACACCATTCCAGGTATTCACCAGTGCTGAGTAGCGGGGAAGAATCTTCTTCCTTAAAATCAACAGTTGTAGGATGGGGTCCCTTAAGAATGGTGCAATTTAAAACTTTATAATTTAAAGCATACAAACAGAGCATGGAAAGAAACTGATTAAGGGAAAGTAAGTGACTAAGCAGTAAGGAAAGACATGACAATAACTTTAAACTCCTGTAAACTAAAGAGAAGAAAAGATACCTGGATGGGGGAGGCACTATTCTCTCTGTGAAATGATGGCAACTGTAGTAACTTAAGTCACCTGGAGCTGTATTAAGCATAACCAGACTTAAGCACTGGGAACAAACACACTGGCACTAGCAAAGGGAAAAACAATGTTAGAAAATTCAATATGTCTCTTCCATTTTTAACTTCCAGGCACATGTGTTGCTTCTTTTCTGAATGCTAGCAGATGTCAGCACCCTGCAGACTGGTTTCTCAGTGAAGGAGAAATCAGAGTGGATATACTTTAAAGGCAAATTGAGTAATTTACATTTAGACACTCATCCTGGAGCAGAGATTGTCATAAATAACAGGCAGGTGATCCCTTCTCTCAAGACACTCAGCCAAACCCCAATGCCCTGTTCCAGGGAGCAACTTCAATCAAAGATACCAGCCAAAAGCAAACTCTCGGCCTCTCACACAGCGATTCATGCCCTCATCAGAAAGGTGTATTAAAATGTCAGCAGGAAAGAGATGCCAATCTCTGTGTTTCCTAGCGCACAATGACATTTTGAAAGCAGTGCCACCTGGTGACACCTGCCAAACAACACTCCACTGCTCAGCAGAGCGTGCACTGCTTCAGAAATACCTCAAAGGAGGATACAGAACTGAATGAAACCAAAAGGAAAAAAAAAGTTGATTTTTTTTTCTAATTCCTTGTCAAGTTTCCACATGCAAAAATCTTTTTTTTTTTTTTTTTGAATAGCAGGTGATGAGTTTAATCACTGTCATCAGTCCCTGCCTGCTGGCACCGTAATTTATCTCAGCAGAGTGCAGCCCTCCCCTGTGACAAGCTGCCTGCTACCACAAGTTATGAATTCCCTCACTAACAGTGAGGGTGACCCATAACCAACAGTATAAACTTCGCATAAAGTGGTGTTTGAAGCTTATGCAGGAGTGATCACACAGCCTTCAAATGCTGCAAACACCCAAACACAGTCTGGAGCAGCATCTTCTCACACAGCCAACACAATGGTTTTGTGGTGCTGGCCACCACCAGTGAGACTTCCTGCTTAGAGGAGGTGGGTCAGCTTTCTCCTGGTTCAGGTACTACTCTGTCAGAGGAAATCACACCCTCATTCACCAATATTCATGCCTCTTTCTAAAACAGCTCTTTTTTCTTTCAGATTCAGTTCTACATGAAACTATAAACTGCAAGTATAAGGGAGCCAAGAACCTGCAGACTGAGAGGCAAAGCCAAAGCACTACCTTCTCCATAAGCATCTCAAATATGGCATTGCTGTTACACAAAGTAAAAAGCTACTTCTTTAAACTGTCATATCCGTCAGCTGCTGCAAAAGTAGTCTTTTATCTGTCCTCTGGATCTATTTTTACCTGCCTATTCCCAAGTATCAAGATTCAGTGAGCAGAGAGAAATCAGTTGCTGGTGAAGGTCTGTGCAACTGAAATTCCCCTTCGGTCCTATGCACGCCACCTTCTCTGTCCCTTGAATGATTGACATTAATTACTTCAATCACAGCATGGACACTAGCTCTGGTGAAAGGGAAAGGGATTAAAGTAGGAGCAAATGGAGGAAATGTTTTCTGGGAGGATGCGACACCTCCAGACTCAACAGCAGCTTCTGCTGGTGCACTGTATGCTGCTAAAACCAATCCCCAGGCTAGACTTACCTGGATGTTTTTATGCATCCAGCCATCACAGGGTTTCGAGCCCAAGGAATGGATGTGTCATCCCATCCAAGTAAGAATATATTATTATCCTTGCCTTTAGAGAGAGGTTAAGTAATCTCAGAGTCACACAAGGAGCCTGTGGGAGAGTGAAAAACTACATGCAGCTTCCCTGTGTCTTTGGTCACTTCTGGTCCATCATCAATGCCTCTTTCCAAAACTAAACCATTAACTACATACAGGCAAAAAGCTGCTTTTAGTTCCTAATATCCTGACTAAAGAAGAGCCAGTTAATGAGCAAATACTGACTAGTCATACCCAGTGTAATTTCCTTGCATCGTTCATAGACAGGCATGAAGTCAGAAGCAGGCACCACCCAACTTCTTTGTGTTTGTACCTATCACAGATGATACATCCACATGTCAAGTTTGAAACACAGAAGAAAATGTGACTTCCCTAACCTACTTCTCCCTGCCCTATAGCGACAAAACTGTAGAGAGGAAGCTTGCTAAATATTTCAGGTGGGTTGGTTATTTCTCTCCATCTACCAATTTACAAATCAAAAGACTTGATCATAAAAAGATTAAGAGCAGCCCCCAAAAAACGGAATGCCCAATACACATGCAGGTAATGAAGCCATCAGGAAAGAAAAATCACTTGTCAAGCTTCCCTTAGACTTCTAGTTTTGTGTTGTTGGTTTGTGTTTTGTTTTTTTGAGAAACAAATGTTCACTGAATGGGATCTGGGAGGTGTTTTTGATATATGTAACCCTCCTGAAGCTGAGGGCAAGCCAAGAGAAGACAGAGCACCACCATGAGAGGTTCAAAACTCTTTAGCCATTTTCTTGTTTCTCTTTAAAGGGGGAGGAGGGATGTTCTTCCTATTTAAAGAGCTATTAAACAAAAAAAGAAGCTAGAGTCAATCCATGCTCTGGGTCTAAATATTTTAAAAGGCAAGCAATAACACTGAAAATATGTGGATGCATATATTCCATCATGAGTCATTATGTTTTAATATTTTGGTATTTGGCAAATCACCATCTACCCTGTGAGATAATTAAGTTTAAAAGTCATAACGAATGTAAAATAACACATAATGAAACAATCCAAAAGCTATGCATTCATATTTTATTTTCTGATTTCTCTCTTGCAAATTGTCAGCTACCCAGTGATAGTAAAATTGTTTGAATAATTTTAAGAGAAAAATCAAACACATTAAGTTTTAATAATGTTTTATGAGACTCATAATTCTTTGGGATGTAATAACCTCTTATCCTACTGTGATTAGTCACTTGGATCCATCATGATGGTCCCCCGGTACTCAAGACAATCTAAATTTTGAGTAATACTGAAAAAGGTAATAGAGATCCAAAATTAATACAGTCCTTTGTGCTTGTAATGGTATCCCTAATCGAAGCTTTTTTTAAAAAAACATTTAAAATAGAGTAAGGGAGCGAATTGTGAAGAGTCAGAAGATGACATAATTTGCAGAAGACAACACTGTGATGGGACCCTGGTACAAGGATTTAATGGTTATCTTGAGTAATCATTGTTCTAATGATAGTTGTCTGAAATGACACTAGGCACTGAAACTCCCTTCTGTCAAGGCCAGCAGCAAGAGGCAGGAAGACAGTAAATCCCTTTTCAGCTTGATGGAGTGCAGGGAAATCTCACATTAACGTTAGCAGCCCACAGCTCACCGAGCCCACCATCCTGGGCTGTGGGAGGCACTCCATATCTCACAGAAGACCAGCGTGTTCCCTTGTGTTCTTGTCACTGGTGCTGTTCGCAGTCACATTTATCAGTTTAATACCTTGGCTAATTTCACCCCAGAATAATGTTTGTTTACATAAATCTATTCTCCATGGTAAAATAGCTAACGCTTGAGCATTTCAAATGTTACCCTATTAATGGAAAACAGGATGGTGAGAGTAGACATCCTATAGAAAATTACCACACTCTCCAATTGCGGGTGTTAGTCCTGCCTGTCGGTAAGTGGTGATTAACACCCCGCTGGCTGCAGCTGTACTTCTCAATATAGCTTCTCTGAGTAGGAGGATGCACAGAGAGTACCTCATTACTATGTCTTTAAAGCTGTAAAGCAAGGAATAATGCAAAATAAATCCTTTAAACTAAAGGTCGTAGACCAGAATAAGTTGGCATGAACACCTGCTTGCACCTTTTTTTCTGATAAAACCACAAAGATAAGTGATTTATCTGCTTTTATTCTGTTCCCTTTCATTTCAGGTATGCAGAGGCCACACAACCGGATGTTAATAATTCTCAGCCATAGCACTATGTTTTTATGTAATGCCAGAAGAAAAGCTTACAAGCTTAGTTAAGCGGCTACTCTGCTGGCTGAGACAGCAGAGCTGGCATTAGCTATTTCCCCTTCTTGCCCCAAGATCTTTTCACTGCAAACTGGGGGAGAACAGACCAGTCATCCCATTCCCTCCATACTTCCAACACTGTCAAGTTTCTTCTAGTTCAAGCTCTTTTTGTGTGGACATTCAATCCATAAACTGACAGGTAAAACCTGGCTGTATTGCTAAGCTATAAAATCCAATAACCACAGACTCATATGAGAGAAAATTATTGCCTGACAGTGCAAAGAAATCCACATGGTCACCACCTCTATAGATTTTGTTCTTCTTGTGGATAATGCTTCTGACCAGGGAGGAGGTTGGTGGCTACCCTCAATCTCCACCTCTTGCTGTCACATAAGCTCAGAGGCTCTGCAGTTACACAGACAAGGGCAGATGACACCACTGCACATAAAAACCTAGCAGTGCTCTGGTGTGATCCCATCAGCTCCCTTTCTAGCTGGAGCCTTGGGCAGACACTGACAAAGAAAAATGAAAAGATAGAAAGAAAACCTGGCTGTTGCTGGTGAAAGAAGCACAGGCTGATTCAGAAGTACTTGGTCGAGAAAGATTTATAATCAACTGAGTCACTGCAAAGCAAAGCAAAGTGATCACATCTCCTGCTGCCGCAGGAGCAGAGCACAGCACCCTTTCAGAGCACAAACGCCTTGTAAGGCAGACATGCAGCCTGAGTTGTTTCCAGAAGATACCACCTCTCACTGTGCAGAATTATCCCCCAGGCACCGGGTTCACCCACGTTCATTCTGGCCAAGCAGCCTGCTGAGAATCCTGCCAGGAGGCGAATAGGGAAAAACATCCACCTCGCATTTCAGTGACTGAAAGGAACAGTAGAGTGGAGACTGAGCAATGGCTCTGAGAGCTCTGCAGAGCTGCGAGATGATGTCTCAAGACTCGGTTGGAGTACTGCAACATTCAGGAGGTGAGAAAAGATTTCCTGCTTGCCTTGCTGCTCAACCGAAAAGATGCCAATGATACTACTCCTGACAGGCTCTGTGATCAACCAACATCTACCTACACCCTAAAACACTTTGTGGCATTACTGTAACTTTAGAAATTACCATGTTTCTATAAAATTCACAAACCACTGCTGAACATATAATCTGAACATACAATCTTGTTTCCACCTGGCTTGCTCAGACAGCAGGCACAGGGGGTCCTCCTGGACTAAGGATCACTCTTTGTCACCTCTTGGGCTGAATGAAGACTTTCATTGAGATTAAAAATTGCCTTTCCACAGTGAAGGAAAAAACATCCTGCTGGGCCTCTGAAAGACTGGCTTCTGCCACCTCCCAGAGGGTGCCATTGGTGCTGAGTGAAGAACAGCCAGCAAAAGCCAAATTCACATAAGACTGAGGTATGGGTTGAAAGAAAATAGGCAGTGCTGTGTTCTGGAATTCTGAAGCTAGATGGAGGACACCACACCACTCCTTGGGGGTGGTTTTTATTCACCAGGTTTGCTGGCAGATCCTGGGACCCTCAATTTGCTGCAGAAGCCAAGGGCACCAAGTATCACTGGAGACTGGCAGACAACCCTCCACTGCCCACCCAGACTCCCGGACCTCCCTGTGTGTGATGCCTCTAGACCAGGTCAATGAGGGTCTTCTGTAGGTAAGGAGCTCTCCTTTCCCCTCATGTGAAACCAGGTACTCTGGAGAAGACACAAGATGAAAGAACTCAAGAATATGATGGAACCACCACTTAAGACATGTATCTGCCTAGGCAAGCCATTTAGTGTGTATCATGATTTAGCTTTCTGAATTGAGGTTTAATATTTGCATTTCCCTCTAATGCACATGGGATTACGCCTGGATACCTGAGAAGTCACCTTGCACTCTATAATCACAATTGCCTGCTAGGATAATTAAACTGTCACGTAACAGAGTGAATCGTAGGAGTGCAGGGGACAAACCTGATCTAAGAGCCAAACCTGGGCTACTGAACATTTTATCTATCTACTTATTTCCTTTGTCAGAGATCAGAGTAGTCTGAATTTAACACAGCTGCTCCTCAAAGTCATTACAGATAGAAGCACAGAAATATTAATAATTACAAGAACTCATCACATCTAGAGAGTTACAGGAAATAGAATATTTTTGCTTTTAAATACTTGGGAGACACTCAGTCTGGTTATGTCAGAAGGCTTTAGATTAGATCGATAATTCAAATACGTCAAATTTGCCCACCTGCAGAGATGCAATACGACTAAGATTAATGAACATGTCACCAGAAGAAGCTTACGTACCAGACTGCAGATTTGCAGTTTGAATTGTTCAGTCATTATTTAGGGAAAAAAGTCCTTATAGAATGAAAATGTGAGATTAAGTTCAGAAGAAAGAGTCTTGACTGCAGCAATCCTTATTTACACTCAGGAAGTACTTGGGGAAGTGAATATACCCTGTTTCCCAGCATTCTTTCAAACATGGACTTACCAAGGGGACCTCTGGGCTCTTCTCAGGCAAATGAATTTACCTTCACTGAAAACCTGTCACTGGAATGCAGAAATGTGAAGGAAAATCTCAAATACGTATAGCTGCATGTGTTTTGACTGAAATGGTGAAGAGAGACAGGCAGCAGCAAACCCCTTCCTTCCAAAAAAAGCCACACAAGAAGATGGCAGAACAGGCTGGGAATTCACCCCACACTACCACCAATGGTCAAGGCCATTAAAGAGTCCCGAAGAGAACTTACAGCCATCCAACTGGAGGAATGTCAGAGAAATCAGTCACTGACCACAGCAATCCCCTTCAAAGCTTCCCTGGCCATATCAATGTATTAAGTCTGCCTTACTATTACCATGTCAGAAGTTTGCCCCTAAGCCAGGGTCTGTGCTGAGGAGGACTGTCAGTCCTTCCTGTGCTGAGCTGAAGTTGTGACGGCCAAAAGTAGTGGAGATAGTCATGCTCCTCCACCCCACAATTCCTTGCTGAAGCAGTGTCAGGCTAGGCTGGCAAGCAGCAGGACTGACAACTGAAAAGAGAAGGATGCTACCATCCCTATCTCTCATACGTATTTTTTTAAGGCTGGTGGGGGTACACGCCAAAGGCCTCCATCAGTCAAACTCGGGTCTCTCCTTCTATGGCTATTCTCACTCGGTTTGACAGCCACAAAAAAACACCTTTTAAAAACATAAAGCACAGACTGTGATGGTGTCACAGAATCTGAGACTCAACCATTCCCTGTTAGGGTAATCCTGTAGGGTAACCACAGCCAGTGAGGAACCAGCCCTGAGGAGGTGCCACTCGAATTCAAGCCACTCTGGTGCAGGCTGCATGGAGATCCTCTACATGTGCTTAATGTATATTAAGTATGAGTGTAATGTTTTCAATCCCATAAAGAATGACTATGCCTTATTGCATTAAAGGCATGGTTTGCCATGAGCCACCAAGTCATTATGGAGAATACTCCCCACCTGAAGACGAGCCAAAACACTTAAATCACACCTGAACCTTGGCATAATTGCTGCTTTTCTTTTCAAGAAAAATGTATAATAACCAAGTGAATGTAATCTTTTAAAAAAATTAAAGATTACTTTTTTTCCTTAAGGTCTATGATTACATTTTTAAATTAAAAAAGGGAAGGGAATACAGTTTTTTGAGTGCTTCCATAATTTCACTTACCTTGGAGTATGACTGTAGACTGTCCAAAATAGTTTAACACTTTGTAAGTCTTCTTGATACTTTCAGTCATTAGCTGTAACTCAATAGTATGCTCCTGGGAGCTCCACACCTAATTACCTTTCCTAGGTAAGAAAACTTGTATTTAAGTACTCATACTAAATGCATTCTCTTGTGGATGAGTATGTCCCAAAGCTACATTGATGCAAAATATATACAGATAAATGCATCTGTGTAATTCATGGTGGCTTGTTGATGTATTAGAACGAAAACTACAGAAGAAAAGAAAAAAAACCCTGACATATTTCTTAAAACGAGGTACCTCCAGAATACATGCATTGTTAATATTTTCCATATGTACAGCACTCAACTAAAAGATTTTCAGGAACAGCCTCATTCTATGTCATGGCAAGAAACAATACAAAACATATTGGTTATTGAACTGCTGGCATGAATTTTTACTGCATATAAAGAAGCATTAAATTGCGGCATGTGAGTTACCCAGCTGCCTTAACAAGAAAAAGTGCATATGATCATGTTATTTTAACTCTGCAATATGGATTCTTCATAAAGCCATTCTGCACAGTGTTTATTTATTCATGTCATGTGAAGCACAAAACTTCCCCTGATAAAAGGAAAGCGCTGCTCAGAAACAGTTATGGTTCACAAAGTTTAAAATACTCTTTAATCAGATTTTATTTAAACATACTAAAAATTAAATAGATGCTTATAATATGTTTGACAAATTTTCTGTAGTGTCTAGTACTGGATGCTGTGCTTGCTTGGTACTGCCTTCAGGAACAGACTTGATACCTTCACACCATGAGAGTAGCAGTCAGCATGATCTGGGGATCAGGCCCGATCAATCCAGGTGATTGATACAGCTGTAATGTTAATGTTACTTTTGCAGCAGTCCTGCCTATTTGAGAACAAATGCAAACAGAAAACATAACTCCCAAGCAATTGATTGTATAGAAGGGGCAAGCTGCTTTCCTACTACTTTCTAATGAAGTTTCATAAGCTTTACTCTGTCACCACAGAAGCCTGATCAGTCCTACCAGAGATGTGAGAAAACAAAGAGAAGCTGTGTGCAAGTGAAGTTCAGCAGGAGCCTGCTGCTGGGCCAGTGCGGCGAGCAGGCTTTTGGTGAAAAGCCTGACGGAAGAGGGAAGCACTCAGTAGCAGCTCGGTGCAGTGTAATTTATCACCGCACAGCCACAGGCTATGACGTACGGTGCACCTGAAGGCAGCTTGGTAGGGCTCTATGAAGATCAATGATACACCAAAGCATACCATTAAAAGACACATTAATCTTCCCCTAGTCAATAACGGCCTTAAAATGATCTCCATGACACACTATTCCTACAAGCACTGCTGCTGCACTTCTTCAGCTCACTTGTCATCCTCTAGCTTAAACCTTATTACTGGCAACTACTTCACATGCTCCCCTTACTGGAGGGATTTGGCTTTCCTTGAAACTTAACAGATGGAATGAGGAAATATGAAAGTGGCATCAAGTTCAATAAAGATACTGAAATGTGTTCAGTCTCTTCAATAACCTGTGATACAAATGGTGCACGTGGCAAGTGATTTTCTGTGTCTTTTATCAGACCAAAACAGTCTACTCTTACACATCGTTCATAGATTTCAACAAGCGATTGCCAATGACATTCAGAATTAATGAAAAGCATCAGAATAAAAAGCAGTTGAGGAGAAAGAAGCAGCAGACTAAAAATGCGAAGCTTAATTTATTGTTTTGTGCAGGTGAAGTGTTAAGTGAATTTGCACTGCCTCTATCAACAGGGATCCTTGCCCTCCTGGGATGAGCTTTATCCTCTGCATGGAAAGCTGAGGGTTGTTCCCTGATGCAGGCATGTGCTGAAGCAGCATCTCGAGGCTGCCAGAATCCCATATGTTTCTTGATCAGCCAAGCTAGTGTCCAGCCTCCTGCACAAATGGGAACCGCTAGTGGCCTGTGGTCTTGCAGCTCAGCTGCCCTCAGGATTCTTGCTAGTGAGCACCTTTTAACCTCCTGGACTCTAATGTTAAAGATCTCTCTGTGGTCAAGAGAGCACTCAGAACAGCAATACTTGCTATCAGACCTTCCTCACTTTTTGGAAAGGTAGATAAGCAATTCCTTCTTCCACACACAGCCATTGCTGAAGCTGTGGGTCCTCAAGCCTCCCACCAGGAAATGATCTTTCCAGGCAATGCAGTATTCACTCCCTGAAAAAAAACAAATGCTTTGGTTTCACCTTGGCTGAGAAAAAACAGATGCTGCTGCTGGCAGGGGCAGGAGGACTAACATGTTCAGAATAACACATCCCAGATAAATCCCTTTTATTTTTGGTCATCCTTCCACATTGACTTGACCAAGCTGTATAGCCAAGATACCCTGACTGCTCACGTGAGAGTGACATTGCTCATCTGCCTTATAATGTGATTGGTCAGCATTGCTGAGCAGTGTTTACCATCACACTCTTGACGACAATAACTCATGAGTCATTTGGAAAGGCCTCACACAGTCAGTGTTCACTGGTAACTCTGAGAAACCTCCCGCACCTATGTATGGCACACAACTGTCCCTAAGTTCACGACATCTGATTTACTGCTCTTTGGCACTGACTTCAGGATGGATAAAAAGTCCTCTCCTTTACTACCTAGCTGGAATTTAGTTCTGCTTCATTAAAGGCATCACTCTGGCTAAATGAGTAAGATTTCATTAGGATCTTGACAGATACGCATTTGGTAGGGGTCATAATCATGATATGATATAGCTATTTTTCCTGCACCTAAAACATAGTTCCACCCCATCTCCTAAAGATCTGAACCCATTATACTGGGAAACCCAAACTCCATGAATAAATTTGAATCCAAAACTGTGCTTGAGAAAAGTACTGCTACAGACTGAGCTGAAAGGCTGCACCCCTACAGCATCCAGAATTAGTAGCTTTGAAACTGAGCTTTTGCCCAAGATGATTCTTCCATCTGACGCTGAAAGTTGCAACTGTGAGAAGGTTTATATATACTTAAGAAACAATTATAGCTAGTGATGGAGAAATAATTCCCATGCCAAAAATATTTCAGAAATTAGGAGAAAATATAACTTGATTTTGATTATAATTAGGTTTCCTGTGGTTAGTTAAATGTTTTCTCATTTACCCTTTCATTCTACCAGCCTAATCAGTCACCTGGTTTTTATGAACTATGCACCTCAGTGTACATGCAAAACTGGCTGTAGACAGTCTCGGGACCAGCTTCTCCAAATGTGATGCCCCAGGCAGAAAACAGGCATGGGGAACATACATATTAAGAAAAACAGTAATAATAGTAATTAAAGAACAAGGCTTAGCTCCACTTTATAGCTTAAAACTAATGTAGTTATTATGCCAAGCAACAGGACTTTAAATTTCTAATCACTGTATTTATTTTCCTAAACAGGTTTCAAAATTGTTGCAAAAACCTGGATAATTGTTTCACATGAGCAATTAAATATTAAGACTAAATAAACAGTATTCATTGGATAATTATGTTGAACTATGCAATTATTTAAGAAAACAATGATGAGTCAATAGGTTACATTTTCTGGTCTTTGGGGAAGAAACCATTTTTCGAGTTTTTTATTAAAAGTGGAAGGATTTTTCAAGTCTTGTAATACTCAGATTTGAGCGAGTTCAGAGAACTCCTTGCAAACAAGAGCTGTGTTTGCACCAAACATAAAAACTCTAAAGAACATTTTTCTCTGCTTAAACAAACTACTTCTGTGTATAAGAATCCTCAGTGAGATTTTATTTTCTTTTAAAGGGAAAGGTTTACTGGGAAGCTTAAACAGGGTATAAGAAAACAAATTAACTTCTCCAAGTCTTTCTACATTTGTTTCCATTTCATTCCAGCTTCTCTGCTTTCCAGGACAAACCAATAAGATATATTCACATCTTCAAAGGAATGTAGAAATGGAGCAGTTCCAGCAAATACCCCATTTAATACTAGTAGGTGAATTAAGATGGGTCTTTTGCGACTACGCAGTTTGCATAGGCTCTCACTGAAGCTCACCAGCAGTTAATTAGCACTGCTTTAATTCAGAGACCACTACCACTTGAATACTGTATTTCACCTGTACTGAAAATACAGCACAATACAGTTCTGGTTTTGTTGCACAGGGTGGGTAGGAGAGCATCCACCCCCTATTGCTGCTATTGTTACCATCTGGCATCTGGCAGTGCAGTTTCAAGTACTTTCTCCTATGCTGTTCTTGACTTCAAGCATCCAAGTGGTATTTTAACCTGAAGTGTTTGCTAGATCAACATTGATCTTTCATTGTGGTCTCTTGCTTTGAGACTGGAAACAAATGAAACCTTTTTTTTTAACCTTTAATTCTTAGCTGGCATGAGAGCAGCATCATAAATTCATGCCAAGCATTCCCTAGATAATTGTATTTCTTTGTGCATCTACATGTGTTCATTCCAATATATTATCAGTATTAACCAGCTGTTCTCTTTACCAAGTATAGGGAATACAAGAAATACTCTAAATGTTCATGTTGTCACATCTAATTGCTCAGAATAAACCTGACAATCTTCTAGGGAAATGCACTACAGGTTATCACTACATATGCTCACTGAGGGATGTCTAGTGAACAGTCAAAACAGAGCTTGGAATGGCAGAAAACACTGGTGTTCCCACCTAGATTTTAAATACCACAGACTTTATCAAAACGGGTGATTACAAAATTTTGCTAGATATTCCTCCCTCTTGGCTGCATGTGGAGTTGTGGCTCCATATGAACACAGCAGAGCAACTAGCCTGGTATTTGCAATTATTTTTCGGGGGGGGGGGGGAACTTTAACGCAATGCAATATCTTATAGAAAGCAAAATTTTATTTGGGAGGTGTACACGACAGCCACTCATCCCCTAGAAATCCAGATGTGTTTTACAACTAACAGCTTTGTAAAAAGGAGGCAAATTTCAGAGCCAGAAACCTGTGAGCATAAACAGTCCCAGACAATTTATAACTCTGTACCATAAATACCTGCTCTATAATTCATTGACTGAGAGTTAATGAGAATATTTGTAACTAATACCCATAAGAAAGATAAGGAGTGGTATAATGTGTTTTATACTTTCCTACGACACTTTTCAAGGACAGCAGGGAAAGCTTCCTGACAGCAAAAAAGCAACAAGAAATATTGCACTGACCTACCAATTTCCTGCATTCCCATCAAAGTAATCCATGTGTAGAGACATTAAAGAACAATTTGTCCTAACTGACAGTTTCTAAATAACTAGATGCCTTTTAATTGCTGGCATCATTAACCTTAATAGTATAATTGTGTAGCTCCAAATAATAATAGTAATAAAATTTCCTCTCACTTCTAAATCATTCAGCAAAACTAGAAAAAAATGACATGCAGAATAAATTCTAAGAAAGAAGACAAAAGGGAAGAAGCTCCTATCAGATAAGAACAGGAACTTTATCAGTTTTATCTGCCATGGCTCACAACCCTTCAGGAGGATTTGCATGTAAAATTCTTTAGACAAGCAATAAATATTAATAATTGCCAACTGCCTATCGGTTTTAAGTGACCTTTTCAAACAACATGTCAGCTCACCCCAGTCTGAGGACATACTGTGGAACACCATATAAAACCAGTGTTGTCTTGAATGATTCATTCCTGTGCACACCCAGGCTTCAGCAACACTACCTGCTAGAGTAACCTCTACTGAAGACATGTTGACATACTCCCTTATTGATAAGTTTAACCACGCATACAAAAAGAGGAGTTTATCTTCTCTCTCACTAAACAGCCAAAAAGGCCTTTCCTAACTTGCCCCGAGTTCCTGGACACACAAAGTTGGGTACTAGTCACCACAAGTTGCTTCTGCACTCAGGGGAGAGGGAAAAGTATCTCTGAAAGGCAATTCATACTCGCTGATCTGAACAACCTTCTGGAGGTAGTAGATGGTTTAGTCTGTACCTAGTTGGGGATGAGATGCATTTGGATTAGAAATATCTATTGTGTTTTAAAAAGAATAGCACATTGAAGGGACAGAAAAATTGTGTCAGATAAACCTGAGTCAGTCAGTCACTGATATAAATAAACAAACTGTTCTATTGTTTATGCTACAGTCATCTTCATGGAAAGGGAAGAACCCAACAGATCATTTTGTTCTACGCTAGGGAGTGTAATGTGGCAAATGTCTGATTCAGCACAGAAACATGCAGGTAAAGATCACCAGACTTTGAGGAGAGACAATTGCTCAGTATTTAAATACATTCAAGAGTAATTAAATATAAAAGCCATGCTATGCAGTTCTTTATGTCACTGAAAAACAGAACTTACAACCTGAATATTAATCTCTGGGAGAAAACCTCCTTAGAATGCAAGGATTGAGAAAGAATAGCCTCCTGGATAATGTATGAGGCTGGTCCTTGGCTCTGTTCCCATTTTGGCCATTGTTAAACTTCACCAGTCTCTTCATAATTTCTTGACTCCTCACACACAAAACACAGATAATCATAGAATCATAGAATAGTTAGGGTTGGAAAGGACCTTAAGATCCTCTATTTCCAACCCCTGTGCCATGGGCAGGGACACATCCTACTAAACCATGCCACCCAAGGCTCTATCCAGCCTGGTCTTGAACACAGCCAGGGAAGGAGCATTCCCAACTTATAATGATGCTTAGTTCCTTTAGGTAGTGCCTTGAGACCCATTGACAAAAAGTTAATCACTACAATGAGTTTTTTTATAGTAATTACAATTATCCTTAAAGACAAAAATGCATACAAGAGCATAGTCCTTAAGCTTTGAATTCTAGAGTATGCTTTGCAAAACTAATTATTTAATGGAAATGTTAAAAACTCAATGAAGTGGGAAGCTTACAAAAATTCTGATTCTCATACCTTCAACTCTGCATTAAGAACACTGAATCTTCAGTGAGGAGCTGCATCCAACAGCAGTGGACACTTCATTTTGTATCTGTATTCTCTGATGAGCAGTACTATACTGTTCCCTGTAAATGTCTTTCCAGAAAAGTTTATTTTGCTTTAAAGCCTCATTGATTTCTATAATATTCTTATATTGTTGCTTTTCAGTTTGGTTTGACCCATGCTGTGGCTTCTGCGTCTACCTCATTCTGCTGCACTACAGCAGGCAATAGCTGCTCTCTACAAATCTTTCTTCCCTGAAGCAGAGTATAACATGATCGATACAAACTAGATAGGCACTGTTGTATCTTCAGACGTGCTATTTTAATTCTTGGGACAAAGTCACTAAGCTTCAAATTTAGCCACAGACATACCTAACTAGAAGAGTTACTGCATGGTCTGAGGACAGGGTATGCACTATCTAGGGTACTTTGAAAGGGGTACACACTAGGGTATTTTGAAATTTAGCACTTGTGCTGAGTATTGCGTTTTCCTCCTCCATGCTCAGATGCTTATGTAGGGGTATCGTATCGTGGGAGAGATCTACCAACAATCAAGAGGATTTGATTCTTTGCCATGGTATATACACATACATACTTTGATTTTTGAAAAGACAAAACCAAACCAAACCAACTTTTGAGTAACAGATGTTACTGTAAAGGCTCAGCTCTAACAAAGCTATCTCCAGTGCGTCATGAATATTCTTGTTAAAAGGGACATTTAAACACTGTGGCTCTCTAGAGCTGCCTTGCTGGTATCTATGTAGGAAGAATATTATGCATGAAACTCCCAGTAGAAAAGTTGAAAGCTTGAGACATCCCATAGACAACCAGTAGTAATCATCTCATCAATCACCTCCAAATTTTATCCAACCCACTCTCATAAACTGTTATTTAATATGGCTTTGTCTGGAAAGAGCCCCTAGGAGAGCTCCTGCTTCTAAACAAGGAAAGAAAAAGAAGCTCCGCTGTTAAATTTTTATGCTAAGAAAACAAGATTGAACAAATAAAATACAATTAGCAAATCTGTTCAGCGTAGTGAAATCCAGCCAAGCCTGCTGCTTTAAAACTATCTTCATTTTGTCTTTCTCTTGTCTTTTCATACATTTTTTGTCTTTCTCATCTTTTCATGAATTCTGAATTATTCTCTGTTTAGTTTTAGGATAATTGGACATGAGCATAATATTTATGCATTGGGGCATAAATATTCCTCTGTGAAAAACTCTGGAAAGGTAAGGCAGATTGCATTTTTGCTTCGCCACTAAAAAACTCTTTCATCTTAATCTTTTCTGCAGACACCCGTAGGGCTACGAGAAGAAAATAATAAAAAGAAACACGCAAGTTGCCTCTTATAAAATGCTGATATCAGCAGAGTGCCACTTTTTGTACATGGAGGTGATATTTTCATCCATTAATACCTCAACCAAGTATTATTGCTTTTTGTCACCTACAGAAGCTATGTCTTATTTTTAGGCTGCAGACTAGGAGTTACATATTGGGAGATAGCTGTATAAATTGTATTTGCTACATGCTGCATAGCAAAAGAGTTGACATTTCCTGGGAACAAGTCACCACACTCAGAGAGCTGTGTGTTACACTTGATATTCAGAGATGTTGTTTATTAGGCTGTGACAGCTGTTGCCAAGTTTTGCTTCAGAATGCACTGTAAGGGTGAAAGCATAGCAAGATCAAAGGTAAACTTTATGAAAAATGACTGCTGTAGAAGACTTAGAAGAGAGAGAAGTTTGGCTAGTAAAAATCACGTAAGACTCCAGGACCAGATATGTGAATCTCACGCTAAAACAAGCTCATCTCCCCCAAGATGAAGATGAACTAGAAAGCTGAATTTGTGGGATGTCTGAACTGAAGAAGATTCCCAGTTCTGAGTGATCACACAAAAGGAACTCTGCGGGGATAATCATGATCAAAAATATCTGTTCTGTGTAAATGAAGTTGATACCATATGTTAAAAACATATTTCTGACAGAGTGAGCAATGAGCAATTTTGCTATTGATGTACTTTAAGAAGTTAGTAAAAATAAGACTCAAAAGGGAGGTTACAAACAGGATTAAACTTTGAGGAAAACAAATGTACACTTCCAGAAGCTCTTGCTTAATTTGGTGAAAGCACAGGGACACCTTCTCTCAAGACTATAGAGACAGACTATTTGAGAATCATGTCTCCTGCCTTTGGATCTTCTGTTTGCTTATTAAATACAGGTAGGTTATTCCACATAGCTTCACACAGGCCTAAATAATTGCACTGTAAAGCTCTTCCCAGGAAACAATGGCAATTCATGAGGCTGAGCCATGTAGCAGTTTAATCAGCGTGTTACTGACCGATAGTCATTCTTAACTTTTGTCATTATAACTAGAATTTCTCAACTTTTTTCCTTTGCACACAACTTATCAGTTTATATATACATATATATTTAATCACTTGTGAAGAAGTTTACATTTTGATGCTCATGGATCAAAGCATTCTGCCAGCACAAGGTAGATGTGTTGCAGGCTTTGTTACTTAAGCTGACCAGATGGCCACATTATCCAACTGGCTGAATTGTTCTTACCTGTCACAGAAAGACTGATAAAAATGTAATATAGAAGATTAAGATGAAAGAGGAGTTAAAGAGGAGAAAAAAAAGGGATACTGCTTCAAGTTGTGCCCAAGAGAAGGCATTATGCCCATTCGCCTGCGATCACTGACAGTATTAAACTGCACAGCTGTGATGTGGCTTGCTAGTCTCATTCTCTATTAGCATCCCTGTGTTGACTGGAACTTCATCAGGGAAAGTTCATCATTCCCCATCCAAACTAGTGGGACAGTAAACAGCAAACAGCTCATAGTCCCAAAAGGAATGCCCTTATTTCAGAAAGCAGCATCTCCGTTCCTATAGGAACACTGGAATATGATTTTCCAAAAGATGTATTAACCAATTATGTTCAGCTTACTGTATTCTGCTAAAAGCTTGTAATATTCAGCTCACAGGTTCCTTCTCCCTCTTTCAAAAATTATGCCTACTTCCACCAAGGTGTTGCAAAAACAACAAGCTCTTTGCAACAAAACTCAATGTTCCTTCTAAGTCACATCAAAAGACCAGTCAGCTGTCAAAATCAATGAAGGTCAATCAAATGCAGCTAGCACTGATGAATCTCAGTGGTCTTCAACAATGCTACAAGACGTTTCTTTCTTCTAAGAGGCAGCAGGTCACTAACATCATAAATTCTAGAGCTGAACAGGAATGAATCACAGTGGAAATTGTGGTTCAAAAGTAGCAGTCAGGCTCCTTAAGAAAAACTTAAGAGGACTAACAGCATGTACAACATGCTGTCTGGCCAACATACAAAGGATTCCGACAAAATCATTTCCCAACCCTTGGAGCTTGGATCATAGCTCCATAGCTGGCGAATGAAGTTGCTAAGCCACTGGCCATCATATCTGAAAAATCATGGCAGTCAGGTGACATTCCCAATGACTGGAAAAAGGGAAATATAACCCCCATTTTCAAGAAGGGGAAAATGGATGACCCAGGGAACTACAGACCAGTCAGTCTCACCTCTGTGCCTGTCAAAATCTTGGAGCAGATTCTACTGGAAGGCATGCTAAGGCACATGAAAAACAAGGTGCTTGGTGACAGCCAGCATGGCTTCACTAAGGGGAAATCCTGCCTGACCAATTTGGTGGCCTCCTATGATGGGGCTACAGAACTGATGGACAGCGGTAAAGCAGTTGATGTCATCTACCTGGATTTGTGTAAAGCGCTCGACACTGTCCCACACGACATCCTTGTCTCTGAATTGGAGAGACATCAATTTGACGGATGGACCACTCGGTGGATAAAGAACTGGCTGGATGGCCGCACACAAAGAGTTGTGGTCAATGGCTCAATGTCTGGCTGGAGACCAGTAACGAGCGGTGTCCTTCAGGGATCGGTGTTGGGACCAGTCTTGTTCAACATCTTTGTCTCTGACATGGACAGTGGGATTGAGTGCGCCCTCAGCAAATTTGCCAATGACACCAAGCTGTGTGGTTCGGTTGATACACTGGAGGGAAGGAATGCCATCCAGAGGGACATTGACACACTTGTGAGGTGGACTGATGCCAACCTCATGAAGTTTAACCATGACAAGTGCAAGGTCCTACACTTGGGTTGGAGCAATCCTAGACACAGCTACAGGCTGGGCAGAGAAGAGATTCAGAGCAGCCCTGTGGAGAAGGACTTGGGGGTGCTGGTCGATGATAAAATGAACATGAGCTGGCTTCAGTGTGCGCTTGCAGCCCAGAAAGCCAACAGTATCCTGGGCTGCATCAAAAGGAGCGTGACCAGCAGGTCCAAGGAGGTGATCCTGCCCCTCTACTCTGCTCTCCTGAGACCTCACCTCAAATATTGTGTGCAGTTCTGGTGTCCTCAACATAAAAAGGACATGGAACTGTTGGAACAAGTGCAGAGGAGGGCCACGAGGATGATCAGGGGACTGGAGCACCTCCCATATGAAGATGGGATGAGAAAGTTGGGGCTGTTCAGCCTGGAGAAGAGAAGGCTGCGTGGAGAACTCATAGCAGCCTTCCAGTATCTGAAGGAGGCATACAGGGATGCTGGGGATGGACTCTTCATTAGGGACTGTAGTGGTAGGACAAGGGGTAATGGGTTAAAACTTAAACAGGGAAAGTTTAGATTGGATATAAGGAGGAAATGCTTTCCTGTTAGGGTGGTGAGGCATTGGAATAGGTTGCCCAAGGAGGTTGTGAATGCTCCATCCCTGGCAGTGTTCAAGGCCAGGTTGGACGAGGCCTTGGGTAATATGGTTTAGAGCAAGGTGTCCCTGCCCATGGCAGGGGGGTTGGAACTTGATGATCTTAAGGTCCTTTCCAACCCTAACTATTCTATTATTCTATGATACAGAGAAATAATGTAAGGAGAACTAAATGGACCTCCTCTTTTAAAATTCAGTTTACACATTCGCTCCAATCTTCTGCTATTGTTTCCATCTTTTCTGCTAAGAAATATATCTAAGCCAAAAGGGAGGAATTCACTTTTATGGCCCAGTGTGATCCAGTTTGGTTTAAAAACTTCTGATCTCAAAAACCATGGGAACAAAAACCACAATGTGGCTCCTGTTTACCTAATGCACTATTTCCCCAGAAATTTTAGCACTATAATAAGTATAATTTCTTGCTTTTATTGCTTTGGAGATATTTTCCTTTTTCAATAATTCTAACAGAATGTAATAGTTTACATAAATTTTGCCTTCTTTCCGCTAATGTTACCGATCAGACCTATATGATAGGAAGCAGAGTCACTATTTTTACGAACATTGTTCCTCTAATAACTCAGCACTGGTCTTTTGAAACAGGCCAATAATTAGACTGTTCAGGGAAGAAATATCTGACACTTCTGCATGTCAGGCATAAATACCCCTTCTGTTTTTTATGGCCACTGTCAGCATGATGGTCAGAGCAGAAGGCCAGCCACCTCCAGTGAAACTCCCCCCACTGTGGGGGTCCACAGGTTCCCCTTGTCTCCAAGGGGCAATGGCAGGGACGGGGCTTGCTTAGGATGTGTAGATGAAATACTGTGGGTTTTGGAACACTTGGGCCAAATCCTTTTTCAAGGTCATCTGTTCTTTATAAAGCTGGGTCAAGAAAGGACACATCTCCATCTGGCTCCCTCTAAGATATTAATCGGGAGCCCTCTATGGCTCCTGGATTGCCTTGTCAATTGCCCTTCTGGAGGTAACCTTGTCACAGGTTGTCCAGGGCTTGGCAACAAGTGCCAATTTATACCTCAATTCTCCAACAGTGCCTTGAACTTTAATCCTTCTGACCACTGAATGAGAAAGCAATAAGCCCTACTTTTTTCCCTGGGGTCAAGCAAATCAAATTGATTAAATCATTAGGTTGTCAAGTATTGGAGCAGATTTTCCAGGGAAGTGGTTGAATCACCATCCCTGGAAGTATTTAAAAGACATGTAAATGTGGCACTTAGGGACATGGTTTAGTGGTGGACTTAGAATCACTATCACTTATGTTGGAAAAGACCTTTACTTCATCAAGTCCAACTGTTAACCCAGCACTGCCAACTCCTCGTGTTCCATCACTTGTTACTTGGGAGAACAGACCAACCCCCGCTCCACTGCAATTTTCTTTCAGGTAGTTGTAGGGAGTGATAAGGTCTCCCCTGAGCCTTCTCTTCTCCAGGATAAACAACCCCAGTTCCCTCAGCCGTTTCTCACAGGACTTGTTCTCCAGACCCTTCACCAGCTTTACTGCTCTTCTCTGGACACTCTCCAGCACCTCAATGTATTTCTCATAGCGAGGGGCCCAGAACTGAACACAGGATTCAAGGCGCAGACTCACCAGTGCTGAGTACATGGGGACAATCACTGCCCTGGTCCTGCTGGCCACACTATTGCTAATACAGACCAGGATGCTGTTGGCCTTCTTGGCTGCCTGGGCACAATCTGGCTCACACACTTTGGTTAAGCTATTCATCACACCACCTTTTGGTGGGGGAGAAGCTCTGATTTCTACGTGACCACTCCCAGGCCCTTCTGTGGTTTCTAATACGTCGACCCTTTTGTCTTTGGTGCCTCATGGATCTCCACCCCCTACGTCCAGACTGAAGAGAAGGCAGACTGAAAAACCTCATGAGCACACTGTCCCTCAAACACCGGTGAGCTGGCCCCAGGCTTATCTCTACTGAGCCTGGTTTTATCCCTTTACCCCTTCAAATTTAGTTTAAAACTCTTGCAATAAGCCCTGCTAACTCCTGTGCAAAGAACTTTTCTCCCCAGCTCTCACCAGCAGGCCTGGTGTTGTGTAAACCAACCCATGTACAACCCCCCTGAAATTCTGCTGGTGACACCAGTCGCAGAGTCAGGTACTGATCTGCTGGCTCTTCCTGGTTTGTCCCTCGTCATTCCCTGCAGCTGTGAGGAGAGAGGAAAACACGGCTTGTGCTCCTGGTCCCTTCACCAGTCATCCCCACAACAGAGGAAAGGAAGGCTGAATGGCAGCAGCACATGAGTGACAGAGCTCAGCACCACTGAGGAGCTGCATCAAACCTACTGGGAGAAAATCTAGAAACACCCAACAGGAATTTAGTAAGTAGCATCATCACAATGCCACTCTTTTTTCATGTGGAGAGCAGAGAAGACAGGAAGAAATAAGAACAACCACTGTGCATCTTTTTCAGTCTGCCCAGAGGTCACACTTCTGCTACGTTTGCTTTCCCTGAATTTTAGACAAAGTATTGTGTCATGTCTAAGACCTGCATCAGAGTTCCTGTTTAATTGGATGAAAACCTGAAAAAACACATTCTGACTCTATGGCACTGGCAATCTTTCTTTGATCTTTCCCTAGGGAGGAAACTAACTTCTAATATTTCTCCAAGATATTTATATAGCTTTCCACCTTCCAATCATAGGCAAAAATCCTTAACTCTAGTGTCAGTGTGCGCAAACCTAGGCACACTTAAGGCTACTCCTATGGCTGTACAGTGTCTTATCTAAGCAGTTTGCTTCTTAGTAGATAGACTCCTTAGAGTGATCCTTAATTTCCTAAGATTTTACTTGCTTCTTACTACTAAACAGTATTTTTACCAGCAGTTCAGACACTTGTTCTCATTGACCGGGTAACAACAGATTCATGTTTCTTTCTGTGACTTCTGCAGTTCTAAAAAGACCTGCAAGAATAAAGATCCTACCATAGATGCGGCAGAGGGGGGCTGGAGACAAAGAATGTTCCTCCAAAAGAGTTTAATGGCCCCAAAGAGGGCACAAGGAGAAATGGCTTCTCCGCCAGCTCACAGGCTGAAATACAACCACCAAAGCGGTGTGAATGCAGAGCCTGAAATTCTCATTTAGTTCCCTACAGGAAGTCTCCTTATCCTTGACTTGAGAAGAGCAAGATGAATTTCTCTGATGGAAAATTTCAGGACAGTGCTTGATGCATACTGGCTTTATAATTAAAAATATACAAGTGAAGAAAAGATGGTCATAAAATGTTGCCTAGGGCTATATCTAATATATGATGTTGTTTTAGTTTCCTCCTTACATTATATTTTTATCATCAACCCAGGGAGTTCATTAAATCTGTAAAGCCACTGGAAGTTATCTGACAGCAGATTGTATTACTAGAGAGAACTATCGATCCAGGCTACTCGACCCCATTACAACACACTTCCATAAAGCTTGTGAGAGGCAGCAATCTGTTGCTTCTGCACTGACTACAGTTATTTCTCATGGATGGAATAATGAAATGTTTTCTGATGTATAATCATGACAGATTTTATCTGGAATGAGTAAAACAAGTAGAAGTCAGTCATAAAATATAGCATGGCTGGAATCAAAGGAAGCAAACTCCTCTGCTCTTCCATCACACTGACAAATAACCAACACATTGTGCAGCTCCTTGTATATGACATTAAATCTCAATCAGTTGTTTTCCTACTGTGAGATTAAAATGGAATTATTTATCTGGAATATCAAAAAGGACACTGCATCATGAACTCTAAACTTCCTGTTTTGATGCAGTATCTTTCCCAATAAAGATATGCCAAATGGACAAATGAAGATGCAACATGTGAAACCTTCACCAGGGCAGGGAACCATCACTACAATCTTAAAAACAGTTACTAAACAGTGTTTATGTCATAGATAATTCTTATAACTGGAATTCACTGGCCTGAAATCCCTGAGGAGAAACCCAACTTAAGCAAATTTGTAACCTGAAGGACTCAGAGGGACTCTTTGACCAGGTTTTACATAATGAAATACCAAATTATATGTACCAGTTTATGTTACTATATTGAAAGTTGGCAGAATTGTATCCTGCTAAAGCACTGCCATACTTTTGTATGATAATTTCAGTACTCATAATTTAACCAAATGTGAAGATTTGGGACTGAGATTTTCAAAGACTGGAAATGCATAAAATTGTGAGGTTTTTCTTCTGGAGAGTCAGTGTTGGAGGAAAAAAAATAATAAATCTTTATTCTCCCTACTATCAAGCTCACATGTGAGAATTTAGAATTCACTTCATGGAAAAGCCTGAACATGATCATGCGTTACAGCAAAAATGCTGCTACCTGATGTTGGGAGCACATGCATGTTGAGGTGTTCAAATTTGGCAATGTTAGAGCAATTCTGTAGAACAGTTCACATATGCCAATACATGCAGGATTGACTAGCTTGTGGGGGGGAAGAAGGGCAGTGACAGAAAAAGAAGGTCAAGGAAAGACTGGGAGCTTGCTTCCACCAAGACCTTAAAATTTAGGGACCTCACAGCAATGCTTTGCTGGCAGGAAAGAACCTCGCAGTTGTTCAGCGTGGCTGCTGCTCTGCTTGCTAGCAAAGAGTTACCTGCTGACTCATGAACTGAAAAAGTCTGGTCCCTGTTGTGGATGCAAAGGACTCTTCTGCACGTGATTTGTGCGAGACAGTTTGCATCGAGTGCTGTCTTTTGGCACATTGTCCCACCTTCTCCCTGCCCCCTACCCATCACAGTTCTTAATATTTAAATTAAAAATACAAAGATGGCACACTATAACCAGTGAATGAAGAATTCTGTATGCAACAGCTCATCCACCATAGCACAGATTTGGTCCTTGTGGACTATTTTACTATAATCACAAAGATAAGCTTGTGTCAGGGTGAATGTATGTAGCAGGCACTTGTCTGTTTAGTATCTGGACTAGAAGTCATACATATGAAAGAACTAAATTAAAACAGCATGAGACAGACTTACCTCTGGCACTTCTTGACTTCCACATGCTTAATTTGACACTGTAACACTCTCCTGAAAGCCTTTTCTTTTCCTGCCTGCATGCATGTCTACCTCTTGTACTATTACAAAGTACATTGTACTTTAATTGCATCCTGTAAATGCCTGTTCTATACTGAAGTACTGCTTAGAAAGAAGCATGACTAAATCTAATCGAATTTGGAAGAAGATGCCTTATAGATGCATTGTATGACAGGAACCAAAAGGCAATAGAAGTTGCCTCATGTGAGCTTGTGGCATCAAGGCATCATGAAGGAACAGAAGTTGCACACCTGGGCTAAGGCTTGAGTTCCACTCAGATCCATTCGTCATGGTCAGAACACACTTACTTGGGGGGAGCCCACACTACAAACCGTCCAAACAGAGCCCTTCCACACAGCTACTTCACTTTATGAAATACATAGGGATAATAATCTGACGTCTTTCCACCTCTATCAATTTTTTCCAGCAGATTCACTAAAGAAAAACAGGCTGACAAACATGGTACAAGCACACAGCCTGGAAATGACTTTGATAAAGTGCTGTTGAGAGCTGAACAGAACAGGACCTGCAATCAACAACACAAATGCTACAATTTGACAAGCAAAAGACAAGCAAATTTGACATGAAAGTTGGCTGCAGAGAGTTCACACATATGTTATGCAGCATGGTCAGTTCTATGATTACAGAAGTGGAGAAACCTCCTTTATAAAGGTGTCCTTAGATACTACAAAATCATTTCATAAATGGATTCTTGATACTTTTGCACAGGGTGGTTGCAGAATTTAGGTAACTAATATCAGAGTTACGTTTCTGAAAACTTGACCTCAAACTCAGTGGCTGCTCTCCACTGTGCTGAAGATGAAGCACAAATAATACTAGCAGGTCTCCTACTGGCAATAAAGCAAAAGGATGTAACACAGTAGATCTTTTTCTGCCATTAAAAGTGCCCACTCCTTCTATAATCTCTGGACTGCCACATTAAATTTTTATTGTCTTCCTTGGAATGTAGTTTCTTTGTTTATTAGAGACCATATAAAAGACAGGAAAATAAAGAGGAACTCTCCCTTCCCTTCTCCAACAATAATGATATGGTGTCCCTTTTCTCTCAAAAATGGCAAATGAGTAGGGCTGAGTGAGGATGTGACACAGACAGTGCAGCAAAGATACGAAATTTAGTCTTAGGTTGGATAAATGGAGCAACAATCAGATGAAAGAAAACTTTGCATCTAAATATTGCATCAATGGAAACACGAGAACATCACGTAACGTTCTGCCGTTTTTCTTTTACAAAAACCAAAGAAACCTGCAGAACTTACATAATGCTTAACCGAGAGCTGGAAAAAGGTGTTACGGTGAGGGACTTCAGAAGTTAAAACTGTTTAGCTTTTCAAAATAAGACCAAGAGATTTGATTGCAGCAGAGGTGTACCTTTTCAGGGAGAAAATGCCAATATTATAGGCCTATTTAATCTAATGGTAAATGACATAACAAGAACCAATGACTAGAAGCTGTAGCTAGATAATTTAAATGAGAATTAATGCCTCTATTTCTAGCAGAGAGGGTGATTAACCTTTGAAACAAGCTACCAAAGGAAGTGCTAGATACTTCATTTACTGAAATTTCAAATGAAGACTGTATGACTTTCTGGAAAATATCCTTTAGTCAAACAGGTCAGTGGGATCTACAAGTGAAGTTTTTCTGTGACTTCCTTTACAATGGAATCTACTTCACTGTTTGAATGAGAATACCACCCCTTACACACTAACACTTTCACTTTTATAAAACCCCAGGTCCTTCCAAAGTAAAATAAGCTTCAGTGTATTTTATAAAGGGATTAAAGAACCCAAGACTGAATTGGTCCTCTTCACTTCTCTTTCCACATTAAAAGCAAAGCAGGATATAGCTCCCATTCAGCACTTTCATTTAGAGGGCACATTATTGGACTTCCAATAAAAACAGCACATTGCTCTGGTGGATCCCATACTGTTGTTCGATCGCAGCCCCATTCAGCTACAGACCTTACTGAAGGATAACTAAGCCTTTCTTACAACAGTAAGAAAGCTATAAAGGTGCCAGTCATGCAAACTGCCCTGTTGCCTAAACTACTCATACCTCTAAAAGTGCACTCTAGTCCATGTGGAAGGGGCTGCAGGTGTTTGGGAATAATGACAATGCTCACCAGAGTGACGGAAACTATGTCACTGGTGTACCATCTCACTCCTCTGATCTCCCACAAGACCCAGGAGGACAGAGATGCAGTTAAGTCTTTGGTTTTTAAAAGTGTTTCATTTAGTAATATACAGTTGGTTTCACTCTTCAATTACCACTGTATCATTTGGCATGAAATTGTAATAAATTCATGCATATTTCTTAACAGGATAATTAACTCATTTTCTCTATTAGAAAAAAGTGGCATCTTAATTTAGGTGCAAATAATTTTATTACACTTGCACCGTGACATCACTGAGAATAAAGTTCTTACATTTTGTCAGGTAATGCATATGCAAACCAGGTACAAAAAAAATGACAGTCACCACACTTAAGTCATAGTCACCGCTCCATCCTGATTCTTTCACTTTGTCTTCTCATGCTGCAGAGCCCAGAAAAGCTTTCCCCACTTGTTTCTTCTGCTGTTTTCCACCCTAAAGTCATCCTGTCCTCACCTAGAGAGGTTTGCACTGTGAAACGTTCATGTGAGAGAAAGCAAGCTATTACTTGACACAGTGTCATCTATCCTGGCTATCTGCTGGTTACTTGTGTGATTTTTACAGTAAACAGGTCCAACACTGGCAATGGAGATTTCACCACCAGCCACATCTCTCCTCTCCTACAAGCCACTGCTCAAGGCTCACAAAATTGTGGCAAGCCAGCCCAAGTGTATTTATTCCAAAGATGTCCATTCACTGCTAGACTTTCTACTGCTGGCTACGTTGCATTTAAAAAGTCCGTCCCACTCATGAGCTATTTCTGACTGCAGTGATATTCCCTAAATTTAAAAGGGGGGAATTGTCATTCCATGAATCACATACAATATTTTTGTATTCCTCACTGCAAAATGCCAAGTCCACCAATTTTCTATGATCCCTGAAATATGTTTAAGTTTCTCTTTGGTTTATGCCAGTTTTAGTGCAGTATGCTTCCCTCTACTTTGGCTCAGGCTTTTCAAGTTTAACCACTGTTGGCTAATTTGTCAGGGTAAAAAAACCCCATCTGATCTGTCACAGGCAGTCTTAAAGACAGATCATCTAAGTTTGTCTAAGTAGTAACTCCCTCCCAAGTACTTAAATAGCAAGTGATTAACATGCTATAATAAAAACCTGCCTGACCCTTATAGCTCCAAAGCTTGCAATGCAAAGAGTGCAGCTGATGGACAGAAAATCCTACTAATTAGGCCGAAACATTCTGCAGTTCCAGCATCAAATGACTGTATTACAGCTTATTCATGACCCTTATAACCCAGAAACAGAAATGTAAACTCTAACTTCACAATGAGACACAGGTGACCCATTGTCTCTCCAAAAAGCAAATCACAATGTATCTCCTACCAGGCTTCACTAAGTTTTTGAGGTGTTGCATTTAGAAAGTCTTTACATATCCTTTGATGTATTTTTGACTGCAGTGATATTTCCTGCATGTACAAAAGGGAATATTGCTGGGAGGAAAATCAAAATGGAATATTTAAGTGTATTCATTTACAAAATCTCCTTCAGCTTAGCTGGAAAGAATCGAAATGCTGCTTGCCTTGTTGAAAAAACTAATTTATTTCAAACTTCTTGAGTGTGACTGAAGAGTCAGAGCCAAGCATACCTCTCTTAATCCATCAAAAGCTCTGACCTGTGAGCAAGAGACAGCTCACCAGCTGCATACCCACTTGAAGCATACCCAGAAATACATTTCTTTGTGATCTCAGCACCTCCTTCAAAGCCATGGCTTGAATAGGAAGTTCACAGAATATTCTCTACTAGAATTCCACTCAAAAATTCCAACGTAAAAATTTCAAATTACTTTGTGAAACTGTTAGTTTTAATGAGACTCCTGAAGGCAACATGAGACTCCCCAGTCTGCTGAATTGTATCCAACTGTCCCATGGTCCTACATGACCATCCCAGTGATGCATGTTATCTTCCACTATGTGTTATCTTCCACTATGCGTTATCTTATATTACCCACAAAACATCTCCTAAAAATCTCACTTACATTCAAAAGATGCTCTGAATGATCATTTCTGCATCTGCAGGAACAGTTCCTACTGATTAAGGACAAGTGTCTTGACGTGGTCAGGAACTCCCTGGGGAAGTCTCATATGACCAGGTTATCCACCCAGAATGTTAATCAGCAGGTGAAGGCACACAAGTAGTGCCTACCAATTGGTGTAGACATGGCAGGAGCTCCCTAGGTGAGTTTATAGTTCAGAAATGCTGAGCTGGAGAGGTCCTGCACCAATTAGTGAAATACTTTGCTGAGAAGGTGGCTCAGAGTTGAGTCAATTGCCTCAAGTTGGTCCATTCTCTCAAGCCAATCCATTGTCTCGTCTATGTACGTGACTAACTGGGGATCTTCCTGTGTGGTAGGAAGACCACACAGGAAATGACTTAGCTGGATATGCACACAGATACAGTCCTGATACTCAGCTACACCACGATTAAGACTATAGGACATGTTTGAATTTCTTCCTTTTAGCTCCTTTGTAATTTACACTTCATAGCTCTGACCACAGCAGGAACCTCCCTTAAATACAATAGTTTTCATCTCATGCAATCTGAATATTAAATTACATTTAGGTTTTAAAGAGCATGTTTAACCAACAAAAGTCAAAGGTTTAACATTATGGTTCCTGTTTTACAGAGTTCACAGCTAAAAGGAAAGAGACTTCCTAAAAAAATTCCTCAGCCCAGTACTGCTCAGAATGGACACCACATGTAGCAGAGTAGGACAGCAGGTTTAGTTTCTGTCCTCTCACACCCAACATCAGAATGACGAAAAAAATGGTTACCTGAAAGGTTGGTATCATCACCTCAATTCAGCAAGGAACAAACCCAGGAGATGTCAAAGGATCTGACTAGGAAACTTGTGGCTGAGTCACTAAGACACACATCTTTACTGACTATGTTAGATGCTTTTACTCATCAAGCATTTTTCCTATATATACTATCAGAAAATACATCAAGGACAAAAATATACATTCTGTCAATTTGAGTATAAAACAGACCAGAAGCCAGTTTCTCAGATTTATAATCTTGCCACCACTGAAATAAAGGAACCTGAAGACAGAACACACACACACAAACCATAGCTTTACTTAAAGCAAAAAAAAAAAACCTCCTCACCTTCAAAATGCATGCTTTAGGATGCTTCTCTCCTTTCTAAGTACAAAAGCCCAGGAACAAAACCCATCATGATTTAGAGCAACCACTGATAAATAAACTATAATTTGGCACTACAATTTTTAGGATGCATGGTTCTTTTATTAAAATCAGCCTTCGAGCACTAAAAAGAGAAATCACAGGAAATTAGACCTATGTTACTGCTGCACTGCAACAGCTCTGAAAATACAGAGTACTTGCTGATTTACAACACTGACATTGCTGATTCCACCAATTGATGACTACCTACAGGCTCTGCTGTTGGTCTAAAATAGTGCTGAACTTTAGCCAGTGTAGGAGTTTGATTATGGAGGCAATCTCTTTTTGTCCTCTTCATTATGCTGATAAACCAGCAGCTAGCACTTCACATTAGGCAGAACTTCTACTTTAATTACAGGATTTTTACTAAAGCTTGTTTTTCGGTGACACTTTAGGAAATGTGGAGTCTGAATGTGTAATATAAAAACAATTAACTGATTCTGTATCATTGTGCCTGCATTACTATTTGCAATAGATTATGGTTCCTGGTATTTCAAGTGTGGATAAGTAATATAGAGATATCCACTTGCTACGTAAGTAAATTGTATGAAAAAAGACCTTTTTCTGGATGGCATTGCAAGCACAGAATTAAGTCGTTTCTTTGCATCAGATAAAACTTTATGGTAAATACACAAAAGTTGATTTGAAGAATATTTAGAAAAATTGTTATCTATAGATGGTGACAGATGACTCAAGTTTAAAAACTCAAGTGTTGAATTTAATCAATACGTGATTGTGATGGCAAAGTCAGATTCATGAACATTATTAAGAACAAACCTGCTAGGAATAAAAAACAATTCCTAACTAGGATCAAGTGGCACCTCACATGAATACTGATCTTTGCAGCTTTATCAGTGATCAGAAAGAAATACAGCTAGTAGTAGCACGGCACTGCAGTAAGTCTTCTCAGGGGCCACTGCATTCCTACAAGCGTTAATGAAGGTTATGGGCTATGGGACATTACAAAGACTTCCAAAATTATGTGATTTTTGCTTTAAGGCATCAGCCATTTTCAGGAATCAGGTTTAGTTTCCCCCATCAGGCTCTCAAGGGGTCACCTTCCCCCTCAGGATGTCTGCAGATAGCATCAGTAACCAAAGAAGTCACAAGAAAATGGCACTTCGGGACCACAAGCCACCTAACCATTTTGGATGCCTAAAGACGTATTTTTAGGATGCAATGAATCGTGCCCTGAAAGTGTGTATTCCTCTCAAGAGACTGTAAGAAGAGTCCAGTCAAGTAACTCTGATATACAGACATCTACACTTAGACAGATGAATCCCACCCTTAGTATAATTGTGGAGACTCAAGCCCAGCAACTGCGATACATGCTTCTCACACAAAGAGCATCAGCATTCTCAGGTGTAAGTGCAGAACTTCTTTCCCAACTCGCTGTTTCCAGTGCAAAACAGGCAATAAGTGACTTGCCGCAGCAAAACACACTTCACAGCCAGGAGGAGTCTCGATATAACAGAAATCATTTCTTTCTCCTCTGTTGAGAGGGAGTAAATGCTGCAGGAACTTGAGGTTCTTTACTCTTGGGTTCTATAATCTCCTTACTGCCTAACAAGCAGTATGACATATCAAACCTATGATAGCTGTTGCACTATAATTCTAAACTTTTTGATGGATTTAATTCAGCCACTATTTCCCACTTACGTTTCTAGTAGGAAAACCCAATTTATTCCAGAAAATTACTGATCTAAGCATATTTTCCATAAATTAACATTTTGTTTTCAAAAGTGACCTGCCAGCGATAACTTAAATACAGATACCAAATGCCCTGACATCAATAGCAGCACTCAGCAACAGACTATCAATAAGTGAGGTCTAATTCAGTCCCCCCTTTTGTAAGTGGGACGCAGATCTGCCCAACTCCTACTACGAGTAAAGCTGCAATTGTCCAAGAAGCCTTATGCAGAACAGCTTATTTGCAGAAGGAACTATGAAATGGCCATTTAAAAACAAAACAACAAAAAACGGATATTGCATATTTTTGCAAAGTTGCCTGAAAAAAGAATGGAAGGGTGAAAGGCAATATATGGACTTAAGAACAGCACTTACCTTCCTTTTCCCACAACCCTGCAGCTTGTCCCATGCTTCAGTCAGCTCAGTTGTGGCTGCTGCATCACCAGCATGCAGTGTGCTGGAACATCACTTGAATGGGAGTCAGCCAGCCATGGCAAGGATAGACTCATGGGCACTAAATAGAAAAAAAGTCAATTCTGAGGTAATTACGTGCTGAATGCCCTTTTTAACCTGCAGCTGTTGGGGGCATTCAATACATATGGTTAAGGTTGAAGAAATTTTTAAAGTCACTGAAATTTATAAGGTTACCTTGGCAGGTCACCCACCTCTTTTTTATCTTCTTGCTAGTATAAAATGGAGCATCTGAGAGCAAGACTGTACTGTTTACTGATTGTAAAAGAGAAATGTAGTCATGCTGCATCAGGATCTGCTCAAGGAGACTGGATTGAGAGGAGCCCTGAGGAGAAAAGACTTGGAGTTGTTGGTTGATCGTAAGTTCAACATGAGCCAGCAGTGTGCACTCACAGCCCAGAAGGCCAACCCTATTCTGAGCTGCATCAAAATGAGCATGGCCAGCAGGTCAAAGAAGGTGATCCTGCCCCTCTACTCTGCTCTCAAGAGACCTCACTTGCAGTGATGTGCTCAGCTCTGGGGGCCCCAGAATAAGAAGGACATGGACCAGTTGGAGTGAGGCCAGAGAAGGTGCATGAAGATGATCCTATGTCTCCTATGAAGACAGGCTGAGAGAGTTGGGCTTGTTCAGCCCGGAGAAGAGAAGGCTCCAGGGAGACCTTGTAACAGTCTTCCAGTACCTAAAGGGGGCCTACAGAAAATCTGGACAAGGACATTTTACAAGGGCCTGTAGTGACAGGACAATTGGGAATGGCTTTAAATGGAAAGAGGGGAGATTTAGATTAGACATTAGGAAGAAATTCTTTACTGTGAAGGTGGTGAAACACTGGCACAGGTTGGCCATAAAAGCTGTGTATGTTCCATCCCTGGTAGTGTTCAAGGCCAGGCTGTGTGGGGCTTTAAGTGTAAAGTGCCCCTGCCCATGGAAGGGGGTTTGGAACTAGATCATCTTTAAGGTCCCCTCCAACTTTAATCTTTCTATGATTCCATGATCAAAACTGGACCAAAACTCTTCAGTGCTCTGGGGCAAATAATTGAGAGAGGAGAAGACAGCTACCTTAAAGTGCTGGTTTACTGTCCTGGCTCTACCCAACCTTTTCCCCCAGCCTCAAAAGAGAGAGAAGCATTTGCAAAGACAACACTTCCCTTTATGGCTGCTGCATGCCTTTGGATGTAGGTATCTTCTTCAGTGAGTAAGGGAAGTCCTTACAGCCCTCAATTTCTTAACTCAGTGAGAAAATCTGACAGTATTTTTTTGGATGAAAAATTCTTTGAGAAAGACCACTTTTCTTTCTTTTTTTCAAAGAAACACATGGACAGGAAGAGATTGGTTCACAGAGTCTTGGCCACACGCTGTTCCCCTTAGATTTCTGTCACACATCTCCTGACACTAGGTGGGTGGCTTCAGCTAGAGCTGAAACAAGTAGCCTTAGAAAGACATTATTACCTAAACTAGACTGAAGTCAGTTGAGGTTCTTATTTCTAGTCAGCTCTTTGTGCCATTCCCCATCGTCACAGAGCTGAACCCCTGGCTTTAAGAGAAGCTGTCAAGACCCAATAACCTTTGTGGCCTTTACAGTGCCAGGAGAATTCCTCTCCCTTACTTACCATTCCCTGGTCTTCCCTCCTCTGCCAACTGAGGGGCCTCAACCACAGCCTGCAATTAAAGTAGCCAAGACCTTGCTCAAAAAGTTCACTTGCAAAAGAGAAAATATGTTCTACAAATTTCCTCGCTTTTTATTTTCTGAGTCAGTCTTTAAAACTATGTCTGTTTTGTGCCTACAAACAGGTCTTAAAAGCAGACCTGTACAACCTAATACGAGGCAGTAAGACGTTAGCTGAACTGGGAGTAAAGCACAAAGAGAGAAGCCATATGACTTGAAGGATTTGAAATTATGTTACCCAACAAAAGGATGTGGCTCCTTTGCATTCATCGTTCTGTAGGAAGGCTCTAGTGTTCAGCCCTGTACAACACAAATTCAGTCTTATTACAGAGTATTTCCATGTAAGTCACCGTGGAATTGTGTTGGCATTTTCAGAGAGCTAATCATGATAAATGTGTTGCAATCTTCTTTACAGTTTTTTAATGAGTAAAAATGTAGGGCTGTGTGATTCATAGAAGATGTAAGCTTTGGGTGTTCAGAGTTTGCTTTACAAGAAATCATAATAGTAGGACAACCCTACTGAGTCCTTGACACTTACTTTCTGGGCTGCGAGTGCACACTGAAGCCAGCTCATGTTCATTTTCTCGCTGACAAACACCCCCAAGTCCTTCTCCGCAGGGCTGCTCTGAATCTCTTCTCTGCCCAGCCTGTAGCTGTGCCTGGGATTGCTCCAACCCAGGTGTAGGACCTTGCACTTGGCAAGGTTAAACTTCATGAGGTTGGCATCAGCCCACCTCACAAGCGTGTCAAGGTCCCTCTGGATGGCATTCCTTCCCTCCAGCGTATCAACCGAACCACACAGCTTGGTGTCATCGGCAAACTTGCTGAGGGCGCACTCAATCCCACTGTCCATGTCAGCGACGAAGATGTTGAACAAGACCGGTCCCAGCATTGATCCCTGAGGGACACCACTCATTACTGGTCTCCAGCTGGACACTGAACCATTAACCACAACTCTTTGCTTGCAGCCATCCAGCCAGTTCTTTATGCACCGAGTGGTCCACTTATCAAATTGATGTCTCTCCAATTTAGAGACAAGGATGTCATGCGGGCAGTGCCGAACACTATGCACAAGTCCAGGTAGATGACATGAACTGCTGTACCCCTGTCCACTGGCTTAGCAGAACTTCATTTGCCAGCTCCTTCAGGACCCTTGGATGGACTTCATCAGGTCCCATGGACTTGGTGTACGTTCAGGTTTTTAAGATGGTCTTGAACCAGATCCTCTCCTACAGTGGGCCCAAGGTCTTCATTCTCACAGTCTAATTAGTCTAATTAAAGAGAGTTACTGCATATGCCTAAAAATATCTAAATACTCAACCAATTATATAGTTAAACTTAATTCACATGAATCAAAAGGATTTTTTTACTCAACTGCTGCATGTAGTTATGAGTGATCTGCTCCAGCCCTTAAAGCCAGTACCGGTCTCCTGAATGGAAGAGCTAATAGCTTGTTGCTCTGACCCCTCTGAATGGATTTTGGATTTATGTTGTCATGACTTGCTGACAATGAGCCTTTCCTACTCTGCGACCTCCAGGACAGTTCTTTCTTTATCTGTGCAATGCCTTACAGTATCTCCAACTATGGATGTGGAAGGCAGAAAGTGCTGAAGTGAAGAGCTCTCTCTGCTCTTCTGACTGACTGGGGCTGAAAGAAACATACTGGGAAAAAAATTAAGTAGGATAGCAATGAATGGTCTTTCCCTGGAAAAATGAACCATCTTGTGAAGTAAGAAAAGACTTGGAGAATTTTTCCCAAGTCAGTCTGGAAACTTCTTCCCAGGCACAGCTACAGATTGGGCAGCCTTGTGGAGAAGGACTTGGAGGTGCTAGTCGATGAGAAAATGAGTTTGCTTCACTGTGCACTTGCAGCCCAGAAAGCCAACAGTATCCTGGGCTGCATCAAAAGGAGTGTGACCAGCAGGTCGAAGGAGGTGATCCTGCCCCTCTACTCTGCTCTCCTGAGACCTCACCTCAAATATTGTGTGCAGTTCTGGTGTCCTCAACATAAAAAGGACATGGAACTGCTGGAACAAGTGCAGAGGAGGGCCACGAGGATGATCGGGGGACTGGAGCACCTCCCATATGAAGACAGGCTGAGAAAGTTGGGGCTGTTCAGCCTGGAGAAGAGAAGGCTGCATGGAGACCTCATAGCATCCTTCCAGTATCTGAAGGGGGGCTTACAATGCTGGAGAGGGACTCTTCATTAGGGACTGTAGTGATAGGACAAGGGGTGATGGGTTAAAACTTAAACAGGGGAAGTTTAGATTGGATATAAAGAAGAAATTCTTTCCTGTTAGGGTGGTGAGGCACTGGAATAGGTTTCCCAGGGAGGTTGTGAATGCTCCATCCCTGGCGGTGTTCAAGGCCAGGTTGGACAAAGCCTTGAGTGACACGATTTAGTGTGAGGTGTCCTTGCCCATGGCAGGGGGGTTAGAACTTGATGATTTTAAGGTCCTTTCCAACCCTAACTATTCTATGATTCTATGAAACCGAAGGGAGTTGTGTGTCCCCCAGTGAAGGAGTCTCTCCTGAAAAAGGAAGATGACAGCATTATCAGTGAGTGGGGCAGCAGGCTTGAAACAGTCAGCCAAGGATTTTGTCTGAGAGGGACTACCTTGGTGAGATAGAGGACAGAACCAACAAACTGGAAAATCAGACTTTCCTTCAGACAAACTGCAGTCTGTAGAGGAAGTTCATGGTTCAAAGTAAGCTTCATGGTTCAAACCTGTGTAACTTCTGTGGTGCCGTCACCCATTGTCCAGATATTGTGTCCACCTGGCCCAAATCCTCTGCCCAAGATTCTGCATCTTCTTACCCACAGAAAACTAGGACTGCAGGGAGTAGTGATTTCGGCAAAGGAAACAGTTAACACTAAAGCACACCTAGTTTTAGTTAAAGTCCTCCAGCTGTCTACAGGAGCTAATTGCAATTACAGACTTCTTCCTTTCCCAAAGCACTGGCAATAGGTAATGGAAACATTTGTCATAATTATCCTTTCTGAAGAAGCGCAAATCAAATAAAATCACCACAACACTAGCTGTCTTGAAAACGTATCAAGATGATCTATTTATAAATGTTGATATATAGCTAGAGAGTAAGATGAAACATTGCCTGCACCTTGTTCACTAATCACTCTGGAGCACCATCAGCACCTTCTCCTTTGAAGAACTGGGCAGAAGGAAACTAGAGAAAAAGGGAGGCTGAAAAACTTTCCCTGGAGTGATCTTACATAGAGGCACTATATTTGTGTCCTGCATGAGGCACTTCTGACGACCCATATGTTGTTACTATTCCTTAAACCGTCCTTTTTCACCGTTAGTGTGGGAAGCGCATTTCAGATACACAGTATTTCCAGTAATGACACAAATGAGTGACATTCTATTCAAACTGTTTAGACAACGGTAATAAAAATAAAAAAGCACACTAGAAAAGGAAGGGGAATGTGTGTGTCAATAACTACCTGTAGCTTGAATGATGGTGGAATAATTTAAAGGGTGCTATTACAGCAGCAGAATTCAAACAAATGTCAGGCAAGTTGGAGGCTAACTTGTTCATAATTTCTTTGATCACGACGTTTCACAGTGTTTAGCATGTGATGGAGAGTTTTCATTTATTTAGAGTATAAAAAAGTCAGGTACGAATTATTAAGAGTTCATCTCATTCACCAAGCACTAAAATGTAGCAGGAGGTAGTACAATGGCTGTTTAGAAAGCTCTCCTCTTTAGGAAGTTTTAAAAGAAGATCACATAGAGCCCATGCTACTAAAATCGTTTCAAAAGATAATACAGGTTTGTGTCACCACTCAGGGCAATCTCCTAGAAATCTTCTACTGACACAGAAAGAACAAAGCCAGCATCCCAGCCAGTGCTCTACCATTTCAGTAGCTGTCAGTGGCATCCCAAGTCTCCAACCCAACATTTACAAGTTCTCAAATTTGACTGTCATGGTAAACCAATCAGAGTCATGATCTGCTTTTGCTGGACCAGAGTAGGAATCTTCAAATAGCCTGAAAATTAGCAACGATGTGGGGCTGGCAGAAAGAAGGAACCAAGTGGGAAATAAAAAGCACAAACCAAACAAAAAAAGAGCACCAAAACAACAAAAAACCACCCCAAAACAAAACAACAAAACAAAGCAAATAAACAAGAAAGCAAGGTAAAACTTGCTGCCTCTCTAAGATCCATACCCTATGGCTTCCCTGAGAAGCCGTAATACTGGAGTGACAAAACATGTATTTCCTCTGTGGCTGCCAAGAGCCTGGATCTCAAATTCCATGACTGTAAGTCTCAAGAATCAGGCTAACACCATCTGCCTATGTGCCATCTGAGGGACTGATTAGAAAATCTGTTAAGGACTCTGTGAGTTCTGGTGGAGATACCTCAGGCAGTCATTCACTGCACCCTCCCATACTTACATTACTCTTGACAGATGTTTGTCCAACCAATTCCTACAGAGCTATACAAGCTCCATCTATTTCTTCATTATCCCTACTGTTGCAAAGTTTGCGTAATATAACCTGCAGTTGGTACAAAACAATTTCTTCCTTGTTGAAAACCTCCACAGGTGCACTTATATATTTGTTTACTTGTATTTTTAGAAGCACACCTACTGCTAAGCATGTATAAACTAAAATGAGCAATTAGTTAACCATGACTTACATTTTAATACTCTCTAAATAACAACTCGGACTGTCAAAGAACCTCAGGTTGCACTTTAACTAACTATATAGAAAAATCACTTCATCCATGAGCAATAAGTAGATACTACTGAGATAAAGCGCACCATCTGCTTAACAGAACTCCGTGACACTACACAATAGTTTATGATAAAAGTGAGATGCCAAGAGGAAAGCAAACTGATATTTAAAAATTCTATATCAATTACTCAACAGTTCTCTTCCCTGTGTGCAATTCCAGTAACACCTGCCTTCCCCACTGTCTGACATCTTTTTCCTTCTTTTAGTTCTGCCTAACCTAGAGCATTATGGCAACGAAAGCTCCAGCTCTGGCCAGCACATCATCACCGGAATTGTTAATTAAATTGCAAGGTCAGATTGCAACCTCACTATTCCACTATAATGAAGTACATAACCTTTGGAACCTGACAAAATTGAGCTGAAAGCAATGGAAACATAAAATAGTTCATTTCTCTTTTTTTTTACTTCCCTTTTTTAGTGGATGAAGCTGATCTTGCAAAATCTGTGTAAGTTTTAACATCAGTTTCAGAAGAATTTGGGATTTGGGTCACAGAGGCTCCAATTTTCAGCAGAATGTGGCACAGGCATGCAGACTAACATGGAATTTCTATCAGGGGCCTCAGTTAACAGTTTCAGAAAGTTGAACTGAACCACCTTTGGTTTGACCAAACATAAAGATGTAGGAATAGAATTAATAATGAATTCACTTTGTAGGGATGTCATCTACATACACCCAGCAATTTCTCTAAGGAGGTAAACCAAACTGTGTAAAACATTTTCATAGAAACTAGCCAACATGACAAGACATACTGGTTCACACACACCTGTAACTGAAACAGCTATATTGATACAAAAATATTTCCTTAGATTACAGTGTGTCCGATGGTGCTTTTTCCACTCTCCATATTGTTAGTGCTCCGTAAGTCTTATGACTCAGCACAGTTCTAGCAGGAAAGACCACCCTTGCAAAATCAAGTCCCCCCCTTGTCTAATTCAGAGTAAGGATATAACCTAAGCCTCCTCCATCCTGTTCCACATTGCCATCATTCTAGGGTAGATCACCAAGTCCTTTCTGGAACTGACCTATTTTATAAAACCGAGAGAGAGCTTGTATATGCAAAATGGATACTGACCTGTGGGCAAATGGATTATTCATCTAGAGCTTGCAAGGGTCAAACTGCTACCCCAAAGAATTCAGTATGCAGTGAAAGAGCTCCATGGAAGAGACACTGTGGGACAGCCAGTGGGCTGAAGGCTTGGGCAGTCTCCTGCCGCGTGACAGAGGTACAAAGACCTGGCTAATGCACTTACCCAGTGAGGACATTAGGTACCATGTTATTACACAAACCATGTATAGCCTCTCCTCTTTCGAACTGTTCATTTTACTGGAACTGGTATTTTCACTTGAAAATACTCATTTTTGATGAACGAACATTTTCTGATAAATTACTTCCCAGCATATTCTCAGTCTCATTTTAGATGGATACATGTCAGATTCTGAACAGCCATTAAGCTTCCTGAACACCTTCAGATATTTTCCCATCTAAATGCTAACTAGAGGTGATACTGCCTACTTAGAAAAGTCAAATGAAGTCATTGCCCACATTACTGTAACAGCAATAAAAGGGCAAGAAAATGAAGAGCTGTGCTATTAAACATGATGAAAATAATAAATGCTGTAGAGTTGCAAATGGGCTGGGAAATATTTTGAAGTGCAAGCATTTTTCTCCCCAGTCTAGAACAGAGACTGGTAATGTGCAGCAAGGTGCCAGAAGCAGACACACTGCATCAAGACTTTGCTCGAATTGGTGGATCTTTCCTGCCTGCTTACTGCAGTAAAGAGTGCAATGCACTCCCTGCAGTGTACTCAGGCTGAAAAAACTACTAGCTACTAGAGGGCAAGGCAGGTTTCAAGGAGACACTGTCACCTTACAAGGAAGATACTGGGATTCTGCTATACTGTTCACTTTTATAGGAATGGCTGAAAGTAGGTCTCAAGGTCTCTTATAGTCAGGTAATAAAAATACAGAACTTTGTGAGAAAATATTCCACTGTGGCTGCAAAGTCTATCTGAAGCTGGGGGTAAAAACACAAACTTTAAAAAATACAATGAAAAAGCTACTTTTGTCTTCTTGGGAAGTTATATCTCTTTTTATAAAAAGGAGAAAAAAAGAAGCCCCTTCATTTTTAATACACTCCTTGCTTAGGTACATCCTTACGGTTTAGATTTACTCTCCCACAACAGACTGCTTGCTGGTAGCCAGTGCCAGGTTGATCAAGTATTGTTTACACCCTGGCCTTGCTGCAAGTTACGCTGAGCTAATCCACTTAGTGCACAGCTATCCATCTGCTGGCCTCAATCTGCCCCTTCATCTCTTCCTCAAAGGAGGAGATGAAACCTCGTTACACTTACTCAGGCTAATCCCCCATTAATCATGGGAGCTCTGGTATGCTGGCTGTTATTTCCCCCCTTACACCTTAAAAACGTGCAATGATACAGATGAGAAAGAATGAGTCCCTGAAGGTTAGCACACATAACACTTCTCTGATAACACGCTTTCAGACTTTCACAGTGGGGACCATACCTTGAGCAGATGAAACATCTGCAGAGGCAGTTCACTCTCTGGCTGGAGGAAAGGAATATGCAAGACGCAAAATACAGGCCAGTCCATATGTCACATTTTTATCCATTTAAATAACATGGGAAAAAAACCCAACCTTTAGCTGTAACTATGCAAATTTCTATGCAGACAAGCCCTAACACTGATACAATCAACAAAGGAGAAGAGAAACAGCCATGAAAATAATCATCACTTACTCTCTCTACTGCTGTCCACAGTTAATTTCAACTGGTTCACCTGGAAGCCATGATCGGCCATCTTGTCATGGCAACTTTTAAATTAGCTTCATTGTTTATGGAGTTTAATGCAGCCACACTAACATTTCAGTTTAGATAAGCAATGAAGCCAGAATAAAGCTGACTGATGAGTTGCCACGGGATTTTCTTCAGAAGCAAGTCAGAGGCTGTGAAATAAATCCCAAGACCCATGAATGAACACAACCCACACCAGCCAGGAGCAAAGCGCTTATGGCTGACACTGCCCTCAGCAGCAAGCACACAAAGCTGCTGCATGCTGAATTATTAAAGAAAACCAAGCCACAGCAGGCTTTATAATATTCCTCCAAGAAAAGAACATGGAAAGAGTGAGATACCATACAGGCAGCTTAGTGTACTCTCGGAAGTATTAGAGTGCTGTAATTCAGACACCATGTTTCGAAACACTGGAACTTCATCAGAGGAAAAGACAATTCAGTTTGTACAGCACATTATATTTAATTTGCTATCATGCAATGGCTAGTTTATTCTAGAGTTGTGTTTTTACGATTACAGCTTCAAATCTGGCTTCTCAGCCTTCTCTCCCTTTTAATGCACATAAACTCCCTGGCTTCCTCTTATCTACATCAGTTTTCAAGAAAATTGCATTGCTCTTCCATATGCTTTGGTGTTTCCAACAAACACGACTGGTTTGTTTCTTCAATGGATTTGATGAGTGGTGGCTTTACATTCCCCCTCCCAGTAACTGTTCACATTAATGGAGTCCATTGTTGCTCCCCACTTTCCCTAAGGTCATTCACACACCACTGATCATGTCCTCTTTTCAGTTCTCACAATGCTCTTCATTTTTGCAAACTTGAATATTTGGTGAAAAGCCAAAATTTTGTCGTTTAAGAGTGACAGAGGAAGCCTTTTTTTGGCTTCTGCCTCACACAGGCAGGGCTATGTGAATGGCTAATCTGAGGCAGCTTGTCTCAAGACCACAGAGCTTTGCATGTGTCACTCTAAAATTTAACAGCCATCTTGCCTAGTGGAATCTTTGGACCCCTTCACCTCAACCCCTTTATTCATTTTAGCTGAAAGAAACTTCACTTCCTATTAGCTTTGATCCACTTCATAACAAATCAGAATTAATGTAGGCTAAGGAAGCCAGAAAAAGTCAGAATTGAATTTCCAGCATCCCAACATATAGCCTCTAGAGAAATTATTGGACTTTGACTCCAAGACTGCTACAAGCTGCTAAGACTTCAGTGGCCCAAATGTTCTGACCGTAACTAAAAGGAAACAACTGAAAGAACATAAATACCCTGTTATGATTTAGGTTTAAACAAGGACATAGACATTGGGAAAGGATTTTATTTGTGGTAAACATGAGAAGAAATAAAACTAAGTGTGTGTTGCTATTTCACAACCCACTGTGCAAATGTTGCTGTAGGCACTGTGGGTTTTATTGCTCATTAGTAAATAATCAAGTTAAAAATAAGATGGTTGGGAAACTGCTGATTGATGAGGAATAAAATAACATGACATAAACATCTGTCTCCCAGTCTAATATGTGTTAGACGAGAAAGACATTGGTAAGGCACTTGAATGCTCAATGCACTGATGTGATAGCGATTACACTGGGAACAGTGTAAAGCAACTACAGCTGCCATTCTCTTTCCCACAAGGGGAATGTTACAGAAATGTAGGTCCTGATTGTTTACTTCCAGAGTGTCTTTAATCCCTGAAGACTTGCACATAGCACAAACTTTCTTTCCATATAGAACTCTGCTCCCAAGCTCCATGGCTCTCAGGCTTGCAGCACGAATCCCTCCTTTACCGAAAAAGCCTCTCCCAGCTACAGACAATAACAGCTGACATGCCCTCCCATCTCATGCCCAAATCTACTTTATCAAACACACAGACAGACCTGGGCAACAAGGAACTTGCCAAGTTTAAGCATTTAAAAAAGCCTTTCTAGCAGTCTTTCAGTACCTTCTAACAGCATACAAGAAAGCTGGAAAGGGACTTTTTACAAGGTCATGTTAAATGTCTTTAAACTGAAAGAGGGTAGTTTTAGATTAGATATCAGGAAAAATATCTTCACTGTGAGGGTGGTGAGGCACTGGCACAGGCTGCCCAGAGAAGTTGTGGATGCTCCATTTCTGCAAGTGTTCAAGGTCAGGTTGGATGGGGCTTTGAGCAACCTCATCTAGCGGAAGGTGTCCCTGCCTATGGCAGGGGGCTTGGAATTAGATTATCTTTAAGGTCCCTTCCAAACCAAACCATTCTATGATAACCCACAGAGGTATCCCTGCTTGACTAAGGAACACCCCTGGCAGAGAAGGAACAACATACAGACTCTTCCACCAAGGCATGTCTTTCAGTGGCTTCCTCTGCCAGGTTTCATACCTACAGAATTAAAATCACTACAGATTTTATTACTGAACTCAATCATGCACTCAATTTCTATCCTCTACCCACTGTACTCAATTTCAATCCACTAAAGAGGACAGAAATGCAGTTCCTCACAGATGCCACCCACACCCTGCTCCTTTGTTCTGTCTTCCCACAGAGAAGAAAAGCTGCATTTGCACTGAACCATCTCCCTGTATTATTAAAACCATAATGATCTCTCACAAATATAAATTAGGTGCACCCTCTTCTCCAATTAAAGATCAAAATACCAAGCCAGCATCCAGCACTGCCAAACAGCCTGTCCTCAGAGTTCAGAGTGGGTTGTGTTTTCCAGACTTTGACAAATAAATATTAATAAAAGCACAAAACTGAGGAAATATATCCTGTAACAGATGAAATTTTCAAGCTTTCACCACTTACCTCAGATTATAATACAGTTATTCGGACTTTCAACAGGCTGATTTCAGACAGAGCTATGAGTAAGAAGATACCAGTTTTGTATTTATAAGGATATACCAGCTTTTCCTGGCCAAACCACTAAAAATGCAAGAGTTAATGAAAAAATGATAGCTACTACCAAAAATAGCAAAACTTGGCTTAAAAAGAAGAACCTCAACATTGATTTTATTTTTTTTCATTAAAGAATCAGTAAGGGAATGAAACAGAAGCAATATTTTCAGAAATTAGTCAGAGAATTATGCCATACCACACGAAACCCAACCTGAAAAATAAATGTGCACACACTGAAAACTCTCTTATGAGTTGTAAATGTAAAAGAATGTAAATGTAAATGTAAAAGAATGTAAATGAAGATTGCTAACAGATAATAAGTGAAAACAGTATGAAGCAAGGACAAATAAATAAGAGTCCAGAATGGCTCTGATGTCTTGGATTTATGTAATATCTTGTTTACAACTTAAACCAAATAAACAATACACTAATTTCTCATTTGAGATATTAAATTGGGAGTAGGAAGGAGCTAGCTCGGGGAAGGTGGGGTGGTAAAAAGAATGGGCAGAAAACAGTAACTCAGCAGAACACGAGATAAACATCCGAGAGAAATACGCATGACTGATATACCAAAAGAGACAGAGACCACAAAAGCAGGAATGAAATAGAGGCAGACAGAGAACACAAAGATTAATTTGCTATGCAACACGGCTGTAGTGAAGGCACAGCAAGCTTGCCAATTTGCCCAGACAGAGCAAACACTGTGAAGTCCATGGCCAAACCCACATCTGATCAGACCACCATGGGTGGCTCCCACCTTACCCTCTGTTCAGTTTGCCTTCTATAAGGACTACCACAAGAACATCAGAGTCCACCACCCACACAGATCAGCAAGTCTCACAGAGTAACTAGAGTCATACATCTTCTGATGTGGTCACAGTCAAATGCTCCCCCAGCTGGAAAATCACTTACCAGCCATCCCAATGCACTGGTAACAACTCCCAAAAGGTCATACAAGGGAGGCAAGCACACAGCACTAACTCTCCCAAGCAGACCTTGAAAACAGGCCTCCTCATCTACATGTTTTCAATGAAACAGTAGTCACCTCATGTCCCAGCATACGATGATATAGTCCCAACAGTTCCAGCTCACTTCCAGGCCCAGAGACTTGGTTGTCTATGGACAATCCAGTCACACTGGCAAGGACTTGAAGAAATGCCATCTTGACTGCTGTCTTTTCCAGAGCTTCTTTCAAGCATGGCTGAGGCATTACCAATGCGTTCAGAGGGTTGCTCCCAGCACACCTTCTGAAAGCACAAGATAAAACTTGCCACTACAGTTTCCTTCAATGCATGTTATTGGAAGCGACGAGTTTGGTCAAGCAAGTACCATGGTATCACTAAGAAACAACATTAACAGTAATTAAGGTTTTAGGTCCATGGCCATATGTGAGCAATAGTGGTTTAAGAATCAGCACAAGCACTGCATCATGGTCATGTAGTCTGCATTAGATAGACAAGGGCATAGTGGTCCTTTCCCAGGGAGGCTCCACAGGACAGTCTCCTCTCAGAAGGCTTCATTCTACACTTGTAGTGGAGATGTCCAGCCAAGCAGACCAAGCTACATCTACTCTAAAGTAAGCCTCCTCAAAGATATACAACGAAGATAGGATGAGCAATATTTAATGCAATCACAGCTGATGAAAACACCATCAATTACATAATTTAAATTACTTAGGAATACTTGCTGGGAAGTTTCATAGAGGAAAAATTGAAGAAATTAGATGAAAAGTTTCTTTTTCAGTTTTCAGCAGTTCATAGACAAAACATTTCACAAGCTGGCTGGGATTTCTGCTGCAGTCAAGAACATCTGGAGGAAAAATGCGTACCAATTTCAGCTATGCTGTAGAAAATCAAACTAGGAGATCCCAGTAATTACAAATGGTAAAATTCTAGAGCATTTAAAATGTCCACTGTATCCAAATAAAAGAGATCCTATCTATACCTGCTCTGTACAAGCTGCTGACCCAAGATGGAATCCATTCAAGAACACCTTGGGAAGTTGAACCTCTTGTCACTCAAGAGTGAAAATGCAGAAGGTCTTCAAGAGCCTACAGAAAGTATGGAAGTTCTTCCCTCAGCTTTTCCCCTGCTAGGTCTGTACACCTTTTAACTTTTCGTAAAAGTATGAAGAAGCTTTGTCTACATTTGCAGAAGTGTAGTATTTTGTGAAGCCAAAAGACTTCAAAGCATCTTTGCCCCAGTACACAGCCTCTTGCAATGGTCACATCCCAATATTTTAATGACTCTTTCCTTTCATGATTAACTATTCCACATTCTATATTGCTGTGTTCTGTTGTAGTTACAACTGATTTAGTTCTACTTTCTGATGTAGCATGGATTACATAGGGCTGTTCCTGTTGAGCACTTTATCACACAGACAAAGGAAATATGTTTGTGTTTATTTGGGGATTATCTTCTCAAGGTTAGTTTTCCAACCTCTCCTGTTGCCAGTCAGCCCAGAATGCACTTACGTGCGATGCCTAACTTTAAGCATGATAATCATCCCACTGCATAGTAACTTCCATAACAAACTCAAAATAGAATCTCTCTTGCCAGCTGACTCAAAATTAAAGAGATATGGAAGGTCTCAAATCAACTGACCAAGTACACAGATTACCACTCTCTTTAAAAGTCTGTATTTGCTCAAGCAAAACTACTGCAGTCTAAGGAAAACTATCGTCAGCATCCTTTCCTTCTGAGATTGCCATTTCCCTCTAGTGAATAAAGTCAAACCATGAGGAAGTGAGCAGAGTTCTTCTATTAGTGGTGGTTGTGCAGATGCTTTGTATTAATAGAATCAGTTGCCCTGGGGAATAAGTCATCTATATTCATGAATTAAATGAAATAGTATACATTTAGAAGTAGATGACAGCACAGCTGCAGATCAGGTCAGTTCTTGTATTTAGGAAGAAATCTTTGCTTTCCATTGCTGATGGGGGATATTCTCTATGGGTGCAATAGTGTGCCACCAGACCCTTTTCTCCTTTCACCAATGCTTCAGTCTCCTTCTCATTGTAACTGAGATTCTAATTAGTGTAACTAGATTGAAGTATGTTTCACAGTGAAACAAGAAAGTCCAAAGAGAATTTACTTATAAAACATGCAATAGTCACTAGCAAGGCAAAATGCAAATAGCAGGTAGCTTTTGAAAGTATGTTAGATGTCTTTCGTATCTTAAATGCTATCTGCAAGCCACCCTACTGTAACATGATTGTATTATCAACAAGGGGTCCATCAGTTATTCTCCTCACAGCTAAAAGAGTCAATGTCCATTCATTTGAATACAGTGAGGTATTGAATACACAAAGGAGCAAAGTAACAATAGATGTGTACAGAACTGATCTGAGATAATAAAGAAAGGAAGCAGCACTGTATGATCAGGGTCTAAGTACAGCCTTGCATAAATTCTCTTTTTAAGCTATCCTACTTTGCACCACATTTTTTTCCCCTTTTTGAGGACTCTTCTGTGACACATGTGAAACAGCTTCTACCGTGAAAGGGGTTCAGAAGTTATCTTCCCTTTATTCTGAATGTTCACTTCAGCAGACATTGCAACCAAATGGAGAGACAAAACAATGGCAGGATAAGAACAGATCTTTCATTTCCAGCATGCAGAGATACAGTTGTCAGATGTCACAAAAGTACTCATGCAGGGGTTCACTGCACCAATGGGCTCAAGAGATTTCCTTGGTCTGAATAAACTCTAGGGTTTGGTGTTCTCATGATTCCTCTGGTATTATTCTTGGGAGCAGGCTCCCATCTTATGATTACTTTGCAAAAAAATAACCTATATCTTTTTTAGTCTGCTTCTTTAGAACTTGTTCTGCCCTCCTATGACCTCTACCCAACAATTCTGAAAAGCACACTTTCCTCTTTGAATGTGAACATCTTTGTCTCTCTTGATTGACAGTGTAATACATGTAGTGCCTTATAGGGTTCACTGCATGCGCAGGCCTGGTGCAGGATGCTGAAACACACATTACTCCCTCACAGTTCCCTTACTGCCTGGGAGCATTTTGCCAACAGATGTGAGTTTCTCCAGTGTCTCCAAGTCATGCTGGAGATTGCTTCCATCTTTTGACCAGGACAGTACACTCCTCCTTACCTCTTCTCCTCAACCCTGCCCAGGGAAAACATGTTCCTGTTTCACTTACTCTTGCTCACATCTTCTGAGCAGTCTCTGCGAGTCCTGAGCACTCATATTCCCAGACACTGGTTCTCCTGTTCTTCAACCAGGTAATTATACTGCTCCCACCCCCCTTCTTTGGTTATCCTTCTAGCACGCTTGCTGCTTAGTCATGACTAACATTATTAAGCTTAACATCTTGCTAGTACATGTGAAAGAACTGGCAGGCAATTCACATAGACCAAGGCACTCTGCGAAAACACAATGTCCAGAACTTGAGAACTTTGCACAGCTGGTATCTCCATGGTCATGGTGGTAAATGCACAGAGGGTGCAGGATGATACAAAATAGTACCTGTGGCATTACTTGAAGAAATGCCAAAGCCTTCTCTGTCCCCTCAGCCCATGGAAACACTTGGTTCTATTTCTACATCACATTTGTTTCTACTTCTCTAGAGACAACATGCACCCTTTTTTTCTCCCCTTACAGGGTCTCAGCCATACACATACTAATACAGAAACTAAGCATTTGCTGAGTAGTTTCACGTAAGTTTAGAAAATAAGAAAATGACGTAATTAGTCTTACCTCAAAAAATTACTATTAGGATCTTTTCAACCTTGGCACTAAAATCTGAAACAAAATAGAGTAGAATGAAATTTTATGGCAATAACTGTGCCTGCCAGGTAGTTAAGGAATATACCTTTTCACTCTGGATCCAACTAACTTTACTCTCATTTCCAGTTTCCTGGTATTTAGTGAACTTTGCAACATTATTCATTATTAACGCTGGATTCAAACCAGTAACCTTAAGATGGGAAGTTTCATAACCCATTTGTTACTCAGCTCTCCAGATAAGCACTTCTGCCTCAAAATCATGCAGCAGTTTTGAACATGGAAGGCACAGTTGATGACAGGGAGAAACAGTGTTCATTGAAGTGTTGCTGATGCACTCCTGAATCTGACTAATTACTCACAATCAACTGATTCTCAAACATCAGGATGCCGAATGTTGCCTTAAATCACTCCTACTTGACAGGAAACTTTCCATTGCCTGAAGAGGTGAAAACAGCTGAGTTAGTAATGAAAATCAAATCCAACATTTTGAGAGCAAGCTCTTGAAAGCAGCTACATAGGAATGAGGACCTTTAACACTGTTCCCCTCCTGTTGCACAGAAAATAACCTCAATCAAATAACCTGCAAAATCAAATAAATATAAACCATTAAAAAATAAAGACAAAATATTTAAATGCGTGCAGTAAAGGCACTGTTAAAACTCTTACCCAACTACATTTGAACACCAATACACTGTCTGGAAAACAGCAATTCTTGATTTTCAGCCAAGGAACACAATTCCTTACGAAATTCCATGCACTATGGAACAGAATTAGCCTTTTGCAGACAATCTACTAGGACCATAATCTAAAATCAGACGTTACCTTCACTCTGGATCCAACAAATTTCACCTTTAGTTAGAGCTCCCCATTTGATATTTGAATGAGCTAAAATACTGCTGGTCAACACACCTTGAAATGCCAGCCATAACTAACATAGAGGAATCTGGTAGTGGGAGCCTGTTTATGTGTTTGTAAATCTGTTTGACACTTGGCATTGAACCCCAGAATTTTATTCAGGTGAGTAACCTGCCTACTGTTTTTCAGTGTTCTGACTGTTCACTCATTTGTGCTCAACTTCTAATATGGTGTTATTTTGAAATACTTTGTTTTATGATCACAGAAAGGAGGGGGAACAAAAAGCCCCTAAACCCAAACAACCGAATTGCCCGTAAGTTTGGACATCCTTAGAATGAAACCAAGATTGCACCATTTATCTGCTTCCAAAGAACAGTACCCATGTAAGACTCCTGGAAAGGATCATGGAGGATGTTCCAGTGGCTCAAGTTGCCAATTAAGCCTGGGAAGGATCAGAACTGAAGATATAGCTTGAACTGCAGCACTTAAGTATCTTAGTTTAAGGCACTGCATTGCATTGTGTCTCTCTCCTGTGTGCAACTCCCCTTGACATCTTGTAAACAGAAGTCAGGCACTAAGATTACAGGTATGGATGCTATTCTGAGGGCCTGGAAATGCTGAGTGCCACCAAGAACAAATACTCTACAGGTACAATGCAAATGCACATGGCATCATAGAATCATAGAATCAGAGAATAGTTGGGGTTGAAAAGGACTTTTTAAGATCATCTAGTTCCAAATCCCCCTACCATGGGCAGGGACACCTCACACTAAACCATCTCACCCGAGGCTCTGTCCAGCCTGGCCTTGAACACTGCTGGGGATGGAGCATTCACAACTTCCTTGGGCAACCCATTCCTGTGCCTCACCACCCTTACAGTAAAGAACTTCTTCCTTATATCCAATCTAAACTTCCCCTGTTTACGTTTTAACCCGTTACCCCTTGTCCTATCACTACGGTTCCTAATGAAGAGTCCCTCCTCAGCATCCCTATAGGCCCCCTTCAGATACTGGGAGGCTGCTAAGAGGTCTCCATGCAGCCTTCTCTTCTCCAGGCTGATCCAACTTTCTCAGCCTATCCTCATACTATCTTCACATCCCATTTTTTACTCTTCATATATGACTATTTTAATACCATCATCCATGCATGTGCTGAGTTTTGATGTGTTTTTAATCCTGACTCTCGTGAAACCAATCAAAAATACAGTGCTGACTGCCACTGCTGTAAGAAACAGAGATGCGCTACTGGAAAACACGCATCTGCTGACAGGCTGTCATCTCGGTTGGAATTAGGAGTAAGTGCACCCAAAACAACCCTGGCAGGTAAAACTTTTTATTGTAGCTTTGCATTGCTGTAACTGGAAATGGATCTATAGCTTGTTTTATTAAAGGCCAAATTTTCTATTTCTTTGTTGTTGTTTTTATTCTTTTTCCTTTCCTCTTCTCTTTTCTCCAAATTAACATTTGAAACACTTGAGAATGCTAATTGAGTTTCACTTCATTCAGACAGGAAATAATGACCTCAAGCTAATAAGACAAGTTAACAGTTCCCTGCAGCAAAATTAACACAAGACCAAATGCCTGAAGAACTTGGGGATCACAACTGTTACACTTAAGTAGCATTCAAAGGAACTCTGAGCATCTAACAAAGCAGGTCACAGACCATAAATCAGGGATATTAAAAAAAAAACAACCCAAAACAACCCCAAAACAACTCTCCTGAAACCCAACAGAACTACAGAACACATTAAGTCAACTTTCTGTCAACATCTATGAATAATACAGCCAACTGAAAGATGATTTTAAAGTAAATAAATAAAACCGCACAACCTGAATGCTCAATATATTTGGTAAAATGTGTTCAATGAAGACACTTATTCCAAAAATCAAAGAAATCTGTTTCAGTAAGCCATCTATCAGAGACAGCTAGCTTTCCACTGCAATAATGTATCATTTTCTTCTTGTAATCACTTTATAGGCTTCAAAATACAAATTTGATTATGTTATATCCATGAAGACAAAATGCTTACAGAAATCATAATGCTGTTTAAAGTCACAAAACAAACACTGCACAGCCCATATACCGAACATTGCTAGAAAAGCACCCAAAGCATAACCGTCACTTCACTAATCATCTTCATGTCAGCCTGGACAAAAAATGTGTGACCTAAAACCCTCATAGAAGAATATCCTCTTTCTTTAAAATATAGTTGATGACAAATAAATGGGTAATTTTGACAAACTACTCAAGTTTAAACTCACAGCCCTCTATTAAAATAACACAATGTCTTTAAAAAGTTAACACATGCTGCTGAATCATGTACAAAATAATATCACGTAACACTGATTTAAAAAATAGACAATTATGAAAAATCCAAAGCTCAGGGGTTCAATATAGTCCTATAGATATCAGTGTATTTTATAATCTTTTAAGCTGCTAAATTACCTTGCAGTTTAGAATAGAGAAAAGCTGTTACAATGTAATTTTCTACTTTTTATTTGGAGCTTTTTCCTTAATTACTTTAGGTTTCAGCACAACTATCAGGTGTCAAGAGCGTATTTTCTTTGATTGCACAAGTTCATCTAACATTAAGACACCAACTGAATTGAAAAAGCTGAAACGCTTGTTTTCCTCTCCCGGCACATGAATACAAATTAATGTGGTAACAAGGGGGACCTAGCAAATACAAAAACTGAAGGGCATGCCCAGTATTCATGGGTGCTCAGTCATACAGGTAGGCAGCTGATAGACCTTGGGGCACACTGCAACAGGCTCTGAGCTGTAAAGCCATTACAGTCCTTTGCTTGCTTGATGCTTTAGAATCACAGAATCAACTAGGTTGGAAAAGACCTTTAAGATTGACTTCAACCATTACCCCAGCACTGCCAAGCCCAGCACTAAACCACATCACTGAGGGACTCATCTACATGGTTTCTGAACGCTTCCAGGGACAGTGATTCCACCACTGCCCTGGGCAGCCTGTTCCAATGCCTGAGCACTCTCCTGGTGAAGAAATTGTCCCAGTCTAAAGTGCCCTGGTGCAGCTTGAGGCCGTTACATCTTGTCCTAGCATTTGTTACTTGTGGGAGGAGACCAACACTCACCTCACTACTACCTCCTTTTAGGTTGTTGTAGAGAGTGATAACGGCTCCCCCAGCCTCCTCTTCTCCAGAATAAACAACCCCAGTTCCCTCAGCTGTTCCTCATAAGACCTGTGCTCCAAACTCTTCACCAGCTTCACTGCCCTTCTCTGGACCCATTCCAGCACCCCAATGTCTTGTAGCAAGGGGCCTAAAACCAAATACAGTGTTTGATATGCAGCCTCACCAGTGCCACGTACAGGGTCGTACAGTGGGCTATGACCATTGCCCTGGCCCTGCTGGCCACATTATTGCTGATACAAGCCAGGATGCCATTGTCCTTGGCCACCTGGGCACAAGCTGCTCATGTTCGGCAGTCAGTCAGCACCCCCAGGTCCTTTTCCACCAAGCAGCTTTCCAGCCACCCTTCCCCAAGCCTATAGTGCTGCATGGGGCTGCTGTGACCCAAGTGCAGGACCTGGCACTTTGCCTTGTTGAACCTCATACAACTGGGCATATCCCGTTGGTCCAGCCTGTTCAGATCCCACTGCAGAGCCTTTCTATCCCAGACAACTTGGTGTCATCTGCAAATTTACTGAGGCTGAGCCCCTTATGTCAGGGCAGGCCCAAGAGCAGAGAGGATGAGAAGGCTCTTACAGGCTGTAGCTCAAAGAGGCTGAGCTCTGCCTACAAGCCAGTTTTATTAGCTCTCCTGATAACCATAACAACAACTTTTGGGCTACCAAAGAAGATTTACATAACATTATCTCCTCTGAAGGTCTAGAAGAATAACCCCAACACTTTATCTGCCAGGACACACTGTTGAAATCTCAACATTGATAGCATAGAAAACTCAGTCCAACACTGACTAGAAACAATAATGAAATTCAGTAAATACGCTCTTTCAAAAGGAAAAACAGACATTGACAGAACTACAGTAATAAAGAGAAAATAAATATAATCACTAAATATGTGATTTAAAATTCTAGCCTTTTTTTTAAAGCACTCATTTCCATCTAAACGAGAAGGGTGCAAATGATGAGTGAAATAATAAGCAAATATTAACTACATCAAACAACGTTTTCTGCATGATAAAAATTAAACAATAATTTGATTGGGGGTTGCTAATGATTAAACCACTTGAATTAATGTTCTGCATAAACAGTATTCTGGGTTTGTGAAGAGAGGACTCAAAATTGAGTGTGAAATATTGTTTCAATTAGAAAAAAACTACATCTGAGTGGTTTTTCCTGTTCTTTGGTCTTTCTTCTGGGAACAAATACAAAATAATATTAAAACAAACCACTTAAACCATACTTGCTTATTTTATCACTGCTGTCATTACATTAAGCTATTGTTAAAGCTTTCTATTTAAGGTAGCTCACCGTTCTTATTCCTGTGAAATTTCTTGCCTGGCTTAGTTCTGCTCTGCAGTGATTTTGGTTTTGATCCTTTCTGAACATTATGAAAAACACATTCTGAAGAAGTTGAGGTACAGTTTTGTCTGTACTGGTTACAGGCATCACTGCAGTACTTTCCCAAACAACGCTGATGATTTCTTGTGGTTTCTGAACAAAGCTTTGCAATCAAAGGCTGCATCATCCAGTTTCAGGATGGTCCCTAAGGAACGTGTAATAGCTTCTAAAAGCTTCATCCAAGTACATACAGGTCACAGTTACAGTGACTGGCCCAAAGCAAAGAAAGGTGCTCCAGAAATTAGCTGGTATTTATCCCAACATTTTGCTGCCACTGTCCCAATTTAACATGAAAAGTAGTTAGAGCATCTCCATGCACACAAATATACCCCACATCATTAGAGCATGCTGGTACTAGTCCACATATCATTCCAACTCTAAATAGTTCAATTGCCTTCTCCATCATTTCATTATCATTTTCAATAAGAATGGCTCCCTGAAGTCCTGTGCAGAATCCCACTGATCTGTTGCCTTCAAACTAAAGAGTTCAGAGATTTTACAAGAAGTGTTGTGGTTGACCCCAGTTTTTAGTTCCAACAGGGGTGAAAGTCTACACAGAATGAAGAAAAATTACATAACTGGACTACAGTTAGAATAATACAGACCAAATTATTACGTGCCTCTTCTACTAAACCAAATGGATCTATTGATTACCTTTCCATCAGTTTAATAAAGTTATCTTAGTATTTAGAGAAGTCTCACCTCACAACAGAGGTCAACATCATCCCTGTATTCTGAGAAACCTAAATCCTTATGTTTTCCAGACTTCCCGACACCTCCATGAATGCTACTAAATTATATATTGCTCCCTAAAAATGAATGCCCAAAAGATCTGTGTAAAATTTACAGTATGGCATGTTGCCATGTACAGCACACTTTCGATAAGCACCCTTGTACATAAATAGAGCATACTAGAAAACCTCACTTTCATTGTATAACTTGCACACAATTCAATTCCAGATGTGGCATTCAAATCAGTCTTAATTTTTCACCCTGAGGTGTCACAGTCAGAGTTGCTCTGATTTACTGATTTATGCCAAAGAAGTACAGGTGCTGCAGTGCCTTGTTTAGGGAAAGAGGAGAGAAGGGTACAGCATTTCCATACAAAGTTCTGAATAATTATGTATAACTCAAACCAAATTTAATACAGGTTCATATTGTTATTGTTTAGATGCACATATGTAATAACCAAATTTAATAATATCAGAGGTCTGCTTACAGCATTTCAATGTTCAATGGGCTCAGACAACTTGCAACAATCATAAAGCTGTGGGAAAATATTAGACATTGTTACAACTAAAGACTTACATGACAATGACTGAAACAAGGCAGTGAAAAAGAGTTATATTTAATATTTCTTTATGTAGCTTGTCAGTTCATCTTCTGCTGTTGTAAATATTCACATGAGAGCAGAAAAAATACGAAAATGGTAAAAGTACTTTTTGTTTGTTAAAAAAAGAAAAATAATTTGGCTTCTTACGTGAGCTCTCCCCTTCCTGCGATCAGCAGCCTTGGCTACCCTTTCTTAAAATTATTTTTCATCTTTTAAGCCTTCTTATTTTCACTCTGCGTCAGTTTAGGAAGAACTCAGTATGGCAATCACCTCCTGTTCTCTTCCAGTTCCTTCTTTAACAGCAAGTCTTCTGTTGTAATGCACAGGCATTACTAAGTAAGGCTGCTTTGACACTGAATTTATGAAAAGTGACTTCTGTTTTTCGTGTCTTTGCTTCTACCTACATTCTGTGCTTTTACTCATCTGCTGCCTTGTCAAAGCAGTCTGAACTTCCCCCAGTTTGTACACTGCTTTCTAGTACATGCCTGCCTGAGGCCTTCAACTTTAACTGATACTTAAAGACACTATTCCTTGTAGAACTGAATGAAAATATACTTAATTAGAGTATTTGTTGCTGTATTGGTTAAACATTTATCCTACTGACACACAGCTGAAAAATTTAGGGACCAGACACACACAGCTTTTTCCTATGTGTATGTGCACACATTTCGGCCAGTAGCAGTGAGGGCCCCAACTACAGGTTGTCAGGAGATTTTGAGAAAATCAGTGGTTCTCAGTAACATTTCAGGTTACAAACCTCATTTGAGCACGGACTGCAAATGGAAATCAGGTGCCAATGAGAGATATTTGGAAACAGAAGGCACGTAACATTCCAGATCCTTGATGCATCATTCTGTCCTGCCACCCAGTCACTTCCCACACAACTGGCCGCTGTCACTCTTGTGTCTAGCTTCACCATGTAAGGACATTCTTCACCCAGCTTGTTTTGAAGTTGGCCAACTGAAGACCAAGTAGATGACTAACACTCCTTAATTTTTTTACATGTAGTTGCTAGGTAAGAGTTTGTCTTTCGTCTCTGACTAGCATAAGGCTGTCACTCCTAGAGGTGATCATCAGCAGTTGCTTGAAGACCTGAAATTTCTGCACATACTAGAATGCATTTAAGTCATATTTTTACATCAGGTTTTACATCCGCTGCCTTCCAGCTTTAGAAAAGCAAATAACAGTATTCTTTAAAGAAACAGAAGGGCTGAATTGAACTCAAAATAATTCCATGCCTAACTCAGACATGTGGACCAGGAAGCATCCTATCTGCCCATCTCACATTTCTTCTTGTGAGCAAGTAAAAGTTCCTCTGAAAGTCCACATAATTGGATTATATTCTTGCCTCTATTAACTCTTAAGGAACTTAAGGACTTCCAGAGGGAGTTCAAACGTGCTCAAATGGTGCTCCTATTTCCTTCAGTGACAGAATAGGGTACCACCTGGAAAACGAAAGCACCTTCAGTCAATCAATCAGGTCCAGGATTTTGCATTTACATTAATGGTATAATTTACATCCATATTCTGGGGATGCCTGAGCTGAGAAGATCAGTTCAGCATCCCCTTCACCCATTAAACCATCTTTCTTCTGAGCTGCGTTACTCCCAGGCTCAGCTTTCGCAGCATGAAAGATTAAAGTTCTTGCTGAGGACAGCTCAAGACCTAATAGTCAAGACAATTCCCTTACCAGGAGTTTAGATCACCCTTCTCCATGCTGATCAGCAGCAAGAACCTGTGTACCCTACTCCCCAGTGGACAGCTCTAACCATGAACAATAAAAGTGCCTACCATCAAAATCCTTTTTGGACCTGTCCATATCTTGTTTTCTAGGCATCTCTAGGAGATTTATACACCACTTTCCTAAATTCATCTAATAACACCTGCAACGCCTGAATCTTCCCAGGCCACTGGAGTTAAGCATTTAGAGGTCTTAGTGAATAAGTAATGAGTTCAAGAAGCAATTAGACAGCCCTTGAAAGTCATCAGACAGGTTGTCTGTCTGGGCTTAAACTGTAGGTATCAAAGCCTTAACACAGCAGGGTTTAAGAGTCTGATCTCATACTCATCCACAGTGTCCTGGGTTCAGCAGTAGCAGTCATTTTTCTCCTTCTTGGTAGCTGGTGCAGTGCTGTGTTTTGACTTTCGGGCTGGGAACAGAGGTGCTAAAAACGATGTTTTGGTTTGGCCAAGGACTTTGTGAGTCTCATGCTCTGACAGGGAGGAGGGGAAGCCGGGAGGAAGCAGGGACAGGACACCTGACCCAAACTGACCAAAGAGGTATTCCATACCACAGCACGTCATGCCCAGGATGTAACTGGGAGTTACCTGGAAGGGCTGGTAGACTGCGGGGTTGGAGGAAGTATCAGTCAGTGCTTGGTTGAGCTGGGGGGGGGGGGGCGAGTTAGCTGTCGGCTGGTGCTGAGGTGTTGTATTCTCTTCCCTTGTTATTTCCTTTATCATTACTATTATTGGTGGTAGCAGTAGTCATTTGTGTTATACCTTAGTTACTAAACTGTTCTTATCTCAACCCGTGGGAGTTGCATTCTTTTCAATTCTCCTCTCCGTCCCTCCAGGAGCAGTGGGAGGGCAAGAAGGGTGGGAGTGAATGAACAAGCTGTCTGGATGGGTTTAAACCACGACACATGGTCATCTACAAATCACAGGAGCTGCATCATAAACAGCTCATGATTTAGGACGCAGCTAAATTTCCACAAGAGTAGAAATTATCTGAAATCTATGGCTTCAAACTGCCTGTGTAGCTCTGAACTATCTGTATAGATGAAGTGTGGTGAATAAAATCAGCAAATAACTCAAAAGGTCATTTAGCCATGAGGATGCACAAATGTCTTCCTGACAGGTATTCTTAAAAGCCTTCAGCACTGCCTATGGAAATTGTGGTGTCACCTAATGCATTCCAGTGTTTTTTTTTTGCAATGAAGTTGGTAATTTTGCTACTCTATCCCTTTCACTATGTAACAGCACTTACATATACAAAATTATACAAAAATTTCCTTAATTCACTGAACATCTCTAAGTTTCCCAAGTATCACTGACACCAAAATTATAAATCTCTGCTTCATAAAGTGTAATAGCTGCTTCATTAACTCAGCAGAGTAATTACAGTCATTTGAACAAGCTTGAATTACACCCATCCAACTAAGCACACCAGCATGATCCAGAAAGTTCCCAACTGCAATTAGCTTTTACTTTCTATACCTGAAAGTATTGTGACTATACTGACATACTTGAGAGTTACTGTTCAACTCTCCAGACCAGTAACCACATTATAAAAAGTACCACAGAATATGGTAGCATCTTGGAAGAAACTGAGGGCAGCTGGAATTTTCACCCATAGGACATTTTGTTCTATTTGCTGGTTTGTCTGAATTAAAACTGGAGGTTGTAATGACAACTTGATGTCTTCCCTAAGCCTAAAATTAAACAACTGCGTAAAAGGCAACAACTTCTGGAAGGAAACAGTCTTTACTGTAACCTGAGGCAAAGCACAGAAGCACAGAATCATTAATGTTGGAAGGGACCTCTGGAGATCCAACCCCTAAGCCACCACAACTTCCTCCTTACATCCAGTCTAAACTCCCCCTGTTTAAGTTTTAACCCATCACCCCTTGTCCTACCACTACAGTCCCTAATGAAAAATCCCTCCCCAGCATCCCTTCAAACACTGGAAGGCTGCTATGAGGTCTCCACGCAGCCTTCTCTTCTCCAGGCTGAACAGACACAACTTTCTCAACCTATCTTCGTACAGGAGGTGCTCCAGTCCCCTGATCATCCTCTGGACTTCTTCCAACAGTTCCATGTCCTTTTGATGTTGAGGACACCAGAACTGCACACAATACTCCAAGTGAGGTCTCACCAGAGCAAATTAATTTTAAATGAATACAACATGCCTTATGTTAAAAAAGCATAGCTCTGTATTTTGCATCTTGAATTCACACCATGCAGTACAGGACTGTCCATAAATCTAACCAACTCTGACCCTCTGCTCTTCCACTTTCCAACGGCTAGGGAAAAAGGAACAGAGCTGTAAAATTTGTTCTAGGCAGGAACTTGGCATCTGCTATCAAGTCAGAGTAACTCATGTAACTCAAATCCCACATCTTTGATCTAAACCATAATGGACTAAATCCTGGCAGGCAGTCACATCCATACACAGGACAGGACAGGAGAAGATGAAGAGAGAAGAGGGGGCAGAAAAGCCCCAAATTAATTAGTCCTCGTAGGGTGCTGAACTGTTTACACCTCTTTTGAAATGCTAGTAGTAGATATAAATGCTAATTATTACATTCCTGTGTCTTCCCCATGAAGTACTATTTAATCAAAAGCCTCTGATCACTGCATTCTTTGGTCCCATCCTTTTTGATCAGGAAGCATCTCAGACTTCATGTTAGTGGAAAGCCTTTTGACTGCTCTTTACAAATGTTATCTTCATTTTAGTTAGGACTCACCAACAAACAGCAATTGTGTTCTCTCTCAAGCAACTCCTGTCTTTAGAAGATATGCTCAAAGCTAAAACAAGGTGAACTTTCTACTCTCCAATAAAAAGCATAAGCAATGCAAATAATGAGAACCAGAACTGCAGAAGGAACACCTCATAGCCCACAGTATCCCAAGGATGATCACACTTTTGGAAGAGCAGGATTTGAAAGGGTAGATTCCTCATTTTGGCAGATGTCTCTCCTAAATGAGCAGCAAAATGGGGAGAAATACTGAGATTCCTCATTAAAAATTTATCCAAAACTACAGACAATTCTATTTTGCTTAAAAACTAAGTATCTGCTAAGGTAACAAAATGTGTTTCATAACATTGTAAGACAGAAGCATTCACAGAATTTACAGTAATAAAGAGAAGGTGAAACACCTTCTCATCAGTATTCTTCAGTACTTTGTTATCTGAAATGCTCTTTTCAAAACACTTCTATTAGTCATCAGAGATTATACTCTTTAGGGGAGAATGGAATTATGTGGCATTTGCCTTGTCTCTCTTCAGACTAATTCATGCTAGTACAGTGCTGATGTCTTCTGTGTTAACTTGTACACCTGCTGTTGGCTTGGTATCAGAAGAAAACACCACTAGCTTCTACACAGTGAAAAACATTTTGGTTTCTGAATTTTCAAGAAGCAGTCAGAAGCATACCATCAAACCTGTAAAAAGGTTGGGATTTCCAGAACAGGCCCAGCTCCTACATGATGCAAGCCAGATCTAAAAGACTATTCAGTGCTCAACCGCTCAAAAAATGATCCACTGGATGAAGTCCTTAGTCTATGGTTTTACTCAGAGATTATTTTGGTTGGTAAGTTAGTAGAATATCGTCTTCACCTATTTTTGGAGTTGTTGCCTTCCCCAGAATGTATGCATAACTGAAATTATTTTGGCAGAATAATTCATAATTGAGATTTCCAGGAAATTCATTTTTCTTGTAGAGCACAATTTCAGGACATGAAGAAACATGAAAGCAATTTGAAGACAGTCATATTACCTACAGTACCTTTCTACTGCCTGTCTTGTCCTGGGGAAGACGATACTATGCCTTTCAGAATAATAGTTTGTAAGGTAAGTCAAGGATGAAGGCAGGACTTGGAGAAGGCAGTTTCACCCAGGGGAAGGTTATAATGTTTTATTTATAATTGGGTAGCCACTCCAAATACATTTGTAAGTCCCCAGTAGTTCCTTCCAGTCATATATGGTTCACGTGCTGTAATTTGAAAGATATTTAACTAAGTGTTGCATATTTTGCAAAGCAAACACCAACACATAATTACTTCCCATTATTATTTAAAATAGTTTTCAAACAATTTATTTCCTAAATTACATTACTGTGCAAGTGGAACCATTACAAATGATCATATTGTTTAATTAGGCAATTTCTTCTAATTTTTTCTACCATTCAGATTTTTAATTAACATTTCATTGTTCTTAAACAGAGCATAATTACCAACAGCTCACACGAAATCCAAAGTAAAACTGAATCTTTTAACAAACTGCTATACTGAAAACTCTAAGGAAATACAATGTTTAATAATTAAGCTTTCCTTTGGTTAAAATCCTTACCTATTCCAACTAAAGAAGCAGTTCAGCAGTCTATCAGCACAATGCTTCTACGCACAAAAAACAAACTAAAAGTGAGGTAGAAAGCCTAAGCACACAGCAGTCCATGTTTCAGTAACTGTACAGAAAAAAAGGGGATGTTGCATCCTATATAAAATAAATAAGCAAACCTGTTCTCACTTTCAGTTTCTGGAAAAGGTAGAAGGCAGAGTTTTAATGTAGTTGAAAATAAAGGTCACAAAGAACATGGCTAAAGTCGTGGTGGGGAGGTACCTTTTTGAGAGAAGACAAGACTGATTTCTACAATCAGTGGAAATGCTTAGGGGTCATATTTCAAGCTTTGGGAGCTACAGCAGGAGATTCTTCCTAAAGATGAAGGAAGCTACTAGAGAAGCAAATATTTCAGATTTGAGAGATATTAATGGGAAATAAGTGGGAGAACTATGTGGAAGTAAGGTCAGTGAAGCTGAGAATAAAGCAAAAGAACCTGCTATTTTAAGGAAAAGAATCAGTGAGAAGGGCAACTGTAGAATTCAAGCTACCCAGGGAATAGGTTGAAAGGGTCTCCTGGAAGTGAAGCAGAAAGGACGCAAGTGTTCTGAAGAGCTAAAAGAGTCTTATTAAATACAATAGCATCAAACTATGCTATTGCAGAGGAAGGGTACAGAGAACAATGATAAAACAATACGACTGCATTTAGAGCTCCTCAGTGATCTCAGAATAAATAAAATAAAATACAGCAAACCAAACGCTTAAATAAGGACATCCATTTACGGACAAGAGCAGAGGAACAGCACCAGCATATTGAAGTGACACTAGAAAGGTTATGGCTCAGGCCAAGTTATAGCTTGTAAGTGACATCAGAGGCAACAAAAAAGGTTAATAGTTAGAAGAAATACGGAAATAGAGTTTACTTCTGTAATGGGAAAAGAGAACACATAATGAACGATGCAGGGAAGTCTGAAGTAATTAATGCCTACCTTCCTTCAGTCATTTATTCTCCCCACCCCCAAATTAATTAACCCAGCTTTAACAGCTGAATAGGATAGTGAAGAAGCTAGCTAGAAATTACTAAGTCAGAGGCATCTGAATCAGGCCACCTCAGAACTGCCCCATACATTCCTCTAGGAAGTAGCAGATGTCTCTCTGAACCTTAGCCACCTCAAAAATATTGTCGACAATGTTTCTGTTCAAAGCGGTTTTGTTCAAAGACAAAAGAATTGAACTGAAATACCTTCTGTAACTAGTTCGGAACAGGAATTTCTGCCAAAGTCTCCTTTCTTTGCAACTCTCTTGCAGCAGAATATTACATTAGAGCCTAAAATAGTGCTCCTAACATTTTGTTGGAGCTGTTCCCCTTTTGCACAAAAAGCCTTACCAGCAAATGAAACAGCAAGAAGAAAAAAACCTCTCTAATTTAGGTGATTAGATTGCAGGCATTTGGGTCCTAGGCTTTGTCCCAGTGACCATTTTCTTAGCCAAAGTGAAAGCATGTGGGTAAGAAAGGCAGAAGATGATGCTGAGGTGTATTTCAGATTTGGAAAGTTTGGTTGATACCCGTGAGGTACAGAGAGGAACTGAATAAAGTTCTCCCACATCAAGGGTGAATGCCCAAATGACCAAATTAGTTATTGGATTAGCAAAGAGAAGACTTCCAATTAAGCTTTGGAGTTTTTCCAGCCACAATTATTTGATGTATTCAAATGCTTCTGAGACTTTAAATCACACTGTTCAGCAAATTTGCTGTTTCTCAGTAAATATAAACACACTCATACAGACCTAATGGTTATTGCCTGAAGGTGAACAGAGAAGGGAAGTTATAATTAGTTGGGTCAGGACGCAATTCACAGATAAGGTGTACAGCTGGCAGCTACAGCCTTCATCCCTGCCATCCCTCTCCTCTCTGGCTTCTTTGAGTGGACACTACTGACGTTGCCATTTGGTAAAGCACTGTGCTTCCCACATGGCATGGCAGAGCTGCATAGCAGCAGCAGCTACTTCATCAAAATACCATTTACATAGCATAAATACAGAGAACTGGAGCCTATTTTTCATAAGTCATGCTCTTATGCTCCATATGTTGCTACCACTGTTCTCACATATTCTCAGTTGCTTGTTCCCCTTCTCATTTTCACATTTGCAATAACACCAAGTTATTATTCAGTCTTCCTTCTATCAAGCATATGTAGAGCACTAATTGGCAACAAAGGGTGAGAATAGCATATTAGCTAATTCTTGAAAATATTTCTTCTTAATGCATCCATTATCTCACTTTTATCAGGCTCACATCTGAGTCAGCAATTTTGCCCAGGCTGTTCTGCCAGGAACAATGCAATATCTATGCGGCAACAGTACCACCCACATCGTCTTCATATTCAGTGCTCACTGAGGAGGGGGAAGAAGCCAGACTTAACCCTGAGAAAAGGAGCAGGAAAAGCAGTGTGGCTGCTTGTCAGATTTGGACACTGTCACCTTATTGCAGCCTTTCAGTTATTAAAAGGGGCTTATAAGAAAGACGGAGAAAGAATTTAGCAGGGCTTGTTGCAATAAGATGAGGGGTGATAGTTTTAAACTAAAAGAGGAGAGATTCAGGCTGGATGTGAGGAATAAGTTTTTTTACAATGAGGGTGGTAAAACACTGGCACAGGTTGCCCAGAGAGGTAGTGGATGAACCGTCCCTGCAGACACTCAAGGCCAGCCTGGATGTGATTCTGGGCAACCTGATGTCATTGAAGATGTCCCTGCTCATTGCAGGGGGGTTGGACTAGGTGACCTTTCAAGGTCCCTTCCAACTCAAACTGTTCTATGACTCTATGATTCTGTGATTGTATCATCATTCTTCCCAACTGCAAAACATCAACATATTATGTGGAACTGAAGCCAGCCTTTCAAGAACTGCTAGTTTGTCTGTCCTATTTCTGTGGCTATAAAACATGTTATTGAAAGCTATTTCTATGTCCTTTCTTTAAGAAGACTGGGATTTGATAGATATTGGAGTTAGTTTTTCTCCACCTTTCCCACTGTTTCGCATGAGGAAACCACTGTTATCAAGCTATCATTTTAAAGTGCTAAATTCATATTGTGCCAGGAATTCCATATTTTCTCTTTAAAGACAATAATCTTAAATGTTTCTGCTGTGTGCCAGCTATGCTTTGCTTTGTGTTTGAAAGTGAAACTGAGACTACCAAATCTCTTCCACTGTAGGACAAATCCATGTTTATGGCTAGAGAAGTAAGGTTCCTTGAGCAGCAGTCTAAGGTTTTAAATCCTTGCCCATCATTTCGGTTATGAGTGCAACTGAGCTTCTGTAAAGAGTAGCCTCAACATCCTACAGGCCCTGAGTGGCCTTTTCCCCAAAGGAAAATGTTGGCTTAACAAAGCACAAGCAATTCCCTATGGAATTTTAATATACTTTAATTGTATTTGTTCAGGATAAGCAGCAGCACATTACAGCCACCCTGTGATTAATATCACCTACAGAAAATGAAAAATTTGCAGTCAGCTGTAATAGCGGTTAATACAATCGAGACAACAATTTGTTTTAATGAAAGTTAGTGTCAGCTTTCAACTAGTTTGAGAAGCCAAACCGCCCCCCCCCCCCAAGCCCCCCGCCCCAGGATCCACACTGCCAAACTTGCAAACTTCAGTTTAGGTGCCTAGAAAAGCACTCCTCGAAGCAGTGGGAAAGAGGCAAGGGTCCCTGAAGGCTTCAGAAGAAAAACTCCTTGCCCAACTTTAAGCCTTGTTGTTACCAGATGTGTTTGCCTAACGTATTTTAAAAGATTCAGCTCTAATCCCAGTAGTTAATGCTATATTATTAAATACTTTAATTATAAAATAAGTACTTGTCAATCTTCCTTGCTTTCATTCAGGAAGCAATCTCCCCTCCGGGCCTCTGTCACTAAAAATTAAAGGCTTGATTTAAGAAGTGAGTAGATGTTAGATTATTGGAGAGCTTCTGCACAGGAAAGGACCGGCTACCAATAACAGAAGAGAAATATTTAAATCATACATAGAAAAGCTGTGAGGAAAACTAAGGAAAACTTGGTATTCTGGGAAATAAATTGTAAATTCTGTATGTATAATTTCCTCTTCTTTTTAATGCACATATCTTCAGAATGCTTCAAACAAAGAACACTTACTAAAGCTGACAGAAATAGAACAAGTATGTATTCCTGACTGGCTTCAGTTATTGTAACCGAAAATAAACCCAGTTATAGAATAATGTATTTTTAATTTCATCTTGACACAGAAAGAAAATGAAGTTCATCTGTGTTGTTCCTGAAGTTCTTTCAAGTAAAAAAAAGCTGTGTAAGAGTTATTATTAGTTATATAAATCCTGGAAACCTGTTTCAATCCAGACCGTGAGCAGAAATCACACTGAAAATTTAGCAATGAGACAGTTTATCTACCTGAAGCATTCATGAGCTGCCCCACACTCTTCCTAATGACTTCAACCTCAACCTTTCTGACTTGTTTTAGCTCCTCGTTTCCATCACCATAAGATCTTTATTTATTTGACCTGCAGCCATGGTTTATCTTCTCTACTCACAAAAGTCCATTCATCTTCACCACATACACTACATCTCCCAGAAGTCTCTGATGCTCCACTCTCTCTTTCCAGGCACCACCAGCACTCCTCCACACCTTTCTCTACTTACACCCTGGCATTCAACTTGTATGTGACCTATAGTGCCTTAGGTCTGATGACTTTTAGGCAGAATTCATGTCTTCTTCATGTCTTGCCAGTGACAAAACTGATGAAAATGTCCCTCTTTCAATCATCTTTCTCATTCCCTTTACATAGCCCATGCAGCCAATATCTGTGCCTAGATGATTCCAGTATTTGCCTTCCCTACACCTGCTTTTACTCTGCTAGGCACCATTAGCATACACCGTAAAGTATCACTAGTAACATTCACCATCACTGATTCATCCACTCTTCCTTTAGCTCAGTTATCCTCTACTTCCTCTTAACACCTTCATTTTAACTTCAAGGGATACCACACTGACAGTCTTAGACTGCTTTTCAATGTCCAGAATATTTTCCTGTTTTCATCAACAGAATTATGTCCTCTTAGGGCATAAGTCACCTCCCCCAAAGTCAGCTTTTAAAAGAGGACAGATGAGTTGTGCCCCCAAAGCGTCTGCTTCTTTGCATCATCTATAGCAGGAACCTCAACAACTAACTCTGTAAGATGTAGTTGGCTAAAGTTAAGCCACAAAAAAAACACCAGCTTGGGTCCCTATCTACCCTCTTGGACCTGCAACCTGTACATCAGACTTAATTCTAACTTTTCCTTTTTTAAAAAAGCAAAAGATCCGTTTATTCAGGAGATCACTAAGGCCTGCACATGCTTTCTATTCAATGCAAAAACTACTCTTCAAAACTTCGATCATGATTCTCCACTGCCCTCAACCTCAAAAAGCTAGGCAGATGGTACTCTGCTCCTGTGCCAATGTTGTTGTTTATCACATCATCATTTTGACTATTGACTGACATACTGCATTGTAATAATAACTGTAGCAATACTGTATTGTTCTCTTCCTTGTTCTGAAATTGTTTCTTCTCCCATCTTAAATTTAGATCACAAATTCTTATGGGCAGAGATAATATTTCTGTTCTGCATTTATCCAGCGCTTCTTGCAGTGGGGTACTGTATCATGACTATGCCTCTGAGGTATTATAATATATACAAATAACTAGCACACACTAATACAATTACATTTGGGGTTTGCTTACAGCTACAAAATTTTTCTTGGGCATTAAGCAAAAGGAAAATTAGACTTAGTATATGTCAATGCTTCTGTGAGACCCCCAAATTATAATATTTCCTTATATTAGAAATGCCATATAGCAAATAAGAGCAGTAGAAAAACATTAGCAGATTTACAAAAGAACCAAACAGCACACATATCATTACATCTACTTGACTGTCAATTTGCAAGGCTCAGAACATTTCTGTACATTTCCTTTCCTCTCTTTTCCTGACTCTGTTTTAGTTTCCTTCTTGTGCAGTTGCTCACGCTCTTGATGGACTTGACAGCACTAAAAAAATAAGGCAAGCCTACAGTCGAAGTGCTTTTCACAAATTCATCTGGCTCTAGGAAAAATATTACAAGAATGCCCTACTTATTTTCATATTCTGCAAATGTAAACCTTCACGAGTTTTCAAAGGCAAGCTTTTAAGAGAAATTCTTTCCATTTGTAAGAGGTTATTTAAATATTCCCATTCATCAGTTAAAAATCAGAAACTGCTTTCTTGGATGGCAGGTGAAAGACTAAGCAAAGTCACTGCTGTGACCTGAAGTCTCTTAAGATCTCATAAGCTGTTTTATAGTTCTGCTTATAATCCTGCAGTAAGAGAATTCCCCTCCCCAGTAAAATAATTATCTGAATGTTGAAGAAGCACGAAGATATGAATAGAGCACATCAATTTTCACTATTTAGATTATGCTATACCATATTTAATTATATAGCTATTAAGTTATATATACATGTGTGTGTATATATATAGTGTATACATAAAGTATACTTTAATATACACACACACAGACAAGAAAGGCCAGGGCTAGTTTTCAGAGCTTTAATTTGACATCGGTTTTTTTTTTCCTTCAACTGTTGTTGACTGAGATCAGTGCCTTAACATTGCACAGCTTTGTCTTTTGATTACTGCCTGTGATTAAGGCAACCAGCTGCAATAACGTTTCACAGCACTGTAAACCAACACATAATAAACTTTCCAGTTCTCCATTTATTCATGTAACATAAAATACAGCTGGAAGTTCACTTGGACTCCAGTAATGCACTTCATATGCAGATGACAGCTAGCCGCAGTCAAGGGAACAAAGCTTTACGACACCCTGCCCACAATGCCAAAGAATCCTGGTTATAGGTTAAGAAACACTGGTTATAGGACATAAGGTTTTTTATTTTTAAGTTACTCATCCTTCTGCTTCTGTGTAAGAATGTTTCAAAGATGGATGAAACACATTTTCTGAAGCACAGAAGTGGAATAAAGTTACCATCTAGTTACCTCAAGTTACTAACAAAGAAGAATCCATAACCCAAGTCAGGCAGACTGGATACAAAAAGCCATCAGGACAAACAAGAACCTCCTTGTTTTGCTCGATGATATGTATAAAGATTGCTATTCCTACAGGTAAATCTCCTGGAGCCTGATAGGAAAATAGGTATTTATGATATGGAAATTCTATAGTGGTCAAAATAATTACAGATATGCACACATTACAAATGCTACTGAAATGTGCAACTTGCAAATAATAGGAAAGTGCAAAGTAAGAATTTTGCAGAATAATGCACTTCAAAAAATTAGTTATTGTGTGGACAAAAACTTTTCTTGGTATAAGAAAAAGACAACAACCAACGGAGTTTTATACATGTACTCTGTGCAGCAATGAGCCATGCTTTTCAGAGATTAACATACTGGCTGAGAAAAAACAGACCTGTTTCACTGTGATTACTGATCACCTATCTTTACTTTGGGGTGGGTTTTTTGGTTTCTGTGGCCAACAGGCATGTGTCATTGAGCAGCCACTGTTCTCTGCTCAGTATTCTTGTCCACTCTGCCTTGTGCATCAAGAGGGAATGAGAAATGAGAAACTCCCTATCTCAACCCCTTGGAGGCCAAATGCAATGTGCCTCTCAAGTATCCAAGCAGCTAGTGGTATGTTGGGCCAAAGTGAAATTAGAAGGCAAGGCTGTAATCAAAAGATACTGTATAGAAGCACAGAATCATCTAGGTTGGAACAGACCTTACAGAATAAGTCCACCACCAAACCATGTAGCATAACATCGAACAAAACTGAGAAAATGCTAAATCAAACCAAAGCACCAAAGACAAAGACAGCTTCAACTGTTTGAAATGACAATTTCTCACTCCACCTTTTACTCCTCATTCAAGGCATTTCTTCTTTGATGCATAAAGCAACTCCTGACCCTGAAGACTTCTGCAAATGGTGCTTCCATCTCAATCTCCAACCTCTCTGAAGTTCACTGCTAAGGCTTCTTCACTATGAATCAGCATTTGCTCTGCAAGCTGAGGCTTAATTCTTTGTACATAACTGACATAATTCTTTCTACACTACATCCTCTTGAACAAACTTCTTGAAATGCTCATAGAAAAAAAAACCAAACAAACAAAAAACCCCAAACAAACAAAACCCCACAAAACATAGGCATTTGGAAGTCAACATGATTTTTAAACCTGTTTTTGTGATATTCTCTATGTCACATTCAGCAAGGGAGGGCTTAGTTCTGAGATGTGTAATATTTTTCTTGCATTTTCTCTCCCAAGTAGTTACCGCACTCTTTTTAATGACTTCTAACACTGAGAAAACTCAGGAAATACAGTGCAATTCATCTGACCTGCATTTCACAAACTTCACAAGGAATAAAAACGTTGTTAAAGCTGCATAAATGACAACTTAATTCCGCATCAGATAGAGGCAAACCTAGCAAGAAGCCAAATTAAATGCCCTCTCTTTTTCTGTTTTTCTCCTTGGACTGCCACACAACAAACATTTTATATGATCTATGACGTTTCCAGGATAATAAAGCAGAAAGATACATTTGTATAATTCTTTTTGTATTTACAGCAAGACAAATTGTCTTGTTTTGAAACACCAGGGCTGATTGGAGTTGTACAACAGGGTATAAAATTGTCATTGCAGCAGTCTGTGTTTGTGTATACTCAAATATCACACTGTCAGTATAACAGGAGTTGATTGCACTTTGAAAGAATTGTATCTACACATTGTTATCTGAACTAAAACCTCAGACCTTGCTTTACACTTCTAATCTGCTAATTTGACTTTGTTTCCAATGTGTACAAATTGATTCAAAATGCAAATGCAAATCTGGGAGAATACCAGAAAGTTATTTATACCTGTGTTGTGCTGGCTCTACTGAGATGTTTTGGTATTTACAGAAAACATGTTTTCTGCTTGCAATTTATCTTCTGTTTGTTCTGTGAAAAACTGAACTTATAGCAGCCAATGTTTTGAGTGGTGGGGCCTGAAATTACCCTTCTAGATTTAAGCTTACGGCTTCCATAAAAGTAGACATATTTTAAAAGACATCGGGAACCATCCTATTTTCAAAAAGTTGGTCTGAAAATCCTGCACTGTATGGACCTAATAAGACCAGATGCTTACACATGGCACAGCTGATATAGTCTCCTTACACTCCAACTAGACCCCAGAGAGCGCCCAGCATCCACATGGAGAAACCTCTAGTATGGTCACTCTTCCCTCGGACCCTGAGGGCCTTCCACCATGTGGTGCAGTTGTAAGCAGTAGCTGGGCCCCTGGTTTTGAATTGGACCAGTTCACAGAACAGCACAAGACAGAGGTACAAGTCAGATCAAAAGGTCCACAGATCTCAGTATCAGGAGGCCACAGCTAGAGAAGTGTAAGTATAAGCATGGGTACACTGCTAGCATGGACCAGCTTCTGATTCATGCACTTCCTAATCCAGAGGGGGCAACTTTTGACTTCAGAGGATTTTTCTTTCATTAATTTGTTCAATTCCTTTTTGAACCTCTAAAAACTTACAGCACCCTCTCATAGTTCCCCAAGAGGAGAAAATTCGATAGCTCAAATAAACGTTGCGTGCAGAAGCTTTTCTCTTCCAGAGTTCTGCTCATTTTTGTCATCTATCACCAGAATTACAGCTATTGACAAGATTTTCTCACCCTATCCAAAGCAGACTCTAAAATACAAAGACTATCCAGTTCTAAAAATCTCGTCCTCCCATGCAATTTTTGACACTGAAGAGCAGCTTATCATTCCTTCCCATTGCAGAACAATGTAAATCTAACAGGAAGAACTAGGAAAATTTCCCAGCCTACCTCATGAAGACACAGAATGCTCTTCAACATCTATACTCCATAAAAGGATTTGAGTACACAAGATGTTTTAAAAAGGAGGGAGAGAGACACCAATTCGAGTCACAGGGAAGACACACCTCAGAGAAGACATACCTCACTGAGGTCAAAAACCTCAAGATTTAATTGCTTGAAGTGGTTAGGGATGCTGACAGACAAGCTTTGTTCTCACTTCTTTGTGGTAAAAGTATTGATTGGCTTTGTGTAAAGCCTTTGCAGTGGAAAAGATGAAAACCAGGCAAGCTGCATTTTGTGCCAAACATGAGTTTAGCATGCTTGAGAATGAAAACTGAGCTCAAGAGAGGTATGGTATATTGGTCGCAATAGAGCAATGAAGTCATGAGACAGAAAATGCTCACCTAACCTGTTAATCCAACATCATCCAGCAAAACACAGTCAAATCCAAGTCATTGCAGAACTTTGCATTTCCCTTACTTGAATTTCATGCGGTTCCTGTCAGCCCAATTCTATCATGGTCCCGATGGCAACCCAACCCTCTGGTGTATCAACCACTCCTCCCATTTTGTATTGATTGTAAATCTTCTAGGGGCATACTCTGTCCCATTGTCCAGGTCATTAGTACAGATGTTAAACAGTACTAGCCCCAGTACAGACCCCTGGGGCACACCACTGGTTACTAGCCTCCAGCTGGACTTTGTGCAACTGATCACAACAACTCTCTGAGCTTAACAGTTCGGGCAGTTTCCAGTCCACCTCATTGTCCATTTATCTAACCCATTAAGTCCCCAGCAGATAATATAACCATTCTCAACTAAACTGGATCAGACAGAAAACCCCAGAACCTTTGGGTGCAGATACTTCATTTACCTTCAGCTGCAAGATGCCTGCTGTGAAGACAGCAGTTGGACACCCAGTGCCACAGAGTATTGTCAGTGGTTGTGGTTCACCAAAGGTACAGACTTCTATGTAGATGACACCACACCAACGATGCTTGTCTTTCCTTAGCTGTTCTCCCCTGAGATTAAAGATAAGATCCTAAAGTGGCACATATATGCCCCAATATATGTACCTAACGCTGGACACATCCCCAGATGATCTCTGAGGTCCCTTCCAACCTGATATTCTATGATTCTGTCCAGAAAGAGGGTCTTCATTGTTCAGCTGCTTTGTTTCAAGCATGCTCGTGATCATGGTTTCTCTCTGTCCCACTGTATGCCTGTCCAAAATCCACATTTTTATAGACCCTGACAGGACCATTGGTCACGCCTGTCTAAAATCTGAGGAGTATCTCATAGGCCTAGTTTGAGTTTGACATCTGCTGCTTAGAGCTCTGTTGAACTTGTGGGATCCACATGGAGGGCCAGGATCCACAAACTAGGGTTATCACGCTGTCACCCATTTCATGGTGGAAACACTATGGCACTAGCATTTTTCAAGTAGCCAGATAAATTCAGAGGCCACATGAAGGTGGGATCTAGAAGATTTTAATCTGTTTGGTGTGTCAATGCTCTAATTCTTTTCAGTACAAATGGGATTTCAGTTAAGAAAAAAATAATCAATAGCAGCTCTGCCTTTCAGCCTTGTTTCTGAGGGCTAAGCGACCCTTTAGCCTGATTAATCCATAAATGACCTGTTCTCCATTCTATTCTGTTTCCCATTTCATTCCTTTGATCCTCTCAAAATCTATTTTCCTCAGGCACTTATATCTGTGATCAGTTTGGATATTTCACACTTTGCTGTGTGTGGAAGTCAAGTTTACTTACAATCGTAAATGAACTAGACTATAAATAAAGTCATCACCACACAGTCTGACTCACAGAGCTCCTTTCCTTTTCTTTTAATATATATCCAAAGTATCTGTATTACAAGCTGTCAGTCCCAGTTAAAAGAGGATGAAGAGGCATAGGGCTAATTTCACCTTGTGTAGTTATTTGCGAACAGACAAAATGAATATAACCCCACAGCTATACTGTTACAATATGACTTCAGAACTTCTGCACCCACAAATCTGGAGCAGCACACTCTCCAGCTACAGCCTCATGATTATTTTTTACAAATTATGCAATAAATATATTTCTCCTTCCATAAAATCACACAAAAATTCTTAAACAAAATTATCTATCGTATGGCTTCCAAATTAAACAGTCACAAAGGCTGTGATCAGTACAAACATCTCTCTTTCTGATTATTACAGTCCTAGAGAAATCACTGAAAACCTGCATGTTCATTTCTGTTTGCCAAGGATCATTGAGAATTTCCCAATACATTTCAGAGAATCCCAGAGTAGCAAAGCATACCAAAATGTCTGCAGAGGATAAAGCACTTGTGTAATAGACTGCTGTCTGCTGATCCAGACTAAAAGCAACAGAGGTGAGAAAAGTAACTCAGTATTTTGAGAAGAGCTTGGTAAAAGATGATTTTAAAAAGCTCATCCATATATTTTTATCATCTGTCAGGTGAGCTAATAAAAGATACCATCTCCCCCTGAAAATCAAAGCTCAAAAATGCAGGGGAAAAAAAAATCAGATATGGAATTAAGGCCTATAGGAAAATCTATCTGGCAGAAAAAGCAATGGGAAAAAATATGTTCTGCTTAGAAAAAAAGATGCATGCCCCCATCACACACAAAATGCATTTTCTGTACTCGATTAAGAAACAGACAGGTTTGTGTAAAACTCTTATAAGAAACCAGAAATTAATCATTTTACCGATAATCTCTACATACTTGTCAAGTGGGGAGCTTTCTTCTCTATTTTTTTGCCATTAGTGATAAAAGATGATACAGGTAGCAGTGGGGAAGCACATGGGAGGAGGGTATCAACACCACCTACTTCTTCACACGCTTCAAAATTTCATTTTGGAAAGTAGGAAGAGGTGGTGGCATGTCCTGAGTTTCCCTAGTAGAAATCAATGGAATATCCTAAATTTGCTCAGTGCAGGTACCGTGTGTGTATCTGCCTTCACCAAATGCCACAGTGCATCTCCATAGTGAAGTTAAAAAGCTGAAGGAACTTCTTGTGTGAGAAGAATGCAAAACACATTCATTGCAGAAATAACTTCATTTCTCCACACACCAAAATAGAGAAGTTTGATTCAAGTGTCTACATTAAGCCTCCTGAGCTACTAATTCCAGTTTGGGGGTCAATTAGGAAGTAGAGCGTTTGCCTACAGATAAAAAAGCTATGTCTTCATTTGTGAAGGTGGATGGGAAATTGCACAGAAAAGCAAGAAAACAGAACTGTTTTAAAGAAAAATAAGTTAAATAAAAAACCTAACAAAATTCAGAAGACCCTTTACAACTTTCTTCTGTACAGAAAGATTCAGGAGAACTTCTGTAAAATCAGTAAGAAAAGTCCCCCACCCCTTCTGGAAACCCTCTGTAAGTTTAAAAGATTTTTAAAACGTGAGGCCAGGTCAGTGTAGAGTTGGCTCCATCCTTCCATACTGGACAGAAATTACTGTAACTGATGATGACATATGCCAAGGGTGCTCTAGGAAAGATGACCTGAAAATTAATTTTAATTTATCTTTAGATACAAAAAGACAAACTGACATCCCAGGTTAATAATTTTCTTCTAATGTAAACCCAAATGTATGTTCTTTCATGTCCTGTTAAGCATTTGACATTCCTTGTTCTTTGGGGGGTATGGGTGGTCTTTGTTGGGTTTTTGTTCTTTTTTTGATTGTTTCTTCGGCCTCCCCCTCCTCCCCCAAACAAAGTATAGGCTTCCAATCCTAAACTTTCATGCAAAATTTTCATAGGCGTTTGTAATTGTGCTGGAAATTAACCTAATATTCAATGTTATTCCAGGGTCAAAGACACTGGAAAGCAATTTAAATACTCTTGTGCCAAGAGATCAACATCTAGCCATGGATCTGAACAGCTTCCACTGTTAGTGGTAAAATACCTAAAGCCATTTACCTCAGTCTAGCACTATTAAAATGTGCACAAAAACCTATTTATTGGAAGGGTCCTTTCCAACCCTGACTATTCTATGATTCTATGACTCTATTTATTTGTGATGCATCAGCAAACCATAAGATGACTTCTTTCGAATTTTTTAATGATTACTTTTGTCCTGGGTTCAGCAGTAGCAGTCATTTTTCTCCTTCTTGGTAGCTGGTGCAGTGCTGTGGTTTTGACTTTCGGCCTGCGAACAGAGCTGATAATGCTCAAATGTTTGGTTTGGCCAAGGACTTTGTGAGCCTCATGCTCTGCCAGGGAGGAAGGGAAGGTGGGAGGAAGCAGAGACAGGACACCTGACCCAAACTGACCAAAGAGGTATTCCATACCACAGCACGTCATGCCCAGGATGTAACTGAGAGTTACTCAGAAGGGCTGCTGGACTGTGGGGTTGAAGGAGGCATCGGTCGGTGCTTGGTCGGGCTGGGGGGGTCGCCTGGTGCTGAGGTGTTGTATTCTCTTCCCTTGTTATTTCCTTTCTCATTACTATTATTGGTGGTAGCAGCAGTGATTTGTGTTATACCTTAGTTACTAAACTGTTCTTATCTCAACCCGTGGGAGTTGCATTCTTTTCGATTCTCCTGTCCGTTCCTCTGGGAGTAGTGGGAGGGCACGAAAGGGGGGGAGTGGGTGAATGAGGTGCTTGGCTGGGTTTGAGCCACAACAACTTTTTAAAGTGTTTCTCTGAAAAGCCCAGTAGTTCATGGCACTGCCCACAGAATTAGGCCAACATAGCAGGCTGATCAGTCATAGATTTGATTTCATATGAGCCAGCAGTGGGAAAACTGAACGGTATCATGACACTTCTAAGTTTTACACACTAAACTGTACAATCATGCCCTATCTACTCAAGAAAACCAAAGTAATATACTTACTGATAACTACTCTTTCATATCCTATTACATCTTGGCCTCAGCACAGTTACAGAAACAGGAGTGGGAGCAGGTGTCATATTTCTTTAGTCTGGCTCAGAATTTCATACTGATGTCTATTAAAAATACAACTATCTTCTAAATAGATTCAAAACCATAAGGTGAGTAGTTACGTATAAACATGTGCTCATGCTGCTTCAGTCAAGCTGACAAGACAACATGGGTTAATAATGCATTGGAGGTCTTCTTCATCCAGCAAGAGTCTTTCAAGGAGGAAAGAAAGTCTTCATTTCAAGAGACAAGCGCTTACGAGACTGTCACTGTCATGCTACTGTCACCAAGCAGACTGGATTGAGTAACTGTTTATAGCTCCTTAGCATAGAGATATTACACATAAAGCTAAAAACACAGGCCTCAAAAGAAGAATGTAACTCTCAGACCTTTGCACTAAGGTGCACTAGTCATGACTATGCAATCAGAATTATAATAAAAATTATTTTAAAGGAAAGCAACTGGATTTCTATGTTTTAAGAAACAGACAATTCATAATACAACTGTCCTTTCATTGATTGTGTATTATGAACATGAAGTCCTGTAAGAGAACGAAAGCGCAGAAGGTAATAGAAGTAATCAGGTAATATTTTTAGATAGAAGTAATCAGGTAATATTTTTAGATAATGCAAGAAAATGAATGAGATTATTTTTCATGTTGTTCCAAAAAGGCATTTATTTTTCTCATTAGCAGAATAAATTAAGATACACATTTTGCTAACTGCGAAGGAGTTCATTTTTTGAATTCATGCAAAATTTCAACATGTTCAAATACCATTTGTTCAAAAATAATGATTTGGGAAACACTGCTGTAATTCTGTTGCTAATGCTGGTTCTTTTAACAAATCTGCTTTGAGTACACTGGTAACAAATAAAACACTATCCCATTCTTTTAATCTCTGCAGCATCATTCTCGGAAATTTGTGTATGAACACCTTAATGTTTTTGCACTGAGATGAACTAAATAATACTTAAACCCCTTAAATGACACACTGAGGTCAGCATCCCAGTGCCTGGTAGAAAGCTCCCACTTTCCTCCATTTCAGGGCTTTGAGAGCCCATCAGATTTACCAGCACTTGTCCTTTTCTGTTTCTTAAAGCACAAATAGCTTTCTACACAGGAGACTTGCAACAAAGCAAAGCAAATACACAAAACCAACCAAGCAAGCAGTCCCACGTGTAATAGCCTAACTGTTGGGCTGGGAGAGAATTGGCACTCAAACTCTTTTTCTTCACTTTTAGGAGTGGGAAAGCAGGAGCCAGGTGTGAGGAAGCAAGCAGGAAAATTGCTGCATGTATCTAAACCCACATACCTTGTGAAAAAATCACAGGAAGGTCCTATTTTTAGTCACAGAACTTACCACATGGGAGAGTTTCCTTAAAGTCCAGTTTCTACAGGCAAATAGATAATGTCAGCAGTAGTTTCTACACACGCACATATATACCCCCACCTATATTTGCTTCTAAGCTTTCATTAAGATCAAAGTTGTATGGCTACAGCAAAATAAGAAACATATACATTACTGACAAGGCAGAGGTAATTTGTGCTCAAGGGTAAGCAACAGCCACACAATCCTGTGACGAGTGGGTTTGCACTGATCACAGCTGGAATTTTGGAAGACAGATCCCTAGCTTTTTCCCTCAGTTGCACATTTTTTCTCAGACCTAAAGCTCTTTGGGGTGATCCTTACTGTACACCAAGGAAAAGATAACGTAGAGCTGTAACACCATAGGTTTTCAGAAGCCTCCCTTAATCCCTATGCTATTCTTTCAACGCAATGGACCTGTTTCTTGTGTTCTCTCTTAGCTCCTTGCCAGGCAAGTAGTGGGAGTATAATGAACTGCAAGTTTTGCAAAATAGTGAGCAGAAGTGAAGTCTAAAAAAAAAATTAGGGGAAAAAAAAAAAGTCCCTGGTAATATACTTTAATGTACTTAAGCTCACAGCTGCCAGCCAGGAAGGCCACATGGGACATTGACTTACATTTTCCCTTGCAAACACACTCACCCACGCTTTAGTGTCTCCTTAATATCTACTTATGAAAAGCAAAAACTAAACTCAAAAAACCACAGCTTGAGAAGTTCTCAGAAGTGAGGTAGTTAGTCATGGACAAGCTGCAAACAATCCTTGCTGGTAAAACTTCTAATCACATGCTCAGAAAATCCTCAAGCCTCTTTTCGGAAATACTTGGACTATCTCTTTTTCTCAGAGAGAAAATTGCTGTAGATAAGCCATGCCACAACATGCACTGGAATCACACTTTTACTTCACCATTTAATTTTCAGTAGTGAAGGTACCGGAGCAGACTCAGCCTACCCCATATCCAAGTGTTTTGGCAAGAGCGGTCAGCTGTGCTTCGCTTTGCTGCCTGCCTGCTGATATAGCTGGGTTGCCCAAGTTATGCAGCTTTTTAGCACCAAGCCTGGTGTTTCTAATTTAAATAATTTACCACTAATGACCTCAAATATCTGTCCCCCTTGTGCTCCTCTTGCTTTTTCTTTCTTATCTTCTTATTAAGGATAATAACGGGGCTGGAACATCTGCCATATGAAGACGAGATAATTGGGGCTATTCAGCCTGGAGAAGATAAGGCTGCATGGAGACCTCATAGCATCCTTCCAGTATCTGAAGGGAGACTATAAGGATGCTGGAGAGGGACTCTTCATCAGGGAATGTAGTGACAGAAAAAGGGGTAATGGGTTAAAATTAAACAGGGGAAGTTTAGATTGGATATAATGAGGAAGTTCTTTACTGTGAGGGTGGTGAGGCACTGGAATGGGTTGCCCAAGGAAGTTGTGAATGCTCCATCCCTGGCAGTGTTCAAGGCCAGGTTGGACAGAGCCTTGGGTGTCATGGTTTAGTGTGAGGTATCCCTGCCCATGGCAGGGGGGTTGGAACCTGGTGATCTTAAGGTCCTTTCCAACCCTAACTATGATTCTATGAAATGGAAGTGCCTAAAAAAAACTTCTGAGTGGAAACTGTAAGGTAGAAACTCAACTGGTTTCCTACCAACTTATCTGATGAGATGCTGAAAACCCCAGACTTCCTGGCAGTGCAGCTTTGCCGTAGTATTAAAGATCCAGGGGTCTTTCAGCTCCTTACAAGAGAGTAAGGATAGATGAGGATGGCTTTCCAGTGGGGATCCTAACCCCTGTGGAGCCACAGCCAGTACTAGGACCTGCCAGTTTCTCAGGCACTAGAAGAAGCTAGGACTCCAGTAAACTAGAATTACAGAAATTGACCTGCCAGTTCACACTTGGTTGATTGGGGTCTTTTTAACAGAGTATTTTCATTATTTTGCAGTATTTCTTCCTAGAAATTTTCTTCAAAGGAAGATTTTCAAATTTTTACCCAGAAAAAGGATATTGAAAGCAACTGACTGGAATACACCATCCTACTATGAAAGCTGACGGTTAACAACAAAACTGTAAGCAAATGCATTAGATTATATTTTGGCTACATTTGTGTCCATTCTCCACAACCAACCTAAACCAGCATTCTTTTTCTCAGAGCCTGGTGTTCAGTGATCTGGATTTCTCTGGGACCTTAGGATTCCCAGAAGAACTCACACACAAAAAAAAAACATACACAAAAGGAAAGAAATTTGTTCATGCTTATATTGTAGCTTGTATCTTACCCTGCCACCTTGCACTGACATAGAACAAACTATCAAAAATACTATCAACAATATGTACACAAGCAGTGGGGTAATCTGAAATGCGAGAGGCAAAAGAGTACAGGAGTTATCTATCCCCAGGACACAGGATGTCTACTTGCTTTGTTCACCTTTGTGAGTTTATATCTGCAGCAACACTGTATTAACAAAATCTCTGCAGCCACATTGACCTGCAAAGTGGATTATTTTAGGGAATCAAAGTAATTTTGTTCCTCCAAGCATTTACATAAATTACGCATGCATCTCCACACTTTCCCATTTACTAGACACAGTAAACTCTAACTGAAGTCAATAATATACATTAACAGCCTCCAACTGTATGTTTACCAAGGTATTCTCGAGTACTCGATGCATAGCATGAACATTTCACAAACCATTTCATCTCAACATGAAGATGTGTATATTTTCCTGCTAGGATAAAGGCAAGTCTACAATACCAACAGCTAACATATACATTGAGAGGACGTTCATTGCTTTCTAAATCTTGTCAGCATTCATACGCTGGAAGGCATTGTGCAACTAACTGGATCGTATTCTTCTGAAATGTTACCATCAAATGGCAGAAAAGGTGATGTTAATTCTTCTTTTCTAACTTTTTTTTTCTTTTTCTCTGATGGAAAGGCAAGGCTCCTCTGTTAAGCAACCTTTGCCAGAGAGTAATTCACTGGAAAATTGCTTCGCCGGTGCTATTTCTTTTTCCCTCTGAATTTCATCTGATTGTCTCCAGTGGCAGATTAATACACAAACACGACAGACATGGCCAAGGATTACTTTACTTTGTCTGATTTCCAATTACATATATTGAGTATTGTTCTGCATTACTCTTTTCCATAGTTGAAGTATATTTTTCTAATACTATAATTATCCTAAATCAGTATTCAGGAATATAAATTTTGTCAATAAATATTTCCTCCCAGCTTAGTTATGATTCTCTAGGGTTTTTTACATAGGCAGTCACTGAGCTAAGAAAGGGCTCCACATAAAGAACACAAAAGCTAAAAGCAAAAGATTACTCTAGGAACATATGGGCAATTTCTTTGAATGGACAGAGTGGGCAGATACTAGGTAACAGAAAAGTCTTTCAAATAATAACCAAATTAGCAGTTTTCCCCAACATCTCAGTATGTTTTCTACTTATCTGTGTATCAGCATGCCACAGATCTTGCTATGAATGAGGCAATGCAGTTTCGTGGGAGTCCCTGATTAAGCTACAGACAACACATCACTGAAACCACCAGTGTTATTGCTAGACAATGTCTCAAAAACAAATTGACATGGAAATAATGACCTTTGCCTAACGAGACGACAGACATTTGCATCCCCCAACAGATTGGTATGTATTTTCATGTCACGTAAGTGACACAACTGAGAGAAGTTTTGTTACAGTGATAAAATCTATTATTTTCTCAAACAATTTCTAGCAGAAGCGACTATAAGACTGCATTCAAAAATGCACTTGGAACAAAATAACCAGCACATATAGCTTACCTCTTAAATAATAAGGAAGCATCTAAATAACAGCACTCTAATGGAAGTCAGTGAAATAAATTCATTTCAGTGACAGCACTCGAATTATCATTGGAAAAATCTAAAAATAAGAAAAGTTTTTTTTAGTGCAAGTGATGTTGTACTGTGTGTTTCAATGAAGTTTTCATTTGGCAGTCATTATCACTTTAGTGGAAGACTAAATTATTTGCTGCTTGTCAGCGAGGGGCAGAGCGTAGATGAAATGTAAGAAGTTGACAAGTTAGATGATAGAAATCAATAAAATTTATGTTCTTATGAACCTAATGGCAAGTAATTATCTCTGAACCGGCAGTACAAATGTGCTTTTTCATCATGAATACCTGACGTGTATTAGAAATTTCCAGAAGACGTATTATTTATACAGCAAAGCAACAGAGTGGAAAACTTGTTAAATATATGGCTTCTGCACCAGCATTTAATAGAAAAGTTTAATTGAGTGGTGAACCTTTTAGAAAATTCTTATGCCATGTTAAAAGGCAGATACAAAACCACCAACAACAAATGTTTGTCTAAGGCAATATTCTTACTTTTTTTTCTTTGTAACATTTACCTGAATCCCTGGTACAGCTGCATCGTATGTTCTGGTCATAGACTCCATCATTAACAAAGCTGTTCATAAGAGGGTGCATGTATGTCTGTCTACACACACACAACAGACAGTATCACAAAATAGAGAATCTCATAAAAATAGTATTAAAGCTGTCAGCCTCCAGCCACAGAGTTGCAGATATCAGAATCCTTGTAGCCTGTCCTACCTTTGTTCTTTTTCATGTGCTACATACACTTACATACTCAGCAGAGAAGTCTTGATTCACACTTCTTTTTTCCTAAGATAGGAGCTGTGCCTCATTTGGATGCACAGCTCTCCATTCAGCATTTTGTGTATGACCCTGCACCTCATTTAGTAAACAATATTCAGATCCTGCTAGAAAGACAGAATGCTTAATTCCCTTGTAGACTTCACAACATTACTCATCCCTTAAGTATTTAAGTGGTTCACTAATAATTTATCCTCACAGTATCCCTGAAAGATGAACAGCTGGTATTACCCAAATTTACAAATGAGAAAACAAAGCACAGAAAAATCAAGGTCAAACATACCTATTAAATGTGTCTATTTTGAGTATCTAGATCATGTTATTGCAGAAGGCACAGCTCAGCTGCAGCTGCAAGTGTTCAAGAGTAGCTGGAAGTAGCCACAATAGCAAAGCTCAGGGAGCTCTTCCTGCTCCGAGTAGAACCATGGTTAGGCACCCTAAGTGACCACCCAGCTTCTCCAAGACATTGTAACGGAGCAGCAGATAACAATGCAGCAGCTATGGGAGACCTGCATCCCTCTGGAGTGGCAGCTGGAGACCAGGCTGGCTATGCTACAGTGACTCAATGACAGTAGATGACAGCATGTGGGCAATAGCGTTGTGTCTATAGGTGGTTTGGACTACAGTTTCTTGATAGAAGAAGGAAAAAAAGAAATGGGAGAATATTTTTGCCATAAAATGTTTCGTTTAGCAGTTCTGTATAAATGAAGATAGATTTCATAAAGAGAAACATTAGGAAGTGTTTCTTAACATACCTTTTTCATTAGTCTATTGAGAAATTAAATGCATGTGTCTTGGAAGTTTTTAGAAGCAAATCAGGCCTACTCACTATGCTTGATTTCAAAGTACTTTTGCAAGAACTAAGTATATTTTAAGTTATGTAGGAGTACTACAAGCTCAACTTGTATAAAAATTATCTCAAAGAATATCTTATACACTAGTAGGCAGGAATTGCTAACTGATTTTTGGAGTTGATACATCCGAAAGTGACTAAGCAAGGATGTCTGATACGTCGGTAGTGCTATTTTCGTATACTAATACTTCCTAAAAATTCCTTAGCAGTGCTTGTAGCAAAACGATTCAGAACAGGACAAATAGTTCTCCACAGAACTGACAACTCCAAGTGGATATAAAAAGCTACACTGGCCAGACTGCCTTGGGCTCTTCAGCTAAATGGTTCCAAATACTTCCTTCTGAAGAGGAAGGAGGAAAGTGTGACTTGAGAAAACAGCACCTCAAAGGATGACAACTACTCCCATAAGCACCTCCCCATTGCTCCTCTCGTTCCCAGAATCAATGTCCTAGCTTATAAGCTAGTAGGACATTGCTTCAGGAAGGAGAATCCAGGACTTCTAAAGAAATAAGAATTAAAGAGATAATCATCCAAAGTGAACATCCCACCAAGGTGCTAAACTGAAACAGCAGCAGTCTTCAAAGAAAATGAGAGCTACGAAGAGCAGAGGAAGGAACTGCTCTATAGTACTGCTATACTTCCAACCTACTGGGTTGGAAGGGACCTTAAAGATCATCTGGTTCCAATCCCCCTGCCATAGGTAGGGGCACCTTCCCCTAGATCTGGTAACTCAAAGCCTGCTCCAGCCTGGCCTTGAACACTTCCAGGGATGGGACAGCCACAACTTCTCTGGGAAACACAGTGAGAACTTTGAAGAAAGCAAAGAAAAATAATTTGTTATTCAGTCAAAGAGCACTTTGTCACCATACAACTTAAGCATCAGAGGTGAATCTTACTGTTCTTTCTGGATTTCCTACAAGGATGTATACAAAAGTTAGACAAAAAGACTTGTTCTTTTTATTGACTGTACACAACCCTGGAGAAAATGCACACTGTTTATGCACAGTCCTAACTTATTTGAAAGACTGCACACCCAAAATGATTAGTCTCTAGCTTATTCTGTTTTGGAGGCTAAGAGGTTGTAGCCCACTTGGATTTTCCCACATTTTAATAAACCCCCATCACAGGTAATGTTACTCTCAGGATACAGCTGCATCCTATTATTAATATTAAGTTGGTTCCCCAGGAAGTATGAGCGATGGAAAGAGCTGAGTTAAGTGAAAATAAACTTGGCTAAAGTTAAAAAATTGCAGTCATCTTATAAGAAAATTAATTCTGTTGTAGTGCTTGTCCTTAGAGCCTGTCCCATTATTAACATCTGCTGAAAGCTGCTTCAGAATATCACACAGTATTAGCACAGCAGCCCCAACAACTTCAGTACTGGAAGGAAAACAACTCAAAAGGCAGAACCTACTCACTGCTTTATTTCAGTGTTTCACAGAAAATGCATTTTATTGACAAGAAAACTATAATATTTGCACCTTTAACACATATAAGGCTGCATGTTATTATCTGTTACATCCATCAAAGACTAACAAGTAAGAAGGAACATAATTTCTCTTATATTAATTGTGTGTGACAGAGGGACAGTATCAGTGAAGAGCTACAGGACAAGAGCCTTAGTCCACATGCACATCCTTCTGCTGGTAGCTATTTAATGTGTTTCCTAACCAAAAATATCTCAGAAATCAGGCAGTACCTGCCACGTTACATGGACTGTGCATTCTTTGCTGGGTTTTGTGTATGTGCGTTTTTTCCCACCAGCAGAAGGAGCTCTTTCTTAAAGGAAATCTGTACTCATTCAGTTTATTGGAGGTATACAGCCTTCTTGCCTCCTTCTGGTCAAAGAATGGGCAAAGAATTTAGGATGTGTGGTGGATCCCGGGGGGGGGGGGGGGGGGGGAGAAAAAAACCAAAACCTAAACCAATAAAAGAACTCACACACGAACAGCAAGGAGAGTATGTTTACTGCATAAGCTTCTGAAAAAATACTAAAAATAGGAAAGTTATAAACCACACATCCTTGGGCTTATCAGGACAGCCAGTACTTGAAGAACGCACAAATGCTGAACTAACTACCTAAAGTCAGTTACTGAGCTAACTACCTGAAGTCACAGCACCTGGGGATTCCCCCATCCACAGCAAAAAAGGTCAAAGTAAGTTCATTTTTTTGAATTTATAACACTTGTCTGACTGAAACAATCAGTTTGAGCATTCTAATAATAACATTTTCTATTAAAAAGTAGAGATCTGGTGCCTGCTATGAAGTGTGAGAACGTGGGCAAAAGGAGTGTTTCAGCTGAGCGTTAAAAATGAATCCTTGATCTCTGAGAATTGAAAGGTTCCCTCAAGGTCTCTATTACTGTTTCTCAGCAGGCCTGCATGTGTGGTAGCAATTTGGTGCTCCTAAACTAAAATAATAAAGGTTTAAGGTCAGTCTCCATTGGAGAGATAGGAGTGGGAAGACACAGCACTAAGCAGCAGCTCCCATCAGTTACCTAGGATTCCTTTTTATTTCAAATCCACACTGAGCATATCGAGTTCCTTCTTCATTACAGCTGTCATTACAATAGTTACCTTCTGTTTTCTGTAGGAACCAGTAGAGTTTCTGTAAGCAACTGTACAGTTTTAGAAACTACCTGAAGGACACAGACAAAATCTCTAATTAAGTGAATGTGATGCTTTCATCTTCTCCTGCATCTTCTAGTTGTTCGGGGTTTTTTTTCCCCTCACCCACAACTTTTTTAAATTGTGGAATATGGTCACACCTGTTTCCCTTAAAATATTTCAAAATACAGTTTTGTTGAGATTACAGTGTCTAAATCACAGCACAGTCCCAGCCTGCATAATTCTGTATAAATCCTTTTTGAGCAGAATATTTTTCATCAACTACATCTGTACGTTTGGTACCTACTTTAAGTGTCTCTGTGAAGATGGACAGAGATGTACCACAAGGCAATCTATCACAATCACCTCTAATATCCATGTGAGGATGGACAAGAAAAGCCCTCTGGAAAGGCACTTGGCAGTAACCACAGGAAGGTGCCTAGATGATGAGCTCGGATCATCCACTTACACTTTATATCCCATATATCCACCTTTGGCAGGATCAGTTGCATACCTCATTGTTATACCAGGGTGCATCCTACAATCCCACCAGAATACAGATAATGAGGGCTTGTTCAAGAGCTTTTTTGGCTCACATTCCCAGTGTCCAGGTCATAACTTGACTCTCAGTGAGTACACTGTCCTGTGTCCATCAGTCTCATCTTATTTGCCTTCACCTACCAAAACCACTACCTGACCACAGCATGAGGCTTGTTTTAATTCTGCCAAACAACTCATCATACCATCGACCCTTAAATAGGGAAAAAAAGTGCCACCAAAGTGTTTAAATAGCATCCCCATCCTCCTTCAAATTCTTCATGAAAATGTATGTTCCATGGTCTTCTGCAAAACACATCCTTGTACTAATGAGGCCACTGGTAACTCATGACTACTGGTTAAAACAGCCTTCCCCCACCAACCCCTTTAACTAGAAAATCCCTTGTCATCAGGCTTCCCAAAGCCACCAAGCAAATACCTGCTGAATTCTTTCATAATCCCAAACTTGAAGCTCTCTGGTTGTAAAATTTATTAGTACACACAGCATGCATGATCGTATAAGCCTCTATCCAATGGCTACTGTCCTGCATTTTTACAAACAGCTCTTGCAGCCCACTGCTCCTGGCTTATAAACTTTGCTTTTAAAGAGAAGATCACAGTCTCTCAATCCTCCCTATAAACTCAGAGGGTTTATCAGAAACTGAGAACATTTAGTTAGAAGTATTAGCAAACCATACCTAGTGTAACCAGCTCCTTTGGGGATTTTCCTGCAACTTCAGTAATTCTTTTAAAAACTCCTTTCAGGGTTAAAATCATTTGCAGTGATCTTTCTTTTCACATGAAACAAAGAGCTAAGCACCGATTTAGCTCACAAAAGCCTAATCATTAAGTTGACTAATTTAGCACTATTAGCTTCCTCCAAAGTGTCTTTCACATCTCAGTTACCTAATTCTGAAGGGGCCTATCTTCCCTTTGTTGACTAGAAGGAAAGAATAGGCAATTGCACCACTAATGCAGCTACTCGGGTGAAGCATATGAAAGCAGGGAAACAGAATATATGTGTCATGACTGTGGTGTGAAGCTTGGGAACCCAAAGTCTATTTGTTTGATAAGTAAGAGACAATTAAATCTCAGCATTAACTAACTAACTAACTTCCTAAATCCTTTTATTTTATCTGCTGCGTAATAGTTTCAGATCCTACTCCATGATTACCAATCTACCATATTTTGGAGAAAAATACTAAGGCACGGTTCTTTTGCAGCCAGTGTGATGGGTTAATTTAAGTCTGAGACAACATGGTGAATTCAGGTTCCTTCTCTGTGTCAGCTGAACAGAACTCAGTTTAGCAGATTAAGGCAGATGAAGAATGGAGGCTGTGAGAGTTCTTGTTTCAAGTGTGAAGCTGGGCCCATTAAGACATGCCTGGAAAGTTTCAGTTTCTAAGCAGAATTCTAGCCTGGGCTTGTATTTTGTTTACATTGGACAAGATTGTAAGTATCACTGTGAATTGAGCCCTTCGCCCTATCCTTTTTCTCTGTATTTTATCACACAAACAGAGTAGTCACTGACCTCATTTGGACTACACTTTCCTCTCAGTTGACTTTGAAGAAAAACTGTATCAGCACGAATAAGCAAATTTACTAGTATTCACCCAAGCATTACAGAAGGTAAAAGCTCTTGCTTCCCTGCCCTGGCATTCATCAAAGCCAGGGACACACACACAAGAGAAAGGGCACACTCCAGTGACATACATCCAGCGATGGGAAACCTGCTACAGCATCCGTTTGGTGTTTCTTAAGTCACAGTACACAGCATTAAACGTGCAGGCTGCTTAGCTTGACCCCTGGAAATCTGTTCATTTGCTGTAATCTCTTACTTAGCATCACTTTAAGAACCAAATTTTGCCTGGTGAGCAGCTAGTTTGGTTATGCCCATCTTTTCTCTCCAACTGGCAAATATTTAATTTGATAAAGACTATCAATGTTCAAACATATGTTTGATTTTATATGGGAGGCAAAATTAGAAATATTTTAGAATATTAGAAAAAACAGAATAGAAAGGAGAAAATGGGAAGACTAGAAAGGAGAAAGAATAGAATAGAAAGGAGAAAGTGCTGAGTCTGTTGGTTCAACACCTGTGTTTCTATTTTGGGGATTCTGCTTATCTGATTTTGAGGATTCAGAGAAGCTCCTTTTTTCATCTTTTCTTGTGCACTGTCAGTGGTGATAAAGGAATGAAGGGGGATAGGGGGGCTACCGTGCACTGTTGAGCACACCACTGACTTAAGAGGACAAAAAAGAAAAATTGTCAACTAAAATTGGGTGTCCTGCTCAGCAGCAAAGCCTCTGATCTGGGCCACCCTGCAGAATCAGGGAATAGACCTACTCAAAGAACTCTGCGGAGTGCCACTCGTTAAAAGTAACCGTCTCAAAACAGATGGAAAAAGAACAGGAAGAAAGAACAGGGAGAGCAGCGCAGGCAACAACAATGCTGCTTCTGTGACTTGCAAAAGAAGAGAGGTTTTTTCCCCCCTCCCCTTTCTCCACAGTAACTTTATAAGGAAAACCAAAAAGGATGAAGGAGAGAACAAGAGAACAGAAGAGTGAGCTAATGGAGGAGAAGTAATGAAAAAGTCAAGACAGTCAAGGTATAAACTAAAGGATTAAACTGAAGGACCGTGCTGATCAAGCACTCATGTGCATGGGTGAGCTGGTTCGGGATCTGAACCTGCTGAAAAACTCTGGGGTGTTTTTGAGGGGCTGGGCTACTTTTCAGCCAGCTCAGGCCCCCAACCAAGATGAGTGTCTCAAAAGGGTTTATGCCAGCATAGCACGGGAGTGTGAAAGAGCACAAACTGCTCTTTTTATTGGTAGAGCTGGCTGAAACAGCATGTACTCAGTATGGAAAACGTTCTGTTTCTGCAGCTGGCAATGGCAGTTTCAGGGGAGAAACAGAGAGGATGCAGGAGCTAACAGCAGAATACTGGTCCTGCAGACTTCAAGTTAAGCTGTTCCTTAGCATGGCAATTTTAACTTCAGCTATTTAACATTGTTGCTAACACCTTGAAAAATTACATGCTACAAAACCTGCAATTTTTCTTCCTGCCACACTTTCAAATCAATATACATTAAGTGAGTGCTCTGTAACACTTAAGCAATGACCACTCCGACAGCTCACCAGCTCATTTGTGTCCCTCTGTGGCACCCCTGCAGCAGTCACACAAACACCAATTTCATTCAGAGACCCTGTCACTACCCCACTTGTGTTCCTAAATAACAGCTTATATTCCTCATGCATTAATCACCCACTATCATGTCCTTATATTTCTTTTTGCTTCACATGCTTGACACAGCTGGCCAGCTGCAATGATGCCCAGCACCACGGAGCACGGAAGAGGCAGTGGGATTGTTTGGCACAGCAGGCACTCTCCCTACAGCAGCCTTTTCTAGGACGCTCATGATTTCATCATGAAATCATGCCACAGTCTTGCAGCCACAGCTTTCTGCCATCTGGCTGTCACTGTATCTGAAGACGTGGACTGACGCAGCGGGACTTCATGAATAGAGAACTTTGATGTAGTATTTCTGAAAAACCATGAGACCTGCCATTCCATCCTGTTCACCTCCTTGCCACGGGTATGTTCAAGCCTAGTTCGTGGCAAAGCACCAACAAGCAAATGCTGGGAAACATCATACTGGTACAAACTGCAGCACTGTGCTTAACCCCATCCAGATGAGCACCCAACAGGTATTCCCAGGAAAGCAATCAGCCCAGCTCCGAGAAAGCACAGCTGGTGCTGCACCCCTGGTAGTTAACCTGAGATGGGACCTGCTGAGGTCATCTGTGGTTTCCCTTTGTTTTTGTCCATCTGCCCTCTTAAACTAGCAAATCATTGATTTCACAATGATCTCCAGTATCAGCATGCATGTCAGCATTCAGAGGGAAGGGAAATAAAATGGTAAAAGCTTTGGCGAAACTCGGTTTTCCCTGAAGATGGACTCAGATAGCCATTTTGTGTCATTTCTATCACTTTCATCTTGGTTTCATAGCCCCAAGAAGCAAAAGTAAAGGATGGGTCTTTGTTCCAAATCCGTGGACAGATCTAAAATTAAAAGCCTAAAGTAAGCACCCAGCAGAGCCAACCATAAAAAGAGCACCTGGGGCATGATGTACCCAAAGCTTTGTTGCTTCCCATTATGGCAGCATCGTGACTCAGTTCTCATCCTAGACACCACAGGAGTCATGACTAGCCCACCCAAGGGCCTAACCCACTAAATTCTCTGGTTTATCAGTTTATCTTTTGATAGATGGCAATTTACTGCGACCACACACCCAGGATGGCAAACACTTGGGTCCGCTGCCTGACTCACAACTCCCACCTCCCACCAGAGAGCCCAGCAAGGGCTATGAAGCAACTGTATAGGGGATTTACTTCACTCAGGAAGATGGGCCACTGCACAGCTCCAAACTGTACTCCACTGCATCAAAAACAGAATAAATGTGTGCAAACCTAATATCAGATTCTGTATGTGCATGTGTATTATACATATTATTTTTCTAGCTGTGTCAAAACTATATTGCTTGATCCTACTCTTTGGTGACACACATAATCACAAAATGGATTTTTCTTAGTTCTACACTTATCACTGACTTTTTTTTTTGGTAGTGTTTCCATAACACCATGTAGTTGGTGTGTAGGATGATGTGCTCACACAATCCTCAGGAAGCAGTTTAGGAGAAGAAAACAAAGAACCCACCATTCCATGCTTCTCTTCAATATGCACGAAAATGGTATAACCCTGATTACTTGTGAAGTCCTTCATTTGCCCATCTGATCTCTAAGCAAGCTCTTATCTTCAGAGCATTCCTCACCTTCTCTCTCCAGTGGGACACAACATGCTATACTTGCTGCGTTGCATGTTAGCAGCACCCAAAGTCCCTGGAACATTTCCTACATCATTCTTCAATCAGAGAAATGGATCACAGAATCACAGAATGATTGGGGTTGGAAGGGACCTCTGGAGATCATCTAGTCCAACCCTCCCACTAAAGCACGTTCACCACCAGCAGGTTGCTCAGGATCACATCCTGGAGGGGTCTGAATGTCTCCAGAGAGGGAGACTCCATAACCTCCTGGACAGCCTGCTCAGTGCTCTGCCACCCTCATAGGAAAGAATTTTGTCCTCATATTCAGATGGACTTTTCGTGTTTCAGTCTGTGCTTGTGCCTCTTACCCTGTGCCTGGGCACCACTGAAAAGAGTCTGGCTCCATCCTCTTGACAGCTGCCCTCAAAATATTTGTACGCATAGATTTCTCTCTTGGACTTATGTACTCTCTACATACTCTCTATGTAGTAGGTTGGACACAAATCAGTAGCAGCAACAAGACCATCTGAATTTATGCCTGACATAGCATTACTCAAACCAACGGCCTAATTCTGAGCAATGTTCACGGTGACATGGTGCAGTGCTGGTCTGCAGCTGGCTTGCAAATTGACCACAGGTCTATAGATCAAATCAAACATTTTAATTATCTTGTATTTTGCATGAAATCATTATGTCTTCTGTAATCATCACCTGTAAAATTGCTGTAGGGATAGGGAACTTTATAACCATCTCTGAGGCAGTCAGGCATTTTATTCTGCTTCCTTGGCATCATTCATGTCTTACATTCCTATTAAGCAGCCTGGTCTGACACCTGTCTCTTTAACCCACTCCCACAGAAAACCACATATGTCTGCATGTAAATGATTAACACTCCCCTTTCGTGAAGCCACTCATCTTTGCGCTTCAGTAAGAATAACTACTTATAATATTGCAAATAATAAAATGTGTCATTCAATCCTCGTAATAAAAGCTTAAAATCCAATGCAAGGGATGTGGGTGTAAGTCAACATGAGCAATCTGGACTCAAAGATTAGTTTAACACATTCATGGGAATCAAAGATTAGTAAATTTCTTCATATATGGGTTCTTATACACTCCTGTCATCCTAGGAGTCAGGCTTCTAACAAGAATAACCTATTACACACTACTCAGAACCCCACAGTGATCATTCCTCTTTGTCCACTTTCCCCTCTCAATTCTAGCATAACTTTGGTTGACAAAGAAAAATGCAAAGCTGATGTGTAGAACAGTGTAAATAACCCATAGTTAATACCTGCAGGAAAGCTTATTTCTTCAATCATCTTTACTGAAGGCCATATGTAACCTCACGAAGCAGCACAATATTCCAGGAGATATTTACCACTTTACTCTTATTCAGCTGCAGTGTATTTGTACTTCCATCTTTTAACACAGAGAAGATTTCTAACATAGGTAGAGACACATATTCTGCACTCTGCCATAGATCTTCAGCTCTGAATAACAGAGCTCCATAACTGCACGTTCCTCCTAACTGTATTCTACTGCGAGATATTAATATGAGCAAATGAGAAACACAGAGGAAGCATTTTAAATTGATCCGGTATTACTTAGTTAGAAACCAGTTTTTCTTTCTATTTCTTCACCCTCCCAAGATAGTATGATTTGCTTCTGGTTTTAAGAGTCTATTCATAGAATTATGATGCATGACCTTCCTTATTTCCACTAGAATAATATGCTCTTAAATGGAGCCCACACCACATTTTATGCCTCACAACTGCTGCTAGAAGTGTTCTTGGTCTTTTCCCAGGATCAAGCCAGCCTCCTCTAGAGGGAATGCTTAAAGGTACACAGAAACCAGATCTCCAACACTCAAAATGTTCCTGATTGTGGATGCAACAGTAGTGACATCCAATCGATGTAACTTTGTGATGCCATGGTTTAAAAAGGTAGCTACAAGAATCAAATCACATTGGTAAATTTAGTGAAACAACAAGACCAAAGGACATTCAGAAAGATAGACACGTATCCCCTTACAAGGAGGAAGTGCTGTACCGAAACAGTTCAAGTCTTACTCAGCTCCTATTTACACAGACCTTTTTGTGAATACACTCTCATTGCTGGAATTTATCAGCCTTGCCCAACCTACCCAAAAGGTGATCTAAGGGCTCATATGCCTTTTCCATGGGAGATGGGACATTATAATAAAATATATTCCAGCTCTTTGATTCCTATTGATTTTGTGGGTAATACAATAACCAGAATGAGATAGCTGAAACCAATAAAAACTGATTTATAGCATTAAAGGCATTCTTTATAGCACTTATTTATGGTACATTACATCTGAAATCCAATTTCACAGGCTGCTGTTTGAAACTTTCTGTTCAATCATAAATACACTACATACAGCATAGCTCAGTGCCACAGAGTCAGATTATACAAATGTCTACGTTCCCAGAAGGAACTGCACTTCTGCTGCAATTGTGGTAAATGAGTTTGACAGTAATTTTTTCCAACCAACTTCCAAGCAAAAGTTCCAGTCAGCACTCAATAAATTTAGAATATATGGTTACTCCTTTAATCATAATAAACATCTATTTATTTATATACTTCAGTTATCGAAAAGGCATTAACAGAAATCACAGAAAACAAACTTGGCATATGTTAGTTGATAAACTACTAAGTACATTTAAGCATGCTAGCAGGGGTACTGCTGGAAAAGCACACACAAGTAGGCACGTGTACCACTCCTATTTAGGGGGATGGGAACATTACAGTCCTGCTAGTTTCATTTCTGAAGGGTGAAAAGAAGGATCCTCCTCAATGCATCTCAAAGCTGCTCACTTCAAAGGAACAGGCCACATTCAGGTCACTTACTATAATCATTGTCAAGAAAAGGGCAAAAAATCAGATCTGACTTTTACAGAGGCACTGTCATCTGAATCTGGAGCAAGTTCTTATTTATTTGAAAAGGCTTTTCCCTGAAAGTAAAATCACTGCAAACTATGTTTGTCAGGCTTTACACAAATTCAAGTTGAAAGATGTTTTCTCCCTGCCTCTGATGTGAAGGCAGACTTTGTCTTTGTGTGATGTTTCCCTTCTTGGTTCCAAGAGATTATTTTTAAAGATGTTAACTACAACGACATGTAACAAAACAGAGTACCTGTAGTGTTACTGCTTAAAGAACTAATGAAAAAAAGAAATCCTATTGTGGCATATCACGTTTTGCTCCTCTAGAGACACTACTCCACAGAGAAACAGAGCGAGACAAAATTAAATCTCCAAACATATAGGAATACTCTTGGTTTTTGGTTCCTCAGCTATAAAGCCACAGACTCCTACAGGGAATAGAAAAAGATACCAGTATTATAAAAGCAGACAGTGGCAGGAGACAGAGTGAGAATAGAAAAAAATATGTTGACTTGGTATACATTTGAGGGTGGGGAAGGGAGAACAGGAAAGGGAACCTAATCCCAGGTTGCCAGCTCAGAAAAGAACTGACCTGACGTGTATTTTATTCAGACTTCTGCAGGAAGCCAAAGGAAGGGAAGGGCATTTTCAGTGTGGGAACTTGAGACTGCAAAGCATTAATAATTCAATATCCAGTCTTTCACCTCCACAACATCAATTCAAATCCAATTCACATCACTGGTGACCCAAAGTTATTAACTGGCCTGCATGTTGAAATGATACGATAGACTTAATTGGCTTCTAGTGTACGTGAGATAAAGTGGGCCACTACCTTTGACATTCATGGCAAACTATACAACAGGTTGAAGGCAACAGATGAAAAACACTCCCCCAGAATAGGCTTCCCCTCCTTTGCAAGTTGCGATAGTTCCAGAAGAAATACTCCCTTGTACCTAACCTTAAAGCAATATAAAAAGTACACTAATGAGAATTTGTTAGTTTATGGCACGTATTTTTTTTCAGAGTACTTACCATGTAACATGGATGTTAATTTTTTGCCACTGAAAGGAAGCTTCGGCCACTAAAAGCAAGTACTGAGCAGGACCACAAAACTGCCTGACATAGACATGAACAATCACTGGACATCTGGTATTTCCTTGTGTTATAACCCAGATCCTACACCTGCAGCACAGTGAACCCAAGGATGAAGAGAGGCAGAATGGAAAAGAACTTCGGATTCAGTTACCCAGGTCCTGGTCCCAGGCAGAGAAACCTTTATCCATTTTCCTTTACATCATTTAAAATGACTCATTCTTGAGAAAATACGTAACTGTGTATACCATCTTAGAAGTCTTCTGGACATTAACCACAGCCTCAGGAGCTTCATGGAAGAAACATTTATATTCATTTCACTGAAATGAAAAGATACCATAGCAACAATTTTGAGTTTTAATGAAATAAAATTCACTAGGCTTGATCACAAACTGACTACAACCACATCAAGATTTCACTTCAAGACAAGGCATATCCATGTACATAAGCATACAGTATTTCCAAAAGATATTCTAAAGCCATTTTCAGACCAAACCCCTTCCAGTTTTCTTATATAAAATGAGTAGTAGAGCTACAGCAAAACCTTTTCCATTTTTCAGCATGCAGTGTTTTGCTTACACTGCAGTTGAACTTGTGCAAAAATTTGTGAAGAGTCTGCTCAGAATACTAAGTACAACATCCTAGCACTTTGACGACTTTTTCCATGGAAAAAAATCCCCAACCAGTCCACAAAACAACCTGTTTGAAAACCTAGAGATATTTTGCAATCTCTCTCAAGGAGAGATTAATAGGGGCCGCGAAATCTGCAAATTAGAGACAAAAAATTCAGTTAGTCAAGATTTAAGGTCAGTAGAAATACTTCACTTGGATCAATGTACACTATTAAACATACTATTGTATAGATGTATAATGCTTAGCAAATGACTTGAATCACTCATACACTTCTGAATTCTTCATTAAACCATTCCAGTGTGAAAAGAGTGAAATTTATAGTGGATTGTTCACTGATAATCTCTGTTTCATGCAGAGGTTCAGCTAAGAAGATGGAATGAATTTGAAAATTAATTAAACTATTAAATCTTTATGTTACAGATTGCAGACATGCACTCAATCGCTTTGCTCAGTTCCAGTAAAGTATATTCCTTGAAAAAGAACATACAAGTATCCAAAAATACAGTGAGAATGCTAGAAGACATGAGAACATCTCTTTAAGCAGACAAATTACTCAAATGATAAATTATGCTTGTATTCCCATTTTCTTCCTATAAGACAACATCACATGCAAAGGTAATACATTTAAGTCTGATTAAAGGAACTTTTTTTTTCCTCATTAAATATAATACATGGCCACGACATAAACTGCAAGCTAGGCTGCTAAACTCACAAAAATACAATCCAACAATGTTACGCATTATGACAACACCCCAAAATTACCCTAACGCCTTTTTGTTTCTTTTAAATGAAATACATAACTCCTTAGACCTGCAGAAAGTGACAAATATAATGCTGATGAAGGTGTAATGCTTCACATTGACACACGGCTTTTCTCTGAATACCTAAGTAGGAAATTAATAGCATAACAGACACCAAAGTAAACACTTCATGAAATCCAGATCAATCTGCCGAACCAAGGAAAAGCAACAAAGAATCACAAAATGGATTCAGCTGCAGCAGGAATTCTAACTTCACCCTGCTGCCTGTGGGGTGGACCAACAGGATGGACAACAGGCCACACTAAACCTCTTCAGCAAATCCTTAGCCTCCACCATCGGGGTAATTAAAAAATACCAGTGTTTTCCCTGCTTATTCACTGTGTTCTCTGTTACCTTATTTCAGTACACTTACTAAAAGAGGCAGAAAAACAACAGAAATAGAAACATATGCTTGGATAGCACCTCCTGTGTTCTCAGATTCAGTGCCCTTGAATAACAGCTACCTCTCCATTTCAAAACAGCTAAGAAGGCAATTAGACATACAACAGCTACACAACTTCGGATAGATACTAAATATATGCTAAATGAGAAGCATACAGCGTATCTCTCTCAAGAGAAGTCAAGTTCCAGGACAAAGGAGGGAGACATGTTGTATGACTTACACCAAAGGATGGCAACAAATTTCAGAGTACATTACCTACAATCTCACCTAACCTTGCGGATGTTTGAAGTCTTGTCTACACAGCAAAAAGATGCCCCCCTCCTTTGGGTCTGATTCTCTGTCCCACAGGTAGCTCCATTTCTTTTGGGCTAGTCCCATCCCACCACAACTGGACTGAGAGATGCAATTTTTGTGTGTTTTCAAAGCACTTGAAATGGCTGTGTTGCAATAAACAAGAACAGGGGTTTATAGCAAGCAGCTATAAAGCAGGCAAGTCACATAGGGTCCGAGAACTGCATGAAATCATGGAAGAGGAACCTTACGCCTTTCTGCTCAGAACAGTGTCTGAAAGCAGTCCTACAGTGAACTATCCCCATGTGAGAACAACCATACCTGGCAAAACCATCTATTTGCCTTTAGGAATATGCCACACTCCCCAGGAATGCCTCCCTCCTGAAAAGATAACAGATGGCTGCCCAGATGACCTTACGATCAAAACTGCATGCCCTAGAAATAGACAAAAGGTGGAGAGATGGTCTAAGGCATCAAGATAGGCACCAAAATCAGTTGAAGAATGGTTTTTTCACAAATATCAGCCTGAAGTTGCATACTCTCAAAATACTTGGAGCCCGAAAGGAGCAAAGGTGCAGAGACTCTGAAATGGCCCTGGAGTGCTCTCCAGCTTCCCGCTCTGAAATGGCTGGAGTCTATTAAGGCATTAGCTAGCAAAAAAAAAAATATCTTCTTTGTTATTTGGTAGAGTGCAATCTGAAACGTACTATTTTCCCAAAGTTCTCAAAGACAACCAAAAGACCTCTGCCAATGTTTTCCCAATGGTACATGAAGTCTGAAAATCACAGTACTAAAAGTACACAGCACTCACAGTCTGAATTCACAGTACTTCCACCTGCCATAAAAAGAACCTTCTTGCATTTAAATAAAAGGATAGGGAAAGATGAGGTAGTGCACTAAAAATCAAATTTCAAATGGTTTCTCAGACACTGCTGAGCAAACATTTCATGACACATATTATGCATTTCCCTAATTTTTCCTTTTCATTAGAATCTCAGAAAACAGGTGTCCTTCGGCTGTCCCTGCCCATGACAGAGGGGTTGGAAGTAGATGATCTTTAAGGTCCCCTCCCACCCAAACCATTCTAGGATTCTATGATGACTGTGCAATCTACCATAATTCAGGCAACAAAAAGAACGTCAGTCTCAGCAATCAGAGCTAAGATTTAATACGACAGTGTTGAAGCACCCAATTATAATTATTAAAGAGGACCAGTCTTTGCTTTTCAATTTCATTTATTTTACATCTAAAGATTTTATTATGTTTTATTTACTAATTCATAAGATCTAAAAATTTGTAAAGCATTTTTCAATTATTGATGTGACTTAAGCTTTCAGATGTGCTCAACATATTTCTGGCATCATAAGCTAAAGCCCAAAGGCTCTGAATCTGTTCATATAACTCTCGTCCAGCTGCGCACATTGTGAGACAGAAGGGAGACTCCCCAAACCAGCTACCACCATGCAGCATATGAGACCTGTGGAAGTTTAACCTTGGTTTTACAGTCTAATGTTACAAATCTCAACAGTAACTGGAAGGGGGAGCCATCCCCTACACCCTGAAGATGGGATACAGCATATTTCCTTTTGTTTCTGGAGTACAGGTAACCACAGAGGACACGCTGTCATCAGAAATCTTTGGAGGGCTTCACCCACTCTTTCTGTAAAATGGTAAGGACTTCAAAAGAGAAAATCTCTACTGGAGAGTGTTTATTTCTTAGCCTCTGTAACAGGCAAACAAAATCTACTTGCTGGACTAGCTCTGAATCTTTCAGAGAACATGTGTCATGTCATGGAAATTGGGAATTCTCGCTTTAAACCAACTTTTCCCTAATTCATAACCAAAGTGTTTCTTGTGTTCTTAAGACTATTGTTAATGAAGTCTACAAACTCACTGCAATTGGAACGTTACAGTGTGCCAGAAGCGCTTCACAGTTATTCTAAGTCGATGAATAATTTTTATGACCAGGTAGATCTAAGTCAATTCCCTTTGTTTTCAGTCAGAAGCATTTTTAAATGGTGGTGTCTGCAGCAGTTGTACCAGACAGCAACCAAGGCACTCTGCTCTTCTTTGAAAGTTCATAACACCCCTTTCAAGAGTCATTTTCTCTACTGTAATCCTGTATTATATATTTCTGAGAGTGTCATTGACTGAAAAAACAAGTCATAACTTCACAGAGAAAATCTTGCAAACATCCATAAACTGGATTGACATTTTTTTCATCTTTTTTTAAGCTAATCTTTAATGCTTTTGTAGTCATGAAGCTCATAGGGGCCTAAATGGATTAAAAAAACAAAACAGTAGTTGACTTCAGGTGGTGACCTACAGAAACAGCTCAGGGGGATGCAATCCTTGCAGTGGAAGCCAGTACCTGAGAAACAAACTGCAGTGATCTGCCAAAGTCTTCAACTGAACAGTGCAGCTCTATGAAGCTGTCTTAAAGTTAGGGAAGTGAGATCATGTTCCTGTTACCACCACACTACCCAGTATCATTTATCTGAGGGGTACTGTTTCAGCTTTGACTGAGGAACAGCAGGGTACAAGCGGTCAGTCAAATCTGCAGATTTCAAGGATGTTTGTACTGAAAAATCTCATCTCACATAGAAACCCTTTGGATATAATGATGTATTGCCAAGAAGCGTTATGGGTTGCCATTCTAAGCTCTGCAGTTTCCTGAATGCAGAACTGAAGATACAACTTGAACACCTCCCTTCTCTGATTTTTGTAAGGTGGTGGGTGATTTCCCCATGACAATGGGCTGTAAAATGTTCCTACTGAAGTTCTCACAGTCAAGGAATGACTCATATTTGACTGTTTGTTCTGTCTTACAGAGGCCCAGCAGATTAATCTGGGCAGAGGTGATAAAAAGCTGACAAGGTGAATAGCCAGGCACAAACATGCCAAACCTTGCCTGCTTAAATTGGACAAAATACATTTTCAGGTAAGTCATTTTCCTCAACAAGATAGATAAACACATTATGAAAGTGAAATGCTCTCACAAAGCACATGGAATTTGGAAGGAGCATTTCAGCCCCTGAGTTTTGAAATACCCTTTTCTCCATAACAAGGAGAGGGAAAGAGGAAGAGCTTGTGTACCTGAAAAAGTAAAACTCAGAAGGCAGTACCTTTGGTAGGGTCCTGTTTCAGAAATACGTGCTTAAGTCAGATGGCAAGATAGCTCAGATTGAGCACAGATACCAAAACAGCCTGGCTCTAGGCAGAAGTCCTGTGGAGCTTGCAATTTATGCTGTGAGGGAAGAGAACTGCAGAAAAGCCTCATGAAATCGAGTGATTAGTCAATAAAATGGCAAGTGAAATTCAGTGTAAACAAATGTGGTGCATATGGGGAAAACAGTAATCTAAACCATGCATTCAGCCTAGCAATGAGATCTTAATGGGCTATTTCCACTCAGGAATGAGACTGAGACATAACAGGAATTTTTATGAAAACATAAGCTCTGCGCTGATCATCTGCGTATACTCCAGGGTTGGTGGGTCATCCAAACCAGATGTCTCTCTCTTTATTCAATGTATTCAAATGTCTTTCTGCAACACATTTCTGTCGCAAGCATCAGATTCTGAGGCTTGGCTGTAATCTGCTTTGTGCTTCTGCATTGTTACCATAATCACATTGGAACAGTAAAAATGCTCTATTAAGTGTATTTAGGTGAAACCTACTATGAAGTTTATTACCTTTGAAAAATACTATGGTAAATTTTTCTTCAGCTGTCTTCCCATCTTAAAAATAACACCACGACACTCAACATCACTTCCCCTTTTTAAAAATAACTGCACCCTTACCCAGGACTTACCCTTCATGGAAAGGGTCTTCCCCAGTACCTAGAAACGCTTACCCCTTAAAACAATGCTCCCTGGAAAACACCCCACATAATGAAGTTACACTGGTTATTCCAATAGGCAGAACAATAATGCTTATTTACAGAACTAAGAGACTCGAGTACATTTTGCTGTTGCAGCAAAGCACAAAATTGAGGTCTGGCCTCAGAGCACATAGGCATCCACACATGAGGTCCTCCTCCACTGCCCTTGTTTGTAACAAAAGGGGTTAAACAGAAAGAAATGAAAAATGTTTTGCACAAGCTTCATGCTACTCAGCCTGTCAACTCTGTTAATCCTAGCAAAGAGAAGGGTCAGAGCAGCCTAGGAGCTATTCAGAGTGTTCAAAGTCAGCATGGACAGGGCCTTGAGCAATCTGATTTACTGGAAGATGGCCCTGACCATGGCAGGTGGGGTTGGATTAGCTGATCTTTGAAAGCTCAGTCCAAACCATGCCATGATTCCATGATTCTATTCAGGCTAAGAAGTTGACAGCAACCACACAGGAGGTCCATGTAAGCAGCTGAGAATAACTAGAACCCAGCATACCTTCATCACTCACTCTCCTACTTGCAGCACAGATGATCACCCAGAGGAACAGGGGAAAGGACGCTGATAGAACCCCACTATTTATTCCTCCTTTGTAACCTCACAGCAACAGAAGGACTATTGTGTTAAAGACAGGAGCAAGTACAGGAAAACCTGGAATCACAGAAAAGGTCAAGACAAAAGGTATAGTTCATGACATTTGTCATACTATGTTTTTCCTCTTCCCCAACAACTGTCTCTTCCCTGCACAGAAAGGAACCCTTTTCTCACGACAAGGTAGTTTTGTGGTACAAAAAAATTAATGAGTAGATGGAACAGGAATCCATTATCCATTAAAATATTGCAGTGGGTTAATCCAGCAAATAAAAATGGAGAATGAAGCAGATGGCCATTTATAGGTCGCTTGATTTCTTAAACATTCCTTCCCAGTGCACAGCCATTCTTCTATTTAAACATGAAATGAACAGTTCTCACCATGTGCACATTAGGCAACCATTCATATGACCTCATAAACATTACATCTTATAGAGCAATTATTTTTTATGCCCTTTTTAAAGGAAAAGCTGTATCATTTCATGGCAAATTGTTCCCAGATCTCGAGATATCTTGAAATAATTTGAAGTTGCTGCCAACGGCAAATGATAAATCCACCAAGTGCAAATATTTGCTCAAGATACTTTTTGGATGTATCTTAATTTTCTGGGTTCAAGAAATAATACAGGAAAAACCACTTTGACACAGCATTGGGTTGTAATATTTAAAGTATTTAGTACTTTGTCAAACACACGTGCCAGGAAAATAAGTATCTGAGCTCCTCTCTGAGTGTGATAAACTGGAAATAGCTGCTTCATTAAAGTGATTGCAATTCATACTGAAATAGCAACTGAGCACAGGCAACTGCTCCTTTGATTTCATAAAAGCAAATCCTCTGTTGCTAAAAAAGGTGAATATAAAAATCAGTGACTGCCGCTTCGTTGTCATTATACATGACAAGCAAGACAAAGCTTGTCCATATTCCTTGCAAAAAGTTGACTGTAAATAGCTTAAAAAGTACAATTCCTCTATTGTGAGACTGACATAAAGTTAACAATTTCTAAAAATAATTTTTTGTCATTGAGAGGCACTAAGACATTAACACACCAAGTGCAATTAATACACCACAAATTATACTTGCTGTGTGCAAAAAGCTAATGTCACTCTCATACACCAACTAATCTCAATTACACTGACAGGTAAAGTGGCACACATACACAGATTTTGCAAAGGGTCACTGCTCACTAGGTAAAAACCAGAGTCATCAAGTTTTATACTTCTGCTCCTTTTTTTGTTACTACTTTGGTAATCTACCAGAGCATAATCCACTGTGCAACCAGGATAGCACCCAGGAGAGGACTGGAGTACCTAGACAGAGCCCAGAGAGCCTCCATGGAGAAGAAGATGGAAGAGGCAAGGAACGGGTGTGAAAAAGGAGCTGGACAGAAAGGAAAGACAGGGCAGGACAGGTAAAAAGTTCTGTGGTAAAAGCAGGCATCCAGAAGCACACTTTGTTCCTGAGCTGGAACGAATGTTGAATTGTCCACAACGGCAAGCCAGTTTGCATGCAGCTACTGGAAAAGGGCAAGTCATTCAGAGGATGCAGCTACACAGAGCAGTCAACACACAAAATGATGACTGGAAAGTAAGATGTTGAAGAAGCTTTGTAAAAAGGCATATAATGACAGAAATAATAATAGCAAGGAATGAAAAGGAATCATTATAGGTTTGGGGAGTACAGAGATATATTACATTCCTGGCATACCCATCACAATTAAATGTTTAAATTCAGATGGCTTGAATCCATGTCAGGAAGCCCTTCATCTAGGTTGACTCCTGGAAGAACTCTCACAGTTGTGTTTTAAATAAGTAAAAGCTCTGTCTTAGAGTGCTTGTGAGATGTATTACATGATATTTTACAAAACAAGGACTTTAAACATGTAGGTCCTACATGCCTGAATATGGTCAACTCATGCATAGTAGTTTTCCCCATAATTCCTAGTGACTCACTCCCTTAGCTACACACCAGGCAAAACACTGTTCTTTGAAGCACTGACAAGAAACAGGCTTTTGTGAGGCAAACATCTTACTGTGATGAGGAAAATAAACTTATTATCACACAGCCAAGTACAAAAAATATTAGTAAAGTAAGATATGGTAAATAAGCTGAACAAGAACATTAGAGCAAGTTATTATATTTCAGGGAATGCCATGCAATCTACTGAAAAAGCAAGGACAAGATTCTGTATGAAAAAATAATGAGATTATTTAATTGAAGATTATGTCGCAGGCATAAAAATTAAGTTTCTATGCTGCTTTTGCAAGCTTATTATGGTCTTTTAGCAATTTATGTATTTGCAACAAATTTATATTAACATTTCATGCTATACTGGAATAAGATAGATGCATTTAAACTGGAAATAATTGGTCTATTACTGTATTTATATTCAGCAGTTTATATTTGTTTCTCTATTTCATATATTTAATTTGCATTTATTCTGGATAGCATAGAATATTTAAAATGGTTATTACAAAGTCAAAGATACTCTTATGGTATGAAAGAGATTCTGAGAGGAAAAAATGGTCGGTTTAAAATTGGAGCAAGCGTAATTGAATAATGAGAAGAGACTTGAACCATCTAAAAGATTTATAATTAGAGCCCAAGTCAAAGATGACAAATTTCACCATTTAGGGTTATCATGATGAAAATGGTAAACATGAGTTGTCATGCTTTAATTAAAAAGGAGTGGAAACAGCATAGAAGCATTTGTTGTTAAAATGTTCTTAGCACTGTAATTATTTTTATTGATTAAAGTAATTATTAATTCATGAACAGGCTCTAAAATGTTGATACTGTAATTCGTGAAATGAAGAAAGGAATATGCCATCTCATTTATTCATGGAACTCCTGGGTTTCCATAAATAGATATTTATAAATGCACGATAGCAAAAAAAAAGCATACTCAACCCGAGACAGACTTCTGAAAACATTCAAACTCACACAGTTCAGTGCCTCACACATCAATTTGCCCTTTGCTGTTTGCCATGAAGTTCAACCCATGTTTAAATTACACCATTGCTTAGCTGCTTACTGCATCTGAATAGCTTTTCAGCAGAACTGCTTTCCATGTATTTTAGCCTGGGCCCAATAATACTACTAATATATTACTAAACCAGGGCACTCTTCCCCCAGATCTGTCCTGTTCTACCTACTGGAGATTTGTGCCTGGGTGGAAAAACCAAAATTGTGTCTGCATTTCTCAAATATCTGGACATTTCAGACCCACCGTACATCCACAAGCTGGTCTGGATGAATGGGATGCCCTTCATAAACACAGAGGTGATAGGCACAAGCATGGCAGTTCCCAGCTGAGTTGGACTTGCTCTGTGTGTAGATCATAGCCACAACAAATGGCAGTTTCACTGGACTCACTGCATGTATGCTGTACAGTGGGCCTTTGCCTGTGTACCAACTCAAGTACACCCCAAATAGGCAGATGCAGCTCTCTGTGGGCTCCATCTGCAGTACTGGAAAGCCACAGCAGTTGGAAGTGACCTTTAAGATCATCCAGTTCCAACCCCCCTGCCATGTGCAGGGTCACCTTCCACTAGACCAGGTTGATCAAAGCCCCATCCAACCTGGCCTTGAACAGTGCCACGAATGGGGCAGCCACAGCTTCTCTGTCCTTTCTGAACAGGTCAAGTTTGCATTACTTGGCCGGTGAGAAAGTTAACAACTAAAACAGCTAAAGTCAACATGTCCAGAACCAGCCTTGAAATAATTGCTCGTTTGTTAGTGCACTTATCATGTACATGTGTAAAAAATAAATACATTTCCACCTACAAATCAAGTGGACAACAGCGAAGTGTTTTAAATTAAATGCCTTTCACAGGAAAAAAACCCAAACATTCAGCCTACTTATTATTACACTTGGTAGGGGTTAAAAAGTACCACCATAGTGATATTTAAGGTCATGAATTTCCAAGTAGTGTCTGATATAGGAAGAGTGGGCTGATACAAAGTTCCATCAGCTGTAAGCCAGATGGATACCAATCCTGCAACAGGATATGAATGCAAGCAGGATGTCAGAGATTTTAATTATGCAACAACTTAAATATAAGTAAAAAAAAAAGGGGGGGAAAGGGGGAGAAGCTCATTTTAGGGATGTCAAGAATAGTTTGTGTGACAGATTGCTACATTCTTTTGTTTAAGAGGCTAGTCAAGGGTCATAAGTGAAAAACAGAGGGGGCAAAGTAACTACTCTTTTGTTTCTAATACTCATGATTTTTCTTGCAGATTAGTTTTCCGTCATGCCAGCGTCCTCAAGGAAAGAGCCAGAAGGGTGTTTTGCACAGCATACCGTGTTCACATCACTTGTGATTATCTAACTGCTTCCATAACACAAGCACCCCTAACACAAACTGGAAAAAGAGAGTGAAAGCCTGGTGACTTTTGAGATTGTCACTGTATTTTAAGAACTGTTCTGCCAATGCACTTCTCTGACACTAGGCTGTAAATCCAAGCCCTAAAATGCTATGAATGGACAATATAAGCTCCGTTCCCTGTTCATGGACATGCAGTAACCTTGCAAACTAGCACTCTGGGGCAGTGGAAACAGAAATGGAAAACACCATATAAAACAAAAACCAGAATGCATGATCACTCAAAGAAGGTTTCCTTATTTTATATATTCTGGATGTATTTGTGTACTATGCCTATGTCTCTGACCTTCGGCACACAGGGAGTCAGCCATTTACTGTCAGGGCCCATGCTACACAACACATTACCCTGTCTACAACTACTAATACTGGTAAAATAAGAAGTGCAAAGACTGAAAAAAAGGAATTACAAGAAACAGATGGTCCCTAATGGAATTTGTTTGCAAAGACTAACTTGGGACTGCAGCAAAGACTGTTGGATTGCCAACAAGCCATTTGATGCACAGTGCAATACTACCATACAAATAAACGAAAGACACAGTGGAATAAGACACAGCAATCCCAACATCCAACCTTTGTCATCTTCTAAGCCTAATAATTCTATAACCAAGCAACTTCAACCTTCTCTGTAAGGTGGAGAGAACTGTTTGTCTTCAAAAAAAGACATACAAGAACTGATCCCATGATCTGTAAGTCCCAGCAACACCATGGGAACAATGTTTGTCATATAAAATACACCCTATGAAACCCTGCAGAACCTGGCTTCACTGAGGACCATTAATACTGCTGAGTATCATTCTGCCTAACAAGCTCTGAGGAATCCTTTCTGTCTTGGATCAAGCATTCTCCACAGGGGTAAATACCAAAGAGGCCTCTCAAGCTACGACTGCTAGTCCTGGGGAAGAACTGCCACACTGGAAGTTGCTTCAGGATAAACTGGACAAACCAATTAATTTCCAAAATCTGCTTTAGCCCGCCTAAGTTTCCATAGACCTAATAAAGCAGAATAGAGCCACACATCTCTTCCCATCAGTTTTTACAGGAAATTATGACATAGCCTTATTAAATGGAGATGATTAATCATTTATGGAAACATTCTTGTTTCTGACAGTACATCAAAAGAAAAAGGCATTAGCAAAGTTGGATTCGCTTGTCTATACTGTAACATGAATATGCCTACCATAACCAAGACTCACAGAGAAGCCTGCTCTTTCTCCAGAGGAAGATATGGCAGTCGTTCTGCTAGAACTGAAGAAAGTAAAGCAAACAGTATTTGGGCTACAACCAGTTTGCAGAGGCACTACTGTAGGGAGAAGACTCTGCAGACAGAGGAGACACTGGCCAGAAAAACTTTATACCACACTTGTCTCTGGCTGGCTGATGAGAAAATCTTACACTTTACTGCTTTGCCTGTATTACTGACAAATAGCTGGCAGCTATTTGAGTTTGAATTTAGGATAAACACTTGATTGCCTACAGTTTCTGAAAAAAGAAGAAAAATATTAAGTGTAGTCTTCTATTTTGAACTGAATTGCCCCACAAACAGAAAGCTTTATTCTATTTGTTCCCTGTCATGTCATTTTTGCAGACTTTTGTTGTGGTTGGAAATAATCTCCTGTGATATTTATACTAAAGATTTTAAAGACAGTTACCTGACGGGCTTTGAATCTCTTCAATGAGAATAGGAGGTCAATAAATTCAGAGAGTCTTTAAAACTGCGTTCATTTACTGACTTTTCATACCAGAAATCATCAGTGAACAAAGTATTCTTCAAATAAACTGCTAGGCCATTACATTTAAAACATCCCAAACCATTTCCTCAATCATAAATTACAGTGTGTATCACTGGGGTTCAGCAGTGTTGTTGTGGTTTAAGCCCAGCCAGCAACCCAGAACCACACAGCTGCTTGCTCACTTCCCTCCCTCCTCCCACCCCTCTCAGAAGGGTGGGGAAGAGAACTGAAAGAATGTAACTCCCACAGGTTGAGATAAGAACAGTCCAGTAACTGCTGCTACCACCAATAATAATAATGATAAGAGAAATAACAAGGGAAGAGACTACAACGCCTCACCACCCGCCGACCAATACCCAGCCTGACCCGAGCAGTGATCTAGCCCTTCCAAGTAACTGCCCCCAGTTTGTATACTGGGCATGATGTGCTGTGGTATGGAATTCCTCTTTGGCTAGTTTGGGTCAGGTGTCCTGTCTCTGCTTCCTCCCACCTTCCCCTCCTCCCTGGCAGAGCATGAGGCTCACAAAGTCCTTGGTCAGAGTAAACATTACTGAGCAGCAACTAAAAACATCGGTGTTATCAGCGCTGTTCCCAGGCTGAAAGTCAAAACCACAGCACTGCACCAGCTACTAGGAAGGAGAAAAATGACTGCTACTGCTGAACCCAGGACAAATGTGCACGCTAAGTAGAGGCGGTTCATAATTTCTAGAAACATTCTTACTTCTAACAGTGCAGGAAGAAAAAGGGACATGACCAAAGTTGGAGTCTCCTATCTTTTGAAAAACTTCATTGGAAATGTGCAGGATCCCCTGAGCCCAAGTGCACCCTGGAGGTTACTGTGTCACTAATGTGTACTTGAGCGGCTTTGTATCCTGATAGGAGTGCTCAAAGGCATCCTTGCACTGACTTGGTATATATAGGAGACTGCTAAACACAGAAGCAGCATGCTCCTGCTATTGTGGTTGGGAGCAGTGTGGATACAACCACCAGGACCCACCACACCACTTCTTTAATTGTTGTTTTAGCTTTGTATTGTAAATGGTCTTAAAGAGGATCTTATGAACATGAGTATCCTATTGCTCTCTTCTAAAGCTCTGCCCAGCATTACTCAAGCTATCACATCCTCAAGAGCTTACACTTGGAATGGCCTAACTCAGTGGACTATTCATTATTTTTAAAAAGTGAAGGGCACATATATTGCAAACTGTAAGCACAGAAGTTCAATCAAATCTCACAAGAAGAACGTGCTACTAGGACCCCAGAGCCTTTGCAAGTTAGAAGCCTGACTTTTGTGTGAACCCTTTATCAGAACAGAAATCAGACTCATAGTCTCTCAAGGACAGAAACATCAAGCAAATCAAATGGTCCTGCCAAATTAGACACTACCATGAAAAGCTACTGAAATTAAAACAACTAAGTGCTGTAATCACAGGCTTGCAAGTGAGAGTTAGCACTGAGTAAGCCTTTGTATCTTATTTTTCCAATACATATAAACCCCAAAACTGAACTATGAAAGCAGATTCAAGCCTTGATAGGGATGCTAACAAAAGAGCTTCTGCTACAACAGAAGCAAGTTTTAAATGCACCAAATTATAAATGCACCATCATGTAACTTGACATTAAAATGATTAAGCTTCTTGATGAAATTAAACAAGAAAAAAGAATTGCAGTCTTGCATGTCTTCACTGATAAAAACAAGGAAACCTCATAGCAACTTCTCCCCACAAGGATATTTCCTCTCCATCTCCTCTCTCATTAATTACTGAATTCTTGAGGTACAAACTGTACAACAGACACAATGCAAAATAAAAGTCCTTTACCATATATTATCAGAACAAGAAAACTCATATCTTCCTAGAAGCATGAGCTATTTTTTTACAGTTACTAATTAGCATTCAAAAGCTCATCACTAGGTAGGATAAGGAAGAATTAAGGGAAATGAAGGGAAAAAAAAAGAAAGTCCAGAAAAGCTAAGCACTAAAGCAGCAAATGAAATATGATCACTCATTAATTTCTTCTCCCAGTTTTACCAGCAAAAAAACCCATACCAATTATTTTAAAGCATAAAAACCATCAAGCTTTGCATTAACTCAGGTTCCATGGCATTACAGGCATCAAAAAGAAACTGCAAACAATGTAGCAAAATATATGCAATGCACTGGTGTCCTGATGAAAAGAGAGGCCTGATCAATCAAAAGAAAATGAAAGTTTTAAAAATATTTTTATTTTTTAAAAAATCTCAGTGTTTTTCCAAAGTTCAGCATTGATTTGTGTGAAGGCAAAACTAGTACGAAGCAACAGATAGATACATTCTAGTTTCCTTACTTCCTGCTAACAAGGTTGATGTAGTCATCTTCATTGCCATGCTGTTTAAAGCTGATGAGTGTTATTTTTATGCAAAGGAACATTCTAATTATTCATGCAAATGTATTTTAAATGTATGTGCTTCCTTTTTATAGAATCGTTTAGTAGCTCCAAAGACTAAAACAGAAGAAAAACATGTAGACTCACCAAACAGTTTAGTAAACCATGCATCTGTTGTGAAATCATCTTCAAACACAAACACAATCTCGATAAACAGTAACTGAAGAGATTTGATTTCTAGGTCCAAAGGACCCTTGGTTGTCAGATTCTTCACAGACTTACTAGCTAGCCTACCATATTGTTTTTAAATAGCAGAGATGCAATGAAAACAAACCATTCTGGTTTGTCCTAAATATTGTTGTTTTATATACAACCTCCTTTGCAGTCAAATTTCTATACAACACAACTACAGTTTTTGCATTAAAAATGAAAGATCCAAGCTAAGCCAAACCAAAACAAGCAAAATCCCCAACCTCCTAAATACCTTATTAAATTTGCAACTACAACTACCTTTGAGGCAGAAAGGACAAAGTTCTGCCTGTGTGCCTTTCAACTCATTTAAGTATGTGGCCACAGATCCATCACTAGACATATTTATTTTTGATGACTTTCATTTACTGTACTCAGTGCAAACACCAAACACAGCTTCAAATGACAGGCTGAATTGTTCTGTTGTGGTTTGGTTTCTTTTTTATTTCAACATAAGACCACAAAATACAAGGTGAAGTGTTTAGGAAAACAGATATTGTCATTGATTAAGGCATAGTTCCGTTGCACATTCCCTGCTCAGAAGCCTTCAGCAAGGAGTATTGCTTTTTCCTCCTGGATTGTGTTTTCTACTTCAAGGTAATGCAAAAGTAGATGAGATCCTTTCAAACAGTGTTCTCTCCACTACTCAAGAATACTTATCTTTCCTATATTGCTGTTTTACAAAATGCAGAGAAGTTACATCTATCAGAAAACAAGTAGGGTGTGTATTACAAAGGGAAAAATAAGCAAAGCACATTCTGGACCCTGTAACTGGTGAACCCCACACACACTCTCATTCACTTTCCAACATGCACATTAAATACAAAATGAGTCTCACTGGAGACATTTTCTTAAAGACTGCAGTATATGGATGTGCAAAAGGAGGGAGCAATAAAGTGAAACAGAGAATTCCCTCTCTACATTTACAGCTTTTAAAGTTTTTATTTAAAGATACTTACCGTAGGTTTGCTGGTAAATTTTCTACGTATTTTAAGCAGGAAAATTAAGGGATTAAGAAAACCCACTGCTCCCCAAAATTTATCAGACAGTGGCAACGCTTTTACTATAGATGCATTCCCCTGGTGAAAGAAAATGCTGCATTCTCTATTCATTTTTCTGTCTGGAGACTAACAATTCAAACAAAATAGGAAAATACCTGTCCAGCTTGCCATGCCACAAAAATGCCTACAAACTGGCTTGTTCAAAGGTACATCATTTGGGAAAAGCACTTAAAATCAGTGTGCAAACCCAAGGGAGTAATTTCTATTTCTATCAAATTTTGAGTGCAAATATAACTTAAATGAAAGGCCTGTGTTAAAAGCTGACCGCATGATTGCTGAACCATCCCCGATTTGTTTTTGAACCCCCTTTCTGCTTGCTCCCCAGGAAGCCCAACATGACCAGACTACTAGCTTAGGTAACTCTCAAGCTTACAGTTAACAGGTATGAGTCTGTCCTTCTCTCCAGCTTTTAAACAATCCTCTATAAAAATGGCAATGATTTCTTAACATTTTATGGCTGAGAGTTGTATTTGCAATTTACAAAGGATCTTTCTGGGAATAAATTAAATTCACAAACCAATGAAGTTTATGAAAAGTGAAAGAAAGAGCTCAAGAATATATAAAAAAGAAATGTTTATTTCCTTATGACAGTAAAAAAGATAGCTCTGTGGAAATACTCCAAATTCATATTTGGACAGCTAATGGGATTAGAAAATTGTTTCCAAAATACATTAAACTTGAGAAATTTTAGGTTAATGAAGACGGACCTTGAAACTGAAAGAATGCTTACTTAGTCTTGCCTGTAGCTTGCACTACAGCCTTCACTGAAGTCAGTGGGCTTTACTCAGGCCCAAGCTAGACATACAGCACCATTTATACATTCCTATAGCCACTGTCTACCTTATAGTAGTCTGACATTTTTGGAAAATAATTATTATCATATTTTAGCCAGACATACCAGATGGAGATTAAAGTCACTTACATGAAATTTCTTGAGCAAATGTAGAGAATAAAGTAAGTAAAATCCTACAGTGAAATCCCATCTTCATTGAATACATTATTCTCAAGATTGCAGAGGTTATGGAAAGAGTGGATAACATATTCTATATACTGTAACTTGATAAAAGCAATTTAATCACTTCCATCCTCCACAATGAAGTTTTATCTTTACCTTTGCCCTGAGGTGAGATATACCCTTCATTTTCACTTCATGTATTATAATGTTCAGAAAAATTTGCTATTTTGGTGGAGTTACTTAATCTAGAAGTCTCTTTTCATAAGAAGTACCAACCAAGGAGATTTTTGATTGACGAACAGATGCTTAGTTCCTAACAATATTTCTGAGGTTAGTCTACTCTAAATGAAACAGACTTAGATTGGCTAATTTGAAGTCTCTAAAGAATCATCTTAAATAAAGGTCACTGAACATCTCAGTATGCCATTAATAAAGATTCAGCTAGTAATTCCTTGATCAAATATTAGTATTTTTGATTGGTCCCAGAAGAAACATCCTTTTTTATGTAAACCTGGCACATGAATCAGAGCCGCAGCTGCTGACTGATATAATCAGTGTACAATATTCTAATCCCATGAACTCTGACTCAGCAAGCATCTGCTTTCCAAATAAACTCTATCAAACATATTTTTTATTTTCAGAACTAATTTTGTCAGCCAAGGTTTAAAAGGGGACAGATTTCAAAACCTTTCACAGAAGCACTCTGAAGTCAATCACTGTATTTCTACTTCTTTCCAGGAGACCTTCCCTAGGAATTCAAATGGTTATGAGACTGTTTAACTAGTGAAGAGAGTTAGGTTTTTTTATTGACATTTTATGTAGGCTACAGATAGGGGAGTTGTTGGAGCCACAAGGTTTGATGTGCAACTTTTAGATACCAGTGGTTTACCAGCTGTCCCCTGGTTCGTAGGAGCTAAAGTAAATTCAACACACCTGCACTTAAGACTACATTGATTATCTGTCTGCTTCTAAGCACACACACAAAAAGATAAATGAGGGGGTCGTCTAGGGTCTGAGACACCAGCTACCTTGTCTCTTCCTACCTTGCAATTAAAATCACAGTTTTGTGTTTGCAGATTTTCCACGCAGTTTGCAATTTCCCTTGCAGTCTGTAGACTGAGACCTTCCCTAGCAACAAAGGAAAAAAAAGTAACAGTTGCAGAATCTTTTTGAAATGAGCAATATTAATACTGAAACACAGGAACCTTCCAGGTGAGGCATAATGCCAGTTTTTCCTCCTCTTTTTGCATTAATGCTTTCTTAGGTGCAATCACTGAGACTGCACAAGCAGTAGGACTGCTCTTCACAGCAGAGGTTGAGTCAGAAAAAGGACATCACAGTAACATAACCTTCTAAAACAGAAAAGCACAGAATTGTAGAAATGGTGCCATGAAACCACGTGACTGTGAGGTCCAAAGAGTGTCCCACTCAAACCAGGACTATCACCAATACTGTTGGGCACCTGTGGCCTTATTTAGCCAAGTCCTGAAAAAAACGAAAAATAAAGACTTCACCACCTCTTTCAGCGACAGGTCCCAGTGCTGCACAACACACCTACTCAAGTTCTTTTTCTAATGTCCAACCTAAACCTGCTCATACACCATCTGCCATTGCCACCTATGTTCCCCAGCGCTGCCATTTCAAGGCTATACTGGAGCGCTCTAGCCTTGTCAAAACCAGAAAAGCACACTTTCTTCAACATCACTCAAACAGGATGCAGATTCTAGCTCCTGCTCATTACAGCAGCCCTCTGTAACATCTTTCTAGTTCTAAAACATCCTTACAATACCAGGGAGTCCAACAAAGTATTGTGCAGCCTCATAGGGTGACCTAGAGATGAATAAAGCTCCTCTCCATCTATTGGTTGCACCCCTTACTTTGATTGTATAAACCAGTGAAGAGCTGCTAAGGAGAGGTTTAGGCTGGTGTAAGGAAGAAATACAAAGGAGCCATAACATACCACACACCATTCACATACCAGCAGTAAGTGCACAGGTAAAATGAAATGCAGAGCCATGCTTCATTGCTGCTTCTTCCAAACTTGAGTTAGGCTGAGTTTCCAAACGACACTGCTCCACCACGACGAATATACTTTCTCTTCACCTGCTTTATGTGTTGGTTTTTATTCCTAAGGGCTTGCCATGCTGTCTTTGCTAATTATTACATATATTAGTACGCAGTTAGTACATATGGCTTATATAGCTGGCTATTTTAGGGTGGATTAACTGCCCCAGGAAGCATCTCTCTTACTCAAGTGGAAGTGGAGGGAATCTAGAGCTGAGATTCACTGTCTGTCAGAGCTCTACAACGTAGACATTTATAAATGAACTAGTCATTTGGGGTGAATATATACAGCAAAATAGTTTCACAATTGTTTTTCTTATAAACCAATAAAGGCACCTTCTTCAAAACAATGTTACATTATATCCTTTTAGTCATTGACAGGTTTGAAGATACGTTAGTATGAAATAAAACAGCTTACAGACAAATTATTGCTATAATCGGTTAAAATGCTGTTCCCTACCCAACATATTTTATATTAGGAACATTCCATAAACATGCAATCAATATGGATTCATTAAAAATAACTGCCAAAATGAGATACAGAGCCATTTTCAAAAAAAAAAAAAAAAGTAACTTTGAAAATCTCTATTAGAAGACTCCAACTTTCTCCAGGTGTTACACAGCTAAGGACATATCTCTGTATTTAAAAGTAAACATAAGAATCAGAACAAGAAGCCATATTAGGGTAATGGCATAAGAAACATTATTCCCTATTATTTCTAGTAACTGCTAATAAGAGTACAAAATATTCTGTACAAGGTGAATATTAAAATACAATTATCTACTACAAAAATAAACCTGCTAATTTCAGTGGAGGAAGGCTTTACAAAATTCTGTTGCAGTGTCATAGGATGGGAAACTTCGCGATCCTGAGAGTAATTTTTTTAGCTTACTTAAGCAATATATTCTCGTTTTCAAAAAGCTACTTGTACAGGCAAAATTGAATGTTTTTATTGAAACTTTTGTTCAGCTCATAGTTATGTGCTGTATTAATTTCACTGATTCTGGTCTACATTACTATTTTTAATTTACTACACACTCAAGAGCTTCCACGGTTCCATAATTGTTAATGACAAGTTAATAGCTGTAGTTTCAGGCCTCACTGGGCCAGACCCAACTAAGAGGTCGCACTTCAGGTTATGCGATCATCCTCATTGTGGATTTAAATCTTACGCATATCGAAGAGGCACAGCTACAAGTACTAAGGAAGTCCACCTAAAATGGTGCTTGCCACAAAAGAGGGGAGAAGCAAGATTCTTCTGGCTATCAGAAGAATAAACAGAAGAACAAACCAGAGGCAGAACAGGTAGAAAGGGAAGAATACCAATATGGGGTATACATGAAGAATGTAAGGATGATAAAGACTAACCATGTGCTCTCACGGAAGAAAAGTAAATGGAGAATCACCCAGGGGGGGGAGAGGGGCAGTGAAGTGAGAGAATGAATGAAGAAACAGAGAAAATCAGGAAAGAGAAGGCAGCATTGAAGTCACAACATTTTATTTATTTCAGATTTATGTGTTTCTATATTCATTCATCGCAGGCAAGATTCCTTTTGAACCATCAATCATTTTTGCAAGATGTGACAAGTAGTTTTTCATCTGGACTCCCTTTTTCCATTTCCTTTTTCCTTGCCTTTTCAAAGACCGACAGATTACTAAGCTATCTATCACCAGCACTGTACAGCAAGGCAGCAATTTTGGGTGCACAGGCAAATACTCACACTCTTCCTCAATGGCACCTGATGACTCCACCACTATCTGCAGCTCTATACAAGTATCCATTTGTACACACTTTTTGAGGTTGTTAAACATGACCCTTGTTCTTTCGTGTGTGTATGATGCACATACTTAACTTTCGAGTCCATCAGCATCTAAAAGACAGACAGTGTAAGGATAGAGACAAGAAGAGCTTTACGCAAGTCCTCAACCAACATCAATAGAGCAATGGTGTCTGAAGTGCCAAGTAAACTACCAGGCCAGTTCTCTGTAGACCCAGGACACTGAGAAGTTCCTCAACCAACAGCTGGAGTAGCCTGGAGCTCTAATAAAGGAAGGAAGGCATCTGCTAGAGGGAGGTGTATAATCAGAAGAAGAAAGTTATTTGTCTGTTATTGTTGAGGTCTAGTTCCTGCCCAGTCAGCCTACAAAATAGAGAGAGGGCCTGAAAGACTTTGCCCTGCCAGGGTAAAACAGTAGGGTTTCATTGATACTAAAGATATGAGCCAACCTGCAGCTATAGTGAATAATGTGTTTAGGGAAAATGAGGAATATTTCAATTAAACAGAATGCCTATAGAGTTAACATTTGCCAGCAATCTCTGTATAATATTGCCTAAGAAGGCTCAGATGGAAGGACTTCCATTCCATCTATATTCTAGAAGATATAACACATATGACAGTTATGTTTTTGCAAGCAAGTCACTATCAGTTTATATAATGTCCCCTGCAACCTAATAGGACAAAATTTGACCCATAAAAATACAGTTTCTAGCAAGATGCAATAATGACAGAAGTGGATTTTATGTACTCATGAATAATAGCAATTAATTTTGAAAATTAATCTTGAAAAATTAAGATGATGAATGTCTCTGTCTTTTTAAGATGGAAGCAGTAATTCGGGACATTTTGTGTTCTCATAGGAGGTACCTGTGGCTATGACAGCAGTGCAAAAAAAACCCCAAACCTCTATTAAATAAAGCACATCGTCCTGGTGGCTCCTTTTCTGCAATTCAGCGGAACACCTTGAAGTGCCAGTTTCTTTGTGGACAAACCAGCCATTCTAGAAGTGGAATGAAGAATCTGGCTCTAATACAGAGATATGGAACTCTTCATGCCTAGAGGTAGGCTCATAATCCTTTTACAGACAGCATGACAAGGCAGATGAGCTTAAGCATTTCATCTGTTTGAGGCTACGAAATAATTTTGACATGGCCTTCCTTCAGTATAAACTTTACGTTGGTTGAAGAGGGAGTGCGGGGAAAGCACACGTTAGATTTTAACATGAAAACTTCAATGCATGTGTACACTAGTTTATATTTTTGCACAAGTGTGTGATGTTCTTGGAAAAAAAATCAAAACAAAACGAAAAAACCAACACAATTCCCTCCTTCTCCTGAAAAAGAAACCAAAAGACAGGAGAGGAAAGGAAACCACGTTTCTTCTGGGTTACTACTGAGCACAGCAAGAAGCATCTCTCTTTCAGAGACTGCAGTTCCTGTCAAGGAAATGGAAGTCACAGCTCAGAAAGGGGAAGCTGCAGCTCACATACTGACTGCCCAGAGTTAGAAGCAAACACCCACACCTCACAGAGACAGCTGGAGGGCGAATTCCTCAGTACCAGAGGAGTCAGTCCAGCATTTGCTGCTGTTCACAGCCATTAAACCTCCTGGAGGCAAAACACTTCTGAACAGACACAATGGGTAGCACATTTTTTAAACCAACAAAGATGATGTGTATTTTCTATTCATTCCATCTTATCTAGCTACTCTGGGCTTCCTGGATTTAAGAAGTTACTTATTCTAGCTTTGACTCAGATAAAATCTGGCTGGAGTTTAAAAGCTTTTTGTCTTCTTCAGGGAGCCTATTATAAGAGAAAGATCTATGCACATCTACCTCAAAGGTCTCACTCGAAGCTTTATTCACAGTGTAAATAAGGAAATTAGGAACAAGCCTTCATCTGTTTTGCCCTGAACAGATTCACATTTAGGATCTCCCAAAAATTAACTCTGCCACTTTGTGACCTTGCCAGAGCGTGCAGCTGCATAAGCATGCATAAGGATACATCCACGCTCCTGGAGAATAAGAGAGCTAGAAATTAACCTCACTTCAATCCAGAAACTCTGAGGCAGAGCAGAGCAGAATACAGTGAAACTATACACTGCACTTCAGTCCTATCCCCCAGCTTCCCAAAAAATGATGATAGTTTCCAACAGCTGTGTACGGAAAGAGGGCTTAAGCTTAACTGACTGCCCTTAAACAGAGCAGATAGTGGCTGTAAGAGACAAGAAATGACAGCAGCTGGAACAGGAAGAGGTCTTCTCTGCGATTTGGATCATCTCAGGCAATTCACAGCATACTAGGCCTGACTAGGTTGATGGTTACCAATGAGCTATTGCCTTACTGTTCCACAGTTCAAGGATTCCAGGTGAGAGAAAACAAGACACGAAGAGAGAACTCTCAACTAGTTTAATATAGGAAAATACAGAGAATCTAACAGATACAGAAAAGGACATTTCTGATGAGTGTATATCTTGCCAACCCCAAGGATCCTGTGAAGACAATCAGGAAACCAGCTCTGAGGACCATCATCGCAGTACGAGGAGGCAGGATCTACCACAGCGGGCTTCCTCGTGGAGGCAACAGTGACCTGGATGGTATGAAGTTCTGCTTCCTCGCATCGCCAGCCTATGGCAGAAGAAGTGGCCGGCAATATCTAGAAAGGTCTTCAAGGGTTGAGACTTTTCCGGGTAGTTCTAAAAGCGGAACTTCCCAGGGAGCAGCCAAAGCAGGACCTTCCTGGGAGTAGCCAATATGACTCTCTGGGGAGGTGCTAAAAGCGGGACTCATGGGGGTGGGGAGGGTGGAGGAGCCCCCATGGACCATTACCTCATGTGTTAGGCTCGCCTAACACACTTATGGAGATTACCCAAGTGACCCAAAGGACCCAGTATGGAGCATTTCAAGGAAACCTCACTCCTGTGTTTAGGAAAAGGAAAAAAAAATCAAGACATTCAAACCATGTCTGAATGATAACCTGTAACTGAGGAGAAACTGTGAGTATGACCTTCTATGGGGAATGCAGACACAGCTTAAAGGCAGAAGGAGAATACCACGTGCAGTCCCAGAGTCATCACACACAAGTTTTTCAGAAACAGAATGAAGTGCAGTACCTTTCCTTCAAATTAAATTGCTCAGGAGGAAAGGATGACTTGGAAGCTATTTTGACTGAATTTACCTGCCAACTTATGGCACATAACTGATGAAGACGTTTTTCCCTTTCCTCTGGAGTTCCCTGAAGAGACTCCAATACAAGTGAGGATTACTCTGGAATGAAAACCGTACACTGAGGGATCACTCATACAGGAGAAGAAATAACCAAAGCCCAGGCTCCGAAGTGCAAGGGTCTGTAATTACCAAAACAAAAATTGAAGAGAGACAGGTGATAACACAGGTCATGCTACACTTAGGTCACCAGTTATATTAAAGTCTTGGTGTTCTCTTCTACCATAGATGTGTGCTTGCATTAAAGTTTTCCACTTTTATTCCATGTCCTAAAAAAGACAACAAAAAAAACCTTAAACTGACAGAGAAAAGCAACATCTTGCTTTCTTAAAAACACAGGCTTCCATGAACAATCAAGCAGCTATTTCCAGTCCCAGATCTCCATCCCTCTAGGTTTCCCTAGAATCAATTCTTCCAGAACTGTGTGCTCTCAATTGTATTTACATCACTTATGAGACTGTCACTGAAGCAAATCAGGATGCACTGGTCTTTAAGATGTATTTAGCCAAGTGATAATTGACGAGCATTAGCTTGTAAATGTTTACTGCTGCTTCATGCGTTACTCCTTCCTTGTTAAACTGCTGTAGAGAGACTGCATATAATTTAAAACTTGATGGATGTATATATACAAGAGCAAAAGGCGTAAGAAATTGTTACATTATTCTTTAAATGATTGAGACCATGTGATTATAAGAAAGCTCTATAAAATGATGAAAAAGCCTTTGACTCAGTAGAGTGGAGTAGTATCTTAACAAGATCCAAACACGACGCTGTTCAACTGGACGCGAGTCTGTCTACTGAATAAAAAGATGCATAGGAAAGAATACTTTTTTCACTTTGCTCAAAACACCAACCAAGCCTATTCTTCACTTTTCTGCACTGCACATAAAGCAGTTATCAAATATAAAAGAGCTACTTCTTTTACATAGTTACATTAGTAAAAATGTCATGAAAGTATCAATTTGATAAATTTAATATTTTCAGGACACTACAGAATTAGAATGTCTGGAAATTTTGCAAAACAAAACCCGTAAGAAAATGTTATTTGCTCTAAAATAAGCCAGAATAAAATTATTTATCAATACAGTTCAGCTACTTTATCTTCCTTTTAGTCCATTATTCAAAAAATTGAGGCAGCACTATTACTTCTTTGCTAGAACTGATGGCTACAATCCAAACGAATTTTTTGCCTCAGCTCATCTTTTTATTCCAGAAATCTCTAATTAGGCTGTTCTCACAAATAGAAATGAGTGAAGAACACAAACTAAAAGATATTTTCTCTCGCATCCAAGAAAAAACCCCACATATGCGCATGGTCTCAATAAACCAAATATGCTGGTAAAGGCAGCAATCCCAAGCACTCAGGTGCATTACCATTCCAGACAGTTCAGAGTCACTATTGCTCAGACAGAGTTTTGTAGATTTGCTTCAACAGGTTGCTTCAGCATCCAAGAACAGCCTTGTTCTGAAAATCCAGTGAAACTGCTCTGCAGCATGAAGTAACAATATATGAACTGAGCAGTTTCTTTTCACTGTTCATTCCCAAAGAACAGCCTAACACTTAATTCAGGTGTACGCAGATAGACAAACCAACCAATTTTCATGTTGGGCAACATCAGGAGGCACACCTCAGTCAGTTGTACACGGGAGCTATTGCAAGGAGACAGAATGTCATGCTGTGCTCAACTATCACGGTCCATACTTCTTCACCTTTATGATCAGACACCACAGCTAACCTTGATCATAGCTAATTAGGTTTCTAAAATTCAGGTCTCTAAATTTTAAGTTACTGTTATCACCCTGAGTGTACCTTTAAGTTACAAGACCTCACAGAAGAAGGTGGATCAACAAGACCTGCTGCCTGGACAACACTGATGCACACCAATGCACTCAGATATTAGCCAGGCCCAGCGACAAGTAATTATGAATTGCACTGACTATTGACACAAGAGACTCTGGTTTGAAAAGGACAATCTGATAGCTAGTGTAGGAACAGGCTCATCACAAATCATGCAGAGTGGCAAATCAGACAGCAGAAAAAGTCATAAATCTTGAACATCTCCAGCCTTTGGGAAGAAACACCTTTTGGCATTGAAAGGTAAGCTATACTTCACCAGCTTCATATTTTTCTAAGAAAAACAGAAATAAACCAGTTTGACAGAGACAAAACTGTTGCACCCTTAGGGATTGATTAGTTTTCGTATGTATTCAACTATCACTCTACACAAATGTCCTTGATACAGACGTCCAAGTGCAGATAACAGAAAATTGAGATAGTACATCCGGTGGGCACCTACCTGGGAGAGTAAGGAATAGGTTAAGGCACATAAGCCTTTAAATACACATTTGCTGGTGCAGCTTTTGTGTAGCACCAGTACATATCACAGAATGAGCATCAGCCACATCATCTTACACCTTTCCCAGCAGGAGGTATACAACACATCTGTACTGTGCCAGCAGTCCTGGCAATACATCTGTGTTGAGGCATATATCAAAGAGACAATGCTTGTTTGGCACATTTCCTCCCCAAATTCTGCTTATTGCTTAAAATTCCCAGGTACCACTACTCACTCCAGGCACATTTTACCGTCAAGAGAGAATAATACCTCCAGAAGGTGACTCACCTGGCCTCTTTTAGGTGCCTGTCTCAGAATGCTGAATCATCCCTTGGAGTATGTATTCTCCCCTTTGACTATGATAAAAGAATCGCCTCACATGAAGTAGCAAAGTAGTTCAAACTAACACAGCAAGTCCAGACTTCTAATTTACACGAAATAAGTATTACCACGTGTTCTAATTGAGATATTGCTTTATACCAATGCAAAAAACCTTACATTTTAATCACCACGCATAGCTTATCACCATATACCTATGTATATTTTATCACTGGAAATGTAAAGGAAAGCTTGTCTCAAGGAAAGACGAAAAAAGCTTATTCAGACATCTGATTCGAAATATTGATACCACTAATATTAATGCCATAAAAGAAAGCCATTTAGAAATTTTATAAGTACAAAAACGTATATAAACAGCTGAATATTGATGCTTGAGGAAACACAGAAAACACCAGGAAGCATTATCACTTGAACTTGCCTAGTCTATAGGCAAGATATTTTTTGAGCAGTATTGTAATTCAAACCAGTAAATGTGAAACAATTTTCAGACCTGTTAGTGACTATGAGCTTCTATCAATTAATGACATAATCTTTGAGGACATTACAAAGGCAGTACAAGACATGAGACAATCTTAAAGAATCATAGCGCAATTAGTGGGAATTAGAAACACTGTGTTGCTATCTTCATCTCTGGAAGACAAACACTTTGGACTCAGAGTTATGGAGGCATTAAGATTTCGGATTCAAATTTAACAAGTATGACAGCAATACAGTAGTGTTACAAAACACATGCTTGGCCATTCTTAATGGAAGGGGAGATGGCAAAAAAGATCACCCGAAAAAAAAGTATTAATTAGCTTTTCAACTGGAGTAGTTTCAGTGTCTGTGATTAATTGGAGATGGAAACTTCTTTAAATAAAATGTGCAGAACTAATACTTAAAATGTTTTTCAACATTTCATGTAAATCTCTCGTGTGAATCACAGAATCACAAGGGTTGGAAGGGAGCTCAAAAGATCATCTAGTCCAAGCCCCCAGCAAGAGCAGGGTAACCTAGAGTACACCACACAGGAACTTGTCCAGGCGGGCCCTGAATATCTCCAACGTAGGAGACTCCACAACCCCCCTGGGCAACCCGTTCCAGTGCTCTGTCACTCTCACAGTAAAGAAGTTCTTCCTGATGTTCACATGGAACCTCCTATGCTCCAATTTACACCCATTGCCCCTTGTCCTATCACTGGACATCACTGAAAAAAACCTAGCTCCATCATCCTGACACTCACCATTTACATGTTTGTAAACATTGATGAGATCACCCCTCAGTCTCCTCTTCTCCAAGCTAAAGAGACCCAGCTCCCTCAGCCTCTCCTCATAAGGGAGGTGTTCCACTCCCTTAATCATCTTTGTGCCTCTGTGCTGGACTCTTTCAAGCAGTTCCCTGTCCTTCTTGAACTGATGGGCCCAGAACTGGACACAATATTCCAGATGCGGCCTCACCAAGGCAGAATAGAGTGGGAGGAGAATCTCTCTTGACCTACTAACCACACCCTTTCTAATACACCCTAGGATGCCATTTGCCCTCTTGGCCACAAAGGCACACTGCTGGCTCATGGTCATCCTCCTATCCACCAGGACCCCCAGGTCCCTTTCCCCTTCACTACTGTCCAGCAGGTCAACTCCCAACCTGTACTGATACATGGGGTTGTTCTTCCCCAGATGCAAGACTCTACACTTGCCCTTGTTGAATTTCATCAAGTTTCTCCCTGCCCAACTCTCCAGCCTGTCCAGGTCTCGCTGAATGGCAGCACAGCCTTCTGGTGTGTCAGCCACTCCTCCCAGTTTAGTGTCATCAGTGAACTTGCTGAGGGTACACTCAGTTCCCTCATCCAGGTCGTTGATGAAAATATTAAACAGCACCGGTCCCAGCACCGACCCCTGAGGTACTCCTGGTGTGACCCCACCTACAATGCTGTGTTCAGCTCGGGGGCCTCCAACTAAGAAAAACATAGACCTGTTGGAGCGAGTCCAGAGGAGCGACATGAAGATGATGAGAGGGCTGGAGCACCTCTTGTATGGAGGGAGACAGGTTAAGAGAGTTGGGGCTGTTCAGCCTGGAGAAGAGAAGGTTTCGGGAGACCTTAGAGCAGCTTCCAGTACCTAAAGGGGCCAACAAGAAATCTGTAGAGGGACTTTTTACAAGGGCCTACAGTGAAAGGACAAGGGGGAATGGCTTTAAATTGACAGAAGGTAGGTTTAGATTGCATATAAGGAGTTAATTTTCTATGATGAAGGCACGGGAACAGGTTGCCCAGAGAAGCTGTGGCTGCCCCATCCCTGGCAGTGTTCAAGACCAGGCTGGACTGGGCCTGGAGCAACCTGCTCTAGTGGAAGGTGTCCCTGCCCATGGCAGAGGGCTGGAACTGGATGATCTTTAAGGTCCCTTTCAACCCAAACCATTCTGTGACTCTATGAACACTTAAAATGCTCTCTACCATACTTGAGGCATGAGCAAAGCAACTGGTTGCATCTTTACCTGCATTGTTTTACTCTTAAAGTTACCTTGAGATTTCTCACCATTTGCTACCCTGATTTGCATGAGAGTTGAAAGAAATGCAGTGATGAGAAATTGCAGAGAATAAATTACAGCATGTACCTGAGCTTGTCCCTAAAACACACATTGAAAAAGGAAGTCAAGCAGATCTGAGATTTCTAAGAAAAACAAACACAATGCAGTGCCTAATCTGCAAAGGCAGTATCTGAAAGCCTAACCCACATCAGAAGTGTCTCAAAGTCAAATGGAGTAACACCTTGCTTCTAGATACAAAGCTACTGGGGATTTCTTTACCAGAGAACACTTAAATAATTGTGTTTGATGGGTGAGGCTGCATCATTTATCAAAAATCTACGGTAAAATTTAATTTTCCATGTGAGACAAAGACAGCAGTGGCAGCACTGCTTCTTGTTGCTGATCTGTGCCTGTTGATGCCTTCTGAAGTGGAAATGATGGATGCCACATGTTCTAGCTGTGATTAAATTTGCTTTGACAAAGCAGCATGGAAATCTGATTTTCAATAGACTCTTGCATTTCACCCAGTGCTGAGTAAACAGATACACAACATAATGCTCTATGGTTGTCAAGCTGATGGCTAATTCATTCTGCCAGTCCAATCAATCCATCCATTAAAATACTGCCTGTCAATATCAAGTAGGTTCAGCTTGGAAATTGCATGGAAATAGGAAGCTGTTTAGAAGTAAACACCTCCAAAGCTAAATGTATCATAAAGTTATCTCTTTAGGTCCTCCCAACTGTTTCAGTCATCCCAGCAGCAATGTTGGCAGCAGACTTCTGCTTGTGCACTTGATGCTTCTCCAATCTGCCCCCCTCCAATTAGGACACAGAACGAAGGTACAACATACCAAACCTCTCTCTTCCTCCGTTACTGTTTGAAGCGGAGGCACAAAACCACATTAAGAATACAGCTTATGTAAATGTTGTTATCCCAATACTTGAAACTACTGTACCTAACACTGCCTTCAGAAAAAGACATCCTTGACTGACAGGGAATAAGAGCTGGCAAAACCCAGTGATAAGAGATCTTTGACGGCACTGAGCTCAGGCACCCTTGCATAACCTTTTAGTTTTACCTTTCATTTGGAGGAAATTAGAATATTATCCACTAATATTTATCTGTAACAGTTCTGTGGACATTCCTGCCCTCTCCGCAGTGCCTGAGCTCTCCTGTCAGCCGTCATAACCACACATACATGATGCTCCCAATATTATCTCTGCTTTCAGCATTCAGCTCCTCACCACACAGCAAATCGCCATGGAAAGGGGGATGAGTATATACTTGAGTATATCCTGTTAAAAAACCCCAGCAGTCTAAAACATCAGCCTATAGATTTTTTGTTGTTGTTTAAAATAAATAATTACAAAAAAACCCAACAAACTAACCCCAAACTCTCCCAAAAAGCCCACAAAAAGATGTCTAGAATTATAGTACAGTTGCTAAATTGTAAAACAATCCCCCGGCCCTTTGACAGTGTCAAACAGAGCAGTAATTAGAGAGGGATATTTTAAGCTTAATTGAATCATGGTGAAAAGAAAAAGCATGCTAATAAGCACTAGCAACCACTTAGAATTCTTCCTATTCCTCTGCTATTCAGACCTTCAGAACTTGAAACAACAGCAAATTCTGATTTAATACAATCTCCTTCTAAGAGAAGGAAGAAATGAGAAGATTTAACTCAAATTACACCAAGAGAAAGCTGAAAGCCCTTGGCTCATGGTCACAAAACATGAGCCGCACTGAGCGCTTAGCTTCATCAGAAGGCAATAATGGAATAATTCTTTTTATTTACAGAAAATGAAAAGATACTCCAAGTTCTCCTTAGATCAAGCAGAGACTTACGCTGTCAACGTAAGCCATAACGAGGCTGTTGTCCTTCTAGCCCACCCTGCCCTCCAGACCGAAACCTAACTATACCAAGACAGTTTCTCTGTCCATAGTCTTGCTTAACACACCTGGAGCTGTTATGTTCATCATGAACAGAAAGGTCAAGGCACTGATGAACACTAAGAAATTACATCAACTGAACAGAACAATAATGAGTATCTTGAATTTCATCACGATCAAAAATCTGCCAGTCTGCTTATACAGTTCCACACAGAACAAAACAACCAAGTCTTGAACCTGAAGATTACTTTGGACCTTTGAGAAAACAACTTCAAACTTGAAATATGGTAGCTTCATCACGTTTCTAAGCTGGACATCCATCATTTTGAAATACCTGCTTTCTTGTTTGCTTGTGGTTTGACTGCCATCCTGTTCCTGGAGTTAAAACATGAAATTCCATGCCAGACAACACCCAGAGTCCACCTACTCAACATGTCTGTAACAAGGACAGTGCAGGAGGAAAATTGTATATATTAATCCAAATCTTACAGAAACGTTTTAAAAAATTCTCTAAAGTAAGCTTATTTTTAACATAAAAAATTACTTACAGAGCTTAGTTTGCTGATTCAGAAAGATGAACAGATGAGCCTGAGATTTAAGCCCAAACCCAAACCAGAAAGATTGCTGTAAATATCCTTCTTTGTGAAAAAAATGGATCTTAAGTTATTAGAACTTATTTTAAATTTGCTGATTATGTCTTATGACTTATTGAAAAAAACAGCTGTATTTATAAAATGTATGTCAAACTTCTCTAAAACTGCTGAAGGTACATCCACAGCAAGTAATGCATTACAGAATACATATGCTCATGGCAGCTCTGACCCTAGCTAATACATCCATGGGACTTATGCTGGTTAGACACAGTAATGTACAGCAAAAGGAACACAGTTTTGTAAATTCAGGGAGAAAGTAAAGTTGATAAGCTCTATCTCTTTATAAGTGCACTATTCTTATTCCACATCAACCTTGGTTGAAGGCTTGCCCAGTTTCATCAGAAGACATGTTATTTTCACTTTAGTAAGGATATGTCAGGTGCTCCATAACCATCTACATACTCATATATATATTCTGGAGATTTGCTCTCTAGAATATTGATGTTTTGAAACAGAATCTGTTTAAACAGACTGTGTTCTCTGGATGAACTTGTGGGGAGGTGAAAGTGCAGTCAGTAGCTCTTCTCATTATTACCTCAAACTATAAGGCATTACTTCCTCTCCTGACACCAGACATCCTGAGACATTCACCTTCTACAAAGAAGATTTACTTTGAAGAATGAGGTGGATAAACATGGCTCTTGCTATACTGTAACTTTACTGTGTGCTTTTATTGGAAAAGTTGCTTTGTTTTCAGCTAGTTCTGTTGAAATCCCTCTTTATTCAAACTAGGCTGAGGTTAAACCCAAGTTTTAATTTACTGTATCCAAAGTAGTCAACACAGCTACAAATAGCTGTAAGAAACAAAAGTGAGGAATTGAAGGAAAAAAGATTTAGCCAACCTACACCAAGATCAAATGTAAAACTTGCTCTCCCCTCTTACCCAGGTGACTTTGACACACACTTTGAGACTTTCTGCATGCCCTATCCTAAAAGACAGCCTTAACTACAGAGAGCCCACTCCCAGTAGCATGCCCTCACTTTCACAGGTAATGTCCTTTTTGCACTCCATTGGGCTCCAGATAGAATTACGCTTCCTGCACTTCAGAAACAATGTCTCGAGGGCAAACGTGAGAATCTGCTTTTCCAGGCCTTTTGGAAGGAATTTTGTTAATCCTGGAGAAGGCTTGGGAGATTCCTGATAGCAGCCTTATACTACCTGAAGGGGGCCTACAGGAAATCTGGAGAGGGAATTGTTACAAAAGCAAGTACTGGAACAGGTTGCCCATTGCTGGATGGGGCTTCGAGCAACCTGGCCTTGTGGAAGGTGTCCCTGCCCATGGCAGGGGGTTGGAACTGGATGATCTTTAAGGTCCCTTCCAACCCAAACCATGATGAATCACATCCTGGAATCACAAAGTCTTGAAAAGTTTTGAAGAACTTAAAACGTCTATCCACCCATCCCAGCTGCAGGCAAGAGTCTATTTACATGAAACACAATGTCAGCAGATCATTCCTATCTGCCTTCTCCATGAGATTTCCTGCCCTTTATTATGCCAGAAGACTATGCAAATTGAGCAGTCTGAAGGCTATGGTTACATTAAGTATTTGAGGTGGCTGATGCATGTTTAAGTGATACACCAGACAAATAAGAAGAGATATCACATGAGGTCTCTGAGAACTTTCCACCAGGAAGAATATGGAAGTGGCAGTTGTCTGGTGTAGTACAGCACAGTGCCGCATGGAAGAGATACAGCATATTCAAAGGTCTAAAATCAGAAGCCCAGGAGCATCCTAACGCATTGCCTAATTTTCATGGGATATGAGACAGAAACTTCTCATTATCAGACACGTCATAAAGTTTCTAAGTAGAAAGAACTGGCATGAGACAACATGGTACAAGCAAGAAGCTCTAGCTGGCATGAGAGGCATGGTTTGAAGAGTGCAAAATTCTATCCCACTATTAAAGTATCTGACTGGCTCCGTCTTGGTTTATTTTACAAATAAGTCTAAGGTTTCGGGTTTGGAACTAGATGATCTTAAGGTCCTTTCCAACCCAAACCATTTTATGAGTCTATGATTTCAGCCCAGTAAATTAGCACTGAAACCTTGGACACCTTCACCAGCAGACATGCAATGATATACTGTAAAATTAAACATTCTAATGAAAATCTTTACTCTAAAATGCTTCAACAAATAATTCTTAAATGCATTAATTCCAGAAGTTTCAAGAACACTTTCATAATTAACTGTCCCATCTGCACACATTTCTGTGAAAATTTCTAAACTGAAATTATTGAAAATAATCTTTGAAGAAGCAAAACCACTGGTATAGAAAAATACCAAACTTAAGCTCTGGGTAAATATACAGCAAATAGGAAAACATTAATTTGAGTGTCAAAACAGGCTTTGGACAGAATGAAAATGAGGCCCAAGGAATACCGTTAATCATGTCTTAACCAGATTAGCATTAAAACTAAGAGATAAATTAACCACAAGACATGAAGTAGTACCATTTCTCTCAACATCAACACAAACACAACTAGCAAATTTATCTTTGACAAAATAGAAACACCTCCCATAATTAAAGGAAAAACAGGGTAATACTTAATGAAAGCAGGATAAAACCCTATCTCCAGTACCAGATGGAAGGATAAACAGAGGAAAGGTACCAGGAGAAAACCACTATGTGAAAAACCTATAGATAAACCAAAAAATATTGATAACAAATTAAAAATCCAAATACGTCAGCTCCAAATATTTTCCTGAAGGAAACTTTAGAGGAATAAACTTAGTAGAAGTAAACCTTTGAATACGAAACTTACAGGAGCATCTACCTACTTACTTAACAGCAAAAAAAAAAAGAGAACCATTTTAAAAAAGGAATTTTGAATAAGGATGAAATACTGTTTTGCTGGTAAGAAAACCGACAGAGTGATCATGGCAGCAGTACCTGCAGTAATAGCTGATGGCTGTTTGTGCAAATAGTTTGTAATTATTCCTTCCAATTTCATTCCTGCTTGTGGTGGTGCAGTCGTATTGTTGCAGAAATCAACCTAGTTACTGGCCAGCTTCACTTTAGAAGGGGTAAATATGTCCCTTCCCAAATAAAACAGAATTATGCTTCCCTGAAAGACTTGAAAATCTGGATACTCATTCTCAATTTGGATCTTCTTACAGTACTTGAATTTCACACAGATTTCTCACAAATTTGAGCTTCACTTACCCAAAAGAGTATTTAGGACACACTTTCGAAACATGTCACTGACAACGAGTCTACTCTGATGTTGTGGGAGAAAGTCTTGACTCTGAGACTTCTGTTTTAATTCTCCTCCACTGCCTCTTTCTGCTCCTCTGCAAATTCCTGTTGTCTCTTCCAGAGCCTGCAAGTCCCTCTGGTGTGTACATGTACCACCATGGGTTCTTCACATGCTGCTGTCTGTTCAGTACCTGCTCTGGTGTGGGTCCTCAATGAGCAGCAATCCCTCTGGGGGTTTATCTGCTTCAGCATTGGTCCTACATGTGCTACAGTCCATTCAGGGGTGTACTTGCTTCTGCACGGATCCCTCCACAAGATGCAGTCCTTGTTCGGGGGTTTCTAGCTCCAGCACTGGTTGCCTACAGACTACAGTCTTCTTGGCAGCGTCCCTCCTCTGCCATGGAGTACCTTCTTCCAGGAGGGCATCTCCAGCTGCATCTCCTACAATGTCCCCTTCCACACCTCTCTTCTGTTCCTCCTCCCTGTTTTCCAAACACACTGCTTCACCAGCTCCTCATATGCCTCCTCCTATGTCTCCTACTCCTAACAGTTAAGGCTTTTTCTTAAACATAAGCAGAGGCATCATATGCTCCCCTGGTTGGCTGAAGTTTTGGCACAATGTGAGGTGCTTCAGCGCTGGCTTGAGATGCTTGTGTCTTGCACAGGGCAGTTCACAGCATCCTCCTACAAGGGGTACCCCTGACAGCACCCTGCTACTGAAATCCTGTCATTCATTTACACCCCATACACCAGGACTCCAGTGCCTGTGTGTGTGGAAATCACATTTTCACTACAATGAAACACGGAAAAGTTGTACCCAGTGGCTGTAAAGGCATCAGAAACCAGAAGACAGAAAAGGGCATTTTTCTCAATTTTTCTGACACAGGACATTAAGTACATGAACAACACTCAGGGGTGATCACAGTTTACTAGAACAACATAAAGAGGGCTACTGGAAGACTCAGGGGTGAATTAGCAAGATGTTCACTAGTTTTGCCATGCACTCAGCCAGTGAATATTGCTTTTTAATATATCTATACTTAATTTTAAGACACTAATTTGCATTGTAATAATTTCTCAGATAAGGACATCCCAAAACAAATAAGTTTTAGCATGTAGACTACAACTCAGAACATTTGGTAAGTTCATTTTTCATTGCAAGTTATGCATGATTTGTCACCAGTTCATATCCTACTGCTTCTAATTGATTAGCCAACACTTTGAAAAGCCAGCAACACCAAAGTAGCTTGGGAGTTGAATTTCAGAAGGGAGAGGAAGCTGGAAACAGGCCATGCAATGTTTTTATCTTGGAAAAATACAGTACAATTTTCAAACAAGCATCTTTAGAGGTTTTTACTGGTTTTGACACAGATCTACTACCACAGGCAGCTGACATTATTCTTGCTGCACTGCATACCATAAAGGCATTGAACAGTGCAACAAATGTGTTGTTCTCTTGGTTCTAGAGACTATGATGTGTTTCTCTGGGATAACAACAGACTTACTGCATTGTGCACTATGCTGCTTTTGTTTCCTTTTTTTTTCCTTTTTGACTCTACAAGCAACCTATCTGCTCAGCTGGGAAGACCGTATACAATTCACCAGTAATACTGGCTTCCCATGTCAAAAATGATCTGTAAATTTAGATTGCTTTTGTCATTATGCAATGGTAAAAATAATGTTCTGAAACCATCTATAAATTCAGAAAGCAGTTTTCCAGCCAAACAAAACCAGACATTTGAAGAAATGCGAGTAATTGAATCCAGAAAACATGCAGGTTCACTCTTCCACAAAGATTAATTTGATTCCAGATTATGCACTCCTTGAAAAGAAAACACAAATCAAAATAATTTATCGATTACCAACAGACTGTTAAGGAGGATGAGCCAATGTTAATGCATTACCAGTGATAAGGAAACCTAGGAAATATGTTACGCCATTCACTAAGATAACAAAATAAAATAACTTATATCAATTCTTGCTTTAACCCATAGCATTTTGATGGGTGACACTGATTAATACATTGGTTGTAGCTCTAAGTTTTCATCTGGCCACCCAAAATCAACAGAAATGTTATTGTTATTCAGCTACTGTCAGGGAAAATCATGGGTAAATATAAATCATAATGTTATCAAAAGCCCACAGCAGTGAGAGACTGAACATTAAAAAGTTTTGTGCAAGAACAGTTTATCAGTGATAAATATGCAATATGCCACTGAGGTTTGCTACATGAATCAGGAAAGAACTGGCTGAGACAATGTTAGTCTGACTAATACCTTAGTTAACAGTCCACATCAGAGACCTCACTTCACTCCCAGTGTTTATAATCAAATATTTAGTCCTTGTGCTCTGCAAGCCCCTGCCAAGGTCAGGACAGCTCCCCCAGCCACCAAGAGTGCCAGAGGCAGAGGGCACATGGAATGAGGGAATTGTCACATACTCATTGTTACCAGCCCCTATATAACCTGCTTGTGACAAACATCATTATCTTTTACATCAAAAGCAGAGGAAGGTTAAACAACATACAGCATGAAGCACACATACCACACCGATACACACAGTAACACATTCAGACATAAGATACAGCTGGATAATTCTTGGCTGTTAGTGTTGGGCAAGCTCTGATAGCTCTATCATCTACTATTTTACATACACAGTTTCAAATTACAGTGAATTAATAATATGATTTTTATCAGCAGATAAAATGGATTCTTTCACTGTCAAATATCAGTATTCTCTTTCATCTTTAAATTCATGCATGAAATACTAAGGACACAAGACTTTCAGCTGTAGCATGTTAATTCCATCAGACATTATTTATGATTTACAATTAAGAAAATGGAACAAATAATTTTCTCAGTACTTTCTTTACCAGATACTTTTTCACTCAGGACACTCGAACCTGAATCCCAATTAACTGAACATTTGGCTTAAAAGTTCTTTAGTTAGATCAAAGTCTCTGATTTGGAATATAAGTGAGCACACTCAGGTTTGTCTCTATTTTTAAGAGAACTAAAATAAATCAAATTAAGTCCACTGCAATTCTGAAACAGAAAGGTTAAACAAGGATTTAATCTAATTTAACTAACTGAAATTTGGCTGTTTAGTGAATTCGAAGAGATGGAACCTAATTTAATTAATCTACTTTAAAAATCAATTTGGATTAGTTTTCCTGAATGATGCTGTGCAGACAAACCCCCATTCTCCTAACACAGATAAAAGTATTACTGTGCTGGCCTGCACATATCGATAAGAGATTATTAGCTCTTAGGTAATAAAGTGCTGAATCAGCTAACAAATCTCTCAGGTGGCAGCAAAATTATTTAGCTCTGCTAGACTGACCAAATTGCTATGAATTATTATCAGTGGAAGCATGCAGAAAAGCATTTTCCACAATACCCTATATTGAGTGGAAGAGTTCTCTATTTCACTGCCTGCTGCAACCCACTTAGGAGAATGGTGACTACCAAAATATTAGTTGGAGCAGATATTTTAATGTCTTCTGTTGAAACTGTGGTAGTGAGCAGGAAAAAAAAGCCTAATTCTGGGTTCAGAGGCAGTAAGTAGATGGGACCAGGACACAGCCATCACAGTAAGAACAAGGACATAGACAGGGGTATCTGCATGAGCAGTCCTGAAAGCAGGATGGGCTGGATAAGCTTGACTCCCCTTTCTTCCTGCTTAATGTTCAACCACCAGGCTTCAGAGCCGTGTTCCATACTGAATCACAGAATCATAAAATAGTTTGGGGTGGAACTGACTTTTGAAGATCACCCAGTTCCAACCCCCTGCACTGGGCAGGGACACCTTCCACTAGACCATGTTGCTCCAAGCCCCATCCAGCCTCGCCTTGAACAC